>NC_053163.1:81736185-82366900 GCF_016835505.1 Polypterus senegalus | reverse complement strand
TTATTACTGGGCAGCAAATATACAGGCGATAAGAACCTGGACACAAATAGAAGAACATACACAGGCTTGGACCACAATAGAAGTAAAATCCTGCAGTACTTCTTTGCATTCCTTGCTCTGTGCTCCAATAAACACATGCTATCGGCAATACACTAATAACCCAATTGTACTCCACTCAGTTAGAATCTAGAACCAATGTAGAAAGCATTTTAAGATGGAGAAGCTTCTATCTGTGGCACCTCTGCAAGAGAACCACCTCTTTCAACCTTCGCAAACATATGCAGTTTTTAATATCTGGAAAAAATTTGGAATTAACTTGCTTAGATCTTTATATAGACAACGTCTTTGCATCCTATGAACAATTACATTCCAAATTTAACATTCCAGCTACACATTTCTTTCACTATCTTCAAATCAGGAACTTTGTTAAACAGAACCTTCCCAATCTTCCTCATCTTGCACCCTCATCCATGCTGGAAAAAATATTGCTCAATTTAAAGGACTCAAACACCATCTCTACAATATATAAAATCATTTTACAGTCCCTCCCTTTCAAAGATCCAAGAGGACACTGGGAAAAAGATCTTTAAATTAATATATCAGAAAAGGAGTGGAAAGTAGCAATACAGAGAATTCACTCGAGCTCCATATGCGCAAAGCATACAATTATACAACTCAAAATTATATATTGAGCACATCTGTCTCGACTAAAACTCTCCAAAATGTTTCCAGAGCATGATCCAACCTGCGAACGCTGCAACCAAGTCCCAGCCTTACTGGGTCACATGTTCTGGGCCTGCACCAAATTAACATTATTCTGGACAAAATTTTTAATTACCTTTCAGACAGCCTTGGACTCACAATCCCTCCTAACCCATTAACAGCTGTGTTTGGGGTTCTTCCAGATGGGTTTAAAGTGGAGAAGGACAAACAAATTGTGATTGCATTCACTACACTTTTGGCACGCAGACTTATTCTGATAAACTGGAAGAACCCAAACTCTCCTCTTTTAAGTCAGTGGGAAACTGATGTGTTATACTATTTGAAATTGGAAAAAATCAAATACTCAGTTAGAGGATCCGTACAGACTTTTTTCAAAACATGGCAGGATCTAATCAAAAATGTTTTAAAATAAGCTCATAAAGCACAGAGAATTTATTAATTTAGGTATGTTTACAAGCCTTAAATTTCACGCCGTTTGGCTTGCTCTCTCTCTCAGGGGTGGGGATCGATCTGTTCTTAACAAGTTTTTCTTTTTGTAAAAACTTGATTGCTTTGTATGAATTGCAATACAATTAATTAAAAAAATAAATAAATAAAATAAAATAAATCCAAGGCTTCATTTGTACCACTCATCTCCACTACAAATAGGAAAAAGAGGCTACAATTTGCACGAGCTCACCAAAATTGGACAGTTGAAGACTGGAAAAATGTTGCCTGGTCTGATGAGTCTCGATTTCTGTTGAGACATTCAAATGGTAGAGTCAAAATTTGGAGTAAACAGAATGAGAACATGGATCCATCATGCCTTGTTACTACTGTGCAGGCTGGTGGTGGTGGTGTAATGGTGTGGGGGATGTTTTCTTGGCACACTTTAGGCCCCTTAGTGCCAATTGGGCATCGTTTAAATGCCACGGGCTACCTGAGCATTGTTTCTGACCATGTCCATCCCTTCATGACCACCATGTACCCATTCTCTGATGGCTACTTCCAGCAGGATAATGCACCATGTCACAAAGTTTGAATCATTTCAAATTGGTTTCTTGAACATGACAATGAGTTCACTGTACTAAAATGGCCCCCACAGTCACCAGATCTCAACCCAATAGAGCATCTTTGGGATGTGGTGGAACGGGAGCTTCGTGCCCTGGATGTGCATCCCACAAATCTCCATCAACTGCAAGATGCTATCCTATCAATATGGGCCAACATTTCTAAAGAATGCTTTCAGCACCTTATTGAATCAATGCCACGTAGAATTAAGGCAGTTCTGAAGGCGAAAGGGGGTCAAACACCGTATTAGTATGGTGTTCCTAATAATCCTTTAGGTTAGTGTATAATATCACCTAGCTACCTTAGTGGGTCCAAACTTTGTAAAACTAAATGAAAGACTTCATGGAAACTTTAGTGCTTGAGCGATGCAACATAGTTCAGAATTTGGTTGCCACGTGTACAACAAGTAATATAAAGTCAATTTTTCTCACAGAAAAAGAATGTGATTTTCCTCCTGCCAGTTCACCTAATGATGTATTTTGTTTGACCGGCATAGTGAAAATGTGGTTATGAATGTTACACACTTATGCTGGAGCATCATCTGTTCCCGAGGTGATGGGACATTATAGCCAGATTTATGTCAATAGAAATTTAAACACATGGATTTAAGAAATGTATACTTAGTAACTAATTTATAAAATTATAGACATACTATGTAGAGTGTATTTAAAGTTTACTTAGCATACATGCCTTGGAAAACTTAAAAGGGTATTAAAGACACACAACAGGCACCATCAGGCAATTCTTGTTATACGTTTGTTTATTTGCCCTTACCGATATATCGTTAATCCAAGAGCTACAGCTCAATCCAGGCTTTTCGGTTACTGCATATAGTTTAGCAAATCCAACCAATTGCAAAAAGTCATTTTAAACAATTTTACTATGATTATGGATATATGAAGTAAAATGAATGTTTTCACTAGAGTATTAAAGCATGATTCAGATGACAAGAGGAATCTAATACAACCACAATATTTATAAGCACAAACAGAAGCATTATGACTATGATTTAGAACAATCTGTGTTAAACATCTGAGATTTAAGGTTGCTTTACACTACATGAGCTGTCCTGTGATTTTCATTTGTAGCTTGGATTTTCCTAATCTTATCAAGCAGTGTCAAGTTGCGACTGCCATTCCTTTAGTGTGACATCCCAAACAACTCAGCCATAGCAGTCTGCAACTCAGTACTACAAGATTAAAAAGGTTTGATTTTATCTTTTGTCATATGGATGGGCTGCTCTATGTGTGAAAATTAACAACCAAAAGGCAACAGGTAGATGCTCAATGCACACAATGCAAGCACAAGGGAAAAAGGAAGACAGGTGTTCTAAACTGTGCAAAATAGACAAGAGGCTTCTATGTTTAGTGTCTAATATTTGTCATAACATAGGACAATGGAAAAAGGAAATGCTGGACCAAATGCTAAACTCACCATACATGGAAAATATTCATACAACCACCAGTGATGTCAGGCAGCACATTAATCTGACCTCACCAATCAGCTTTCATGCTGACCCACTTCGATACTTCCAGATTCTTCTTGTCTTTGGTGGGGAGCAGTCCTTAGACCTGATCTGGAACTCAGAATCTAAGTAGATTTTATCTTTTATATTTTTAAAGGGGTGTAAAATTAGATGAAAACAAATAATGTCATATTTTCCTTATCTACATGGCATTAGTTAAAGTTAATGACAACATTTAACTTAATTTTAATATCTGACAACAAGTAGTTACTGATCCATTAATATTCTGAGCCTCACCACTGAAAATGTATGTCTGACAAGCAGCTGAATCGAAGATTGTTAAAAAAGCTTCTACACTTACTATTTTTACCAGTAGACCACACCTCACTTATCTGAAACTCCTAGCAGACAATGGAATGAAAATTGCTCAGTGGGCCTAAAAAACATAAAATGCAATATCAATGCTTCTTTAACTGGCAGCACTTTTTTAAAACAGAATGTCAAATTTTCTTTGTCATTGCAATAGATAGATAGATAGATATTAGTATTGTAGGAAATTACATGTCCCTAAATAGGCCAAAGCTTATTTTTCAGTGAATGAGTAATACACCTAAGAAATGACTACCACACTTTAAAACCCTTGATTTGTGTACAACTTGTCATTTTACAGAAGGCAAAACCTATTTTCTGTGCAGCTACATTGAAGCATCTCTGTTATTATTGCAACAGCTGCAGCGATTCAATCAATTAATATGGTAGATTTCTTGTGTACATCGTGACTCATGCTGCTAGGACACATTGATCCATGTGTTTAGGCATTTACTAATTTTATTTTGAAACTCCAACTCATTGATTCCCAGTATTATAGAACTTATTATATTATCGCCAAAGAGTAATGTTAAGCACTGAGAAAATGAACAGCAAAATTCTAATATTTTAAATAGACCAGCTGACAAGGAAGGATTTATAACGATAGTTATGAACACAGACATGTATATAACTGAAGACATAACAACGATAAATCATATTATGAGTAACTTAAGAATCTGAAAGTAATTTAGAAGTGTGTTGATTACACATTACAAAGGAATACAGTAGACTCTCAGTTAACTGGCACCCACTGGGATTGGTAGATGCCAGAAAAGTGTAATTTCTGGTTGCTTGAGAGTTACTATTAAAAATAGGCTTAATAGTGTAGTCAATAGTAATTAAAAGCAAATGAAATGCTATATTGTACTAAATATAAAATACTATATTGTACTTACCATCAAATATAGATCCTCATGGCTTAGGTTTTACTAATTTAACTTTAAAAAGTAATTATGTAACAGTTTAATAATAAAAATAGATTTCTGTTAACAATAATTTTAGTAAAATGACAATCAATAAACTTTTTAACCTAATGAAATTCAATAACACTAGCCAACCCACGCCGCATAATCAGGCCGGTTTTTTAATGATTTTTAAGCACAGGGAGAAAATTAACATTTGAAAAATCGGTAATGTAATAAATCAGCAAGAAAAGCAACATTGTAACAATGCATGGAACGAACCAACACACAATTGTCCGTGCGGCGCTCAGGTGCGGAGGGTAGAACGGGAGGAGAGGAGAAGGACGTCCACTCGCTCCCTCCATCGTGCTAGTCTGCTGATTTCTCGTCCAGTATGCACTGCCTGCTCATGTGCCCACCTCCAACTCGTCACTTGAGTCGTTGTCGTCTTTGTACAGTCCAGATGCAGCTGTGACTCACGTAGACTTTTCATTGCTCTGTGCGGTTTTGGCTGCCTTTCTATATATAATCCACCAAGACACCCGACCACGGTAGCAGAGAGGTGAGAGGGGGGTGTGTACAAAGTGCAGGAGCATCTAAGAAGACGCATGTTTGTTGCGGATGCGAATTACTGTATGTAGCGTGTAAAACAGTTTGCTATGGTGCACACGGTTGTGTGTTGTAACCGAAAACTTGTTTTTTAAAGACTGCTCACTTCATTGTGTATACGACTGTAGGTGAATGAAAAGATGCAACTCTGGAGAGGGCAACATACAATACAGCGTTTTATACGCTGCATACAGCGATTCACATTCGCAACAAATTGTTTTACAAGCTGCATACAGCGATTTACATCCGTGACAAACATGCCTCTTTTTAGATAGTCCAGTCACGTCCATCCTCGTTCTCGAAGCATACACACCGCCTGGTCATGTGGTGCCTCTGTGTGAACCGGTCAGGCATAGAGAGGATCAGCTGCCGAGAGAGCGTCTCGACTGTTGCAGGGCCTGCATTGGTGAAGCAGGTGAGACAGTAATGAAACAGAGGCACAGGACTTATTGGTTTTTAAAGACTGCCTCCTTCATTGGGTTTTAACCAATGCACGGAATGAACCAACACACAATCGTCCGTGCGGCGCTCAGGCGTGGAGGGTGGAACGGGAGGAGAGGAGAAGGACGTCCCCTCCGCTCCCTCCGTCATGCTAGTCTGCTGATTTCTCGTTCAGTATAGACTGCCTACTCATGGGCTCACCTCCAACTCATCACTCGAGTCGTTGTCGTCTTTGTACAGTCCAGATGCACCTGTGACTCACGTAGACTTTTCATTGCTCTGTGCGGTTTTGGCTGTCTTTCTATATATAATCCACCAAGACACCCGACCACGGTGGTAGCGAGGTGGGAGTGGGGTGTGAACAAAGTGCAGGAGCATCTAAGAAGACACATGTTTGTTGCGGATGCGAATTGCTGTGTGTAGCGTGTAAAACAGTTTGCTACGGTGCATGTGGTCGTGCGACGTAACCGAAAACTCGGTTTTTAAAGACTGCTTACTTCATTGTGTTTTAACCTCAGTTGTAAAGGAATGTTTTAAGGATCCCATGGGATACGAGTTGTCGTCGTATCCAATGGTCTTGGAGTTGGTGGGTGTGGCTCCTCCCTGCGTGCGCTATAGGTGTCTCACTTGTCGGTGGCTTAGTGAATCCACGCCCCTTCCGGCGTGCTTTCCATCATTGTCTTGCCTTTCCATGGGTGACTTACCTTAGTGAATTATATATATAGATAACTGTTTTCTTTCTTGAAGTAATTTAATAAAAACACACACTTAAAATAGTTACAGCAGAGCAGAGTTTACTGAGTGAAAATCGAATCCCAATCTATATAATAATATAATAATGTAGCTGGGAGGGAATCAGGAGAAGTGGATGTGGGTGGTTTTGGATCCACATCAGTAGATGATGCTATACTCAAAAACTTATCTCCAGCTTTCTTGAATAGTGTACAAATATCAGCTTGTTTGTAGGCCCTACACCTCTCATGCAAAGTCATGTTTTGCAGGATGTGAAGCTGCATAACATGCTGACAAGTGAAGAAGGGATGTTGTTCTGCAAAGGCTATTACAGATTCAAATGCTGCCATACCACTCTGCCTGGATACTTTTTCCACCTCACACCCATCGTTATCACTCTCTTCCTCTTCTACAACATTCACTTTACCACGATTCACAACAGCTTCTATTATGTCTTCTGTATTTAGTGCATGATTGACAACAAGCCAATTGTAAAGCTCATCACGAGACAAATTCATTTTGTTATTAGCAGAATCGACTAATTCACAGACTCCGTCATAAACACTGCTACAGGAAATTGCAGTGTCAACTGGAAACTCCTAAAATTTGTCGTTGGATGAGGAATCCACAGTAAACACAGCTGGCCACAATTTTCTCCAAGATTTCTGTAATGTTTCCCTTCTCACAGAATTCCAAGCACAACACACAGTTTAGATAGCATCCTTGAGGTTAGATTTTTCTGAAAGTCCAGAATTATCCCATCAAAATTAATTATTTTCCACAGGAAGTCACACCTGTAAAACATTTTTTATATTTTGTATCACCCCCGATCCATTGGTTAGATCAAACTTGTGACATTAGCTGGAAGATAACATACGAAAATGTTGCCATTAACAAGTTCTTCAGCAGGAGGATGTGCATGACAGTTATCCAGGAACAACAGAACTTCACTATCCTCTGACATTCCTTTCTTTCTTAAATTTTCTTTGACACTGGAAACAATTGTATGGTGGAACCACTTCTTAAAAATGTCAGCGTCCATCCAACTGTTCCTCTGTGGATGATAATCCACAGGGAGGTTAGTTATGCCTTTAAGGCATATTGGATTGGCAAATTTGCTGATCACACATAACTTTACCTTATGACTTCCTGATGCTTTTGCACAGATTAGCACAGTTATACACTTTTTATTCAGCAGATTTCTGCTCACCTGATAAATCTAGCTTATGAATGCCATGGTGAATCTCGAATCGAGTAAGCCAACCACTTGAAAATGAACATTGGCCCTCAATGTTCAGTTTCTCATGAAACTCTCGCTTTTTCCTGCAACATAGGTCCAGAAATACAACTATTCTGAGACCTTTTCAATGAAAACCACTCATACAGGGCCTGGTCAAGCAATTCCAACTTCAGTGCATGAAGAGCATGATGCTGTTCCACACTCTTGTCACTCTCTGACTTAGCATAAAACTCCTTTATCTTCTGAGACTGAGCATTAATGTCATAGATTTTTGATAAACTGACATTAAATTCCTTCATAAGCACTGTGTGATTTTCACCCCTCTTGAGCCACTTGCATATTTCCATCATTTGCTTGAGGGTAACCAATACACTCTTATGCTTACTTTGTTCCTATTTCGACATACTTAGGGTTGGGTGAGCGCAAAAAATATGAAATACACAAAATACCAACCAACCGTATTATAGTCAAAGAAAGGGTAGATGAGGTTAGATCATATATTTACACATGAGGGAGAGGTAGACAAGCATGTGGGATGTGAGTACTGGTGTGGGAGGCACAGTCTTACACATTGGGCACAGGCACACGGTGCACCAAGTTTTAATTTACATTTTCAAGAAATCTATTTAATTTCATTTTAAGAACTATTTCTTTGATTTTTTGGCAGGTTGCTTGAGAGTGCCACTTGCTTGAGTTCCAGTTAATGAATAGTCTACTGTAGTATATTAATGAAAAAGAACTGCCGTTTTTATAAAAGAATGCCATCTGTATTTTTTTTTTTTTTTAATTTAATGTCAAAGATTCCTATGGATTTGACAGACCCCTGAGAGGCCAATAGTATTGATGATAGATTCTGTATTGCAATTATTTACTGTATTTGTAGAGATAAATATAAAAGCACAACATAACACATGAATTTCATAACCACATCAAGACAGTTACCGTCTGTGCCGTACGTTTCCATCTTGTGTTAATAGATTAGGAGGAAACTGTGGAGGCAATGGAGCTATACATGCAGTAAGCTGGGAGCGGAGTGAAAGAAAGCCCAGCCGACATCAGCAGGACTATCTGCTTAGCCAAGGAAGAAGCCTTCTTTACCATAGGCTGATAAGAAACTGCTAATCTGCTGTTTACATTGCAGGTAAACAGTTTTTATAAATGAGAGATTTCAAATATATTTGCAAAAATTTTGGGCTATTGAGTGTAGATTGATGGGAAAAAATGAAAATTGTTTCCATTTAAATAAATCTACAACACAAGTGTGCAGAAAGAGAAGAGGTCTGAACACTTTTTAAATCCATTCTACTGAGATTCTTTATGGACAATTACTCTTGACTGGATTACTTACCAGTTGATTTGGATAATATTTTTCAAGCGCTTCTTTGTTAATTATATTTATGTAAATGTTTTTCTTAATATACCCTAACAGTTAAGAATACTTTCTGCTTCTGTTTATGTTATTGTCTTTTTCTTTTTGGACAAAGTGTCATTTGATTGGGGTTACCAGATACCTGTGAACCCAAAGGAGGACACCGAAGGTCATAAAGGAGTACAAAGGAGAATGCATCCTGTTCTATTCACAAAACTGTGTGTTACAATGAAAATATTAAAAACAACTAATTTGACAGGTCACAAAACGAGTCTTTAAAATTAAGTTATAGTATAACTATGCAGTTTCATATTTTTAGACGAGGAGTCTTTTTGCAGCAGTTCATCATTCTGGCAACATAGGCGTGGAACTCCAGACAAGAAACATTCTTAAAATTGTAATTTGTAAGAAGAATTCCTCTCACAGTCAGCAGACAGTCTATTTCTTTATTTTGTCCACTGTGCATTGATCAAGGAAAATGCTGTTTCAATGTTGGCATTATACCCAGGAATACAAAAGAAAAATTAGCAGATTTTAGGCAGCTTTGAGTAACTGGCTTCATTTGCACAACTTTGAAAGCATGAACACCGCTATTCATAAAGAAGACTGTCAAAACACGTGTCATCTTTCTGTCCTGCAAATGATTTCAGGTTGCAGTGCTGGTGAAACAACTGAACATCGTCTACAACAATGCCCTTTTCGCTCATGTACTGTACGCATGGCAACAGATCAACGAATGTACTGTCTTTAACTTTGTTTTAAAACATCCAATAAACACAATGAAATTTATCGAGGGGTATCATCCACTTTTCAAAATAATCAATGTGCACTTGGTCTTGCATTCTTCATCTCAATTGTCTTCACACAGTTTTTTCAGAAATTCTGTCACTTTCAGGGAAATAAAAATTTCAGTCTGTCTGCTAAGCAGAGTTTGCTTTGTTGACTGAAGGATGGTACAAACCTCCAACGCTGATGTTTCTTCTCTTTCAATAGCTGCAATTTTCGCCTGACATACTGACATCAGCGAATGCAGAAACCACAAATATAGTTCTGAAAAAATTCTTCATTAGTATTTATGATTTTATGCTGTGAAAGTATGCTTTCAGGGCGGGGAATAACTACAACAGCCTTTCAGTTGCTGGAAATAGGCTGGGTAGCAAGAAAGCCATGTTTTGTTTTGATTAAATCTAGATGATTTATGTAAAACTTTGAGATTGTATTGTGTGATTTTATCCAATAACATGGTCAAGTCAGTGATTGATGAAAGCTGGACATTTTCACCTTTTTTGGCAATGCCTGCCTGATTGAGGACACAATGTCATAAAGGAGGACATGTCCTCCTTTTGCCCGATGTCTGGTAACCCTGCATTTGACAGATGGTTAAAAGTTGCACTGTTGTTTCAGAGATATAGACTCATAATTTAGTAACAACTAAGCTTTTAAGGTTAAGCTACAATATGCACCCTGTTCAGATACAATGCTACTAGTTCTTTGGATATAGAGTAACTAAATACAAAATATGCTTTAGGACAACAAAGTGGATACAGTCACTGATGTCTTAAACTCAAAGTAACTGTTTTTTTTCCGGTATTCATTCAGCTCTTTACATAATGTATATTATATTAAAACACAACTATTTTATTTTTAACAATTTTTTGCCAAATTAAGTAAGAAATAATGGGTTCTTCATGTAGTCAGAATATTGCTAATGTATACATTTCCCAGTCTGAGGATAGATAGATAGATAGATAGATAGATAGATAGATAGATAGATAGATAGATATTTTTAAATGCTTAGAAAAATACTGTGCATAATGTGTAAATGTTTGGAAATGTCATCATCTCAGCTATGTTTGTACTGTAATATGATTTTTTTAAGAAAAGGCCACAAATGAGATGAAGAACAGGTAACTAGACAATATTAATGTTATGACTGTAATACCCTTCTAATTATTTTACATTAGTCATTTATTCATATATACTCTAAAAGTGTGTACGCAAATGTAGTTAGCCTGTTTTATGCAATAATAGCCCCTGGCTTACTGTATATATCAATACAGCAATATTATCAGCTGACCTTTGATGTGGGCTCATGATTACTTACACACTTCTTCCTTGCAGGTATTTGAGACAGTTGTGGAAACTCAACTATTGCAGCACTGTCCTGAACAGCTAAAGTGTCAAGACAAGCCGAATAAAACAAATTCTTTTAGACAAAATAAATGTAGGTGGCTTCCTATACTACATAAAGTACAGGCTTGAATACAAGCAACCTGACAAAAATAGAAAATTAAACCAACAACCAGAATTAATATGTTCCTGTCTGTTTAAAGAGAAAGAATAGGAACAGAGCACCATTTACTACACAGTGTAACTCAGAAATCAATAAGAAAAGGAGCAGAAAATCTATTATTACCACTTTGAAGTATATGAATGCCCAGGGCAAACATAATTCTCACTCAAGATAAACTCCATGGGAAAGTACATATAGAGATTGACTCATTTAAACTGATCTAAAACTGCTATTAAAGGACTGTAATTAACTTGACATTGAGGCGGTAGTTTTTGTAGCATAAGTAGAAGAAAGTACTGAGACCTGAACCTGAGGTAACACCGGACAATGCAATACATATTACCATATCACACAAAATAAAAAAAGCAAATCTTAAAAGAATAGAAAACCAATTTAAAAGCCCATTCTAAAAAGCACTCATTGAGCAGAGGTTCCTTGAACATATCAATGTATTTTGATGCGATACTGTAATCTTGATGTTGTTCTATAGTGACGAGAGCCCCTGGATGTTTTAATATGCTAGCCTGCAAAGACGCGTAAGTATCTCTACATTGTTGATAGACATTCATATTGAATTCATATTTTAAGACAGTTTGGAAAGGTTCTGTTACGTATGTTGACTGTAATCACAAAAGAAAAGTGTATAATGTAACAGTTTTCAAACATTTTTACAGGAATGGGACCATTTATTTTTTAATAAGTATTCAGAGATCAGGTGGTTTGTGTTAATTTGCTAGCTGGGTTAGTGAAAAATGGCAGGGTGTATTTTGACACAAGAAAAAAATAAAAGCTATTAAACACCATCACTACCCCATATCAATTCTTGATGGCGTAAGTGGCCTGAATGGCAATATAACACTCAAGATACTCAAAGCCCTTATGTTTTAAGAATTGCGGATCAAGATGGATCACTACGCTAACAATTATCCAAGTCACTCACCTTCAACATAGTGCTGTACTTCACAGGGAGTCTTGAAACAGTGTAATGCTGCCATGTCTAATGCCTGTAGATTGAAGAAACCATAAGAGAAAAAAAATGAGAAGCAGTAATAGTATAAAACATACACTATGAACATTTTATGGTCAGTTTTTGAACTGTTATTCATGTAGGTTTAGTAAAGTCATTTTAACTTTGTGTGGAAAGCCACTTTCATAAAACTGACTAGCACAACTGTCCATGAATTACGTGATGAATACCAGGTCTCGATGAGATGTCTGAGCCATCACTTAAAAACCTGTAATGAGTACAATAAACTGGATAAGAAGTTTTCACAGCGCTGTTTTCAATTTCCACAGAGCCTTCTGTATCACATCTTTAAATCAGTGTTTCCGGGCTTGATTTAAGAATCAGTCCTTGACTATCTGTCCTTCTGCTTAACTTGCCCATTCTGAGTAATGGTTGTAATTTTCTATCCATGAATTTTACACCTGGTTTAATTCCAAAGCTGCTTTCTGCAACAATGTAAGGACATTTTACTTTAATTACATATCATACAAGTTAGTTCTGTTCACTTATGTTTCTTCCTCATCTGTTTGCTTTTTGAGATTAGTATGCTTTAATAGTGAGCATATACACTATTTGGGAGGTAAACAAATATTGTTTAAGCTTAGCTGGGTGTGCATTCAATCCCCAGCATATTTTATATTTTTAACAAAAAAAGAGAAAAATCTTCATGGATATGTTTACTAGAAAGAAAGAACTTTCTCTCATATAAAAAAGTAAAATTCTACAGAAGTAAACATTTAGGGACCCCATTCTCAGAAATAAAATACTATTTCCAATTAGACATGTTATGCAAACAAAACAGTAAATGGTTTAAGATTAATAAAACGAACGTATCAGCCACAGGGTTTCATTACCAGATTTATTCTGAGAAGCAACTGATTATTTTGCACATCTTGTCAATGTAAATCTGTCTTTGTGGAAAACAGGATACCATCCAAATCTGATTGGTTACTTACAATAGCCATTTCTAAAATCTACGTGACATGGGTTAAGCTCAGAAAGTTAAACAGAAGGATATGAACTGTTGACTATGTAGCATTTGACCAGCATAATCTGTAGTACTAGGGTGTTGTACCGTGTTAGCCATTATGGATGTAGTGAGAAGTCAAGCAAAACGACACCGTTTATTGGCTGACTAGAAAGATTACAATATGCAAGCTTTTGAGGCAAAGAAGTGGCCCGAGTTTCCTTGAAAGACTGAATATTGTAATCTTTCTAGTTAGCCAATTAAAGGTGACATTTTGCTTGACTTCTCACTACAAGCATAGTCTAAAATTATTAGATACTTATGTACAGCATATCCACATTATGTACATTAAAGAATTTTGCTGTGCTTGTATTTTTCATCAAATGTCACCCGATTTTTTTTTATATATTTTTAAATTAACCTTGTTATCTTTAAAAATTCTTCCTCTTCAAGATAACAGGGCATGTGCAGTTTATAGGAAAAGCTGACACAGATCGGCACTCACAGTTATGTTAATTCCTCAGAAATGCTTCTTTAAGCTCCCTTGAGGTCTTAAATGCATACCTAAAGCTGAGGTGCAGATGTTTTGTTACACATGTCAGCATATGTCAGGGTATTGCATGTTCAGTTATTTGTGCTAAGCTGGGAATAATAAAACTACCTGTCTTTAAAGTTTAATGACATGTACGAGGGTTCAATCTAGTCATTGTAGTGAGAGGGGAGCTTTGATGAAAACAGTCCAGAATATTGTTTAGGGAAATAAAAATGACTGCATTCATTTTAATTTACTGTTTATAATGATGTTTACTGCATTGAACTTTGTTATTTTATGTAATTAGTAATGTTGTGATGTTTTTGTACTGAACTTTTCATTTTTCAATACATGGAATATTACCTGCACTTTTTTATACCTATATACAGTATTTTTCTTTTGAGCAATTGGTTCTGAAACTTTTATTTTTGCATCTTCTGTTTAATTTTTAGCAAAAGTCTTCAAATCTTGGCCTTAAGCTTTCCAATACTCTTGTTAATAAGGGTCAACTGGCATACTGTGACATTTAAGGGATTTCTTATTCACTGACTCAGTCAGTAGTTCACATGTAAACATATTAGTGTCAGAGGGGGACATTTTTGTACACTGAGTCATCCCATTTCTCCCTTAGGAAAAGAAACAAGCAAATATTACATTTAAAGCCCAGCAGATGAACAGGCAATAGGCACCCATTGTTTGGACTGAGGCGAGAAGTTAAAGGGAAATTTCCTGGGTTATCCTGTAAATGATTATTGTGATGGCTGTCTACAGGATATCAGTATTTACTGTCTTGCAAAAGAGTCACCACTTTGAAGTTTTTGGCTGGTTGATATTACAAAGAATACAAAGTTGTGATAACAGAACTGCTCCTTCCTTGGAGGATGTCTGTATTTACCTTACTTGGCGATTAACATGTTTGATAATATTGGTTTCTAAACAGCAGATCTGTACTCATTAATGGTTGGTAACAATACATTTTGTTAACTTATGTTTTCATTATTTGTTAATCCCAGACAATTTAGATGTGCCATTGTTTAATCTGATTGTCCAAAACTGATAATTGCAGGGACTGAAGGAGATTTAAGCTCTGGTCAGGAGAAGGCAAAGGGAGGGACAGTCCACTGAGAATGCTGCCAAGACACTCGGACAGAGCACAAGGGTTCGTAGGCAGACGAGGGTATCTGGCTGGCATGACGTGAGGCACAAGGACGACAATACTTACTTCCAGGGAGGAAGTAAGCTCCACAAGGAGATGACAGTTTTGGGTCCAGCGAGAGAGGGAAGCCACATGAAAGGACCGAGCAAAGCTGGCAGACAAGAAATAAGACGTGCCTAGGTCACAGCAACACAAGGAGCCCAGAGTGGAAAAAAAGAACGACGAAGAGATGCTGACAGGGATTCCACGATTTTGACAAAACTTCTGTTGGGAAACGAGTGTCCGGTGAACAGAGTGCATCCATGGACAGTTGAACAACTAAGTGTTGGGTAACACAGACAACAAACTGGACTCTGCACCACTACAAGGTTGTATCCTCCAATTCTTGTTCTTAATGGACTTTTAGAGTGTGGACTGTGTGCTTTCCTTTCTAAAAAAACATGTTCTACCTGATACTGTTAGATTGTGTTTATGTTCATTTATCTTTTTAATGTACTTATTATTGTCTGGTGTAATAGAAGTTACTGTTGCTTTTCCTGAAATTAGTGTTGTGTCTTTCATTGTGTGTTTACTCACCGCCCAATTTAAAGAAACCTGTGTGCTATTACTGGTAAATTTCAGGAGTTCCCAGTCTCTTAATAAAACTGGGTGGCGTAGTTGGATATTTGGATGGTGTCTAAGTTAGATTACCTGTAAGTGTGACCAGACACCTGTCAAATTAATATATTATATACCCCATTACATATAATTACACATGCTTATTAAAGAATATAGAATGATATTTACGTATTGTGGAACCATTTATAATTATAGTTTGTGTGTGTTTATTTGGATTTTTCACAGCATTCACACTAAAAAAAATAAATATTGCCATGTACAGTATCTGTTTCAGTTTGCCTTGGTGAATCTCTGCCCTTGTGGTTACACCATACGTGGCGTGTCAGCTTTTTTGAAATTTCTACATTAATCTGTGTGGTTAGTGTTACATTTTTTAGATGAATGGTCCAAGTAGCAGAACATCGTTGGAAGTTTCCAAAGATATGTTTTTTATCAGGGAATAACACAAATGAAAACACATTGCCAGCTTGACCAAGTCGTTCAGGTGGAAGGTCTTCACTTGCTTCAGTTTCATCATACAAAGCAAGCAAACAGCATCTGTCAATGGCTTTAGCCAAAGATTCCAAACATGAAGGCATGCGTTTGGTGGTAATGATGTCAATGGATCACAAGATTCATGCAGTTATTATATATGCAGAATTTCCATCTGTAAATTAAGTTTTATTTTGTTTAAGTTAATTTATTTATGCAGGTTTAGAATGTAAACATAGTACAACAAATTGCTATTATTCTAAAACAAAAAATCTGATATTTTTATATTCATTTTGACATTCCCAATCACAAACAAAATTTGCCTTTTCTGTCTCTCAGTATTTGTGGTGGGCACTGCAAACATCGCATTTCCTGGACTAGGGTGTTTGCCATGGAAGATACATGATTTCATGTATAAAATATTTGAGTTATCTACAATTTTAAAGCAACAAAAATCTTTTTTGCAAAATGATAAAATTCAAAAATTGAAGTATTTTCACAAAGACTGAAATATTTACATTGTTATTGATTCATTATACAGTATGTGTTCAGAATAAACTAACCATCAAAGTTTCTATATAAAATAACACAATTCAGTATGGCATTCTTCATTTTTTTATTTATTAAAGTCAGCCAGGTTGCCTGTGGTGAACAATCTGTGTTTCAGCGCAATTCTGCCATAAGACAGCTTATGTCTAGAAAAAAGATTAAACCTTGAAGCTATTGCACCCCACTCAGATGGCAGTTTCCCCAAAAGCAAAATTTATTCTAACAGATTATCACACAGAAAACATGAGTAATTAACCTGTCACAAATAATTTTCACCCTTAAAAATAATTAATATGAAAACAAAAAAAAAAAGTTACAAAGGTCTTTGCTAATATTTGTCAGCCTTATATACAGGTTAATATAATACTTTGTAGGTTTTTAGAAACTGGGTTAAAATACAGTTTGGTTTGTAAATGACTTATTGGAAAATTAAATAAGCATAAAAAGTTTAATACATATGCATGAAAAAGAACAGCTGTTGAAATATGCATCTAGTAAAGTAAAGGTCCACTTCAGAAAATATAAAAATTAAAAATGGCAACATCATGGGCTGCTTTAATAGTTTCTGAAAGTTTCACAAGCACAAAATTTCATTTTACATAATCATGAACTGTGGAGCGGATATTGCAGACAAAATAAACTTGTATAATTGTTTTATGTTTAGTTTGCCTGTGGCCAAAACTTTGTAATTACAGCAACAGCCACCATCCCAAACTTCAACATCCATGCCCAACAACAAAAATGTGCTGGAATATTGGCGTATTCACTTCCAAAGAACAAGAAGCAGGAAAGTCCTTGGTTTACAAGAAACACTCCGGTATTTAAACAATTCTGCGTGGTGTTATGATTTCATTTTTTCTTCTCAGTCCATCTATCTTTTGCAGCCAGATGTTACGTAGGTGTCTTCTTGGCGTGGTCCAGCTGCTCGTGTCCTCAACAATGAGGATCCTATGAGATGGTTCAGCCTTGGGGAATCACATGGCCTTAGTCCTGTAACTGAGGCTCTTTAACAATGCAGGTAATGTGCCTTTTTCATTTACCTTGAAGACTGAGTTTTGATACACTTAGTACAAATTATTTATTTGTAACATTATTCTGGCAGTGACATTTTGTGTTTTGTTTTTTGTACTGACATTTTGTGACTGTCTTTGCATGGCTGTGGCAATACTGTTTACGCTTGTTATACCTGTTGCCAGCCATATAGCATACAGGTCACGTGATGTATTGTGTCAGCAGGCCTGCTTATAAGAGAAGGTGTGGCAGAGTCAGCATCCTAACTTTGAGGTAGTTTCAAAACTTGTGTCACATACATAGAGTACTTGCATGCGCTAATCAACATGCAACAGGTCACCACTCTACAGGTGGCACAATTGGTAAGGAAAATTATCTTGAAACAAATCTTGCTGTATAAGGGAGGGAAGGACATAGGAAACCTTAATGTCTAGAAGTGAATAACAAAATTAAAATTAAGTGTTTAGTACGAAATAAGAAAAAAAATAAAGGATTGGTGGAAAGAACAATAAAAGAAGAAAGAATAGGAAAGGAAAGAGCTTTTTTGTTTTGTTGTCGTGATGTCTCTTGCAACAGCAACTGTTTCCTTAACTTAAAAATGGCATCTCCCTTTTAATTGACTTTTATAAATAGCAATACAATCATTAAATTGCAACTTACCATCAGACATAAAATATTACATCCTATTCAGGTCAGATCCAACATCTAGTCCCCAACTGTTTTGTTTTTGCTTAGGACTGTGGCTCTGAATTTAACTCATTCTTGACCACTGATTCATTCTGAGATGTTCTATCTTTAGACACAGCATACAAAATAAATCTATTCTGCAGCTCTATAAGAATCCAGGAACCTCATCCACTAAAATTACAAAACAATCAGGATCTTTGCAAAAGCATACAAAAACAAGTTGTAGCTTAGAAGCATAAAAAGATTGGTACATCTGAAAATGGCACTGTACAGTGATCCCTCGCTATATCGTGCTTTGACTTTCGCGGCTTCACTCTAACGTGGATTTTAAATGTAAGCATATCTAAATATATATCACAGATTTTTTGCTGGTTCGCGGATTTCTGCGGACGATGGGTCTTTTAATTTATGGTACGTACATGCTTCCTCAGTTGCTTTGCCCAGTTGATTTCATACAAGGGACACTATTGGCGGATGGCTGAGAAGCTAACCAATCAGAGCACATATTACATATTTAATAAAACTCCTCAATGACATACGATATGCTTCCCATGTGGTGCTTAGCATACTTGAAAGCCCAAACAGCACATATTGATTTTTGATTGTTTGCTTGTCTCTGCCTCTCTCTCTCTCTCTGACATTCTCTGCGCCTGACGGAGGGGGTGTGAGCAGAGGGGCTGTTTACACAGAGGCTGTTTGCCTAGAGGATACGGACGCTCCTCCAAAAAATGCTGAAAGAATACCTTCACATTGCTGCCTTCCTTGTAGCTGCTATTGATTTTTGATTGTTTGTTTGTCTCGCTCTCTCTCTCTCTTTCTCTCTGACATTCTCTGCTCCTGACACACACTTTGAAGAGTAAGATATGTTTGCATTCTTTTAATTGTGAGACAGAACTGTCATCTCTGTCTTGTCATGGAGCACAGTTTAAGCATTTGACTAAAGGGTGTTATATCATGTTTAGAGGGCTCTAATGATGTTAGAAAATGTATCTAGAAGGTCGTAAACAGGTTTTCTATGCTCTAACTGTGAAAATATTCGATTTATAAATAAAGAATCCTACTTTGCAGAAATTCATTTATCGCGGCAGAGTCTGGAACGGATTAACTGCGATAAGCGAGGGTTGACTGTATGTTCAGAACAATTTTTGCACATGACAGAATCATTCAGCTCTTTTGTAGCATTGATAGGTGAAATTCATCAAGGCATTTTTCACAGTGAATATGCTGTGTTTACCAGTGACCTTAATGGCTGAATAATTTCCTGGAAATTTGCCATGCGGCTGGCTGAAATATACATTTTTTCCAGTGTACCTTGATGCTTTATAAAGTCAGTGTAATATTAAAGAACTGTAAACAACTATGGGCAGAACTTTCATGCATATGCACTGTATATTCACCACCCAATCAGCTTCATGTGTGCTTAATGCAACAAACCAATCAGTACTCCAGCTGGATTTCTGCCCTTACGTGTTTTAAAAAAAACTGTGATTTTCATTTTCAGGGTACCTTTGCAATGAGAATATTATAAGTACTGCCACCAGGTATATAGCACTGATCCCTGTACGCTCACAGAGCAGAGCTGAATGGCCATGTACCGCATCAAGCCTTGAGGGAACCCTCGCCCTACCATCGTCAGAAAACACAGGAGACCCCATGAAATTATAATAATGAAAGATTTATTACTATTTTCAAGGCAATTCTTTCATCGTGAAGGGAGTAAAAAGTACAAAGTATCTGTATAGATAAATGGGCATGGTCAATATGTGCCCCTAAATGGGACCTCTGTGAACACATTGGTATGTATTTTTTGCTTATTGCTAGTTTGTAGCCATTTGTTGAATTTTGCTTGTGGTTATTGTTCTGTCGCTGTCTTTTGTTGATTGATGCATGGTGGCGCCATGAAAGGCACTGCTGCCTCACACCTCAGATCACAATTTGGCCACAATAATCACTTTAGCATAGTTGGCAGATGCTTTTCTAGCACTTAAGGACACCAAAAACACTGCAACATTATAATCCACTCAAACCTAATTCAGTTTCTCCTTCCCCATTGACTTCAATACATTTTGTGAAGTTTGATGAAGTTCCCCAACATTTTTATGATTTTATTGAAATTACAGCTCATCTCTATTCTCTTATATGGTACTGAGGCTACACGGCTATCATAGGCCTACCTAGATAGCAGCCCTTTTTTTTTTGTAAAAATCCTAATTATTCAGATAGTGAATTACATACTTTTGAACAGGTATGAATTAGATTACACAAAACAGATAATGGGTTTGGGAAAGCAAGGGTGGCTGGGGTGGTTTGTGCCCATAGGCACATTTAAAAGAATGGATAACAGCGATACTAGTCTTGTGTACATTTCTGAAACACCAAGGCCATGGAAGAAATACCTTCTGAATGAAATTAAGAAACATGGAATTACCTGATATTTATAAGTGATAGTGAGAAGTTAAAGCAACCTTAATGTCTAATATACCTCTCCAGAATAATGACACAGTACAGTCAGGGAATCCATGCAGTATGACAATGAAATATACAAACCTTGATAAGCACTTCAAATGAAGGGAGCTTTTAGAAAGGAATGAAAAAGGTCCAGCACCACCAGACATACTGCTGCCGCATGTTCCTGTGACCACTCAGGCAGGGTTGTGGCTGGAACAGGCCCATAGAAACCAATATACAACTCTGACTCCACTGCAGACAGTTCAAATCTTTTACTAAAAATGCCCAACTACCAGGGAGTCAAAACAAACCAGTTAAATATCTTGTCTAATGATGGTGTTGGCTGTTTACTTTAGAGAATGACTTCTGTAAATTCTAATTTTTATGACCAAGGAACAATAGATCATTAGGTAGCTTTGAGGAATCTATTTTGGGACAATATGAACTCTTGATGTAAATTGACCTTTAATTTTTAGACACGGTTAGCACCATGGGGTTCAGGCTTCCCCATTAAAATATGATTTCCCCCAAAACAAATTCCTAAAGAAACATTTTTATACTGTCGGTGTGCAAACTATTTAATGTATGTATTTTACATAATGAAATTTCCTGAATACAAATTACTGTTTGGCAAAAAATGAAAAATGTGACAGTGGACCATTATTTTAGGTGGCATGATCAAAGAGCATAGGACAAAACTGTATTGCTTCTGTTTTTCTGCCAGGTATTCATAATTCATAATAGTTTGCTAGATGCTTGCAAAACAGTTTTCCCAGGGGTGTAGCTAGTGGGTTGCTTTTCCCGTCTCGCTAAGTTGCTGTGGGGAAAGGAAAGGGAATTTAATTTAGTGAGCACTTATAAAATTGATGAAAAGGTTCACCATACATAATAATGTGTTAGCTTTATGTTTTGTGCCTTGTGATGAGATGGCCACTGTATCCAAATGAGGATATGTCCCGCATAATTGCTGTCTGCAATAATTAATACTGATGTATGGATGGGTGCTGCTTTTACACCTTTTGCAAGAGATGGAAAATAATGTAACAGTGTAAGCTGCATGGTATACTTACCATTTGATTTAAATGGTTTTTTCTCCATATTCTCCAAATATTTAAAGGTGGCAGGCTGGGATGTCCCTTTTCAATAAACATACATAGTATATTATGTTCAAGAATCAGTACTCGCCATAAAAATCTAGTACTCCCAAGCTAAGTTTGTAATGAGTCCCTCCTTGTTTCTGGATCAAGTTTGCTTTGTGGACAGGGAATCCAATTTATTACTCCAGTCTCTTGAATAATATGAATTATCAAACACTCTCATAAAGACTCAGAATTGGCACCAGCAAAGGCATTCACATGCCTCCAGTCGAGTTAAGTAACTGGTAAACTCAGTTTCACTTGGTCATAACTTGAAATGAGTTGCAGTCCCAAGTGTGAGAACCACCAATATTTCAATGTTCTCGTGTCCTGTTACACTCATTTCATCTCTTTTTGTCAGGAAAACCTGATGACCATGCAACAAAATGATTTTTTTTATTTAAGGTAGGGCTATTTTGCAGGCTTTGGTGTCACCTAGCCACCACCACATGACAGCACAATAGCTTTTTATATAAAAGCAAGCAGACATTTAAGCATTTTCTCAGAACTTGTGAAGGCAGGGAAAGTTTCTGACTGTGTTCCTTTTCCAAAAAAGAAATTGATTTGATTGAAGGAAAGCAGTCACCGTTGCTCAGCAGGATCAGGGTTAGTCAGAGCATTTCTTTTTTCTTTCCGCCTGAATTGGCGTTCTTCATTTCACCTTCTGAAGGTATGGCCCAGTGGTTACTCAATTCCCAAGGCTCATCCACCTAGGTCTGGTGAGTACTTCAGTAAGATTATCATATGCATGCTGTAAGAATGAAATATGAATTTCAGAACTGCTAGCATTTTAGACATTGCTGTAAAGAAGCAAAACTTTTGCAAATACATTCCTGTGCAAAACAGCATCTCCTAAAAAATTGATTAATCAACAACTGAAGAATATAAATATTGAAAGAAATACATAATAACAGCTCACATTTCACATCATTGAGGGCCATGAGAGCACTCTTTCTTGTTGTCAGTTGCTCTTAAAATGCGATTCTGTTCCTTAACGCACTGTATGTGTACTGCATGCTAGCAGTCAGCCTCTTTACTTGCAGACCTTGACTTCACATCTTTTGAAGCCAATTAGTTTAAGATCTCATTCAGAAGTAAAATTAATGAATTTGAATTCCCAGACCACAATGTTTAATATTTAGTGAAGGTTATTGTTCAGTGACTAATTGCTTGTGGTTGTTTTCTCCAAATCAAAATACATCCATCATAACTATATGGTGCTTCTCTTACACGTATCAAGTGCAACTCTGCCTGGCACAGAGCATACACAAATTACAGGAGGTTATCTTTTTGTTTCGGGACATTGTTTAAGGATGTAATTTTTGTTAATATGTTATACATCCATACATCTATCCATTATCCAACTCGCTATATCCTAACTACAGGGTCACGAGGGTCTGCTGGAGCGAATTCCAGCCAACACAGGGCGCAAGGCAGGAAACCAAACCTGGGCAGGGCGCCAGCCCACCGCAGTGTCATATACTTATTATCAATTTCCATCCATCCATCCATCCAGTTTCCAACCCGCTGAATCCGAACACATGGTCACGGGGGTCTGCTGGAGCCAATCCCAGCCAACACAGGGCGCAAGGCAGGAAACCAAACCTGGACAGGGCGCCAGTCCACCGCAGTGTCATACACTTATTATCAATTTATTATGTGTGGCATAATGGCACAATGTGTGGCATATATCTGTGGCAGGGCAAATCTACTCAGCAGCTCTGAGCTTTGTTGTGGTGCACTGATTTTAAATGTATTTTGGCTGTTAAATACGACTGCGGTGGACTGGGGCCCTGCCCAGGGTTTGTTTCCTGCCTTGCGCCCTGTGTTGGCTGGGATTGGCTCCAGCAGACCCCTGTAACCCTGTAGTTAGGATACAGCGGGCTGGATAATGGATGGATGGATGTTAAATACGAATGTGATATACACATAGAAATGCACCCCAACTCTCAGAGGTAAATGCAAACCTCTGAAAGCCAAATGGCAGTTCAGCAGCTATTTTGGATCAAGTCGTGCATAAAATTTAAAAACTAAAGGAAAAGAGGAAGCAGTGTACTTTACGCACCGACCTACCTAGTGTATAAAATAGATTGCTCTTTCTTGAAGAGTCGATACATTAATTAGGAGAATTCCTCTCATTATTTATACTGAAGGATCATATTTCCCTTGGAGTTCTCTCTCAGGAAACACTTCTCATCTTATTTTGTTATTCTCTCCTGACTTTACCTTCTTCCCTTGTAAAGTCTTACTTTTTAATTCAACATTTGTGTACCCTTGGAAAACCTGCACTCATTGAATTTACGCAGCTAGCATTTTGTGTTTTCCCACAGCTTTTATCTTTAACATTACATTGTTTTTCTATCACAATAAGAAATATTTTAATCAATATCGCATTTAATAAAATACTCCCAACCTTAACCATATCTTATAATGATGATGAAAAAACTTCACATGCCATGAAATTAACTGTTAAGGTGCACAAAATATTTCTAAAGTTTATGGTATGTACCATGACAAGTTTCAGTGTTCATCATTTCTTTGTGAACCTTCTGTATTTGTATGAGGTACCCCATCAAACAACCTTGCACCCCCCATTAATTTAGGTCAGAGCTGTTTAAATTTTCCTGCTTCATTTCTCTTTACAAAATGTGTGGCAGACTAACTATACTTCAAAAGAGAGAGCTGCTAAAATATCTCGCAAAACAAATGATGAAAAATTGTTTTGTTCATGTCTACAAGTGTACTCTTTAATTTGGTTATAAGCGACTCCACTTGTCTATTACAATCTTATATATAAATGTCTATGCTTGGAAGTGTGTGTATCTGTCTGTCTGGCCCAGAAGTGAGAGGAAACAGAAAACTCGCTTAGTCGCTAATTACACAAGTGGGGACAGCATGTATGCAAAACAAAACCTCAGAAGAAGGACAAAGTCGCTTAGCTGCTAATGCACAAGCGAGGCGAGCACGTCAGCAAAACAAAACCTCCTAGGAGAGAGATGCCCAGATAGTTCCTTTCAATTACCTGACATCTCTACATTTCCATTTTTTTCTGATGATTTCAGTAGTTTCTAGGACCTCGGGCTTTTAACAGCACAGGCTTACACAGCTAGTATATAATAAAAACTATTGGCCTTATCTAATCTACAGGTCATGCTTCTGTATTCTAGAGAAGACTTAGTTTAGTCATTATTAGTGAAGAGCAAACACTACAGAGTTCACTTTGCTGTTGTTTTTACAAAATCATGGAGCTTAGCTGAACTCTGCATGGTGAAGTAGGACCTGAACTAGTTTTGATTCAGTTATAATGGTGCAATGGTATTTTAATGTTTCCCAAGACTAGAGAAGCATCTGCCAACTATGCTGGAGTGATTATTGTGGCCAAAAATGTGACCTGATCTATGAGTCAGCAGTGCTAGCCACTGAACCACCATCTCTTAAACAACAAAAGACGCAGCTATAAAATAACCACAAAAAAAAAATAATAATAAATAATATTACATTTAATTTATATAGCATCTTTTCAATGGCTACAAACCAGCAATAAGTAAAAAGAGATTATTATTGCTTTCACAGAGTTCGGTGGAATAGGACTGGCTCATTCCATCTGGGACATTTTGTTTGTTCCCAGTCTTTCTGTGCTGATGCTTTGCATATTTTTCCCTTGTAAAGAGTAATAAATCACTCATTATTTTTATTATTATTATTATTATTACTGCACAGGGTCTTGTGTTTTCTGACTCTGGAGTGGAGGGCTCCCTTAGGGAGCGCAGTGGGGCTAATTATGCAGCATTCAGTCCATGCCTGCTTCCTTTTTATTAACCAAGTTGATCTTAAAAGGCTAAGAAAGACTATAATGATTATTTCATTTAGTATACTGAAAAATCCATCATTCATCCACTTCTACGTCTGCCAAATAGAGTAAAACTCACCTAAAATGTCTTGCAAAAATGTTTGGTGTTTTATCAAACTAAATTATAATTTAGTCAGAAAGAGAAATTTATTAAGAGTAATTTTAAAACATAACTCCATGTCTCTTGTGGACATTCTATTTGTCAAAATACAACAAAGATTGCCACTTGTGAAAGTTTACCTTTAAACATAACTAATAGGTGACTCACAAAATTGTTTAGCCTTTTCAAAATAGGAATAACATTCAAATGAATTAATCTCACACTGACCTGACAACAAAAGACAGAGAACCCTTATATCAGTGTAGTACAAACCCTGTGCGAGAGCCTTTAAAGTTTGCCTCCTGCATGCTGGAGAGCTGTAACATGCTATCGGTATCGCTTTACTAGGAGCTGCACCCTGTGGTTCTGGCAAAGTCCCATGAGTGTAAAAGAAATATGGAAATGATTCAAGTAGACATTCATAAAAATACATCTAGTGCTTGCTGTCATTGTTAAAAGTAAGTTTTGAAAATAACATCTTATTCAAAAGCTAAAGACTAAACTAAGACTAAATTAACTCTCTTTTTCTTCAGTAATACACTAAGTTAATATGCATAGTAGTACACTGATTATCAATACTGCCTCATGGATACAGCATCAGGGCTCAAATCATGGCCTGTGTCTGGGTTATTGATTCTCCCTAATAACTGCATGTGTTTTCCATTTGGTAATACGATGTTCTTCTAGCAGTCCAGCATTATTATATTTGGTGTCTGAATTTACCCCATATGCATGCTCACATAAGTGAGTCCTACCTATCCAGGACTGGATTTTACCTTGGACCTAATACTGTAACTATTAATTGGGCTGAACACGTTGGAAAATATTTTATTTTCATCTAAAGGTACATAATATCTTTTAAATTGTTATTTATTATTATTCTAACAGAACTAAGTGTATTGCCAAAGTGCACAATTGCACTACTACCAAGGAAACACAGTTCATCATCTATGCCTGACATAGTTTATATCTGTTGTTCATCACAGTTACTAAATAGCTTTAAGGATAGTCAGATCTTATTTTGTTTCTATCCCAAGCCAAGGTACTGCAGATGACCACAAGTCAAACTGCTGCAGATGATTCAGAATGCCATGGCACATCTGGTATTCAATCACCTGAGACAGGACCTGTCACTCGCCTTTCCAGATCACTACAGTGGCCCCCCCGTAGCAGCATATATTAAGTTCAAACTCTTGATGCTTATCTACAAAGTAGTCAATGGATCAGCACCTATTCGTATATATATATGGAGGCCCTATGCTCCTTCTCAACCATCCAGATCTGGTGATGAATGGCGTCTGGTGATGCCACCTCTCTGTTACATCAAACATCAGTCCATACTCTTTCCATGGGTAACTCATAGCTAGGGGAATAAGCTGCCCACCTCCATTCGGAATTCTGGCTCCCTGAATGTGTTCAAGAAGACTCCCGTGTTGATGGAAACCAAAAAACTGCACACAGAGGTGGGTCATGTGTACATATTCTACAGAGAGATTAATAAAGCTGAAAGTTGAACCAAAGACTATGGAGCTGTAGGAAAGCAGCACTGACCACTACACGACTATGCTATTCAGTGTTCTTAACCAATACTCTTCACTGTTTGAAATTTTCTTTTATTATCTTATAGAAACTCACTTTTTAGCATAAAATTCAAGTTATTATAATTGTGCATCTTCTCTTCTCCTTTATGTTTGCTATAATCTATGACATTTTATTTTTCTCTTTTATTCTATAACAGAATGTATTGCACTGTTTTTGATATTTTTTTACTTCTTGATGACTATTCAACATTTAGACTGTAATCCTATATATTTAAAACTATTTTGAAGAATTTAAAAACTGATTTAATAACTCCATTCATTCTGGTCTGCTTTTGTAATGTCAAAAACCTATTAATAATTGTCTCTCTTAATTTATCTGTACAATGAAATGTGACAGAAAAAAATATCCTGTTTTAGAAACAGATTGTTTCTACATTACTTCATAAAGCAACCATATCATGTTTTGACTGATCATGATGATGCAGTGACCATAAGCCACATTTAATTGAACTATCCTCTCATACCTTCTTTTTAGGAGTGGCTGACAGATTCCAGGATCTATCGTTTCTAGCCCTGCTGGCCCAACCATTTATGCAACCTGTGAACCGAAATAGCAATTGTTGCCAAGCAACAAAGCAATAAATGGCAAAGCTGTCTAGGTCTTGCCAGATGGCTGGTTTTCTGACATGACAGCGTAAGCCATTAAAATCCTAGACTGTGATTTAAAGCGCAGTTTACTGGACGTAATTTGTATTTGGTGTTCTAATTCTAATTTTTAATGAGTATTGATTATTTTTATTGAAATATTTGTAATGAGTATTTTAACCAGGCCTGTTTAACTCTAAACTTAGCATTACTTTTACGGAAGACCTGAAGGTCATGGAATGGAAAAATTCCCAGTAGAGAAACAGATCCTAACAAGTTGATTGATTGTCAGAAGAACAAGCATGGCGTGGTCACTCGAATCCCATTTTTCAAGATCAATCATTGCATTTCACCTGTGAGGGATAGTGGTGTAAACAAGGGTTTTGAAAGATAGGATAGGAAAACATGCATATGGGGCAGTGCCCAGCAAGACCCTGTCAAAGACAGAGAGAGAGAGAGGCATGAATTGGCACTGCCAATGTACAGCACATGGCAAACCAATTTAGAAAAAAGGTATGTGTTCTGGGTGCCAGAGTAAGGGATGTAATGTTTTCTCTGAATGCTACAAGATGATCAACCCAGCAATTTTCAGAAATACTGACTGTCTGAAAGAAGGTATGAGGCCATAAAGGACAGGCCAGAGGATGAAAGACCCTTTACTAATAGAGGCAGCACATAGCTCCAGCTGGAAAGAAGAAGGCCCAATTACTCCTTTAAGAGGTCAGGTATTTCTGGCAACATCTGGTTCTTCTGCTCTCTAGCATCCTGGAACATTATATGCTTCCATACTAACCACAGTTCTTCTCTGTATTGGCGCCTCAAACTGTTGCCAGGGCACCCTGCCTACATATAGGAATTCCCTGAGTAGTGCTAAGTATAGAATCTGCTAGAACGTGTTTCTAAACCTGTTTGGTGTTGTGAGTCACTGTTTCTCATGTAAATGTCTATGCAATGGACTGGTGATGGGGATGAGGTATGCCCCTTAGTGGACTGAGCTCAATCATCGAAGCAGTCACAACCCATTACCATTATAAACAACGCCAGTATAATGGAAGGGTTAGGGTAGAGAGAGTGCTCAAGGGTTTTATCTCCCCCAGGACACTAGATGGTAGCCCCCCTGGGTTGCAGAGGTGCCTCGGATTCCCACAGACTGCCTTCTGAAATTGAAACATAAGTGATAACATAACTCAAGTTACTAAATTTATTATACTTACTGTAATTTTTATTCTCACATTTTGTTCTTGTGTTATTTTGCCCTGCATATATGTGTATATTTACAGCACTACACAGTAAATTTAGGCTAGTTGCATGTCCTGTTCCCAGCTGCTTTTTTGTAGCTTTCCTGATCCATATAAAAACAGCCATGCTCATTACAAGTGTTTTTTCCAGCCTTCCAAAATAAAAAAATAATATTGAAATAATATTGAGTGTAAGGTAGATAAAATAACCAAGTTGCATTATGTGGAAAGAGCAATTGGAAAGTCATTTTAATTTATTGGGGTTGTAAAACATTAAATGATCAATTTTTCATACATTTTACCAACCATAGTAGCTTGATTCATCAGTTAACGTAAACTGGAACTTTTCTCAGGTTTTTTTCCGACAAGGTTTATGGCATGGAGAGCATCACTGAACAAGTTGTATGAAAAGAAACACAGTGTTGTGTTTTTTAATAAATAAAATGGAGTTTTATATTTGAATTCAGCCCATTTTGCAAGATGATTACAAGTTCTTTGTTTCTGTTTAAGCAAATTATCTTTTATTCAGGGACTCTATCTATCTATCTATCTATCTATCTATCTATCTATCTATCTATCTATCTATCTATCTATCTATCTATTGTGGCCACAATGGTTTGCTCCAGCCGTCCAAACCCCGACAAAGACAGACTCTAGGCACAAGTCTCTGCAATGCATATGTTTATTATGTGTGGGTAATCCGTTTTCTTTCACTCCTCACAGCAACACAGCACAATAACAGTCCAAGCACCAATACACAATCCTTCATTCTTCTTTTTCTCTTCCTCCTTCCACCTCCTCTGGTAAGTGTTGTCATCTCCCTCCTGACTCCAGCTCATCAGCGTTAACTGGAAGCACTCCCAGGTGTGATGGAAACCCAAATTGGGTCCTGCAGCTTTCCCTGGTGGCCCACATGGAACCCAACAGAGCTGTGCCAAACTGCAACGTCCATGGAGCCCTGCGGGAATCTGAAGAGTTGCTATAACCCATTAGTGTCCTATGCGCATCATGTGCTATAGACTACGAATGCAGTTTAATCTAATGCTTGCATTACATATTGTAACTTGAGAGAGCTGGAAAAAGACAGGCTTCAGCAGGCCACAGGAAGGACTTATTTAAAAAAGGTAATTTTTTTCAAGAACAAACGTATACTGCTTTCTGGTGTACAAATCGTCAATTGAACACTGAGTGCTCTTTGCTGTTCAAGTCCCTCTTTGATGATGCTTCCCTTAAATATTCTGTTTTATTATACAGATTGTCAGTAACCCAGCCACAGGGGATGCACAAACCAGTGTGTTTCTTCATACCGGTCCCAAGCCCGGATAAAAGGGGAGGGTTATGTCAGGAAGGGCATCCAGTGTAAAATTTTGCGAAATCAATATTCGGACCACAATTTTTTAGATGATCCACTGTGGCAACCCCTAATGGGAGCAGCCGAAAGAAGAAGAAGAAGATACAGATTGTCAGTGTTGTAGCCTCCAACTAATATATAAGTCATCCCAATGAAGTGCATCCATTAGCAACAAAGGTGAACTTCATGTCAAATATGTATTTCCATTTATTAGGTTATTATACACATATTAGCAAAGTCTAAGTGAGGTAACAAACTATTTGCCATAAATCTAATAAAAAACATATGTTAACCCCACTGCCAAAATAATCTTAATCTACACCAATTTGGGACAAATCCGGTTTATTTTAATGTTATTATTGTTTAATGCATCATCTATTTATATGGCATTTCAAATGTAGCAAGACACTTTGAATGAAAGGTATTTATATCTTATTTTTGTCAACTGACACTTTAAAACATCAGATTTTTGCTTTGTCTTCAAAACCACAGCCTGTGACAGTAAGGCAAAGGTGCCAAAAAGTTATAAACTTTATATTTGGAAGATAGTAAACAAGGCAAGAAATGCATGAAAGGAAGATTTCATTTTTGTATTTAAACTTATTAATTGCATCCTGTTTGTTAGCCTCCTGTTTAGCAAACTGAAATGTGTAGGAAATGAAAACACTGCCATCTTGTGGTTAAAGAATGTTTTACATTTAGAGATGAAAACTGAAAAATGGAAGAAGACATTCTGATATGGAGAATATTACAAAAAAGTTTAGATGCAATTAAATATAACATTCTTAAAACCAACTCAGGGGCACGGGAAGTAGAAGCCTATCTTGGCAACATTTGCTGCAAGGCAGAATCAGCAAAGACTGGGGTACCAGTTCATCAAAGGACCTAATTTAAAATCGTCTGTCAATCTAACACACAAACCTTCATAGGTTTTTAGATTTATAGGGTCATTATTGTCACATTGGCGGATTTGGTAGAGAAACTGGAGAACCCAGAGGAAAATCCACAGAGACAACAATGAGGTGTGAGATTTGGATGCAGGACATTTGATCTTTGAGAAAAAAAGTGTTAACCAATGTGAAATATGCATGAGCTTAACGTCAAAAATCAGTTATAATCATGCCATCAAATATATCTGTTACATTATGGTATCTGAGTTATACAGAATGGAATTGAATTCCAGGAAACATATGAATTGCAATTGTGGTAGCAAGCAGCACTAATCTCTAAGATACAAAGGTGCATTTCTTATTTCTGGACCTAAATGCATTTTACTGGCTTGTGTGTAATATCATTTTAAATCAATGCAAAACTGATACAAATAAAATTGCTAGTGCAGATGAATTTTGTCACATTATACACACTGAAAATAGGCATTGCATCAAAGTTTAAACTGTAATGTTTATTCTAGTGCCATAAGTAGCTTCTATCAATTTTAGTATTATCTAGACTTAGCCTATTATTACATATATATCATTCAATTAAATACTTTTAATAAAGGTGTTTTTTTTTTTTTTTAAGTAGAATTATATTTGAAAGAGCAAGACCCTTTTTGGTAAAGGATTATACATTTGTCTATTTTCCAAAGAAAGAGGCCTGATGTAGAAAGCGTTATAATTTCTGTTAGGTTAGCTTGCAGCCAAGAGCTAATGATTTGTCTTCTCCTATAATCTCCGACCACCATGGAAATGAATGAAAGGCTTAAACCTCCAGGTGATATGTTAGAATGCAGAAAATATCACACCTCAATTTGAACTTGTATTTTAAAGTGATATTTCTCATTTGGATGGATTGTATCTACTGTAAATGCTGTGTCACAACGGTGATTTTAGGGAAGTGCCGTGATTAGTAGACGTTAACATATTGGCATAGATTAAAAAAGACATCCTTCTTTAAGAGTCAATTCAAAAGAGACACCAACCTTGGGAGCAAGTTAGGTACAAGAAGTAATGGTGATAGTCTATGTTCAAAAGGAGCTGGGCAAATGTTTAAGTTAAAAACAAAATCACTTCTAATTTCTTTATGTTGTCTCAAGCCTTGTTATTACTTTGAAGTTTTCACATTTAAAGTTTGGATGCTCCCTAAAGTGCTGTAGCTATTTTTTGTAATATGAGTGTCCTTAGTTAAAAATGATGGCACCCAAACAAAAAGCAAACTCACAAAATGGAGAAGTGGTGATGTCACTAAATGATAACAAATAAAAAATAGAACATAAATAATACAACACACATAAAAAGCAAACATTGTGCACATATTAATAATGTATTCCTGACAAGAATTAATAGTATAGTTTCTTATATCATTGAACTTATTATTTTTAAACTGGGTTGGTTATTTGTGAAAATGCATATTGTTCTGTGATCTACCTCAAGCACTCTAATGACTACCATGACTATAATGGCTTACCAGTCTATTAAGCAGTAAAAACAGGTCTTTATTACATGTATTCTATTTATTAGTCTGTTTTCAGTATGCTAGACATCTCATCTCAGGTAGCACTCATCCTCACTCACTCACTCACTGGGGGGACATTTAGAGTTGCCTATTCACCTATGGTTTGTTCCTGCCTGCACCTGATACTGTCAGCATTGACTGGGATCTTTATGACCCTGAAATGGATTAAACCAATTTGATCATGGTTGAAAGGTAATCAAGAAACATCAGTGTTTGATGAATAGAGATGTAATCACTGTTAAATTGAAGAGAACTGATAATAGATTCCCAAGTGCTTGTGTCCTGGAGAGAACATTCCCAATAATAGGTAAACCATAAACCTATTGCCATGTTAAGAACAAGTGTCATACAAAAGTAATAATATGATACTTTATTTTCAGTTTAAATAATTTAAAAGTTTGATGCTTTTGTTTTGACTCTCTCTACTCCTTTGAATTGCTGGTATCTAATGTCTAGAATCACTAACTTGGCTTGAAGTCATCGGATGGGAGGGGCAACATCAATAAAAGAGGGAGATTGGCCAGAGCTGTGTGCTCTAGCATTGTGTCTTTTCACTTTTAAACGACTTTCAATAAGTCTCTTTGGTATGTATTGCCTTGAATTGTGTGTGTGTGTGTGTGTGTGTGTGTGTGTGTGTGTGTGTGTGTGTGTGTGTGTGTGTGTGGAAGTGCGCTTGTCCATGCCTTTTACCCCAGACATAAACAACCACCAACATTGTTTTGATCAGTGTTAATTTTTCCTTTAATTGTTATAGATACATTCAACTATGTTGGATCACATATTTTAACCACTTTTCTACATTCTACCTAAATTGTAAACCAAATGCCTTTTGGGTAAAACAAAGGCCTGAACTGTTTCATAGACAGTGGGCTATGTGGAATATAGAAAACTAGCCGAAGCCCGCCGTAGCGGTGTAAGAATAGGAATGGAAAGCGGTGAGAAAGGAATTCAGTATAGCAAAGGCTTAGGAAACCACCGTCTCAGTATAACGAAAATAGCAAGGAGCGAAACCAATGCCAATGGTCGAGAGAGTACCTTCCTGTAGCAGGCTACGGAAAGCATGGACATATATAGATAGATGCCACATTCACTGTGTTGTCCAGTCAACACAATAAGTCAGCGCGTGGTTTTGCAAGTGGTAAAAATGCTATTTAAACTAATACAGGTAGACGTGGAAACCGGGTTTTCTGATGAAAAAACAATAACATTTTAAACAGTATCGTTTACATACAACAGATTTTGGCGAATAGTTTACATGCAATTATTTATATCCATTTATACACTAAATGTGTGCGCATCCCATGGTCTTAGAGTTGGTGGGCGGGGCTCTGTGAGTTGGCGAGCGTGGCTCTCTGTCTTGTGTGCGCTCTCTGTCTTGCTTGCCCTTAGTTAGAGTTGGCGGGCGGCGCTCTGTGAGTTGGCGATCGTGGCTCTCTGTCTTGCATGCAGGGTGTAAAGTCAATGTGGCTCAGAGGTGCATGTGGACTTTTGCATGGACAAAAGCGACTGAGGCTGTGTTTGGTGTGTTTCTGCGTGCCTCGAGGGCGACGTTGGACTGTTACAGTTGGCGTGTGTGGCTCTGTCGTGCGTATCCCATTACGCGGTATGAGGGTTAGAGTTGATGGGCGGGGCTCTGTCTTGCTTGCACTCACTGTCTTGCGTGCCCTCAGTGTCTTGCTTGCGCTCAGTGTCTTGCTTGCTCTTAGTGAATTATATATATATAGATAAAACTTTTTTTTAAAACTCCTTACTTTAAGATGATGAGACATCTATTTTCAGGACCTGTTATGTTACACATTGTGTGATAGGGCTCCATGTTTTTTTATTACCACTGATTTACTGCATGTGTTCTTACTCAAGATCTGCTCCTGGTCTGAAGGTGAATGTCATTTTTGCATTGCATATTGTAAAAGACATGCCACATCCTTTGTCAAAGCCACCATATCTACAAAGCAATTACAGGACATCTCATAAAGTCCTAGATAAATAAAAGGAATAAAATCACAAATGAAAATAGTCAACAAATATAAAATACCCAACACATTAATTCTGCATAATAAAGTGATACATCCAGATTGTAAGAACATTTGCATTTTAGATCTAGTATTCTCAAAACCTTAAATGTTGCCTATGGGATATTTTATCATGGAAAGGCTTTAGGGGACACGTCTCTTTCAAACATGGGCCTTCTCTTATCTGCAAGGGATTCTTTTTTAATGTGGATCGACAATGTAATATTTTATCATCTTTTACTTTGATGTTTAACAGCATTTGGAGAGTTCATCTCACCCACTGACCTAACTGATGCACACACTCCAAGGCAGAAAAGCAGACAGTTAATTCACTTTAATATTATAATGTTCAAAATATTAATACGGTCATGTGCTGATTTACAGATGCTAGTCAAGTTTTTTTTTTCACTCATGAGTGTGTGTGAATAATAGGTTAGCAGGTACTTTCCTTTTTGATCGATTTCTTCAGCCCTACTACACTACATAAGTTTTCCCTAGGGTAGTATCAATCAATCACTGCAAAGCACTAACATGTAAATGACAAGCATGGAGGGCATCCCCATGAAGTGTCGATTGATCAACATGAAGCATTGATGCATGAACAAAGATCGGTTCCTCCTGAAGTTTTGGGAGCACAGCTGTGCGGCACGTCCAAACTGCTGCATGGAAGGGTGAGTGAACAGCATGCTAACAGCAAAGTGGCATTGCAAACCAACTGCACAGCAACCTGAAAAAAGACTATTGAGTCTCAGTAGTTAAAGTACGTGTACTGGTGACCCACACCAGACCCACAGAACCTCAATTGCAATGACCTGTACACGTTTGTGACCAGCTTAGGGACATTTTGACATGCGGCCAAATGGCTGGTCCCATTTGGAGTCATAACTTGGTTAATGATAGCTGTATTCTATAATCTTACAGTGTGGAAGTTGACCTAGACACAGACAGGCGGACATGTTGTTTTCAAACCACCACACGTTTATTTACAATATTTATAACAATTCAATGGTCACACAGACCCAAATAATGGTCACTAAGACCCAGTTGTGCACAAACCCCAAAACACTCAGTCCTGGCCACACAATGCCTTTTCTTCGGGCCGCCTCCACAGCTCTCTCTTGCCTCGTCCTTCTTCCACCCGACTCTAGCCTCGAATGAATGGAGACGGCCCCTTTTATTCAGTACCCGGATGAGCACCAGGTGTTCCCGGCATTCCTCCCTTGGCCACAACCCAGCGTGGCGGAAGTGCCGGCTGTCCTCCCGGCAGCTCTCCGGGTAACGTCCAAAGTCTTCCCCCCAGCACTTCCTGGTGTGGCGGAAGTGCTGGGGTAACAGGTTCCCAAGGCATTGGGGCGCCTCCTGGCGGTGACCACGGGCCCCTACAAGGTGGAGCTTCCATGCCCTGTACCCGTGGCCCCCAGAGCAACCCGGAAGGCAACCCCCACGTGATCCAGGGTGGGCACAGACCCACATCCGGTCCCTCATGACGTCCCGGCTGGGTCATGGCCCCTGGCATCCCTGACAACAGACATATACCAAAAAAAGCAAATCAAAATATGGCAATCCACAATACCACCTGGTAGTGTTAGATATTCAAACTCCCATGTGGCTCTGTTCTTGCGTTGATGTTTGGCATCTTAAACTTTTCTGTGTACCTCGAATGTGGTGGAAGACTTCTGATGAGCTCATTGACTGACCTCATAAAAAATAAAAATATAAGATTTTATTAGGGACAGTTATACATGTGAAATTTATTCATCCTTCCAACCTCCGCTGTACTGCTATGAAGCAGGACACACTGATTGTAGGACCCATTCAGATGTGGGATTAAAACAGGAGTACCCAGAGGCAAACCCACTGATTTAGATTTAGAAACTAAATCTAAAGCATGATGTGGTCCTGTCCCCTGGGGTAATTGGCTCTTATTCAGGTGGCTAATGAATCTCACCTGTCCCAAAACTAACTTACAATGTCAGAAGCTGAACAACAATAACAAAGCATTCTTGTTTCACTTCACATTCAAACCAGTTGATGTCTTATCAGTAACCAAGTAATACTCTACATTCCTAAAACAAAATAACTCTGGGCTTATTATGCAATGGATTTTTGACACTTTCTATTTAAACTAATTACTAAAATACTTGACTTCTTATCTAAATATAAAAAGTATTAAGAGACAAGGTACATTTTGCTTTAAACATCTAACATACAACAGAGCAAGCTGTTTTAGCATAGAAAAGGAATAAAGGATCTTTTAAATGTCCTCAACGTACAAACACTTTTAAATGTTAAAAGAACATTTCTGCTCCTTCTTTATACAGAGTGGTTCTTACTATTTGGGAACGCAGATTATGCTAAGAGATACTAAAGACCAGTTTCTAACAGAAGCAGCTTTTATATGTTATTCACTTCCCACCAATGCTTCAGTCCAACTCTCAAAATTTATTTCAGAAGATGTACTCCCACAGTAGATAGTAGTAACAGTTTAACTAATTTATAAACACATAACAGCTTACATACTGTATAATAAAATTAAATTTGAGTTATGTGTTTCTGATATAACCTTCAATATTATGCATTATAAAGCTGTTTTAGAATGAAAAGTATACTTGTTTAATTTTTCACCTCTAGGGGTGGCCTCTTGCCTAATACTTGGGAAATAAACCACAAGGCTGCCATTGTAATTGGATGCAACTACCCAATTAAATGTTGATTAATTGTTTAACTGGGAAAAGCACAATTAAATTAATATAAAGTAATAACTCACTGTGGTGGGCTGGCGCCCTGCCCGGGGTTTGTTTCCTGCCTTGCGCCCTGTGTTGGCTGGGATTGGCTCCAGCAGACCCCCGTGACCCTGTAGTTAGGGTATAGCGGGTTGGATAATGGATGGATGGATAGTAACTCAGTATTGAAATAGGAACAAATGAAAATATTTTAACATTTTGCTATTTCTGACATTCTAATACTATGATATCTTAAAAGATAACCCTAAAACAGTGTTGCATCACTGTGGCAGTTGGAAGCAAAGCATTACAGAATATGCTCTTCTGAAACATCTAAGGTGTAAGATTTGCCATGGGTTACTGGGTCCACTACAGAGCAGAATCAGTTCAAGTGAGTTTATCAACCATATCATAATGATACATGCAAATTGTGTGCAATTATAAGCTAGTATAACCAAGTGGTGTAGTGGTTAGCCCAGATTGTGCCTTACATCTCTTTGTTTGATGTGCTCCCTGTGTCTCAGTGGGTTTGCCTCTTGGTACTCCTGTTTTGATCCCACATCTGAATGGGTCCTACAATCAGTGTGTCCTGCTTCATAGCAGTGCAGCTGAGGTTGGAAGGATGAATAAATTTAACATGTATAACTGTCCCTAATAAAATCTTTTATTTTCCAAATAGTGTATATGCCAGGTGCACTTGTCAGTTCTTTATATTAAATGAAATAATAATAATAATCACAATAATAATAATAATAATAACTGAGATTCACTAGAACAGACATGCTGGCTCCAAATTATTAAATGAAAAATACAATATGAACTAAATTTTTGGGGGAATGTTTCTAAAAAACATTTTTTCAAAGTGACTTTGGTGTTAGCATTGTTCATAACATACCTTTAAATGGAACTAGCAAATGGGACTGAATCTAGTTTTTTGCTTTTCTTATTTTTTTCTAATTGTATATTGAAACTCAATTTTAGTATGCAGACTAAAGTAGATATTATTTTCTGATGTTATAATTTTTAACTAACCTCACCAGGAACATTTAATAAAAGCAGGAAACACTTTTCACTGAGTCGGGTGGGCTTTTCTTTCTTTCTTTCTTTGACTTAAGTGTTAAAAATAAAAATTCAATGCATTGAGTTAATAAATACGAGTCAGCATATTGATTAATAAATCTGTTAAAGCTATTTTTATACTGTATATTTGCAAAATAATTTTTCAATTACATTGAAATGTCCACAACCTGGCTTTATCTGTATAATACATAAATAAATAAAAAGTCTTATATTAAAAAAACTATTTTGTCAAAATATAAAACTTTGATTATTATATTTTCCTTCTTTCAAAACATATTTTACGTGTGCATAAGCAGCAAACAAGCATTAAGAGGGCAGAGGAAAAGACAGAATTCTCGTGCTGCCATCTGCTGCCTATCTTTGAAACTGTAATTCTTTCCATTGTTATTTATGGTCTGAAGTGCACTAAAAGATCCATCCATCCATCCATCCATCGATTATCCAACCCACTATATCCTAACTACAGCGTCACAGGGGTCTGCTGGAGCCAATCCCAGCCAACACAGGGCACAAGGAAGGAAACAAACCCTGGGCAGGGTGCCAGCCCACCGCAGCACTAAAGGATAGTTTTGGTAATTCATTCTTTGTGCTCCAAAGAAGTCCTGAGGTTCCTTTCAGATCTCTGGTATATGTTTTGAATGAAACTGAAATGATCTGACAAATGACATACAGTGAAACACTGACTAAATTAGAATTATGACAAAGAATTATATAGCTACAAATTATAAAATATCCCCACAATCTCCACTAATTAGGCAATTAGAATTTTTAAAGGTTTTTCTCATGAAATGCATTAATCATGCAAAACTGCCATATCAATCATCTTTGCTTCAAATCTTACCTTTCAAATCATAGTTAGTATTGTAAAAACATTATTCATGTATTTGAATAGATATAAAATCATATCAATATATATTGGAATGACTGCCTGAACATTCATAGTTACAGTGAAGACATTCCTATAAAAAACATTTTGTTAATAGAACTTTAGATTCTAAGCACTCAGACTTACACAACTGCTTTGCTAGACACAGAAAAAGTTTCATAATGGGATACACCTTAACCTTCCATTTAACTTCCAGCAATTGCCAAACAGCCTTTCTGTTATGGTACTCACTATAAGATAAATTTATGCTTGATTCCCATAAGAGATGACCTTTTCATCTGCATTGCTACAGATCTCAATAAATTATATGTTTAAGTCAATGGCATGAAATATGAATTTAAAGATGCATTATTCATTTGCTTTTAATGCATAAATCATTATTATATGAAGTCTGTAAATTTATAATGAGGTTGCACACTTTTAAAGCACTTTGGGGAACACTTATGAGTACATTGGGCCTGTAGCATACATATATACTGTATTTCTCAGTGAAAAGGAGATAGTGAGATGGGAGGTTTTAATTCTTTTCTAAGAGTCCATTTTTGTACTTTATAAACAACATAAATACAGTATATCCCAATTATGATTGACCATATCACTGACAACTCTGGAATGTAATTTATATTAACGTCTTAAGAATATAAATACTGTAGATGTCTAACTCAAAACCCTAGCAGCCATGATGGGAAAATATACACAGATCTACCAGACTACTGTTAAGTCTTCCAAGACTACTTACACAGCATCCACTTAAACATCACCACCAAACTGCCTGCTTTGTAGTCAGACACTTTGAGCGGAGGACATGCTTTTTGATAGATAGATAGATAGATAGATAGATAGATAGATAGATAGATAGATAGATAGATAGATAGATAGATAGATAGATAGATAGATAGATAGATAGATAGATAGAAGCAGGAGATTAGGTTTAGTCACTGTTGGTGGTTTCTGCAGGACAATGTCATCTGTCATTTTAATGAGATAGAAGTGATCTAAATTTTAAATTATTAGGATTTACAACAATGACCTTCATAATTTGGTAGCATGTGGTTACTGTATATTTGAAAGTTTAATCCATTAGTAAATCTCCAAGTTATTCATACATTACAGTGTCCCATCAGGCAACTCACTGATGTATTGTCTCTATCATCATTTTTATAATTATTCAAATACTGATATATTTATTCCTTATATTCACACACTCATGTATCCATTTTTTAAATCTGCTTTTTCAAATATGGGGCCTAAATGTTCCAGAACCTTTCCTGGAAGTGCCAGGGTCAATGCAAGGCTGGACATGATACTCATGCCTTGCACTACACACTTGTACTGACAGCAGTGCTCAACTCGCCCAATTTAGAATTGTCACTTAACCTAACATGAACTTTTTTCATGTATAGAAATCAAAGCACGTAGATGGAAATCCTCATGGTCAATGAAAGAACTTTCAAACTCCACATAATGGATTTGGACAATTTTCAGATGCAGCTCCTTGGAGGTCTGAAGAAGCAAGAGCTAACGTTAGACTGCCATTCCACCCTACTAACAATATACACACAAGGTTTTGAAAATATTTCATGTAATTTTTCATAAGCTTCCTTTATATATATATTTACATAATCCTACTTAACATTTTAATAGTCTCTTTTGAAGCTCTTACTGTATTTGATGGAAAAGTAGACAAACATCAGTTTTTCAAGGTTGTATAATGCACACTATTGTGTGAATGAGGTTAGCATTGAGACTATGATCATTTCCCTTTAACTCTCTATGCAGATGTTTGAGGAAGAAAGTTACTTTTGGCATATAGCTAGGCAGGTAATTAACTCTTCTGGAGTCTTTAAAACTGTCTTCACTGTAAGTATGGTGTAAAGTAAAAATGTATTGAAAAATCGTTCAGAAATATTCTGAAACATCAATGAGGTCACTGGAAATTTAATGCCACCCTCAGCCTCTTCTGCCCATACTGCTCACACTTATTTCCATACGACAATATCCCAACAACAGTGGGGCAGAATCAGAGTGTACATTTACTTCTAAGCCAGCATTATTCACAAATCTTTATAACAGTGTGATACATTTTCTTTATGTTCAATATAGTGTCGCTATCAGTGAATTCAGTAAACATTCACTGTTAAATGTATCCAGGTCACAGTGTATAAGACAAAATTTCAATATACATTGTGTGTGTTTCACTGTATAGTATGTTACAGCAAACATGGATCCCCAAACAGGCTTGTCAGGACCAGGCCCAGGGACCTATAGGTCAGTGGGACCTTCATGGAAATTAAGCCAACTGAGTCTTGTAAGCTGAACCCAGGTGTGCTGGTGAAAATGCTGGCCCCCTGAAAGTTCAAAAATGAACTGGAAACAAGGATGACAGATGTCTCCCTAATAGCTATACAGAATGAAACGACTAATTTCTTAAGACTTTGATGATATTGTTAATGAATTTGAATATAACAGAAGAAAAGAACGAAAGAAGCCTCTATAAGGTGTGAGGGAGAGCCGACATCTTTACCTGGTCGAGGACAGGAAGAACAGGACAGACTTTTAAAGGGCACTATGTCCCCCAAACTGCTACTTGGCATCTGCCTGGGTTCTAACGGCTCCTCGGATTCCCACAGGGCTGTAAATGAATTAGTATTTGTTGGCTCAGTCCTGTTGGATTCCATGGGTGCCACCAGAAGGAGCTGTGGATGCTGCCGAGAACCTACTTTGGGCTTTCACCACAATTGGGAAAGATTCCAGACCTCGCAAGCGGAGCTACCTGGAGCACTCCCAAGTGCAGCATAAAGGGAGCCGCCTGCCTTCATTCTGGGAGCCAAAGTCAGGAGGGACGGGACAATGCTTGACAGAGGAGTGGAGGCAAAGGGCAAGAGAGCAGGAGAAAAAGAGAGAAGAAAAGAAGAAGAAAAAGTGTGTTTTGGTACTTCTGCACTGTGTTGCTGAGGGGAACAATTTGGGAAGCATTTCTCTACTGGAAATAAACTTGTGCGGTTTCTACACTTGTAGTCTAGTGTCTGTTGTGCCGGGTGTTGAGGAGCTACTGTGCTCCCTGGTGGTCACAAAGTTCATTATTATTCTATATTTCTTCTCTAGTTGACTTGTCAACCATATTTAGACCTGGTGAAAGGTGCTGGTCTATACTGATATGTTGAGGTAGAATATTAAACAGAGATAGGTTGATGGCTGTACATTATTGTTTGTATCTCTACAGAATTGGTCAAATACACCTCATTGCTGGATGCTTGAAGCAAAGCGTGTGAGTGTCAAGTGCAATGCTGTAAATTGTGCATAAGCAAAATCCAGGGTTGTATGGGTTGTTTGGCTTTAGTGAGGACAGTCATGTTCGAGCAAACTTGCGAATGGGATTTTTATGATCACTTGTGGGGAAGTATGGTAGCCAAATGATGATCACATTATTGTCCAATTTGTGTTATTACAAGGCATGTTATCATGTGGCTTTACACTGTTTGTGTTTTACTATTGAATTCAAAGTGTGCATAGGCTGTTCCCTGATTGTCAGCTCTTCATGGAAATCAAGCTTATCCTGATTAAAATGTTTGTTGAGTTATTTATATTGTAAGTGCTATTCACACAGTATAATGAAAGCATTAGATTGTGTTTGATAACTTTTAAACATGCATAAACATTGGCTTTAGATTGGAATGAAACATGTTTATTTAGCAGTCTATAGGCTGGTTCTGGTTGATTGAAGGGGTTGCCAGAGGAGTCCCATGGACTTGGGATCTGTCCCAGTGGGTAGGCATCTCATGATATACTGTATGCATTTTAATATATAGTGGATGTGTTTCATTATGAACTATATGTACTGTTAAAAATGTACCAAATGATCGCATAAAAGATGACTACTCACCTATTGCAACTTGCCTCTTTAAAGCATCAACTGCAGCTGACAGAACACCCACACAAGCCAAAACCATTGTAGTGGCTCAAACAAACACAATGAGGAATAGGTAGGTGCCCGCAGAGTACATTTATTAAATAGAAGTAAATGAATAACTCAATAAAAGTAAAGAAGGACATGGCTAACAGTGAAATATTGCACACTGTACTGCAGGATGTTTGAAAGTCATTGAATATATATATCGGAGTCTGCACTCAAAGGGAAATGGTATTTATCACATTATGAAGCAAATGCATACATCTTAACTGCTGGACAAAAAAATATAGAAAGTTTTTCTAAAATAGGATTTCATTATGATATGAGACTGTTGATTGAAAAATTTTCTGTGTCAGTGGTTCTAAAAAATCTAATATGACGTTCACTGTGTGTTGGAATGAATCTCTTAAAATGAACTCTAAGACAAGTGGCTAAAGTATATTTTATTTACTCAATGTTAAATCTAAATTCGTTCTTTCCATATAGGTAAATTTTTTGTTTCAAGGTGCGTTTGCATTTAGCCTCTTTATTTCATTGTCTGTATATCTTATTATATTACCTATGACTTTAGTGTTTTTATTTTCATCACATTAATACATAATGAATGCTGGATTTTCAGGATTGTTCTAAACCTACCATTGCAACTTTTTTTTAGCATGTGCCTTAATAGCATAGTTATTCCGAGAAACCTGATTTTCAAAATGTCATGTAAACCCTTATTCTAATTAAAGAAACTAGGTTAACGGTTGCTGAAAAGCCAGAATAACAGATGTAAATTTGTTTGCAAATAACCAAGTTATGTAGCCATGTAAACCCTAAGTGGGGTTACAGTTAAAGGTTTTGTAGTCTGTGCATGACCATTGCACTCTGCAGGGCTGCACAAGTGTTAACTTCATACACATTTTTAATATCCACACCCACAAGGTAAATGCTCGGGTGATCACATTATTCCTTGTCTTGACTGAAACAACCTGACTCAGCATTTCAGAAATCAATAAACTTTTTTTGATGAACTAAACGTACAGTGCTACAGTAAGCTCAGCACTACAAACTCAGCAGCAGTAATGCATTAAAGGTAACATGCGTTATATAGTTCAGTTCCTTTTTAAAGTTATGAGTAACCCAATGCAATATTTATTTAAATGAAGTGTTATTATCGTAGTGGTGCTGGGTGTAAGGCAAGAAACACACATACCAGGTTATTTGTAGGGCTAAATCACACAGCCAAGCAGAAACCAGTAACAAAAACATATTATTAAAGTATCAGTTTAGTTTTCATCCATCTACCTGCTAGAGAGATATATTGAAACAGTGTGATTGGGTTAAGCAGCAGCCAGTGTTCATACCACAAATCATCTGGGCTGAGGTTGGAGATGTAAATATGGGATGGACGTCATTTACTTCACAGCACATGAAGAACTAAACCTATTTATAAAACACAAGAAAATTCACATTCTTCATGCTTGTTTTCAGATTCATGATGGCAGATGATTATGTTTAACTGTTTTTTGTGCAATGTAATGACATTGCATTTTCACAGAGAAGAACTCCAGAAGATTCCTTGTACATGTTCATGCACATTTTTTAGAAAGCAGGTTTGTGCCTTAACTGTCCCGGTTATGTGTGTGCATGTAAACACACTGAATTAGAAATACTGTACTTAATTTCCATTGTTACTGCTCTATTTTTACAATAGTTACATTGAAAACAATACATAGTTACTTAGTGTTATCCCATTTTTTTTCCAACCATTGTTTCAAATCCACATCCATTGCTTGATGTAACATAATGAAGGTTATTACTTTTGAAGAGCTGGATGCTTTAACATAAATTTCAGTTTGTTCTTCTCATTTTGTGTATTTCCCATCATGCAAGATCTCGTGAATATATCTAAGAGTACTTATATTACCACTGCCTCTGATATTTTAGATATCCTTCAGCTTTGTTACTTTGTTTTTTTCTGAAAACCAGCTTTGTTGTCCTCATGAATAGAGTGCATTGACTTATATGTTGCTGAACCTTCTTTTTCTTAATACAGGTGAAATCTCATTATAGCGAATACCGAAGTAACAATATTTTCAGAATAATGAATACTTTTTGTGGGCCTAGGCAAAAGTTTATACAATTCCATATTTAATGTATTTAGTTTTAATAAAATGTACATTTCAGTATAATAAATGTTTTTCAATAAAAATGGCCACCAAAGATGATAATGCGATGTAAAAACACTTAATGCCGCATCTACACTTTTTACTGAGTCTTGAAAACCCTGCAACAGGTTGTCTCAATCTTGTTAGATGAAAAGAAAGTGACAGTATGTTGTGAAATTTCTGGTCTTGGGCAGTCTCGGCCAGAATGTAGTCACAACATTATACAAGTATAGCCAAATTCTGAGTTAGTGCTCCACATTTTCATTCTGTTTTCATACATGTATTTCTATAGAAAAAAGTGACATCTAACATCCCATTTTCATTCTGTATTCATACCTGTATCTTTATAAAAAACTCTGTAAAAAGTATCATTCTAAAATATTTTTTGCAGTTTAAGAAGTGCTATTTTCCATGCAGGTACTGTCAATCTTTGGTCACAGAGTTGCATGAGAGACAGGACGGTGAGTACAGGTTTCCAAAGAAAGCACAGGTATACTTTATTACTGTATGGAGAAGGCAGGTACAGTCTCCAGACTTCATTCAAAATAGGAGCTGTTACTTCAGTATTCAAGCACACGAGATAGGATTTGTGACACATTTACATTTCCATTGTTACTGCTCTGTTTTTACAATAGTTATATTGAAAACAATACATAGTTACTCAGTGTTATGCCATTTTTTCAACCATTGTTTCAAATCCATATCCATTGCTTGATGTAACATACATAATGAGGGTTCTTCTTTAGCTCCCATCCCATCAGATTAGAAGAATACTAGTGGCTTGAAATTACCACTGTGGCAGACCAGGAGAGTGTAAGGAGGAGTAAACCAAAGCCTGTTGCTAAATGTTCTTAACATTGTGCAACAAGCACGTTACACTGTAAGCCTGATCCTGCAGAGGACAACCAATTGTTTTTCCCATGGTTTACTACTTACCAAATGCAGGAGAGCAGCTATGGAGGAGTCCTTGCGCTGCTGCTGTTAGACCTGTTGAATCGTCTGGAATATTGGTCACAATAGTATATGTATTTTCCCCATATTTGTTATAACAAAATTTCCACTCTAATAAAATAATTTTATGGTTCCATGAATTTTGTTGTAATGGGATTGTCCATAAACTGTTGGAGAGTGGTACCTTGCTCTAGGAACAATGAGAAGATACCTACTGGTCTCCTTGTGGTATTGTTCCTCTGTATTTTCTAGAAATCCCATCACTGATCTGAAAGCCCTTCTGTAACCATCCTAGCCAAAATCTGTTATATTACATTCAGCTAATATACAGACAATACAAAGACAATAAATGTAGCTCCTACAAAAATCACTTACTTGTTTGTATGGCTGATATATGTATTATTCATGGATATTTGGTGTGCAGTGACAGATACTGTAGGTAAGCCATCCTATGCTCATACTTTTCCCATCCAGTTACAACCTTTTATGCCAATCCCTCAAAGAATTTCCATAAGCATAGCAGACATGCAAGTACAGTATAATAATGTGTAACGATACTGATATTTCCATGTAGGTTCACGCAAATAGAAACAGGTCTCCAGGATAAAACTGCTTTTCTCATTTAGTATATAGCATTTCATCAAATGAGGTACTGATTTAATTAATTTAAAGGGCAAAACACATAAAATGTAGATACAAAAATATTGGTAGAGAATTTCCCCATGTGATTATCTAAGTGTCTGGCATGTCATATGCAAAGGAGCACAGCTCTGAATTGTTGTATCACAGTCAGCCAGGAGATGGCACTTGAGTTCTTGGAGTCACGAATAGGGAGCTTCTCTTACAGCCATCATTTCAATGCTTGTGAACAATAAACATACATAGACAGGACAGGAGTTGAGACAAGATATTCCTGGTGCTATAATTAACTTGCTCCAGGGTTAAACAAAATCACAAGAGATGGATGATGAAAGCAGGTAATGTCTGAATTGTCACGGGCATTCAGACACATTTTTTGCACCTATTTAGCAATTAAAATACTGGCTGCCAAATACTCCAATCTCAAATTTGATTTCAACTCATCTTTAAATGAATGTTTGGTGAAGTTCTGTATGTAGCTTCCATCCTCCGGCTCTTCTTAGTGGCAGCCAGTTTTGACAGCCAGGTGCTAACAGCAACTCCCTTTTGCTAGCCATCGTCAGTTCCATACAAACACATTTATCAAAGCTATATTTCTAAATTGCATTTCACTTTTTCATGGCAGCTGAGTTGCTTCAGGAAAACTCTTAAATAGAAGTAAAGTTCACATTGCTCAGTGCTGCAACTGCTTCAGTCAATTATTCACAGTGACAGGCTATCCCTAAGCAAAAACAAATCCACTTCTGACCCATTTTAAGAAAAACAAGAAAAAAGAACACTTTTATTGCAAGTCCACACTGATTTTGGTGACTAAACACCAGTCACTGTACATAAAAAAGACTTGAGCAGGTTAAAGAGAAGTGAAAATGTGCCATGTTGAAATGTCAGTGAATGTAAAGTCTTTCCGATTTTCTTTTATCTGTTAGAATGTGCAGGTTGTAAGAGCATAGTGACCAAAAACAGGCTGATGGCCATTTCTCAGGCTTATACTGAAAGCCAGAAATGGATTTTTGGTTTAATTCAAACAATAAAAAACACTTTTAAGAAAGTATAAGACAGAATTTTAATGTACGTGGTGTGAGAGAGAGAGAGTGAGAGTGACACATAAAGTTCCTGGGCACCCGCAGGCAAACACCATAAAATTAAGGGAAAAAAAGCATTATACAAATGAGTTTTACCTGGAAGCTTCTTTTCAGAGGCAGGTCTAATTCTTGACTGACAAAGATCGTTTTTAAAGTACATCTAGCAGGAAGAGGCAGGTCCTGGTGGCTGGATACTGGAAGTGACATTTTCGAAGTTAAAGCCGTCGATCTTCCAGTCTGCAGAGGTGGAATATAAAAGGCATTAGTACATAGTACCAAACCCATGACATGGCAGGGAATTACCATTACCAGAGATCCTGAAGCTGTCCCCTATGCACACATGCGTGACTGCATATGGAAAATCAGGTTTTAATCTTGGAGAATTTAACTATATCCTGTTGAGCCATTCTCTTACTGGTGGCACTCGATACAAAAGTGGTTTTGGACAGTCATGAAGTTGTAAGAGGCTCTTTATTTATATGTGCTCTCATAAAAAGAAAATTCAACTACTAATATTCATCATTTCGGTTTGCTTGCATTAAACAACTTGACTCCCTTTCCTTTGAGAAATCTTAAAACTCCCACTTACAAAGCAATGGAGAGTTTACAAAATTATTTATCTTAAAACAGACAAATATTCTGTGCAACTGAAATTGCTGATTAATCTTTCAAATTTGACAGAGGTTATTTCAGTTTGTATGTTTTCCTCTTTTGACATCAGAAGTGTCTCTTGGATGTGTAATAAATACCAAATATTAGTTTGTGATACACCAGCAAAATTGTAGACTTCAGCATAGATTTTAACTCTTCTTTCAAAAATGTTATGTTTAAATATACATAATATACAGTAAACTACAGTTAGCCATATCATCCCCAACAACTAAAAATAGAACATCAGTTGATACAATTATTACATCACTTGAGTTGCAATCTGATGTCTATGAAAGCTATTTCAGCCCTCACTAGTGTATTTCGGATTGGATTTTAATTACATGATATTGTAAAATGACATTAAAACTCTTTTTTATGCTGCCAACACATGTAATTACAATCTATTATCAATATATTTTTTTTGGAAATGACTAATTGTTACAAAAATATCTCTCTATTATAAAAAAAAAAAAATCCTGGAGAGAAACAGTAGGGCAACGAGACGTGATCTTCACGTTAAGATCACAGAAGACACTTAAAAGACCCTCAAGACTAAAGAGATTGGCCACGAAGCGTCTTGCAGGGACCTTAAACTTGAGACTTTGTGCTAAGAGATTGACCCAGGACCGTCTCATGATGACATAGAACATGAGATTCAAGATGCAAGACACACCCTACTTACATCCAAATAAGAACACGGGCAGCAACACACTCAGTTGTGTTTTGGCTTTTAGCACACACAGATCCAGGGATCTTAGTGCATATAAAGCGTATAAGAACAATACATTATAAATGAAATGTAGACGACTAAACAAAGAAGAAAGCAGCGTGGAGAAAAGAGACTCAAAAGCGTTGGAGAGACAAAAAAGAAAAACAATAATATAGGTGCAAATTCAAAAAATAAGGAAAGTAATTATCAGCCTGGAACAAGTGAAATTGAAAAAAAAGCACGTCCAATCCGGACGTTGGCGCTATACACATGCAGAGCAGGCTAGAGATTATGAAAGCAGTGAAATTCGAAAGGCTCAAAAAAAAAAACATTGGCGCGATACACATGTGGTGAAAACTGGAATTCAAAAGACTCGTAGGCACGAAACACATGCAGAGGAAGATACAGAATATGAAAGCAGAAAAAAACGACAGTGTCAAAACAAAGAAAGTAAACATCACATTAGCGCAAAGAAAGAGAAATTATTACTCGGAGAAATAACAAAAGGTGAATAGAGATCGAATATATGGACATAGGTGATATGTCAGAAGTATGTAAATATTGTAAGGCTTTGAAGTTTAAGTCAAGAGAATTTCAAAAATGGAGTTTACCTCACATGCATTTATTGGTGCAACAAATTATTAACTGCTGATGATGTGGATTGTTTTGTCTGTGCTGAAATTCCAAACAGAGAAACCTATCCTGAATTATGGTACAAAGTCATTAAACACATGTCTCAATGACCTCATTAAAAAGATTCAGCATATTGGGACTCGAAAGATTCTGAAATAAAAGCGAAACTAATGAAATAGCAACAATTCAAAGAACCTTAAAAGGGTGTATCCGGAAAAAGAAAAATGGGGGTTGGCGAGTGAAGCAAGCAGGGGGCAAAGCCCCCTAGTTTAATAAACAAAAATGTTAAATCTGTATCTTTGATGAAGTAACAAACAAAAAGCTCCTGATTGTTTTGTTTTCCAATAGTTAAAGGTGGTTGGCAGCCTTATCATAACAGACCCCAGAGAATATAAAATATTTTGTAATTGAGGATCTGTCTGTAATATTGGAACACTCATTTAAAAAAAGGCAAATATGGTCTGGTACTGGTAAGAATGATTTTCAAATCGAGGATTGTGGTTACACAAAAAGCATAGCAAACCTTGTAGGTTTCAACAATCCTGTGGGATCTTCATTGCTGTACCCATTTCATGAAAATCTGATGCATGGCGGAGCTTGGACTGTCCTTAACAAATATTGCACAGAAACTCCATGACATATCCTGATAACTGCAGAGCTGCAGAAAACAACTCCATATGCAATTAGTTGAAGCCCTGCATTGCCAAGTTATCTTGCAGCAGCCAGTGTTTGACTATTGTGAAAAACTATTGCTTTAATTTTTCTTTGGTAAGGGAATCTATCTAAAAGACATCCATCTAAAGTTGTATCAATGAAACGATAAATATTTTTTAGCCTTCCCAAACATCATAGGTGTGGCTGACTGCACATATGTGCGAATAATGGCATCGCCAAACTCATTAGAGGTTGTTTATGCAAAAAACTATTTTTTTTCTGCAGCATCAATGCACAGGTTAGTCTGTTTAAATGATACTTATGTGTATGGCCAGTTGTACTGTGCAATCGGACACAATGATGAGGGCAATTCCTCAGCAGAAGTGACACTGGAGCATTGCTTCAGTGGCAGAAGCTGCAGCGTACTATTTGGTTGTTAAATGTGCAATATATGTTTAAATATTAATGTATAGTGTATCCGGAAAGTATTCACAGCGCATCACTTTTTTCACATTTTGTTATGTTACAGCCTTATTCCAAAATGGATTTAATTCATTTTTTTCCTCAGAATTCTACAGACAACACCCCATAATGACAATATGAAAAAAATTTACTTGAGGTTTATGCAAATTTATTAAAAATAAAAAAATTGAGAAAGCACATGTACATAAGTATTCACAGCCTTTGCCATGAAGCTCAAAATTGAGCTCAGGTGCATCCTGTTTCCTCTGATCATCCTCAAGATGTTTCTGCAGCTTAATTGGAGTCCACCTGTGGTAAATTCAGTTGATTGGACATGATTTGGAAAGGCACACATCTGTCTATATAAGGCCCCACAGTTATTAATAATAATAATAATAATAATAAATTTTATTTATATTGCGCTTTATATTGAACAATCTCAAAGTGCTACAAAATAAGAATAAATTAACAAACAAGATAATCTATAGAAATAATAAAAAAATGCCATTCTAAAAAGATACGTTTTTAGGTTTCGTTTGAAAGCATCAGTCGACTGTGGGGCTCTCAGGTAGTCAGGGAAAGAATTCCACAGTCTTGGCACCACCGAAGAAAAGTCTCTATCACCCATACTGCTAAGCTTAGTTCTGGGAACTTGAAGAGTATTAGTATGCACAGAGCGGAGGGTGCGTGAGGAAGTATGAGGGATAAGGAGTTACTGTAGATACAGGGGAGCAGATCCATAGATGCACTGATGGGTAAGGAGGGAAACCTTGTACTCAATTCTAAGTGGTACAGGGAGCCAGTGAAGGGTTTTCAAGATAGGGGTGATGTGGCTATGTTTTCGCATCCTCACCAGGATCCTAGCAGTGCTGTTCTGAATGTACTAGAGTATCTGGATACTCTTGCCAGGAATCCCAATGAGGGGCGCATTACAGTAATCCAGCCTGGATGAGACAAATGCATGGACAAGCCTCTCTGCATCTGCCAGGGTAAGTGTTGGATGAAGTTTAGCAATGTTCCTGAGATGGTAAAAAGATGACTTACAAAGATGTTTAATGTGGGGAATTAAAGTTAGTAAAAATCTTTTATTCATACACACCAGGCAAAGGTTAAATGACAGAGAAGCACAGTCCTAGGACACCTGCCCTTCGTCTGCACCGAGGGGTCGGTGTTCGAGATTTTTTATAGGGTTTCTTGTCTTATGACTTTAGTTACACAAGTATTTCAAAACATTAGCCTGAATCAGTGTTACAAAAACCTAAAGACTGGAGTACATCTGTTAGTTTCCTTAGTTTGGGGCTCGATGAGTCCACACCCGTGGCCTTCCATGTAGACACCCAGAAACAAGAAGTAGCACTTTCCACATACACTATAAGCATGCAGGGTCTGCATGACTCCTGCCACATACACCATAGAACATGCTTTCTGTTACGTACACCATGGGCAAGCAGGGTCTGCATGGCCCTTGTCACGTACACCAGATTGACCAAGCTGTCTTGTATTTTTCCACAAAGGAGGTTTAAGAAGATGATTTATAGTTGAAAAAAGTTTTTTTGGATCCCTGGAGCTATTTCTAATGATGGTAGAATAGAACCTGGACCGTGCAACCTTCAAAGCTTCTGCATACGCCCTCCTATGTTCCCTATAGGCCTGTTTGTGAACAGTCAACCCAGCCGCCTTCATTTTTCGCAGCTCGCAGGTGTACCATGGTGCTGAACACGAAAATGAGATGGTCCTAGATGTTAAAGTCAAGGAGACTGCTCAGACACTGGTTGTAGAGATCCATGAGGTCAGCAACAGAGCTGGAACTGGTAAGATCAGTAGAAAGAAGTTTAAGGTCCAGGGCCAAGGCATCCACATTGATGTTCTTCAAATTTCTAAAATGAATCTGTCGTTTTGGCTTGGTATGAGGCGAGAAAAGGGCAGCTCCATTGACACTACTTTGTGGTCTGAAATACCAAGATCATAAACCTGTAAATTACTAATTAAAGCAGAGTTTGAAATAACCAAGTCAAGTGTATGACCCCTAAAGTGTGTGGGAACATCAACATATTGTTGTAAGTTGAGGGAATCTAACAACTCAAGAAAATCAACAGTGAGATAACCTTTAGGATTATCAACATGAATATTCATATCTCCCAGGATTATGATGTTGGCAGAGGTGGCACACAGTGTTGTGGGAAGATCAGTCATTTCTGGAATAAAAGCAGAGTTGGGTTTTGGAGGTCGATAGATAAGAAGAACAGTCATGGGAAAAGGGGGCTTGCATTTAAATGCAAGACACTCGCAGGAAGATGTTACAGGTAACGAAATAGGGGACACCCCCATTACCTGACGATAGATGATGGCTAAACCACCACCACGCCCAGTTCTGCGAGCTGCTTCCAAATAACTGTAGCCAGATGGACACGCTTCATTTAAGGCAGAGTAATGGCAGGTTTCTGTCAGACACATGAAGTCAAGTCCTTTCTCCCTGATGTGTTCTTCAATCAGTGTGGATTTATTGCTGATGGATTGAGAATTAAACAATTCAAATTTGACCAGCGATTGTGGAGTAAATCTCAGTACAGGTCTCAAAACATTAAAGTCCACTCCACGTAGCTTGGAATCCACTCCACAAAATAAATCCAGCCGGGGATGTAAGTATCTTGCAGTATTTCTCATAGTGGCTCGGGTGTTTCCCATGCTAGAGTGCAGAGATCTCGCGATACTTCTAATGTTGATAGTGGTTGAAACAACGGTGCTCTGATGACGTATCCCACGTGTGACAAGTGACCAAAAAGATGGAATGTTGGTAGCAGAGCACGTTTGCTGTTTATTGAAAATGAACTTCCGACCAGAGCCTCTATGATTGTAACGAGGACGGCGAAGAAATCCAAGTTCTTCAATGATGTGGATGTTAATTCCAGGAGTGGACTTTAGTCGGAGAAGTTGTAAATTGGAATAGCTGAGCACCATTCCTACCGAAGAGGGAGAAAAGGATGCCATCCAGATAGTGCCGCAAAATCCACAACAAACAGGAAAGCAGTATATCCCGGCGGCAGGTGAGTAGACACAAAATCTTGATAAAACTTGATAAAAATCCGTAGAATCCACAGCAAACAATAAAACAGTATGTCCAGGCAACAGGTGAATAGACAACAAAAACTTGATAAAAATGCGTAAAATCCATGACAAGTGATAAAACAGAGCAGGAAAATTTTCAGAAAAGTACGAGACGTATTTACTATCACTAAAATTAGTAAATTATAATTGCAATTAATTGTAATTACTGTAATATTAAACTACAGACTCAGAGGGAGAAGCGGCGAACATTCAATGCCAGCGTCCTCTCCCATGAGACCAAGGTGATGCTGTACTAAAGACAGTTGACAGTTCATGTCAGAGCACAAACCAAGCATGAAGTCAAAGGAATTATCTGTAGACCTCCGAGACAGGATTGTCTCGAGGCACAAATCTGGGGAAGGTTACAGAAAAATTTCCGCTGCTTTGAAGGTCCCAATGAGCACAGTGGCCTCCATCATCAGTAAGTGGAAGAAGTTCCAAACCACCAGGACTCTTCCTAGAGCTGGCGGGCCATCTAAACTGAGTGATCGGGGGAGAAGGGCCTTAGTCAGGGAGGTGACCAAGAACCTGATGGTCACTCTGTCAGAGCTCCAGAGGTCTTCTGTGGAGAGAGGAGAACCTTCCAGAAGGACAACCATTTCTGCAGCAATCCACCAATCAGGCCTGTATGGTACAGTGCCCAGACCGAAGCCACTCCTTAGTAAAAGGCACATGGCAGCCCGCCTGGGGTTTGCCAAAAGGCACCTGAAGGACTCTCAGACCATGAGAAACAAAATTCTCTGGTCTGATGAGACAAAGATTGAACTCTTTGGTGTGAATGCCAGGCGTCACGTTTGGAGGAAACCAGAGTGCTCTTGACTTCAGACTGGGGCGACGGTTCACACAGCCAAGATATCAAAGGAGTGGCTTTAGGACAACTCTGTGAATGTCCTTGAGTGGCCCAGCCAGAGCCCAGACTTGAATCCGATCTTAAAATGGCTGTGCATCGACACTTCCCATCCAACCTAATGGAGCTTGAGAGGTGCTGCAAAGAGGAATGGGCGAAACTGGCCAAGGATTGGTGTGCCAAGCTTGTGGCATCATATTCAAAAAGACTTGAGGCTGTAATTGCTGCCAAAGGTGCATCGACAAAGTATTGAGCAAAGCCTGTGAATACTTATGTACATGTGATTTCTCAGTTTTTTTATTTTTAATAAATTTGCAAAAACCTCAAGTAAACTTTTTTCACGTTTTCATTATGGGGTGTTGTGTGTAGAATTCTGCGGAAAAATGAATTTAATCCATTTTGGAATAAGGCTGTAACATAACAAAATGTGGAAAAAGTGATGCGCTGTGAATACTTTCCAGATGCACTGTATGTTCTAGTAATTCTAAAATAAGTTCTTGTATATGTGAGAATCACAATGCTACTGAATAATAGTTCAGTTTGTTAATAGTTAATAATAGTTGTGTTTGAAACTAGTAAGTTTACAATCAAACTGGACAATGAAAATGTTTTAAATTTGAATAATGCTGTTAACATTTAATTAAGGAAAATAAAAATTCTGAACCGTAATGTACTTGGGCATCGTCCTGCTATAGATTGCCAAGCAGCCACTCTCACTGTCTGAACAGCAAATGGATTTCTTTTTTGTATTACAATTACCAGAATAAGAACCAGATTTATTGGACAAGTTAGGTCACATTCAAGGAGTTGAACTCCATTTTTTTATGTCTCTCCAAATATATTTACATGACAGACTTACACACAATTGATAAGTACACACCTGGGAATGTAAACATATTCATACAAAGTGCACTGTAGTGCATTAAATACTGATATAAATACCTAATTTAGCTTTAGCTACTGTGTATGTAAGGATATTGCAAGATAATGGGCGTCAGATGCCCATACTGAGCAAGGACAGACAAATTATATATTTGTGAGTTTGTTTGGTGTGTTAAAAGAAACTTTTCTTCTATCTGCTTGTTTTGGTGTAGCTTAGTGTGTAACGCCTGGCAGATGGAAGAAGTTGAAAGAGATTGTAGCCTGGATGTAAAAGGTTTACCTGCTTCATGACTCTGGAATAGTACTGGTCCTGTAAGGTGGGAAGACTGATGCTACTGATTTATCAGACCTGACTATTCATTGTAGCCTGCTTTTGTCATGTTTACTTGCCAAACCACACTATAATGAATGTGTCAAGAGCAGACAATGATGATTGCTGTGTAGAACTGAATCTGCAGCGCCTGTGGTGAATTTCTTACAGCTGTTGCAGGATGAACATCCTCTGCAGTGCCTTTTTTATGGCCTTTCATGTCAAGTCTTGGGTAATTATAGAGCCCAGAAACGTGAAGACTTCCACAACTGACACATTATTGTTAAGTATGTAGAGCAGAGGTAATAATAAGTGCCCCTCCTGAAGTCTACAGTCATCTCCACAGTTTCAAGTGTGTTTAGCTGCAGATTGTTCTGAACATACCAAACAGCCAGCTTCTCAAGCTCCCTTCTGTATACACACTTGTCATCATTTATGATGAGTCCAATGATGTATGTTGTCCTTATATTTGAGGAATTTGCCAGAGGGGTCCTTAGAGGTGCAGTTATTAGTACAGAAGGAAAGAAAGCAGTGGGGAAAGCACACATATTTGGGTGGCACCAGTGCTGACTGTGTGGGAACTACTGGTGGGTTTCCCCAGTTTCACCTGATGTTTCTTATTTATCATAAAATTATTTATCCACTGACAGGTGGGGGCAGCGACAAAAAGTTGGACGAGTTTAGAGTGGTGGAATTTAGAGATGACTGTGTTAAACGCTGAGCTGAAGTTCACAAACAGAATATTTGCATAGGTCCCTGGGTTTTCAATATGTTGCAAGATGCATTGAAGACCCACATTGACAGCATCATCCACTGAGCTGTTTGCTTGGAAGAATAACTGAACTGTGATGTTCTTCAGGTGAGCTAACACCAGGCTCTCAAATGATTTAATGACCACAGATTTTAAAGCAACAGGTCTGTATTCATTCAGTCCTGCTATGCAGGATTTTTTAGGGGTATTGATATGTGTGTGGATTGTTTGAAGCATAATAGAATATCACAGAGCACTAATGTTTTGTTAAATTTCCATATAAAGACAGGGCTCAGTTGAGCAGCACAGCTTTTCCAGCAGGAGGGTGAGATATCATCTACTGGGATAAGTCTGATGAAACCTTTTTGAGTCAGTAATCAGGCAGGAGAAAAGCTGTTCATTTGCGTCCTTTATTACTCTTGAAGCAATGAATGTGCTAAAGAGGGAGCATCCATCACAGCAGTCTGTTACAGTATGGTAGAATGATCAAATCAAAGAAACAGAGGGTAGAGGTTCATTTTATAAACTATTGAATTTACATACAACAATAATCAATGAATATGTTTAGTCTGGTTGGTTCATTGGTTTACACCCAACTGATTTATATAAAATATATATTTTATTATATTCTTATTCTTCTCCTATCATTTGGATTTAGCCATCACCCTTGAAATTTCTGTGTATATAACAACTGTCCATTCTTATTGTTTGCAGGACATATAGTGATTTCTCAGTGAAGTCCTGGTACATGTTGCATATTACATCAACTTTTTTTTTATAAATTTTATTGCAATCAATACAAAGCAATCAAGTTTTTACAAAAAGAAAAATTGAGTTAAGAACAGATCGATCCCACCCTGAGAGAGAGAGCAAGCCAAACGGCGTTAAATTTAAAGCTTGTAAACATACCTAAATTAATAAATTCTCTGTGCTTTATAAACTTATTTTAAAATATTACTGATTAGATCCTGCCATGTTTTGAAAAAAGTCTGTACGGATCCTCTAACTGAGTATTTGATTTTTCTAATTTCAAATTAAATAACACATCGGTTTCCCACTGACTTAAAAGAGGAGAGTTTGGGTTCTTCCAGTTTATCAGAATAAGTCTGCGTGACAAAAATGTAGTGAATGCAATCACAATTTGTTTGTCTTTCTCAGCTTTAAGCCCCTCTGGAAGAAACCCAAACACAGCTGTTAATGGGTTAGGAGGGATTGTGAGTCCAAGGCTATCTGAAAGGTAATTAAAACCTTTTTCCAGAATGATGTTAATTTGGTGCAAGCCCAGAACATGTGACCCAGTGAGGCTGGGACTTGGTTGCAGCGTTCGCAGGTTGGATCATGCCCTGGAAACATTTTGGAGAGTTTTAGACGAGACAGATGTGCTCGATATATAATTTTGAGTTGTATAATTGTATGCTTTGCGCATATGGAGCTCGAGTGAATTCTCTGCATTACTACTTTCCACTCCTTTTCTGATATATTAATTGAGAGATCTTTTTCCCAGTGTCCTCTTGGATCTTTGAAAGGAAGGGATTGTAAAATGATTTTATATATGGCAGAGATGGAGTCTGTCCTTGAGATTGAACAATATTTTTCCAGCATGGATGAGGGTGCAAGATGAGGAAAATCTGGAAGGTTCTGTTTAACAAAGTTCCTGATTTGAAGATAGTGAAAGAAATGTGTAGCTGGATGAATGTTAAATTTGGAATGTAATTGTTCATAGGATGCAAAGACGTTGTCTATATAAAGATCTCTAAGTAAGTTAATTCCAAATTTTTTCCAGATATTAAAACTGCATATGTTTGTGAAGGTTGAAAGAGGTGGTTCTCTTGCAGAGGTGCCACAGATAGAAGCTTCTCCGTCTTAAAATGCTTTCTACATTGGTTCAAGATTCTAAGTGAGTGGAGCACAATTGGGTTATTTGTATTTTGCCGATAACGTGTGTTTATTGGAGCACAGAGCAAGGAATGTAAAGAAGTACTACAGGATTTTACTTCTATTGCGGTCCAAGCCTGAGTATGTTCTTCTAGTTGTGTCCAGGTTCTTATCACCTGTATATTTGCTGCCCAGTAATAAAACTGGAAGTTAGGTAGAGCCATGCCGCCTTCTGCCTTTTGTCTTTGTAGGGTCGCTCTTTTGATGCGTGGATGTTTTGAATTCCAAATAAATGAGGTTATTGTTGAATCTAATTGCCTAAAGAATGATTTATTAATGTATATTGGAATGTTTTGAAATAAAAAAGGAGCTTAGGAAGAATATTCATCTTAACAGTGTTAATTCTTCCAGCTAGTGTGAGATGAAGGGTTGACCATCTATGCAAGTCTTGCTAAATTTTTTATTCCATGCAGACAGCAAAATTTTGTTGATATAGAGCTTTATGATTACTTGTGATGTTTACCCCTAGTTATCTAAACTGTTTTGCAATGATAAAAGGTAGGGTATCTAATCTAATATTATATGCTTGAGAATTCACTGGAAAGAGTACACTTTTATTCAGATTAATTCTGAGACCAGAGATCTTTTGAAATTCTGTGAGTGCTGCTAAGACTGCAGGCACAGGATTTTCTGGGTCCGAAATATACAGTACCATATCATCTGCATATAATGAAATTTTCTGTTCCAGTCCTTCTCTGCTAATCCTTTTTATCTGATCAGTATTTCGACAATGTATTGCCAGTGGTTCAATGGCAATCGCAAACAGCAGCGTGACAAGGGGCATCCTTGTCTAGTGCCACGTTCTAGTTTGAAGTAGTCTGAGCAAATGTTATTGATGCAAACTGAAGTTTCTGGGTTCGTATACAGTAATTTAATCCATGCACAAATGTTCTGGCCAAACCCAAATTTCTTTAATGTAGTAAAAAGGTATTTCCATTTAATCATGTTGAATGCTTTTTCTGCATCCAATGATAATAATATTTCTGTGGTGTTTGATTTAGTTGGTGAGTATATTACATTAAACAGGCGTCAAAGTGCCGGCCCCTAATAAATCCAGTTTGGTCTTGTGATATTACCGAGGGGAGCACTTTCTCCATCCTTCTGGCTATGATTTTAGAGAGTATTGTAACGTCGTTATTCAGAAGTGAAATTGGTCTGTATGATGCACATTGTAATAAGTCCTTATTTTGTTTTGGAAAAACAGTGATTAATACTTGGTGAAAGGTTTAAGGAAGAGATTGGTTATCTCTGGCTTCTGTAAATGTTGCTAATAGGAGGGGAGCTAGCTGAGAGGAGACTTTCTTGTAAAAGTCTGCAGTGTAGCCATCAGGGCCTGATGCTTTCCACCTTGGATTGACTTTATAGCATCTAGTAATTCTGATAATGCCAGAGGTTTATCAAGTTCCTCCGCACTAAAAGTGTCTATTTGTGGTATCTGTAATGTATCCAGAAATGCAGTAGATTGCATATTACATCAACTTTCTACTGGTACATCCCTTCCTTACTTGACCATTCTAGTAGTTTTACAAAATCAGTTCTTATATATTTAAATATATTCTTCAAACCAAAATATTGTACGTAACTATTGTTACCTCTCAATTATTCTCTCACAGGAGCTGGTTCACATCCTCTTCACAGATGTTCAGTGCAGGTTGTGCAGGTTCAATGGTAGAAGGTGTGAAGGAGGTCATATGTTTTTGTGTACTGAGAGGGCTGGAGCTGGTGTGGGGTTTATCAAACCTGCAGTTAAACAGCTCAGGTTATCAGCCATTGTTTGCAGTATGGAGGGATCACTCACTCTAGTTGGTGTTACCTTGCAGACAAAACAATGATGCAGGGTCATAGGTTGAAAACATATTTTTCATCTCTTCAGAACTGAACTCAGCCTTGCTGGTTGATCACAGTTGGGACAATACATAATACTGCAGTATTTGAATAAACATCAAGAGGTGGCAGCTGATTATGTACCTTTAACTCATATATGGAGTACTGTATGTTTTTAGACTCACATTCAGTCTATTTGGAGGGCAGGTTGAGGCCAGTGTGTGATTCACAAGAATAATAAGGTATAATCCATCCCAAAAAATCAGCACCAAGGTGAGGTGTAGTGGTTAGCATATCTGTCCTTAATTAAAAGTTAAGTGCTCAGTTGTCAGCTATAATATAAAATTTGTATTGCTTACTATTAGTGGGTGAGCATTGGGTGAAGCGTCAGCTTGAAAACATCATTGTAATCTGCTGGGAACCTGGTACAAAAGAGTATCTTTTAAATTTATTGGATTTTAAACAGATCTGGGTGTGATCCTGGGCCATTATCATTGGAATCATTGAAAAGTGTCAATTGTTCCTGTAGAAATGAGAATAAACTGTATTTAACAGAGAAATTGAAAAAAAAAAATAACTTGGGGTTGCATCATCTGGAGAGATGGTGTAAAGGAAAGTGCAAGTTTTTTTGTCAATGATTTGTGTTGTTATGTCATCTCACTGTCTTAGGTTCCAAATTATTCAGAGGTGGTTCAAATCTAGGAGGAGTCAGCTGATGAGACACAAGCAGGAGCCAGCAATATGGAGACAGAGGTAGAAAGAGGTTGGGGTGCGACCAGTGAGAGAGTCAGAACTGCTACATGTTGCCTTTATAAAGGTATTCACAGGCCTCCGCCCAACCCTGAATGACTTTGATGTACAGTAGAAACGGGTCAGGGTTTTGCCACAGTTTTCTGTGAAATTAAAAAATATACATATAAAATAGTTAAAACATACTATCTGATTGGAGAATTTAAACTGTGGTGTATTTCTTGTACAGTTCACAGACTTCTCTGAGGCATACTTAGTGAGTTGCCTTTTCCATCTGAGACAGTGATTGCTTGGAAAAGTGTGGGAATTTAACTTAGTGGAAACTTAGAAAAATGAAAAGTGTTACCCCTTTGAATTTGTTATTACTTCTGTCAGAGAAAGAAATTAAGTGTCTGAGTGGAATAATGAAGCTTGATGTGTACAGACTCAGTTACTTCTGTGTGGATGGCTCCATGGTCCATACAAGTGAACAAGACTGCCTGTCCCTTGCTGTTTGGATGGCTTCCTCTAGTACATTGAATGGTGACAGACCAAGGACCAAATACATCAGGGCAAATGTTGGTAAAAGTAGAGTCTGTGTTAGGTCTGTCAGCTTGCAGATTAGCCATTTTCTGCGATGGTATTATGCAACACAGTTTACAGTACGTGACACACTTGAAAATAATACTGCTCACTCATCTTTTTGCTTCCACTGTGCACAACCCAGCAACTCAAAAAGCTCTTTCTACAAATAATCAAACCTGATGTTTGACATGATGGTAATAGTGCTGTATGATTAGTGATTCAATGTGGAGATGACCAGAAATTATTAGAGGATTTCTCTCTTCAGTCTCTTATTTGGCTTCTTTAAGTCAGCCCTCTACTCTGAAGAAATCATTTTTAACAACGAATAGGTCAAGTTCTTTGAGGGAACTCTCATTTGGCATAGGTTTGTTATTCGTAGTACAGTCAATATCCCTAAAATAGGTCTGATGTTATGCAGCATGAATAATGACTTCTTTGTTTATTGGAATTCTGCTAATGCATAAGCATTCGAGTTTGTTGCTTTAGGAAAACTATAGGAAAACTGATTACACATATGCAAAAACATATGCAGTTGTTCAATTACCATAAGATATGTAGCTGCATTAACTTGATTATTAATTTGAAACACCGAACTGGAAGAAGGAAACCTGGAGCCTATCCCAGCTAGCATAGGACACAAGGCAGGAACAAACTCTGGATAAAGCATAAGTCCATCATAGGGCAAACACATACACACACAAAACACACGTTATTGCCAGTTAAGCTTCACCAATTCACCTAACTTGCTTGTCTTTGGATAGTAAGTAGAAACCAGGGGCCTCATGTATAAATAGTGCGTACGCACAGAAATGTTGCATAAGAACTTTTCCACGTTCAAATCGCGATGTATAAAACCTACACTTGGTGTAAAGCCACGCACTTTTCCATGGTACCTTATACCTTGTCGTACGCAAGTTCTCCGCTCGGTTTTGCAGACTGGCGGCACCCAGCGTCAAAGCAATGCTACTGTTCCTGTGTGGTTACACCTTATTTTCCTGACGCGGCTTTATAAATACACCTATAAACAATATGCGGTTAGTTTCAGTGTAACGCATCTGATTGTAATTAACTTGTAACAATTGTAATGGTCCAGGGAACAGCCATAGTATTCCAAATACCATAACTGCTTTAGCGTTGTTACTCTCACTTCTTCTTCTTCTTCTTCTTTCAGCTCCTCTTGTTAGGAGTTGCCACAGCGGATCATCTTTTTCCATATTACTCTCACTGCACCACTCGGAGTATTTATATCACTGTATCTGAGTGTGAATCACAGCAGCAGCTGATCGGAAAGAGAATTATCGGTATACGGTTTCATGGACACGCTGTCTCAGCCACTGCAAAACATTTTAAAGCCTTTCCTGTACGGACCTTGCGGTTCAGAAACAGTTTCATCCCAAGAACTTTAAATGCACTAAATCAATTGCACCTTGTAGAACTGTTTGTACTTATAAGTACAATCACTCCCCTGTAAACTTGCACTACAGTTATAATATTGCACAACCTGTGCCACTTTATAAAGTGCGTATGTACCTATGATGACGATATCATTTTTAAGATGAAATGCAGCAAAATATATTGATTATATTATATAGATAAAACTTTAACTTCATTTAACGAATCTGTATTATTAATAATTAAACATGTGAGGAAACGGTTCAGCTAGCTAGTTCACAGATTGATCACTCCCCTGTAAACTTGCACTACAGTTATAATATTGCACAACCTGTGCCACTTTATAAAGTGCTTATGTACCTATGATGACGATATCATTTTTAAGATGAAATGCAGCAAAATATATTGATTATATTATATAGATAAAACTTTAACTTCATTTAACGAATCTGTATTATTAATAATTAAACATGTGAGGAAGCGGTTCAGGCGCTAGCTAGTTCACAGATTGATCACTCCCTGTAAACTTGCACTATAGTTATAATATCGCACAACCTGAGCCACTTTATAAAGCGCGTATTTACATAGGATGACAATATCATTTTTAAGGTGAAATGCAGCAAAATATGTTCATTAAATTATACAGATAAAACTTTAACTTCATTTAAATAATCTATATTTTTCACTGGGAGTGTCGTGAAAGATAGAATAATTATATATTAATCTTAAACAGTGGTACAAACAACAAAAGAAAGTTGATTGAGTGACATAGAGTGTCAGAGAAACTCGAAAGCTCAAGTTCACAAAGTTGCACAGTGCCCTAAATAAAAAAGAAGTTGTCAGATATCAAAGTTGCTGTGAAAAGACGAGTCTTAGCCCACCATCTGAGTGTCATATGAAAGCTTATTATGGTACAGAGAAAAAAAAAATAGGCACACAGTGGGAAAAAAACACAAAATATCAACTTTAATCTCTAAATTTCCACTTTAATTACGTAGTTTATTTTGTCTTTAAAGTAGAACATCATAAACTTCATCTTAAACTTGTTTAATTTACTAGTTTCTCAAATCCCATCGTAACTAAAGTAGCGCGTTAAATGCTTTGTTTTGTATTTGATCTTCTATGTGCTCTATGTGTGTGAATCACTACGTGCTTCTTAAACGGGCTTTCTCTTCCTCCGACAGGACACAAAATCCATTACATTCATAATATTACAGCTCTCTGAATAATTCAAATACTTGATATCATTTTCATGATGACAGGAGTTAAAGTATGTTATTAAACATGGGAACATGGTGGCGCAGTGATTGTTCATGCCTCATGCAAGATGCTTGCTGCACTGTGTGCAACCTTCGATTAAATAATTTATTGCAGCAGTACTGTCTCTTTCAAACGTACCTACCAATCCCTGTCCTTCCTTTTCTTTCTCCAAGTAACCAATCGCCACACAATCAGCTCTGTAATAGTCATTAAGCCTAGAACGGCGATTCTTCAAAACTTTTAAGGAACATTGAAATATCTTCGTAGTACATGTTTAATTATTCCATCCATCTATCCTTTCGTTGTTGCGCCAACCCCAGCAAGAATACAGTGTGAGGCAGGAACAATCCGTGAACAGAACAGCAGCTAATCGCTAGCGCTGCTGCACCCTGTCCTCACATGTTTAATTATTAAAAATATAGATTATTTAAATGAAGTTAAAGTTTTATCTGTATAATATAATAAACAAATTTTGCTGCATTTCATCTTAAAAATGATATTGTCATCATATGTAAATACACACTTTATAAAGTGGCTCAGGTTGTGCATTATAACTGTATCGCAAGTTTCCAGTGAGGTAATTGTACTTATAAGTACTGTAAAAGATGAAGCAATAGACAACATAAAGGTTTGGGGTTTTCCGGCCCCGTATATTGCAGACAATCCACAATATTTTCAAAAGAAAGCAGATCAAAATACAAACAAAACAGTTCATATGCGCGACGCCCTTCAGAGGCGTTGGCGGACATTTTATAGAGGAGGAGCCGGAAGTGAAGGAATGCTGGGAAGGAACCGTGAGGGAGGATGGGACTGCTGACGTCAGGAAAGATGGCGGAGGAAGGGCGGAAGTGGACGTACTGCGGGCAGGCTATGATGGTGTAGCGTCTCTTTTCTGGAAGACAAAGGAGAAAGGTTCGTCCCCGCCACTCCCTGCCGGCGAACGTCTTTCGAAGCAGTTTAAGATCCGTCCGCGGCCTCCTACTCGCGCATGCGTGACAGTACAAAGCATTCTACATGGACTGATTGAGTGCGTTTATACTTCTTGAGATGACACTGTTCCTGAACTGTGAGGAAAGGCTCTGAAGCATGGCTGAGGCAGCATGTGCTAGATGCTGTATACCGATTATTCTCTTTCCAGTCAGCTGCTGTAGAACTGTGATTCACCACTCGGATACAGTGATATAAATACTCTGAGTGGTGCAGTGAGAGTAATATGGAAAAAGATGATCTGCTGTGGCAACCCCTAACGGGAGCAGCTGAAAGAAAAAGAAGAAGAAGGTGCAGTGAGAGTAATAACGCTAAAGCAGCTATGGTATTTAGAATATTTTGACCATTCTGTGGACCATTATATTGTTACAGGTTAATTACAATCTGAAGCATTAAACTAATAAATAGTATGCAGTTAATTTTTGTGTATTTATAAAGCCACATCAGGGATGTGGATCTAAAAAAGAAAGGGAAACCACACTGGAACAGTAGCACTGCTTTGACGCTGGGTGCCGCCAGTTTGAAAAAACCGAGCGTAGAACTTGCGTACGCCAAAAGTGTGAAAATGTGCAAGGCTTTATGCCAAGTTTATGTTTTATACATCACAATTTGAATGTGGAAACGTTCATAAGCAACATTTTCGTGTGTACGCACTGTTTATACATGAGGCCCCTGTACTGAACTTACTAAACTTCACCCTGATTAAACTTAGGCAAATTGTGTAAGTCTGTATGTGCAAAGACTGGCACTGTGTCCGCGGATTGTTCCTGCCTTGGATCCAGTGCTTGCTGGGATAGGTTCTAGCTGCCCCACGACCCTGCTCTGGATGGATGGATGCATGGATGCCTGTAATGTCTGTTCAGTTGTCACTAGATTGAATGCTATGCATGTGTACTCTCTCACTGAAGCACACGTGAACATTATCAATCCAGTAACAACAGAGACTCTTTTTGTGAAATAAAGAAATAAGCTTCTGTATAGTGGAAGAATATACATGATCATAAGTGTGTCCTTTTCAGTAATTATTGTCTAGTTTTCGATAGAACAGAGATAGCAATTCACATCTGGACATCAACATTCAGTGTCAGAAACAGTGCTTGGCAATGACTTTCAGTGGTGAATCCACATCCCTTGGGCTGAAAGGGTACCACAGAGGAACACAAATGGGGTAGTTGGCAATTTGAAGTGCACAGCCAGCCTATTTTTAAAAATGTCTGAAACTCACAACATTGGTTTGCTTTTTGCTTTTTCATCTTCTTAAAAGAACATAAATATGCTGTTTTGCAATACCCAATAATATTTTTGGTTTTGAAAATCAATGTATTCAGTAAGTTTTAAGACTTTTCTTTATAATAGGACACTGGTATCCATTATAAAACATAACAATAGGCTAGTTATTTTTTTACATTTTTGGCTTTAAAACTCAATATATTCTGTAAGTTTTAATACATTTCTATATATTAGAACCCTGGTATCCATTATAAAATATAACAATGGGCTAGTTATTTTATTTATTTATTTTTTAAAAATATGCTTTACATTAATGATAATAATAACAACATACTTTAGAACACAATTCCATAGGGCATTCTATATACCATGATTGTAAAGAAATAACTTTGACCTGAAAAATACCAGACTTATACTTTAACACTTTTGTGGTAGTTTGTTGAAGAACCAGCTCTTTTAGGTAAGCTTCTTTCTATAAAATATTAAATCAGTAGATTGTTTACTATATAGCATATTGATGGTTATTATATAGATGAGTGCTCTAAAAAGTCAGGCAATTACATGGCGCATAAAAGGTTAGTGGTAAGTAAACCAACCAAAAGAGTGGTTGCCAATACCATATTTGAAAATTCAGATGTTCTGAATAAAGCAATATAAATCATATCACAACCCATTATATCATTTCATAAATATGTTACGGCTGTCACAGGAATAATAGGGTCTCTATTTATTGATTTCCCTTGGAGCACTACGTCCAGGAGGTGAGCACTATACATGATCCATTGCTCCACTGAACATCAGTCATTCTGGACTGTGAGTGAGAGCTTACAGTAAGTTGGGTTTTTCTAGTCATTCACTACACAATTCATCAAGAGATGCTAGCATCCTTCTTCCTTAACCATATGGAAGTTTACCTCTGATTACCTACTGCTCATGAAATACTGTATGTAGGTATGTTTCAGCTTCCCTGTAAATCAATATAGCGAATAATTTCCCTGGACTAACTAATATAGGAAGAGGTATTTTATGTCAAGTTATGAATATTCATATGAAACAACTTTAGTAAATAACCAAAGTAGAATGATCTTATTAAAGTGAAACAAAGAGGATGTTAAATGTTATGTTTTTGCAATATAATCAATTATACCTTTTTCATCTTTAATAGGCTAGTTGACTTTTCTCTCATTCATCAGTTTATTGTCTGTAATTTACACATCTACTCATTCAGCTGGAATTTTAACAGCAGCTGTCATGTTGGGTCTTGTTTTTTGGAAATATGGACGATTCTACATGATGTGAAAAGAAAAAAAAATCACTTCAAACGTATTTAAATGTCAATTAATCAGACTTTATTTTATGTTACCAGATGGCCTTCATCATTGACTAAGCAAAACTAATAATTGCTCATTTGTTTTACCCAGTATATTCTGACATTAAAAGGAAGAGCAGAAATGTTCATTTGGCAGCTGTGCGTAATATTTAATTATAATGCAATTAAGAATACATATATAATAGTTATATGGAAACATTTCAATTATACACTCAGTCTAATGCAGAAGTCTTCATCTGCTCATAAAATTCCAGTGAGATAACAGTTGACATAAGCAAGAACATGAGAAGAGAAAGTTCACCTCTCCATTCCAGTGTGGAAAGATAAGGAGAGACATCCTGTAACAGTATCAGTGTTGATCCCAAAATAATAATAAAAAAAACTATGACACCAGTGTGAGAAAATGTCTTGGCCCCTCTTTGTAAAGGCCAAATAAAGTGTCTCAAAATACCAGACAGCAACGAATCATCCTCAACAGTGTTGATGGTTGAAAGATTATGACCTACAAAAGGACTGAGTGTGGATAGTGAAATGAGTGACAGGGGTTGGATTTGAAGTGCTCAGAGGAGATCAATACAGTTATTTCTGAGACTAGATGGACAGGTGGGATGCCATTGTTCAAATAAGGTAGGCGGGAAAGGAGCTGCCTTGGAAACCTATGATGGGGAATTAGAGTGAAGTCTCGCTGGCAGGCAAAAAGAAAAGGGAGACAGAGTATGAAGGTTTTGGAGTACTTGGAGGCAGAAATATAGAAACACAGCCACACTTGCTGTACAGAATTTAAGACCAACAAAGGAAGGCAACATGCAATAACTGGTCCTTTGAGCTTTTGTTTCTTTATAATGTGCATGTACAAGGATGAATTTTACTGTTCTCTGTAGATGTGACAATAATGACCAGATAAAGCCATAAATGTTATCCCTACCTAGTTTGAGTGTATGTGTGTTTAATTAAACTTATTCATTTGATATACTATGTCTACTGTATTTGCATCTTTCTAGGAACCTTAAGATGATAGCGGTAGTCTACTGCTATACTTACACAAATAAAGACTAATATGTTCAATTATGGTATATAGGGTTCACATTTTTCAAAGAATTGCTGATTTAAGCATTTTACGTTTCTTAACACATAAATATAAAATATCAGATAAACCTAAGTTATGTATGTATTAAGAAAGTTTTAAGGTCCTTGCTGAAACAAATTATGCACAGTATGCTCCCGAGAAGCTCTTTTGTGAAAGCTGAAATGCTTGTACTTCGTTGTGGTTTGACTAGTGAATAGATGTGATGAAATAAGTACAGTGAAGTCAGTGTATTTGTGATATATTTATCACATTAGTGGTTAAGCAATCTTTTCCCAATTAAAGAGTATGATTTACTAATAAGCATCTAGTGGAAGTTTCCAAAGGGAAAACAGAATAATCATTTGAGCATTAAGTTACTTACTCTCCCTGACTTGTTTTATAGTTTTGTTCTAGATACTATAATGATTGATAGATATAGAGCAAAAGTCAAAAGACTTTACCTTAGATGTGTCCCAGTTTTACACAGAAATTTTAATCTACATTTAAACTTAAAATTAAACTTCAACCCATTTATTGTGGAAGAGGTAGAACTAGATATTTTATTTTATTTTGTTGTGTGGGGATGCTAAGCTAGGAAAGAGTCAACAGAGGCAAAGAGACACAGCCATGGTGGCATAGGGAAGGACAGAGACTGTCTCCAATGAAAACTCTTTAGAAAAGACAGCATTCTTCACACAGCAGTCAGTGAAGACATGGCTCATTATCCGGTTGTGGACTCTGTCTCCAAAGGTAGTGTCCATGGTGTAAATCATTTGGTGGCTACGCAGAGATAGAGAAGGGATGGAACTTGGAAAGTCTCCTGCAATTCAGCTGGCCTTCAAGCCTTTGGTATGCCAGTTTGTGATTTAAACTAGAAAAAAAAAACAAAGAACTTAGAAGCCTCCTATTGTACAATCAAGACTGTGGGGGGCTTTTTGTTTTTTCTTGTCACCCTGACCACATTACTTTATCATCAGGCTTGAATTTAGAGACTTCAAAAAATTATTCTTTATTTGAAGACTATACTTCTCATAATTATTTATCTATATTATGTAAGAGTGCATTATTTATTTATTTGTATACTATTTATTTATTTTTACTCTCATCTATTTTTTATTCTTTACTTGTAACTATTCCTTTGACATCTTGTAAAGCATGTTGAGTCACATCTTTTGAATGAAAATAAATAAATGTTGTTTTTGTTGTTGGCAGGAAGCCACAAGGCCTCCATACTACTAGGAGACAGCAAATGGTTTCACGCTGAAAATGAGAATATTACGATTTCTGTTTCAGAATAAAGACAGCTTAGGGGCTTGCTGAAAAATCCAGTCTCTTATAGGTTATTTAAGATTAGTAAGGCTAGAATCAGAATGGGAAGTGGGTTCAAGGCTCAGTGGCAGAAGGACAAGTCCAGAGTGAAGACAGAGAGAGTGACAGAGATGAGGAAAAAGAGATAACTAATGACAAGGAAGAATGTATTCTGTGACCTGAGAAAAGTTAGGATCCACCATAGCAGGCAGACAAGGAATGATGCTTTTGTAAGTGTCATGGCCACGCTAGCACATGTTCTGATTTCTGTTGTTAAAATTTTCTTGCATTAATATTTCTATTATTTCAATTTTTGTTTAACAGATCCCAGTTTTAGAACATCATAATTTACTATGTTTTACACTTAGGCTGTTTATTGTTGTTATATTATAATTGGTATTGATATACTGTGCATTATTAAATGAGTACACAGTCTTGTTCTCAGTAATGGTGACTGTTGCTAGCCTTGTGAAATATTTCTCAGAATAAAAGCACCATCTTTGAGATGAGTATCCATGTTGGCATTCTGGTTGTGGACAGATTGGAACAGGGTGACTCAATGTTAAATTAGTATAATTGGTAGGATATATGGTCTAACCCTTGGCCTGTACCTACATAGTATTCTTGTTGTGTTAGTGAGAATTAGATTGACTGTCCTCCCCAGTTTATTTTAAGAACTGTAAAATATTGTTGATAAGAACACTACAGTAATATGGTGCCCAAGGATTATTGTAAACCAAAGAAATTATTAGGAGAAGATACATGAACTGAAAAACATAGTCAAGAACAAGCTTTTTGTATTTAACTCAACAGCAGGCGTGAATACAAGCAACATGAACCCAAACTCAACAGGCAGTCTTCAAAGGCCATCTACAGGCCCAAATGGGGTTCAGGCTTTAATTATTCAAATAATTATATAGTGGGGCCTTGCACTTCAAACAATTGTAACTTTGAAGGTTCCAGAGTTTGAATCCTAATTTCAAGATGAATTTGATCTGGAGTTCAAACGATGCTTCTAAGTTCAGTTCTATGCACAGTGAAAAAAATGCAGCAACAGATGCAACAAGAGTAAATGTCATCTCTTGTGTGCTTAAGTTGTCTCTCGCTCTCACCATGAAATGCTTCAAAGTTCAAACTGTACACACAGTGAAAAATGTGGCAACAAATGCAGTCTCGCGCTCTTGCTGTTAAAGCATCTCTTCTGTTATGCTTGAGTGTTTTCAGTGCTTTTTGCTTTATTATTGGTATATATATATATAAACTGCTCAAAAAAATTAAAGGAACACTTTGAAAACACATCAGATCTCAATGGGAAAAAGAAATCCTCCTGGATATCTATACTGATATAGACTGGGTAATGTGTTAGGAACGAAAGGATGCCACATCGTTTGATGGAAATGAAAATGATCAACCTACAGAGCCCTGAATTCAAAGACGCCCCAAAAATCAGAGTGAAAAAATGATGTGGCAGGCTAGTCCATTTTGCCAAAATTTAATTGCAGCAACTCAAAATTGTACGCAGCACTTTGTATGGCCCCTGTGTTCTTGTATACATGCCTGACAACATCGGTGCATGCTTCTAATGAGATGACAGATGGTGTTGTGGGGGATCTCCTCCCAGATCTGGACCAGGGCATCACTGAGCTCCTGGACAGTCTGAGGTGCAACCTGGTGGCATTGGATGGACCAAAACATGATGTCCCAGAGGTGTTCTATTGGATTTAGGTCAGGAAAGTGTGGTGGCCAGTCAATGGTATCAATTCCTTCATCCTCCAGGAACTGCCTGCATACTCTCGCCACATGAGGCCAGGAATTGTCGTGCACCAGGAGCCACTGTACCAGCATAGGGTCTGACAATGGGTCCAATGATTTCATCCTGATACCTAATAGCAGCCAAGGTGCCTTTGTCAAGTCTGTAGCAGTCTGTGTGACCCTCCATGGATATGCCTCCCCAGACAATCATTAACCCACCACCAAACTGCTCATGCTGAATGATGTTACAGGCAGCATAATGTTCTCCATGGCTTCTCCAGACCCTTTCACTTCTGTCACGTGCTCAGGGTGAACCTGCTCTCATCTGTAAAGCACAGGGCACCAGTGGTGCATCTGCCAATTCTGGTATTCTATGGCGAATGCCAATCGAGCTGCATGCTGCTGTGCAGTGAGCTCAGGGCCCATTAGAGGACATGGGGCCCTTGGGTCACCCTCATGAAGTCTTTCTGGTTGTTTGGTCAGAGACATTCACACCAGTGGCCTGCTGGAGGTCATTTTGTAGGGCTCTGGCAGTGCTCATCCTGTTCCTCCTTGCCCAAAGAAGCAGATACTGGTCCTGCTGATGGGTTATGGACCTTCTATGGCCCTCTCCAGCTCTCCTAGAGTAACTGCTTATCTCCTAGAATCTCCTCCATGCCCTTGAGACTGTGCAGGGAGACACAGCAAACCTTCTGGCAATGACACGTATTGATGTGCCATCCTGGAGAAGTTGGCCTACCTGAGCAACCTCTGTAGGGTCCAGGTATCGTCTCATGCTACCAGTAGTGACACTGACTGTAGCCAAATGCAAAACTAGTGAAGAAACAGTCAGAAAAGATGAGGAGGGAAAAATGTCAGTGGCCTCCACCTGTTAAACCATTCCTGTTTTGGGGGTCATCTCATTGTTGCCCCTCTAGTGCATCTGTTGTTAATTTCATTAACACCACAGCAGCTGAAACTGATTAACAACCCCTCTGCTACTTAACTGACCAGATTAATATCCCATAAGTTTCATTGACTTTATGCTATACTGTGATTAAAAGTGTTCCTTTAATTCTTTTGAGCAGTATATATATATATATATATATATATATATATATATATATATATATATATATATATATATATATATATATTCATAGCATCCATAGTCTGAGTCTCGATCTGATTGTATGGGTGGTTACTACCGGGTATTGCATGTGGTTGGTCCGCCAGGCGGCAAACATCCATCACGGGCTCTCTCAGTTGTGAGAAGCAGATCAAATAATGCAAAGAGTATGCGACACGTGTTACTTATTTTTTTGCCCTTATCCACCCATACAATCAGATCGAGACTCAGACTACGTATGCTATGAATGTAATTACTCTGATCTCCAGGATGTCAAATAAACGAGCCACATGCCATGGCACAGTGTAAAGGGATTTCGTCTCTGATGCCAACATCTGAGGTTCGATCTCATGAGGGGTGCAGTGGAGTATGTACGCCTGATGAGCCCAAAATAAGGGCGAAACACGTATTGTGTACTCTTTGCATTATTTGACAGTAAACTATCTATACTAATAAAAGGCAAAGCCCTCACTCACTCACTCACTGCCCCCATGTGGTCTGAGGTGGGCATACGCCCTGTTCCGGTCCTTCAAGGCATCCCGGCCGGGTCATCGCCCCAGGCATCCGCCACAATATATATATACTATATATCTATACTAATAAAAGGCAAAGCCCTCACTCACTCACTCACTCACTGACTCATCACTAATTCTCCAACTTCCCGTGTAGGTAGAAGGCTGAAATTTGGCAGGCTCATTTCTTACAGCTTACTTACAAAAGTTGGGCAGGTTTCATTTCGAAATTCTACACGTAATGATCATAACTGGAACTTATTTTTTCGTCCATATACTATAATAGACTTCTGCTCGATGCCCGTGGGAGGCGGAGTTACACCTCCCACGTAATTTAGTGCCTTCCCATATAAGGCCATCCATCAGCGGCAATCCAATAGAAACACTGCCGCTAAATATTCACGGGTGAAGGACTGTGCTTATGCAGAGGAAGATGAGATGGTAAGGTCGGTGTTTGGCACAAACTCGGCGAAACTGCGAGAGAAACTTTTAAGTGCCGGGTCTTAGCTAACATTAAATACAGCCGTGGACATCGCACGACATGGCACCAGCACAGCTGGGAACCTTCGATGCATGTACACCGAGCGGCTCACATGAAATGACACAGTGCACAGACAAAAAGCAACAGTTCCAAAGAGTGCTGAACAAAAAACGAATTACACAATTGAGAAGGCAGCAAAAAAATCTGAAGCGTCTGATACATACAAGTATATTCATAAGTGCAGCTACTGCGGAAACAAAGCACACGGTGGAAAAAGTCAATGTCCCTAAAGGAAGACAGTGTAAAAAAACATGCATGCAGTGTGTCACGTCTCAGATAAAGAGGAAGACGAGCTGTTTATTGATGCAGTAAGAAACGAATCGATGAATGAAACCTGTTATCTTTACAACGATTGACAAACACGGAATGTAACTTGAACACAACACATCCTACAAATGCGAACCTGATTGAAAGAAATAATGATAATCAAATCCTTGATGACAGCAACACTCATAACACTCACAAAACAATTATTGTATATTGACAATCATGTTACGTTATTTTTAAAATGTTCCCTTTTCTTTTCATAACTTCTTTAACACACTACTTCTCTGCTGCGAAGCGCGGGTATATATATATATGTATATATATACCCCGATCTACATACTCTCAAATAGACTAACCACATGCCGTGGCGCAATGGTAGAGGCTTTGCCTCTAGCGCCGATGTCTGAGGTTCGATTCCCGAGAGGGGGTACACTGAGTATGTACGCACGCTTCCCGATTCATTTTACCCTTGCATCCCCTTGGTTTGAGACGTATGAAAAAATATGCGGTTAATGCAGAAAGACAGATCACCAATTGAAGCTTTATGAATAATGGATACTTTATTCGCCATCAATGATTGTTTTGGTAAAGCCATACTCAGTGTATTCATTAGATGAACGGTAAAAAAGTAAGAGTGAGGGGAGGGTGACTTATTGAGGCACGCAGGCGAAACCACAATAGCACGCGGGCTAGATGTAGTGCGCGTCAACTCGATCTGAATTGCGCGATCACATTCGAAAAAATATATCTTTTCAAGTTCTATTTAGTCGACACAAATATCTTTGGTTGGAATGTAAGGCAAATTTACTCTTTACATTGGTAAGGTGAAGAAAAATTTATGCAACGATGCCTACATTTAACTTACATTCCTACCAAAGATATTTCTGTCAACTAAATAAAAATTCCTTCTATTTAAAATTTAAATAGAACTTGAACAAATACGATAGTTCATAATATCCACGCAGACTTGCACGTAAGAGCGGGAGTCATCCGTTTTAACAAACAGTGTATTGCACTGATACAAAATAGCCTGCCCATTTAATTATTTAGGAATGGATAAATAAATTAAGATTTTGTACAAATAATGTTTTCATTTTTCTTCCTTGATGGATTCTGGCACCCCAGCAACAGTTGCTCGACCAAAGAGTGTATATATATATATATATATATATACTGTATATATATATTGTGGAGCCAACCAGGACACAGACAGGCGGACATGTTCTTAATCACCACCACACGTTTATTATTTACAATAATTACAGTCACTAAGACCCAGTCCCGTGCACAAACCCCACCAATCTCTCAGTCCTGGCCATAAATGCCTTCTTCGGGCCGCCTCCACACCTCTTCTGCCTTGTCCTCCTTCCACCCAACTCTAGCGCTGAATGAATGGAGACGGCCTCTTTTAAACAGTCCCCGGATGAGCCCCAGGTGTTCCCGGCATTCCTCCCTTGGCCACGCCCCAGCGTGATGGAAGTGCCGGCTATCCTCCCGGCAGCTCTCCGGGTGCCGTCCTAAATCTTCCCCCCAGCACTTCCGCCACACCAGGAACAGGTCCCCAAGTCATTGGGGGCCTCCTGGTGGTGACCACGGGCCCCTACAGGGTGGAGCTTCCATGCCCTGTACCCGTGGCCCCCAGAGCAACCAGGAAGGCGGCCCCCACGTGATCCAGGGTGGGCTCTGACCCTCTTCCGGTCCCTCACGGCGTCCCGGCCGGGTCGTTGCCCCTGGCATCCCTGACAATATATACAGTATATATATATATGTGTGTGTGTGTGTATATGTATATATGTAGATATGTATATATATATGTATAAATGTGGATGTATGTGTATATATGTGTGTGTGTATATATATATGTGTATATGTGTATATGTATATATATATATATATATATACGTTGTATATATATATATGTATACAGTATATATATATATATATGACAGCAACACTCATCACTCACAACAGTGACAAAACAATTACATTGACAATCATGTTACATTATTTTCAAAATGTTTCCTTTTCTTTTTCATTACTTCTTTAACACACTACTTCTCCGCTGCGAAGCGCTGGTATTTTGCTAGTGTTATATATACACTGTGCATCCAGAAAGTATTCACAGCGCATCACTTTTTCCACATTTTGTTATGTAACAGCCTTATTCCAAAATGGATTCAATTCATTTTTTTCCTCAGAATTCTACACACAACACCCCATAATGACAACGTGAAACAAGTTTACTTGAGGTTTTTGCAAATTTATTAAAAATAAAAAAACTGAGAAATCACATGTACATAAGTATTCACAGCCTTTGCTCAATACTTTGTCGATGCACCTTTAGCAGCAATTACAGCCTCAAGACTTTTTGAATATGATGCCACAAGCTTGGCACACCTATCCTTGGCCAGTTTCGCCCATTCCTCTTTGCAGCACCTCAAGCTCCATCAGGTTGGATGGGAAGTGTCGGTGCACAGCCATTTTAAGATGAGGGATGTTCAATCGGATTCACGTCTGGGCTCTGGCTGGGCCATTTAAGGACATTCACAGAGTTGTCCTGAAGCCACTCCTTTGATATCTTGGCTGTGTGCTTAGGGTTGTTGTCCTGCTGAAAGATGAACCGTCGCCCCAGTCTGAGGTCAAGAGTGCTCTGGAGCAGGTTTTCATCCAGGATGTCTCTGTACATTGCTGCAGTCATCTTTCCCTTTATCCTGACTAGTCTCCCAGTTCCTGCTGCTGAAAAACATCACCACAGCATGATGCCGCCACCACTATGCTTCACTGTAGGGATGGTATTGGCCGGGTGATGAGCGGTGCTTGGTTTCCTCCAAACATGATGCCTGGCATTCACACCAAAGAGTTCAATCTTTGTCTCATTAGACCAGAGATTTGTGTTTCTCATGGTCTGAGAGTCCTTCAGGTGCCTTTTGGCAAACTCCAGGTGGGCTGCCATGTGCCTTTTACTAAGGAGTGGCTTCCGTCTGGACACTTTACCATACAGGCCTGATTAGTGGATTGCTGCAGAGATGGTTGTCCTTCTGGAAGGTTCTCCTCTGTCCACAGGGGACCTCTGGAGCTCTGACAGAGTGACCATCGGGTTCTTGGTCACCTCCATGACTAAGGCCCTTCTCCCCCGATCGCTCAGTTTAGATGGCCGACCAGCTCTAAGAATAGTCCTGGTGGTTTGGAACTTCTTCCACTTACGGATGATGGAGCCCACTGTGCTCATTGGGACCTTCAAAGCAGCAAAAATATTTCTGGAACCTTCCCCAGATTTGTGCCTCGAGACAATCCTTTCTTGGAGGTCTACAGACAATTCCTTTGACTTCATGCTTGGTTTGTGCTCTGACATGAACTGTCAAATGTGGGACCTTCTATAGACAGGTGTGTGCCTTTCCAAATCATGTCCAATCAACTGAATTTACCAAAGGTGGACTCCAATTAAGCTGCAGAAACATCTCAAGGATGATCAGGGGAAACAAGATGCACCTGAGCTCAATTTTGAGCTTCATGGCAAAGGCTGTGAATACTTATGTACATGTGCTTTCTCAATTTTTTTATTTTTAATAAATTTGCAAAAACCTGTTGTGTGTAGAATTCTGAGGAAAAAAATGAATTAATCCATTTTGGATTAAGGTTGTAACATAACAAAATGTGGAAAAAGTGATCCGCTGTGAATACTTTCCGGATGCACTATATATATATACTAGCAAAATAGTCGCACTTCACAGCGGAGAAGTAGTGTGTTAAAGAAGTAAAGAAAAAGAAAAGGAAACATTTTGAAAATAACGTAATATGATTGTCAAAGTAATTGTTTTGTGTATTTGGCCGCAGCGTCAGAAAGTTGTTTTTGTCTAGCTGCATCAGAAAATGTACCACAACATCTGACATGCCTCCTTTTTAGTGTTTTCTCACAGCTTGGATTGCTGCTGTTATAATCGGCTTGAGTCTACATATATATATATATATACATACACATACATATCTTCATATATATACATATATACATATCTATATATACACACATATATATATATATATACATACCTATCTACATCATAGATACACACACATACATATATACACATAAATTATATATATGTGTGTGTGTGTGTATGTGTGTGTATATATAATGTAGATAGGTGTGTGTGTGTGTGTATATATATATATATATATATTGTCCCAAGAACGAGACATTGACAGATAAAGAGTTGGGGCAGCCACCCGTATATTGTGGTATCCTGGCTGCAAAAGTCGTTTTCTTTCAGTAAAATACAGAGCACTGAAGTGCACACAACCGAGTCCAAAACAAGACTAAAGAAACAAAGGAAAAGGGGCAGGTTTTAAAGGGGAGACAGGAAGTGAGGTCGATGGATCTGGCACGTGGTCTTCCACCATTGGCTCAGAGCGGAGGTGACATCAGAGGGACTGGAGCTGGTGTGGCCGACTTCCATTGGCTCAGTCCCGGAAGTGATGTCAGGTGATCCAGGTGAAATCCCCCGGGGATGGTCTACAGGCAAGGGAGAAAAAGAGTCAGTGCACTCTGCCACACCCCGCATGCCTCGAACTGCCTTCACTCAAGCCCTTTAGCTGCCTCCCATGCGCACGTGTGTGACAAGGCCCCCCCCTTAGCCCAGACCCGACGGGTCGGGCAACCTAACCGAGAGGTCGTGAACCCGAGAAAGAGCATCAGCGTTGGCGTGGAGAGCGCCCCGACGATGAACGAGCGAAAACTTGTACGGCTGCAGGTCAAGAAACCACCGGGTGACCCGCGGATTCGACTCCTTGTGGAGGGCCATCCACTGTAGGGGTGCATGGTCCGTGACAAGGGTGAATTCCCGGCCCAACAGGTAGTACCTCAGCTGAGTAATCGCCCATTTAATCGCCAGAGCCTCCCTCTCCACCGCAGCATACCTGGTCTCCCGGTCCAACAGTTTCCGCTCAGGAACATGATGGGGTGCTCCACACCATCGACGCTTTGGCTCAGCACGGCGCCCAGGCCTGTGTCCAAGCGTCCGTCTGGAGGATGAAAGGCAAAGAAAAGTTAGGTGCCATCAAAACAGGTGTGGACGTAAGGGCCTGCTTTAAGTCACCAAATGCAGCGCTGTTTTTCAGTCCATACCACAATGTTCGGGCCCTCTTCTTTGTTAAATCAGTCAAGGCGCCTCTCTCCGAAAACCGGGTACAAACCGGCGGTAGTACCCGCTAACCGAAAGGCTTGGACTTGCCGCTTGGTTCATGGACGGGCCATTTCAGAATGGCATCAATTTTGGAGCACTGTGGCCTTACGGTACCCACCCACCAGGTAGCCTAAATATTTGGCTCGCTTAATCCAAGAAGCATTTCTTGGGATTAATCCGAGCCCGCCTCACCAAGTGTCCGTAATACCGCTTGGACATGCTGTAGGTGTTCCTTCCATGTGCTGGAATAGATGACCACGCCATCCAGTTAGGGAGCACTGTATGAGTTATGAGGCGAAGCACTTTGTCCACCAGACGCTGAAAGGTTGCTGGAGCCCCGTGTAACCCAAATGGAAGGACACGATACTGCCAGTGTCCGCTAGGGGTACTAAACGCGTTTTTCCTTCGGAGTCCGTTAAAGGAACCTGCCAGTACCCTTTCGTCATGTCAAGTGTGGTCAGGTATTGAGCCTGTCCAAGCCTCTCGAGGAGGTCGCCCACGCGTGGCATTGGATAAGCATCAAATTGGGAGACTTGATTAAGCCGACGGAAGTCATTGCAGAACCTCCAACTTCCGTCCAGGCTTACCGACGAGCACAATGGGGCTGGACCAGGGACTATAACTTTCCTCAATCACACCTAGCTCCAGCATGCGCTTGATCTCAAGCTCCACTTCAGCCTTTTTTGCCTCGGGAAGACGATACGGGCGTTCTCGGACAACAACCCCGGGCTCTGTCACGATGTTGTGCTCAATCAGAGAGGTCCTTCCGGGGTTCTCACTGACTACCTCCCGAACGGTCCGGATAACTGTTTCCAGCTCCTGCCGCTGTCTGGGACTTAAGTCCGTGCCGAGTTAAGGTCGTGTGTGTGGCGAAGAGTGAGCGGGCTGGCGGGAGGAGGGATCGGGGTCCCTGTCCTTCCACGGTTTCAGCAGGTTCACATGATAAACCCGCTCCTTTGGCCGGCGATTGGGTTGACTCACCAAATAGTCGACCAGTCCCTTCCTCTCCTTAACTTAGGGGCCCTGCCAGTGGGCAAGCAATTTAGAGTGGGAGGTAGGCACTAGGACCATGACCCGATCTCCGGGCGGAACTCCCGAAGAGGCGTGCGCGGTTGTAGTACCGGCCTGCTGCTTGAGCCTCCTCCATGTGACTTTTAAGGACAGGCCGAATTTTTCCAAATCTATCGCGTAACTGCGCGATATATTCCAGTATGTTTGTGGAGGGAAGAGCCTCTTCTTCCCAGCCTTCTTTCAAAATATCTAATATGCCCCGAGGTTGTCGCCCGTATAGTAGTTCAAAAGGGGAGAACCCCGTGGAGGCTTGTGGGACTTCCGATAGGCAAAAGGACGGGGGGAGGAGCTGATCCCAGTTCCTTCCATCCTCGCTGACCACCTTACGCAGCATTTGCTTGAGAGTTTGATTAAACCTCTCTACTAATCCGTCGGTTTGAGGATGATACACCGAGGTCTTTAAATGCTTTATTTTCAGTAATCTGGCAGTCTCCTTGAACGTTTCCGAGGTGAAGGGGGTCCCCTGGTCTGTCAAGACTTCTTTGGGGATCCCCACGCCAATACCCCTAGTAATTCCCGTGCGATGGCTTTAGAGGTAGCTGAGCGCAACGGAACAGCTTCGGGGTATCGTGTAGCGTAATCCACGAGGACTAAAATGTACTTGTGTCCTCGGGCTGAGGGCTCCAGGGTCCCACCAGGTCGACCCGATTCTGTGGAAGGGAACGCCAATCAGTGGAATAGGAATGAGAGGAGCACGGTCCCTCCTAGGAATTTGTCGCAGTTGACACTCCGGGCAGGAAGCGCGAGACCCTCCTCATTAATTCCTGGCCAGTAGAAACGGAGCTTGATCCGCTCCAGAGTTTTTTCGGTGCCCAGGTGGCCACCTAGGAGGTGGGCGTGTGCTAGCTCACAGACCTGCCGCCGGAAGGTACGCGGCACTAGCAGCAGCCTCGTCTCCTGCCCGTCATGCATTGCTACACGGTAAAGGAGGTCATTATCTAGCACAAAGTAGGGGCCCTGTGGCATCGACTGATTAGTGCGCTGGCCATTGACAAGGACCACTGCATTTTTTACAAACTTCAGGGAGTCATCATTCCATTGCTCCCTCTAAAAGAAGCCGGCGTTTTTTAAATTGGAACCGCAACACGGAGAGAGGGTCAGCGCCGACCTCAATGGGCGTGGTTTCGCCCGCTCCGGCGCGTTGGTGGATGACGTGTTAGCCCGCGACGGCCGGAGTTGCCACGCCAGTCAGGGCGACTGCTTCGCTCTCTGCCGGCTGATTACACGGGCGTGGAGGCAGCTTGAGACGGGTTATCTCCGTCCATAACGAGGCCCAAATTAACCCCGGGAGTGGTATGTGTCTCACCGCTTTTGATTTTAGACCAGTCCCGCCCTAGTATCACCGGGTGTGGAGGATCAGGTAGGACGCTACGGTGAGCTTACGAACTGACCCTCCGTAACTGATGACACAGCGGCGGACCTGTACCAGCGGATGTCTCCGTGGACACAGGTTATACCGGTCTTAAATTTAGCCACTGTTGCGGTTGCACAAAGCGGCGGGCAACAATTGAAATGTTGCTGCCGGAGTCGAACAAACCTGTGGTCTTGTGTCCGCTGGCGATCACCACGCCAGTATGTGGGACCGCCAACGGATTAGCCAGAGCACACCAACCCTCCTCACCCTCCACCTGCATTCCTCCTTGCCTCCAAGCGGTTTTGCGCCCAGCCCGCGGACGCCAATACGGGCTCCGGATTGTACAGGGTGGGGCTAGGTCTTGGAACATACCCCGGCTGAGTTTGACATGAGGACGGTTCTGCTCCCCTAGAGTGTGAGGCCGCCTCTGCGTCTCCATAAGCTCTATGAGCTCAGCCATGTTCTTGAACCGCCGCCCCAAACCGGCTGGGTGAAGCCACGGGAAGCGTTCCAGGAGCAGATAGCAAGCTACCTGCTCTATTATTTGGTAGGGCGTGTTTTCAAATGGCCGTAGCCAATGCCCTACCATTGCCCATAAGGACCAGGCTTGGTTTGTTGGTTGGCCGCTCAGGGTCCAACCTCCATTTTTATTTTATTCACCTGCCAGTCTGGGGCACCCCTAGGTGGTAAATGGGGCTTTGGTTTCGCAGGAGGCAGGCACTCTCCCCAAGAGAGCATACTGAGTCCCTTTGCCTCCCCTCCAGGGCAGCCCAATTCTGTGAGCCCCACCCGCACACTCCCTGGCCACTCCAGATGGGCTAGTTATGAGTGCGGGAGCGGAGCCCGCACCGGTCACGCCGAACCACGGGGCACCCTCCCCGCCTGAATACTCGCCCCCGGTACGCTCCCACCTGGGTATATTGCAGGTCCTGTCCCCTTCTCCTCCGGGACTTCTCCATCCTGCCGACTACGCCACTGTCACAAGAACGAGACATTGACAGATAAAGAGTTGGGGCAGCCACCCGTATATTGTGGTATCCTGGCTGCAAAAGTCGTTTTCTTTCAAAATACAGAGCACTGAAGTGCACACAACCGAGTCCAAAACAAGACTAAAGAAACAAAGGAAAAGGGGCAGGTTTTAAAGGGGAGACAGGAAGTGAGGTCGATGGATCTGGCACGTGGTCTTCCACCATTGGCTCAGAGCGGAGGTGACATCAGAGGGACTGGAGCTGGTGTGGCCGACTTCCATTGGCTCAGTCCCGAAGTGATGTCAGGTGATCCAGGTGAAATCCCCGGGATGGTCTACAGGCAAGGGAGAAAAGAGTCAGTGCACTCTGCCACACCCGGCATGCCTCGAACTGCCTTCACTCAAGCCCTTTAGCTGCCTCCCATGCGCACGTGTGTGACAATATATATATATATATATATATATATATATATATACATACACATACATACATACATACATAAATATATACATACATACATACAGGTGCTGGTCATAAAATTAGAATATCATGACAAAGTTGATTTATTTCAGTAATTCCATTCAAAAAGTGAAACTTGTATATTAGATTTTTTCATTATACACAGACTGATGTATTTCAAATGTTTATTTCTTTTAATTTTGATGATTATAACTGACAACTAATGAAAGTCCCAAACTCAGTATCTCAGAAAATTAGAATATCAATTAAGACCAATGCAAAAAAAGGATTTTTAGAAATGTTGGCTAACTGAAAGGTATGAACATGAAAAGTATGAGCATGTACAGCACTCAATATTTAGTTGGGGCTCCTTTGGCCTGGATTACTGCAGCAATGCGGCGTGGCATGGAGTCGATCAGTCTGTGGCACTGCTCAGGTGTTATGAGAGCCCATGTTGCTCTGATAGTGGCCTTCAGCTTATCTGAATTGTTGGGTCTGGTGTATTGCATCTTCCTCTTTACAATACCCCATAGATTTTCTATGGGGTTAAGGTCAGGCGAGTTTGCTGGCCAATCAAGAACAGGGATACCATGGTCCTTAAACCAGGTACTGGTAGCTTTGGCACTTTGTGCAGGTGCCAGGTCCTGTTGGAAAATGAAATCTGCATCTCCATAAAGTTCGTCAGCCGCAGGAAGCATGAAGTGCTCTAAAACTTCCTGGTAGACGGCTGCGTTGACCTTGGACCTCAGAATACACAATGGACCAACACCAGCAGATGACATGGCACCCCAAACCATCACTGACTGTGGAAACGTAACACTGGACCTCAAGCAACGTGGATTCTATTCCTCTCCTCTCTTCCTCCAGACTAAGTGACCTTGATTTTCAAAGGAAACGCTAAATTAACTTTCATCAGAGAACATAACTTTGGACCACTCAGCAGCAGTTTTGTCTTTATCCCAGGCGAGACGCTTCTGATGCTGTCTCTTGTTCAAGAGTGGCTTGACACAAGGAATGCGACAGCTGAAGCCCGTGTCTTGCATACGTCTGTGTGTGGTGGTTCTTAAAGCACTGACTCCATCTGCAGTCTTCTCTTTGTGAATCTCCCCCACAGTTTTGAATGGGTTTTGTTTCACAATCCTCTCCAGGGTGCGGTTATCCCTATTGCTTGTACACTTGTTTCTACCACATCTTGTCCTTCCCTTCGCCTCTCTATTAATGTGCTTGGACGCAGAGCTCTGTGAACAGCCAGATTCTTTAGCAATGACCTTTTGTGTCTTGCCCTCCTTGTGCAAGGTGTCAATGGTCGTCTTTTGGACAACTGTCAAGTCAGCAGTCTTCCCCAAGATTGTGTAGCCTATAATAATAAAATAAATAATAAAATGTAGTCTATAAGTTATTAAACAGTAAAACATTAACGTTTTAAGAAGTAAAGCTACATTGAGCACTACTGGAGTGGTTTCGGGTAAACTACATTTTAAAGACGGTGTAGCACAACAGGTAAGTAGTACTAACAGCAGCTAAAATGTATATGGATGATCTCTCGGTAGTAGATCCCTTTTGAAAGGCGCTACACGACGGCTGTGGTATAGAAATTACATTTTCTATGTGAACGTCCAAATTTCTGCCTCTGGTAATGTGCCTTACCGGCATTACCAGCAATTAAAGAAAATTAGTTTTGTGTCCTCTGCAGTGTTAAGAGAGAAATGCTTTGGTTTGGGATAAAAGGAAAAAAGGTGTAAAGAAAGGAAAGTTGCCTTTTTCTTTAATATAGTGTAGAGAGTTCTTCGCTGACGATATGAGCGTCACGGTGGGTCTCGTAGACTGAAGAGCCGGCCCTGCCATTAACTGTCCGGGATGGCACTGTCGGTCCTCCACTCCTGTGCGTGTCTTCATAATCCGACCTGACGACCTCATAATCGTATACGTGTAAAGAAAGTGCAAAGCGCCTTAATATTAGTTTGCCGCGGTCTAGAAATGGGATCCCGTGTTTACAGTTGTCTGGGCTGTAGCTCATGGGAAGGGGGAAAAAAATTTAAAGTGTTTACTTTCACTTAAGGCAGAAGCGCAGTCAGCGTCTCAAAGGCCAGCACAGCTACGCACGCGCGCGCGTGCGTGCCGGCTGCCCGACTTTTGTAGTATTTTTGCAGTGCTGGAAACGCCACTTTTTGCAGACACGCTGACGTGAGCAAAACTCCCCGCGCTCTTTAGAGGTCTTGCTTTCTCTGCGTACTGCATTCATAGTCAGTTCACATGAGCAGCTCGGAGTACATGCATCGAAGCTTCTGAGTTGTGCCTGTGCTATCTTGTGCGATCTTACGATGTCCATGGCATTATTTAATGTTAGCTAAGAACTGGCACTTAAAAGTTTCTCGCTACAGCAATTTTAACTCCGTTACAAAGTGATCCAAAGTCTCATTAATACCTAGTGTCTTCTCATTAAACTTGTATCTCGCGAATAAATTATTCTGTGTTTTTCTTCAGCGCTCTTTGGGGGCTCTTCCTTCTTTTCTATGTACTGCAGTCACAGTCAGTTCACGTGATTACGTGGGAGGCATGATGATGTCCAATGTGGCTCCGCCCCCATGGCCATCGGGCTAACGTCCATTACAGTATATGGACGAAAAATAGATTCCAGTTATGACGCGTAGAATTTCGAAATGAAACCTGCCCAACTTTTGTAAGTAAGCTGTAAGGAATGAGCCTGCCAAATTTCAGCCTTCTACCTACACGGGAAGTTGGAGAATTAGTGAGTGAGTGAGTGAGTGAGTGAGGGCTTTGCCTTTTATTAGTATAGATATATAGTATATATATATTGTGGCGGATGCCTGAGGCGATGACCCGGCCGGGACGCCTTGAAGGACCGGAACAGGGCGTATACCCACCTCAGACCACATGGGGGCAGCCACCCTGGTTGCTATGGGGAACACGGGTACAGAGCTTTGAAGCTCAACCCTGTAGGAGCCCGTGGTCACCGCCAGGGAGCGCCCCGGTGCCTGGAGAGCCCTGGACCTCAGCACTTCCACCACACCAGGAAGTGCTGGGGGAAGAAAAGCAGGGACACCCGGAGTGCTTTCGGGGATACAGCTGGCACTTCCGCCACACTGGGGCTTGTCAGTGGGAGGTTGCTGGAACACACCTGGAGCACATCCGGGTGCTTATAAGAGGGGCTGCCTCCCTACAGATAAGGGCAAGAGTCGGGAGTGGAGTAGGACAGTGCTCTGGAGGAGAGAAGGAGGCAGCCTGAAGAGAAAGGCATTGTGTGGTGTTGGCCAGGACTTTGGGAGACTTTTGGGGATTGCTGCACTTTTGTAAATATGGCGCTGATGAATAAACGTGTGTGGGGTGATTTGAACGTGTCTGCCTGTCTGTGTCCGGGTCAAGTTCCACTATATATATATAAATATCTCTATGTATAAAATGTTTCCAGGGCATGACCCAACCTGCGAACGCTGCAACCAAGCCCCAGCCTCACTGGGTCATATGTTCTGGGCCTGCACCAAATTAACATTATTCTGGACAAAAATTTTTAATTACCTTTCAGACAGCCTTGGACTCACAATCCCTCCTAACCCATTAACAGCTGTGTTTGGGATTCTTCCAGATGGGTTTAAAGTGGAGAAAGACAAACAAATTGTGATTGCATTCACTACACTTTTGGCACGCAGACTTATTTTGATAAACTGGAAGAACCCAAACTCTCCTCTTTTAAGTCAGTGGGAAACTGATGTGTTATACTATTTGAAATTGGAAAAAATCAAATACTCTGTTACAGGATCCGTACAGACTTTTTTCAAAACATGGCAGGATCTAATCAGTAGTATTCTAAAATAAGCTCATAAAGCACAGAGAATTTATTAATTTACTGTAGGTATGTTTACCAGCCTTAAATTTCACGCCGTTTGGCTTGCTCTCTCTCTCAGGGGTGGGGATTAATCTGCTTTTAACTTAATTTTTCTTTTTGTAAAAACTTGATTGCTCTGTATGGATTGCAATAAAATTAATAAAGTATCAAAAAAAAACAATCTCTATATATAATCTTCATTTGGATCTTGATCTTTGTTTGTCCACAAATGAATTGGAAGAAGAAGCACTAGATGGCAGTAGAGAGACAGCTAAAACATAGGCACTGCATTAAAGAATCTCCTCCAGGCTTATACTACTGAAGATTGTAGTACGCCAGTCACACCTCAAAACACAGACATTCAAATAAACAAATTGTTGTACTTTAAATTAACTAAAGAGATCTTCATTTAGATATTGATCTTTGTTTGTCTGCAAATTCCACGCATGCGTAGACCACCTTCCAGTTTAGTACATTGTTGTTACTCACGGATGTCAACAATGTGCCGGAATAACGAAAGGGGTGGTGGACAGTGTTATGCTGGTTAGCTCCTGAGCCCTGGTTAGAGAATGAGATTGCCGAAGTTAAAAGGTACGTACCTACGTAACATATGAATGAAAGAAAGACAGTGGGTAAAATGAATGACAACGTAACAGCACATTCCGGAAATTATTATTGTTACGTTGTAGCCGGCGAGTTCTGCGCGTCTCACAGTTGTACCGTGGCTTGCTCACATGTCAGTGAAGTGATTCCTATTTATGCTTTAAAGAACCTGGATACCCATGTGTCCCCCTTTTATAAACATTGCTCCGTGTATATTGCCTTACTCTTTGGATTGCCACAAAGCAACCTGCGAGATTGGAGAAAGGTTAAGAAGAGATCGTGAAAGGAAACGATAGCGTCATGAAAACGAGACGGTCTGTGAACGGACAGAAACAGAAATGCTCCAACACCACCACATAATTACGATTCGGACAGTGATTCTGAGTAGACCTTTTTCTATCGAATCAATATTCAAGGGTTTTCTTTTCTAATATTGTTTCCCTTATAAAAAATCATAATACTGTGCGAAGGGCCCAGTTAACGACTGGCAGCCGCTTAAACAGGGAGCCCTTCACAGACAACCTTAACACGCTCAACGTAGTTGGGCGCACATGGCTAGTATATATATAAATATAAATATAAATATATATATATATATATATATATATATATATATATATATATAAACCCGATCTATTACCCGTGGCATCCAAGAAAAGTGTGGAAGCAACAAAGCCTAAGAGGAAGGTTGTAGTTTTGACGATTGAGGAGGAAAAGGAATTTACATGCAAAGTATAGTGATATGGCAAGTACCCTTTCTGTTTCTTCCCATCAGCCAAGCTGGGACATCACCACTCCCCACTAAGATATAGTAAATGCAATTTTCATTTTCTTATGCAGTATCTGTATATTTTATTTATTGTTTTCATGTCTTAGTTTATTATTTATGACTTTTAATTGTGTTATTTCTACCTTAAATTAGGTGTATTTACTGTTTAACTTTCTGAAAATGGGTATAGTTTAGGGTCTGGGAACAAATTAATTCACTTTCCGTTATTTCTAATGGGGAAAATTGATTAGGACTTCAAACAATTCAGAGATCAAACTGCCTCCTGAAATGAATGAGACACCACTGCACTTTGAATACCCCAAATCTACAAAGATGCCCTTTCAAAGGAGAGGAAACCTAAAAACCTCTGGCTTTAAGTACAAGACTAACAAAGGATCTCTATGAATGAATACTGGTTTTTCACAAAAATAAAAAAAACAAAAATTGAAAATTAAAATAAGGGCAGAAATGATTTGCCTAAAAAGGGCACACAAGTCCAAATACTAAATCCAAAAACAGATGCAAGAAAATCACAAAAGCCAAAAAATTCAAAGCAATGCACACCAATGATAATGAACCCCTGAGGGACTCAATCCTCAGCCTGAGATATATAGGCTCAGGCAGTGCCTTAACACTGACTTCTGAGAGGCAGTAGGGAAATTTGAAAAGGACTAGGGGATGCATGCTAGTCTAAAAATCAAGTCTAGGTCATAATCATGAATCAAATGAATCTTGCCAAAAGAAAGGGACCCAGAAAAGGAACCAGAGAAGGGAACCCAAAATTCAGCCAATGACATGACACTTGTGACCATACCCCTGGCCACCAGGCCCCACATCCTAACAATGAGATCACAAAATACCAGCTTTCACAGAAAATAAACAAAGCTTTGTGGTTAAAAAACATTCAATTTGATAAACTTACTTCAAAGGCAAAAACTAACATCAAATTAATAATTCTCAGGTCCCAAAACCCAAATTGTACAGACTGAATTGATTGATGCAGAGCAAGCTGTAAAAAAGATATAAAGCCAACTGATTAGAACACCCTTTAGCAGTGGCACAATGGAGGCCCCAGCTCCTGAGGTTCTACCCAAAGAAAATAAGGAATGTATCCTTTAAGCACATATACAAAATACATAGATCCAACTAATACATAAAAAATAATATTTCAAAATTAACAGAACTAATATAAAAAGAAAATTAAACATATGCCAGGTAACAATCCCAAGCTTAGACTAGAATCCTGAATAATATTTTTGGTCAAAAAAGCTGTCACACCCTGGGTTTTCTTCACAGATTGTTTACAAACCTAATTTTAATTTCAGTGTTGAATGGCACTTTAGTTTGTTTGAAAAGTTTTCTCCAAACAAAAAGTAAAAGTGGCCATTTTTACTGTTTGTCCTAATTCCAAAGAACCTAATGAATAACCTTTCTTCTTCACAGCAGGAGAGAGAAATTGCAGCTGGCTTGAAACACCATGTTTGTATGTATCTAACACGAATATTAACTAATTATAGTACCTCAGTCCATAACTCTTTAAGCTGGTAAGTAGCTCCTATGTGGAGATAATAAATACTATGAGTATGACATTTTTGTAATGTTTTTATTTGCACTGTCAACACTGTTAGCAGATGCTGTGTTACAAATATGTGTTTTGAAAATAAATTAAAGGTTGGACCTTATAATGATAAACAAAGAAAGTACCTTTAAAAGTTTGAAATTGGTCCTGTGGTGTGATATAAATAGAATAAAACGACATCAACAATCAAATGTGATTACATAAATCAAAAGCAGAAGTGTTCAATGACCAGAAAACCACAAAGCAATTACTCCTATTTTTAAATTCAGGTTACATTACATGAGACGTAATACACTGTAATACAATATATGTATGTTTTTCAAACATATAAATGTAATTCTATTGCAGTTGTTTAATTTTTTATACATGAATTTAATCTAATGTTATATATCTGAATGTTTCAATATTCAGTTATTGACATAATACGGTTTTGTAAGGTATAAAATCATTGCTTTGCACCTAGAGATGCAATCCAAGCTACCGAGAATTAAAATGATATTGCATCCCAAGCAATTGAATGTTACAGACAGAAGGCTCATTTTAGCCAAAATAAGAATGACACAGATTATTGTGCTCTGCTTATCGTCACTTGATTGAATTGTTCATTTATAGAAATAACTTGTCAAAAGCTTTGGAAGAACTATATATTTACATGTTTAAAAACATTATCACCAAAGCAATTGCACATAACTAAGTCATTACTCACTGTAATGATAATATCATTGAGACAAATTCTTGTGCCCTACTCCAATCAGATTTATTTTCACATAATTCACATCATCGCTAGTGAAATGCATGAATTACCACAATGCTCCAAATGAAAAAATAAAGGTTTACATTTACACCGATCTCCTCTTTTACAGATAAGCAAGCTGTCTCAAGTGAGGAATTGCTGCAGGTCTTGCACTGCTTTATTCCACGTTCTTACATGAAAAGATTCAGCCACAGACCCGAGGCCTCTGACTCAGAATCAGAAGAGCAGAAGGGAAACTTATTTTACCTGCGCCAAACTGGACAAGCAGGTTTGTGACTTCAGAAATGCCAAAAGGAGTGTATCATATTGCACAGTGACAGGCAAGGGAGGGTGGTTAGGGAAGGGAAGGGAAGGGAGGGGGAAGGTTAGGGGGTCCCTCTATCTCTCTCTTTCTTGCTGTACTTCCATTTTACATGTGGGTTTTCTCTGTGATAAGGTGGTGTCTTGGAGAGCAAGCAATGCAACCAGATTCAGGTAAAAGAGTTGAACCTGTGTGTATTATGTGCATGCCAGAGCTGAATGGAAAGGAAAGGAGGTGGCAGGGATCAGAAGTGAGCAGGTTGGAGAGTAGAGGAGTCATCTAAATCAGTAGACTACAGATTCATATATAGATGGGCATTTCTCAAAAATAATCAGGTCATAACAGTATAATGGAATATGTGGGTTTGAAAAATTGATGGATGAGATTGAATGTCACATATTTGTATGGGGTTAGGGGTCAGATGCCATTGCTTCCTGAAAAGTTGGTTATTTTATTTTAGATTGTTAGATTGTTGCAGTCTCTCATTTGTAATTACACTTTTCTCCGTATTTCCCATTTTTCCATGCTCTCCAATCATCATCATTTTAATTTTCCTGTTACTTAAGTTATGTTCTGTTTTTTTCTTGGCCTCAAATTAGTTCAGAACTCTCAACTGCTGCTGTCATTAATGCTGTTATTACCTGAGAGTCCCATATAAGACAACTTCTCTCCACTAGCAAATTGCCGTGACATTAGTTAGCTCTACCCACTGTGTTCTTTTTTCCTGCTTTATTTTCAAATTAGCCTTTGTACTGTGTCTCTTTTGAGACTTTTTGGTTTAGAATTTTTATAGTCAACAATTTTTACTAGGGTTAATATATTTATACTTATAATTGCATCTCAGTTTATTTTTTTTTATCTTTCTTGAATGATTACCATTGATTTTTTTGTTAATTTGATTTATAATTTTTAACTAATTAAAATTAATTTAAATGGTGGTCTATGTTCTTGAAATAAGCATCTGTCAAGGCAAAGGAACACAGCACATCAGAATGAAAATCTTTGGTCCACCAGAAAAGAAACTTACTTGGGAGAGCTCTGTTTCAGTTACTGAGTTCTTCCCTGCTCCCTGCATATCAGTACTTTGTTCAGAGAAGTTTCCACTAACAGTGAGCGAATCAATGAATTCTAGCAAGAAAACAGTAAGATGCTATCTATGTGCTAGACAGGAAACCAGTTAGCTGCATGGTATGTTAGTGTTATGATATGGAGGTTTCCCAATGTTATTTTAGGGTTTTTGTATTTTATAACACTATTGATTTAGTCTTTATTATTATTATTTATAATCATTTTCCTCAAGGCCATGTTGTTTTTAGCAATGTGCTGGTTGCCAGGCATGTGACTCAGTGTCTTGTTGTGTGTGACATGTATGATGATCATCATATTTAAGATGGTGACGCGTATTACTGTGTATCTGTGCTTTTGGATAAAAATGAAACAGCTTGAAAAAATTGCTGATTATTATAATTAGGGAATGGACATCTTTGAGATGATTAGAACCTCTTTCAGTTCTATTTTTGGCTTAGAATTTTGTTTTTGTTTGCTGGCTACATTTATGAGTTGGTTTTGACTTGGACATGTTTAACAACTGTCCTGTTGGCTTGTCCTTAGTCTCTTCATCTCCTGGGGCCTCATGCATAACGCCGTGTGTAGAATACACATTAAAACATGGCATACGGACAAAAGCAGAAATGTGCTTACGCACAAAAAAATCCAGATGCATGATTCTATGCATACGCCAACTTCCACGTTCTTCCACTACATAAATCCCGGTCAGCTTGAAAAGTAACGCATGTGTACGCACCTGCCGCCACTTTCCAACTCTTCCTAGTATTACGCCTCTTTGAATATGCAAATCAATATAAACAGCCCTTCAGCTCAGTGTTCTGTGAAAAGACAATGACAAAAGCATGGGAGAAAACAGAAAAATTTCAGCGTATACCAAGTGGAAGCAAGGAAAAACGTACTATTTGTTGGTTTAAACTGTGATATAAACAACAAAAGGAAGTTGACCAAGTGACATAGAGTGTCGGAGAAACTCAAAAGTTCAAGTTCACAAAGTCATACAGTGCCTGAAATAAAAAAGAAGTTGTCGCCGTGAAAAGTCGAGTCGTAGCCCACCATCTGAGTGTCATATGAAAGCTTATTAGGGTACAGAAAAAAGAAAAAAAAATAGACACAGTGGGAAAAAAGCTTGAAATTTCCACTTTAATCTCAAAATTTCCACTTTAATCACGTAGTTTATTTTGTCATTAAAGTAGAACATCATAAACTTCATCTTAAAATCATTTAATTTACTAGGTTTTCAAATCCCATCGTAACTAAAGTAGCACATTACCTGCTTTGTTTTGTATATCTTCTTCTATGTGTGTGAATCACTACGTGCTTTTTAAACGGGCTTTCTCTTCCTCTGACAGGACATAGAATCCATTATATTCATGATATTAGAGCTCTCTGAACAATTTAAATACTGAGATGTATATTTGATATCATTTTCATGATGATAGGAGTTAAAGCATATTATTAAACATGGAAACACGGTGGCGCAGTGATAGTGACGAGCTGGCGTCCTGTCTAGAGATATAATTTATTGCAGCAGTACTGTCTCTTTCAAACGTACTAACCCCCAATTCCTGTCCTTCCTTTTCATTCTCCAAGTACCCAATCGCCACACAATCAGACCTGTAATAGATGTTAAGCCATCTGTAAGCTTAGAATGCAGATTCTTCAAAACTTTTAAGGACCATTGAAATATCTTCGTAGTACATGTTTAATTATTCTATCCATCTATCCTTCCAGTGTTGCGCCAGCCCCAGCAAGAATACAGCGTGAGGCAGGAATAATCCCTGAATGGGGCACCAGCTCTTTGCTAGTGCTGCTACACTGTGTCCTAACATGTTTAATTATTAACAATATATTATTACATATACATTTATTATTATTAGCAATTATTTAAAAGATGTTAACATTTTATCTGTATAATGTAATAAACATATTTTGCTGCATTTTATCTTAAAATGATATTGTCATATGTAAATATGTGCTAAAGTGGCTTAGGTTGTGCAATAATTGTATTGCAAGTGTACAGTGAGGTAATTGTACTTATAAGTACGAACAGTTCTACAAGGAGCACTTGATGGACTGATTGACTGTGTTTATAGTTCTTGGGATGAAACTGTTTCTGAACCGTGAGGTCCATACAGGAAGGCTCTGAAGCATTTGCCATATGGGAACAGTTCAAATAGACAGCATGGCTGAGGCAAGTATGTGCTAGATGCTGTATACTGATAATTCTGTTTCTGATCAGCCAGCATCTGTAGTGCTGTGATTCCACACTCAGATACAGTAGGATAAATACTTTGAGTTGTGCAGTGACAGTAATATGGGAAAAAGATGATCCGCTGTGGCAACCCCTAACGGGAGCAACTGAAAGAAGAAGAAGAAGAAGAAGAAGGTGCAGTGAGAGTAACAACGCTAAAGCAGCTATGGTATTTGGAAAAGTTTGGCCATTCCATAGACCATTATATTGTTACAGGTTAATTACAATCATATGACTTAAACTAATAAACAATATGCAATTAATTTCAGTGTATTTGATGAAGCCACGTCAGGGACATGGATCTAAAAAAGAAAGGGAACCCACACTGGAACAAAAGCACTTCTTTGATGCTGGGTGCCACCAGTTGGCAAAACTGAGCTGAGAATTTGCATACGCCAGGTACTGAGCTAGTGTGAAAATGTGTGTGGCTTTGCACTAAGTTTAGTTCTTATACATTGCAATGTGAGTGTGGAAACAGGCGCACACAACATTTTTGTGCGTATGCACTAGTCCTTGTCATCAAATTGTTCATCATTAAGAAATATGTCCTTTTGAGTACTACCTAAAATGCCTAAGTGTTATGTGTTTTTAAAATGTAAGCCATATCCATGCGTAAATCACGTATGGTGTATGTCTATATAACTTTGTGAAGCATACATCCCTGTTAAGTGCTGCATGATTACATTTACAGTATTGTTGCAATGGGCAGGTGCTCCATCCAGGGCTGTTTCTTGGTTGGCACTCAGTGCTGCCATGATGGGCTCAACTCTGTGTACCCTAAAATGGATTAAGTGGGTTTGGGGAAGTTACAGAATTTAATGTTATTTCAGGATTCTATTTAACAAGGATACTTTATGAACAGAGTGGATCAGCCTGAAACAAAATAGACAAAGAGTTGAAATGCCAAACTGAAAGAAGTACTTGTGCTTATGTGAATTTCAGTAGGGAATAATAATGAGCATACTTAGTGAGACAATTGTCTAATTAATTTGCAATTTAGTACTTTTGGAACCTGCTGTCTCCTTGAATTTATTATGGAGTTTGAAGTCTTTATTGCCTAACTAAAGACAGAAAAATTAGGTAGAGGCTGGAGACAAAAACATTGTACTTACAGTAAGTTAAAATGCACTTACTCTACATGTTTTCTCCCTCTTGTTTTGACCTGCAAAGCTAAAACTACATTTTCTGGTGGCATAAAAGCAAGCTACTGAGTCATTTGAATTATAGTAGAAACATTGAGACTAAAGGAAAGGAAACCACACATGGTGCCAGAAGGTCTAACAGGAAGCTATAATACATAAAGCTTGAAAGAAAATGCTTCACCACTGTGTCTGCACCAACAGCGTAGGCACCTGCCTAGTTCAACCAGCTTGTAAAGAAAGCAAACACCACAGAGCTAAAGACAAAAAAGACAGAATGATAAAAACACATGGAAATTTAAAAAGTAAAGGGAGCAACAGGTGCCCAAAATGCAAAATAATTAACATGCAGCAGCATAAGCAAAATTAACAAAATCTATTAAGATAAAGAATGTCGAATTGATATTCCAACATGATCAGAAGAGCTAACAAGCTTACCAAACCTAGAAAATCCCCTGACTACGCAGTCACTCTTCATGTGACTATGTCCTCATGAGATCATAATGTACAGTAGTCAGCTTCTTTGTTATCTTGAATAATACAAAGTACATTGATGAAAAACACAAAAACAGCATAATGTGTGCTCACTGACAAAGGCAATTATAATATCTACCTCGCTCAAGTGGCATTGTTAGTCTAAGTTAAGTTGTTTACTATGCTGTTTATCAATTTTTGTGTTTAAATAAAATTTTTAAAATTATTATTTATATAATCAGCATTCATCCTCAAATAGCAACATAATCTAATATAGTATATGCAGTAGAATGCAAACAAACAAATTTTACATGAATCAATTAAGATGTTGCAGTCATAGATTAATGTCAGGAACAAATTGCTATCAAATTCTGAATCACAATGCCTGAAAAAAAAAACATCAAGAAAGCCTGCTTTATCACAGGGCTAACACTGGACGCACCGGAAGGTGTTATGCAAAAGATGATGGGGACAAAATTGGATGCCATCATGAAAAATCTCCACTGGGAGGTGCCCTCTTGGAGCACTTTCAACCACCAGCTCATTCCTCCATGTTATGTAAAGAAACGCCTTGGGTGATCTTTTCTGCCTTCAGGCAATTTAGTCTATCCTCCTGACATCCCAAACTAAATGCTTATACGTACATCTTCCCTGAAAAAGGGGCCTTTAGCTGCCTTGAAAGCTTACATATTGTAATCTGTTCAGGTTCAGTTAGCCAATAAAAGATGTCATTTTTCCTGACTTCTCATTGCATTATCGATAACATAGTACAACACCCTACTACCACTTATACTCTTTAAATTGATTTTTCAATTTCTTCACAGTTTATATATGTATTTATCTATTAATTGTATTATTTGTCCTGTGAGTCTGTGTCTTTATTTTTTATGCATCTACTTTCATATGAATTTAAATTTCCCTTTGGGATTAATAAAAATGATCTTATCTAACCTAATTAATCTGCTTAATCCAACTGGTGGTTCAATAGGCTTAATCTTGGTTGCACTTGGCTCATAGAAGGAAACAACCCTGGACACGGTGTCCATTTCTCATAGGACCTCCTATTTCATACGCAGTTCATTTTTCCTGCACCTCTTTGATGATTTTATTACATTTTTTTGAATTTGTTGTTACTAGTCATTCATAATCACCTCATGTGTCCAGTACAACATCTATGTTAAAGTAATTTCTTTTTGTTAGTATTAAAAGCTTAACTTTGGCTTTGGACCAAATGATACCCTATATTGCAGAATGTAAAGATACAAGATTTGTGTGAGTGGCCACACAACCACATACTTTAACTGAAATTGCTTCATTTACTTATTTGCATGTACAGCTCCTTTGACCTCTAAGATGACCTCTGGTAGTTATATTAGTTCAAGCAAATTAGAATTTAAGATTAAATGAAAAGCATCCAACACTACTTTGTAGCAGTACTCTATTAGTGCTAGAGGTAGTGAAAGATCTTCAAGAATGCTTGAATATATTTAGTTTTATGAACATGTCATCTTCTGCTAAAAACATTTATGCAACTGAAAAGGGCTTTAAATTGCACTAAACTAAAGGTATTTGCATTGTCTACTTTAACAAAAGTGTGTTTTGCAGAGCTGACATCATGTGGTAAAATAATACACATTTTGCAAACCACATCCTATATTTTTCTGCTCCATTATACACTGTACTTTGAAACTCACTGTAATTTAAGCTTTGCAATAAAATGAGTTTGTAGAAAGCCACAAGACTGAAGGTATCGAAAGTAATTATGGAGATCTACTGAATGACCATTGCAAAAATATACATTTGCTAGAGCTAAACTGAAGAAATTAAAGAAGCTAAGGTGATCTATAAGAGGAGGATAGAAGCCCACCTCTAAGAAAAAGTCCCTCAATGTGTGTGGCTGGGAATACAAGACATCACAAACTACAGGGGATGTAATACAACATCTGCTGACTCCGTGGCCTTGCTGGCAGGGGAGCTGAACTGATTCTTTGTACGTTGTGAGACAGTACACCAACTCCCAGCCTCATTCTCTCAATCCCTTCAGACTTTACAGGAGCATCAAGTGAGGTGAGTGCTCTGATCAGTGAATGCGATGAAGGCTGCTGGTCCTGACAGGATACCTGGGAAGGTGCTAAAAGTGTGTGCTGACAAGCTCTCTCACATTTTAACCAGCATCTTCAAATGCTTCCTGAGTCAAGCCTTTATCCCACTCTGTCATCAACCATCATTCATGTACCCAAGTACTGTAATAAGCAACTAACAGACTCAATGACAATCACCTGATAGCACTTCTCTCATTAAGAAGTAATTCAAGTGCCTGTCTCCCTCCCACTTTTGACACACACCAGTTTGCTTACAGGGTAAAGCAGTCCAATTAGAATACCATAGCTATAGCTCTCCACGCTGTACTGACCCACTTGGAGCACTGAGGGAGTTATGTGAGGATGCTTTTTATTGATTATAGCTCAGCTCTTAATACAATTATACCAGGAATTCTAGTCAGTAAACTGTCTAACTCATGAATAGAGGACTTCTTATCAATTGCCCTCAGACAATGAAACTTGGCACCCAATTTTGATCAACTCGCTATCTCAGCAGTGGTTCTCCTCAAGTCTGTGTGCTGCGTCCACTGTTGTTTGCCCTCTAAACTTATCACTGCAGTCCAGCCAACCCTAATAACACCATCATCAAATTTGCTGATGACAATATTGTGGTTGGACACATCTCAGCGGGGAACAAGATAGCCTGGAGAGAGTAGATCCTGAAAATATCAGCTTGGAATGATACAACATAACCTGACACTGAACACCATGAAAACAAAGGAAATCATCTTTGACTTCAGGCCAAAACAGAGTAGACCTGGCACCCCTCTACATCAATGGTGATTGTGTGGAGAGGGTCCCAGCCTTCAAATTCTTGAGTACCTTCATCTCTGCTGACCTGTCTTAGGCTGCAAACACCAAAGTGGTCATTAACTTCAGCTTCAACCTTATTGTCATAAGCACCCAGTACAATGAAAATCTTCTTCTGCGAGTCCCATAGCAATAACAAGAATACACAACAACAGACAAGAATACACAAAAATAAGCAAAAACACCTCAGGTGCAAAAATGCAAAATAACAAACAGAAATAAGAGGGTACATGCATATAAATAAATGATTCAGTGGGTGTTCTGCAGGTATATGGCCTCAAGAAGGCCTCCCATCCTCCAGAAATGAGCAAGTCTGCAGTGCTGAGGGGAGGAGAGTGGATGAATTTTATTTACAAGCCTGATTGCATAAGGGAGAAAACTGTATTTCTGTAGTTCTTGTAGCATCTCCCTAATGCCAGCTGTATGAGCTGTTGTGGGTGGGTTGTGTTCTTAATAATATTATGGGCCCTCCTGAGAACTCTGGTATTATAGAAGTCCTCTAGTGTAGTGAGTGCTGATCTAATAATATTTTCTGCCGATTTTACCATCTGCAGTAGAGGTTTGTGGTCCCATGCAGACTGTGATGGAGTAGATGTAGATACTCTCAATTGTGCATCTGTAGATGAGGATAATGCTTGGCATGCCAAACTTCCTTAGCCTTCTCAGAAAATACAAACGCTGCCATGCTTTCCCCACCAGGGGCCTCATATATAACGCTGTGCGTAGAATTCGCACTATAACATGACATAAGCACAAAAGTCGAAATGTGCTTACGCACAGAAAAATCCAGATGCAGGAATCTGTGCGTACTCCAACTTTCATGTGCTTCCGCTCCGTAAATCCTGGTCAGCGTGAAAACTAACACACGTGTACGCGCCTTCTGTCCTGCCCCAATTCCTCCCAGAGTTATGCCTCTTTGAATATGCAAATCAATATAAATAGCCCTTAAGCTCAGTGTTCTGTGAAAAGACAATGGGAAAAGCACAAGAGAAAATATAAGAATTTCAGCAAATACCAAGTGGAGGAAAAGAAAAACTTACTATTTGTTGATTTTAACAGTGGTATAAACAACAAAAGGAAGCCGATTGACTGACATAGCATGTTGGAGAAACTCGAAAGCTTAAGTTCACAAATTCGCACAGTGCCCAAAATAAAAAAGAAGTTATTACATATCAAAGTCGCCGTGAAAAGGCGAGTCGTAGCCCACCGTCTGAGTTTCATATGAAAGCTTATTAGGGTACAGAGAAAAAAAAGACACACAGTAGGAAAAAAGCACAAAATGTTAACTTCAATCTCGAAATTTCCACTTTAATTACATAGTTTATTTTGTCATTAAAGTAGAACATCATAAACTTCATCCTAAAATCGTTTATTTAACCAGTTTCTCAAATCACATCATAATTAAAGTAGCACGTTAAATGCTTTGTTTTGTATTTGATCTTGTGCTCTATATGTGTGAATCACTACATGCTTCTGCTTTCTCTTTCTCTGACAGGACACAGAATCCAATACATTCGTGATATTACAGCTCTCTGAATAATGAAAATACTGAGATGTATACGTGATTTCTTTTTCATGATATAGAAGTTAAAGCATGTTATTAAACAGGGGAACATGGTGCGTGATTGTGCACGACATTTGATGAAATTATTGTAGCAGTACTGTCTCTTTCAACCGTACTAACCTCCAATTCCTGTGCTTACTTTTCTTTCTTCAAATACCCAATCGCCACACAATCAGCTCTGCAACAGACATTATGCCATCTGTAAGCTTACAACGACGATTCTTGAAAACTTTTAAGGAACATTGAAATATCTTTGTAGTACATGTTTAATTATTCTATCCATCTATCCTTCCAGTGTCGCGTCAGACCCAGTAAGAATACAGCACAAAGTAGGATCAATCTGTGAACTAGCTAGCGCTGCGGAACCGTTTCCTCACATGTTTAATTATTAATAATACAGATTCGTTAAATGAAGTTAAAGTTTTATCTATATAATATAATCAATATATTTTGCTGCATTTCATCTTAAAAATGATATCGTCATCATAGGTACATACGCACTTTATAAAGTGGCACAGGTTGTGCAATATTATAACTGTAGTGCAAGTTTACAGTCAGGTAATTGTACTTATAAGTACAAACAGTTCTACAAGGAGCAATTGATTGAGTGCATTTACAGTTCTTGGGATGAAACTGTTTCTGAAACGTGAGGTCTGTACAGGAAAGGCTTTGAAACATTTTGCTGTGTCTGAGGCAGCATATGCTTGATGCTGTATACCGATAATTCTCTTTCCGATCAGCTGCTGCTGTGATTCCCTACTCAGATGCAGTGATATAAATACTCTGAGTAGTGCGGTGAGAGTAACATGGAAAAAAATTATTCGCTGTGGCAACTCCTAACGGGAGCAGCTGAAAGAAGAAGAAAAAGGTGTACTAAAATACTATGGGTATTCCCTGGACCATTATATTGTTACAAGTTAATTACAATCAGATGCATTACACTAATAAACAATATGCTGTTAGTTTCAGTGTATTTATAAAACCTCGGCAAGAATGTGGATCTAAGAAATAAAGAGTAACCACACAGGAACAGTAGCACTGCTTTGACGCTGGGTGCCGCCAGTCTGCAAAACCGAGCGGAGAATTTGCGTATGACAGGGTATGAGGTACCATGGAAAAGTGCGTGGCTTTACGGCAAGTGTAGGTTTTATACATCACATTTTTGATCGTGGAAAAGTTCTTACGCACCATTTCTGTGCGTACGCACCGTTCATACATGAGGCCCCAGGTCTGTGATGTTGTAGGTCCAAGTGAGATCCTCAGAAATGTTAATGCCAAGAAATATAAAAGTTGCCACCCTCTCCACATCAGTCTCTCCAATGTGCAGTGGTGGACGCTGTCCTCTTTTCTTCCGTGTGTCAATAATCATTGTCTTCATTTTGCTGGTGTTAAGAGAGATTACTGTCTTGACCCCACTTCACAAAGCCAACCACCAGCCTCCTGTACTCTGATTCATCACCCCAAAAAATCAGTCCAATGATGGTGGTATTGTCTGCAGATTTAATAATGCAGGTGTTATTCTGGGAAACAACACAGTCATGAGCAAAGTGTGTGTACAGCATGGGATTCAAAACACATCATTGTGTGGTTCCTGTCTTTATGGTTAGTATTTTGGAAATGTTGTTCCCCAGCCCTAACTGACTGGGGTCTACCTGTTAAAAAGTCCAGTACCCAGTTGCAAAGATTAGGTGGCACACCTAGAGCGGCAAGCATGTTGGTGAGCTTTGCTGGTATCGCAGAATTAAAAGCCGAGCTACTGTATAATCAATAAACTGCAATCAGGCAAGGCAGACATTGTTCTCCAGGTGTATAAGAACTGTATGCAATGTTGTGCTAACTAAGTCCTCTGTCGACTTGTTTGGTCTATATGCAAGCTCTAGGGGGTCCATTGTGTCAGTTATGAATGTCTGAGCGTGTCTCATAATGAATCAATCAGACCATTTCATCACTATGGGAGTCAATGCAATGGGCCTGTTGTCAATCTGACATTTGTTTTTTCCCTTTTTTGGCAGTAGAATAACAGTAGATGTTTTGTAGCAGGTCGGGATTATGGTTTGCATAAAGGACGGGTTAAATATGTCAATCAGAACATCAGCAAGTGTTGAAGCATAAACTTTAAGTGCACCTCCATTGAACGAGTGCAGTGAGCCCTCACTAGCCCCCAGCCCATCGACTCATTGTTGTGGGCTTTGAAGCAGGCATAAAATTTGTTCAACTCATCCAGTGAAAAATGGCTGTCAGTGGTCCTCTTCTGTGTCTGCAGCCTGTGATATTCACAATCCCTGCCACATACTTCGAGCATCAGCTGTAGTGTAGTGACTTTCCAGTTTAAGTCTGTATTTCTTCTTGGCTTCATTAACAGCTGTGCGCAGATAGTAGCTTGAATTTTTGTATTCACTGGCATTGCCTAGGGCTTATGCATTGGTGTGAGCATGAAGCGCGGAGCAAAAAAGGCACAGCAGCGACTTCACTTCCTGAGACCGCTTAGGAAAAATAATCTGGGTCAAAAGCTGCTGGTGAAATTTTACTGCTCCTCCATGGAGTGTGTGATGACATACTGTATCACAGTGTGGTACAGAAGCTGCACTGCAGCAGACAGGAGGGGACTTCAGCATGACATCAATGCAGCTCAGAAGATTGTCGCTGCTCTGTGCACTCCCTTCAAGACTTGTATATGTCCCACTGCCTTGGCAGGGCAAAAAACATTTTGAAGGACCCCTCACATCCTTGATTTTACCTGTTTGGCCTGTTGTCCTCTGGTAGGTGCTACAGGTCATTCAAATTAAGGATGAACAGATTAAGGGACAGCTTCTTTCCCAGAGCCATAACAACACTAAATCTCAACATGCACGGGACATCTTTCTGTGTCTCTCTGTCTGTCCCTAACACTTTTTACCCTCTCAACAATCCCACTGACATTTTCTCTGGATCTGCAATAATTTTCTGTGTAATAATTATAGTCTGGTGCAATATTAGCTCTATTTGTTCTATGTGCAATATTTTACATTAGTAGTATTCTCTGTGTAATATTCATATCATTGGTAATTCATTTTGCAATACTTGCATTATCAATAATATTTCTTGTCTAACAATACCACAATTATTGTTTAGCAACACTGCATTGTTATTTATTAATTAGTATTTTTTATATATTTTTTATCAGTTTTATATGTAGTACTTTTATAGTTATTGTGTAAATAATTGATTGTTTCTCATTGCATGTGAGAGTGTAGTTACACTAAAATTTTGTTATACATGGCATAATTACAATAAAGGCTTCTAATTCTAATATGTCATCTCCTGGCTAAGATTCAGATTCATGTTTTATGTCTATTTTGTTTATTTTTGATTCTTTGACTTGTGTTCTTTATTTGTATCATTCTTTATTTTTGGTTTTGTCTCTGTATATAAACTGCTTTTGTTATGTTCCATGTATTTTGTGGATGGTCCCTCGAGAAATGGGATCACTTGCAAATCACTGCCAGGTACTGCCTTCCACCCTATAAATTTGGAGGATCTCCCACAGTTCCTAGTGGTTCATTGTGAACGCACTCTGGATTTGGTGAGTTAATTGTGCTTTTTCTGTGCTTGTGCCTTGGTATATTTTTTGAATTTTGACCTTCATGCTCTGTATTTGACTTTGTTTCTGAATTAATGTATTGAGACTTTGTTTTCATTTAATATCCTTACTTTTTTGGGCAATCCTTTGCTTCTTGTTCTCGATTGAGCTTCATCGTTACTGCAGAGCATTACAAAGCATTTTGTGAGAAAAAAGTAATTATATTATAACAGTGCTTTCCCAACCATTCATCCACCTTATTCCCCAAAGAATAATGTTACTGTCTTCTTTGTCTTCTTGCAGAACCTACATAAGATTATGTATCATTATATAATATTAAAAATAAAGTTTTTCAGTGAAAAACAGATTAAATTAATGATTTTTGGAATGACTGTCATGTTAGTTTATGCATTTTTATTTAAGACAAGTTTGTTTTACATTTTTTATAAATTGTGCACCTGATTTATGAGATTATATTTTTAGCTTTGTGTTTTTATTCACCATACAGAGCCTGTTTTCAAAGGCATGAGTTCAAAGTATTTTATTAAAAGATCTTGACCTCTGTGGAGAACTTGATATTAGTTTTATGCTGCAACCAATTTCCTATACAGTGATCAATTCTACAGCAGTGTAACATTTACTGCTGCCACGACCTAGTGCTGGATACCTGATTAATTTCTAAGTTGGGATTTCTCCTGTGTGATGACTGTAACTCTTCATTTTTACATGGCATTCCTCCGAATGTCTAGAGAAATTATTTTAGGTTTATTATTTATACTAAATCGATCCATTCCTGCAAGTTTATGTGTGACTGTGCACTTTCGGGAGCTAGCATCCTAGTAAGGGTTAATTCTTCCAATCGTTACTCTCATTCTAATCTATCAATCTGTATTTATGTAGACTGTATAATGATTTCTTTTTAATCCTATCCTTACCATCATTGTGAAGCAAAATTCATCAAGCATTGTACTGTTGACCTACTATTAGAGAATTTGAGTTAGGTTTAGACCACAGTGTGGCAAGTTAGTTTAAGTAGAAGTACGAAGAGGAGGAGGAGGAGGAGAAGAAAAATTGTCATATGTACCAAGTACAGTGAAAATATTAATTGCCTGTCCAGTTAACAATGCAAATAACAACAACATTTTGGTTTTTGTATAGCCCAAAATCACGCAAGGAATGCCTTTTTTAAACTCTCCCCAGTCTTGACTCCCTAAGAAGACAATAAAAAAAAAACTTGATGGGAAAAAATGGAAGAAATCTTGGGAAAGACAATTCAGAGAGAGAGAACTTCCACCCCCTTCCAGGTAGGCTGGGCATGTACTGGGTGTTAAAAACTGGGGTAAACACAACGCACAATACAGAACACAAGTAATCTTCTCCACAGAACTAGATGGCAACCTCAGAAACACAATGGTACAAATGAGGTTTTTTGTTGCACAGCACTCCTCAACGAGTGCAGGCTTAAGGGGCCTTGACAACTCTCAAGACAAGTTGCAAGAAAAGATTATACCAATTGCTCAATATAGAAATATCACAAATGAGGATACAGATTTGTTCAAATACATCAAAACAAAGTAGAAACAAATTAATATCAATATTATAAACAAATATAAAAACAATAATATCAGCTAATTGCAGAACCATAGCCAGATTGTACAAAAGGAGTGAGACAAGCCAGACACAGTCAGAGTCCTGGAGACCTCGGCCAACAGCCGCCTCTACTGGTCATTCTACATCTGAGGCTAATCTGATGAAAGGACCCTTCTACCCACTGATTCCAGTGCTCCTTTACCAGAGATGACTTTTCCATAGGCAAGCAAGCAACCTGGCAGTACAGCAGTAGCGCCAAGTGCTACATGAGGATATCAAGAAGAGAAACAGCATAGGCGAGGGTTAGTAACAGTTTATAAATATTGTATTACTTACATTTTAGTAGCAATGACTAACAACAAATCATCACCACTCTCCGTTGCCATAATAAATAAGAATGAATTAAAATGCATTTAATCATTTTATTTATCAAGAAACACAAATCATTTCACCTGATATAACCCTCACTCATGTGTAGTTATACCACCTTATACCTTGCAAATTGTTATCCCTATTATATCCATATTTGTCATCTATGGTCTATAACTCTGTCAATAAATAGTGGAACTAAGGGTGAATATATGGATATATATTACACATTTCGTATTTAATCAATACATTGGTTAAACTGACATAACTTTTGTAAATGATTTCATGACCAATCTTATTATCCCTGGTACAGAGTACATAATAAAATTCTTATTTGCATGTCTAACCAACCAGCATTTCACACATGTATTGTAGGCCATACTCATGCACACATGCTTGCACCCACGTGCCCAATTCACATTTGCCAATGGATGTGGGAAGGTAGGTACAGAACACAGTTTGGGAAAATGACAAACAAGATTCAAACCCAGAAAAACCTGCTGAAATCTGTGCCACCATAGAGCTCTATAAAATGTACCAGTAAGAAACTGCCATATCTTTGTTTTGCTTGTTGATCTTGCTACCTTTACAATTAAAAAGAAAGAAAAACTGCACTATAGCAGCATGTAATTAGTCATTAAAGTTCTAACTGGGCTTTTTGTATTTCAGTCTATGTTTCCTGATGGATTAGCTAGCTTTTATGATTTTTTGAAATGCAGCACCAGAGACACAAAATACAAGGACATTACTTTGGAAAACCTGCAGGCAAGAGAGGCAAGAGATTTAGTCAAGGCTATGTGCTGATAGTTTATCCTAATGTTCCTCATTCCCTTTGACCTACAGGAGGAAACCAGGGCATTGCAGAGGTGCTAATGATACACTATGGGTGCTTTGAGCTGCACAGAGTTGTGCTGTGATTATCACTTGCCTGTCAGCCATTCTTTTTGTTCTCTTTTAGTGTTTCTCAGGCTGCTGTCAAAAGGCTACTAAGCGTACAGAAATTTGTCTTGGGTATTTCGAGATATCATGTAACAGTACTTGTTTTGCATATATATATATATATATATTTTTTTTTTTTTCTTTTCTTTACAGAACTAACCCAGCAGTGTATTTAGCATGTGAAACCTTTAGGCATGCCTGTGTTCAAACTGTATTTAAGAGGCAGTTGTGAATATGGCACAACAGAAGCACTGCATATACTTTTTTATCCAGTCTTTTGTTTCCTAAAATGTTATAGTATTTAAAGGAAATTCTGAAAAACAAATCTCTGAAGCAGTGCAGTTAATTCTATCAGATTTACTGAAAGAAAGCTTTATTGTTTCAACCTCCCTTCGCCCATCCCCACCACACAACACTCTCCTCATCCTTTTTGGGTGAAAACGTTATTTGGCATCGTTAAAATATAAGTCAAACCATGACAGCTGAAGCAGTAAATATATTTAGCAAATATTCACTTGATAATCTGCTAATAGTTTTCCACTTAAAGTTAGGTTAAATAACACAACTGGCCCAACATTTAAAGCCTTGAAGGAACAGTTTTTATCTTATTAAGTGCTTTTTCTATTTCTTTTATACAGAAATGTAATGGATGTGCAAAAATCCAGATGGGCATGAGTAGATATGCTTTAATTTAATCAAAGAAATGTGGATGTATTTACAGAAATCACAGAGCCCTCAGTTCCAAAATCAATTTTCCCACTAAAGAATGATAAGGTAATTATCACAGACAATATTCATAAGATGCAACAAAGGCTTCCATATATCTATTTCTGTGCTGTTCAGCTGAATACAAGGTCTAATCAATTCTACAGCCTTGCTAAGCATTTGTCTTCGATATTAAAAAAAAAATGTTTTTTTCTTGTTTATTTATTTTATTTTTTGTCTTTTGCCACTGTTAAGAAGAAATTAAGTGAATCTCATTTATGTCGACTTTGTAGCCTGTTACGTTTTCGCTTTGAAATCATTATTGCAACCCATTACTGAAATTGAAGAGAATTTGTTGTAAATGGGAAGAGAATGTCCTGTATTATTTGCAGGGGTGGCGAACTAATAAATTATTGACATTTAACACATTCCAAGCTTGACAGCCTTCTCCTTGTTAAATCGGCAGCTTCTTAAATGTATAGCAAATTTCCCTCCACAAGATGGAGCTGTAAGACTGGAAAAAAAATCAAATGATAAGAACAAGTGACCTCATCTTGCTTAAGCCATACTTGATGTGACCGCTGATACAGTCTGACAGAGAGGATGTCTTGAAATAAGGGCACAGCAAGCAATAGTCCCAAAGATAGAAAGGGATGAGCAGGTTACCTGAGGTCAGATGAGGAGCAGGCTGCTTTAATTCACAGCAAGCACCATCACCCAGCACTTGTAAATAACAAGAAACTGTTTCGAATGACAAAATGCATCTGGTAATTATACTTATTTTTCAGTATTTAACCTGGAATGGACTTTAAATTGTCGGTGGATATGTAGTCCATAATACCAGTCAAGAAATGTTTCACTCCAAAAGCATAAGTAACTTAGAAAATAGGATGTCATTTGAGCTTATTTATTAGTCTGTAAATGCAGTATAGAGCTAAAGAAATGATAGAAAAAAATGTTTTAAGGAAAATTAGTCTTTTGATAATATGATCTATCATATTCACCACCATTATTACCTGCTTTTATTTCTCTTTTCTATAGTTACCCTTTCACTGCTTTATTTATTACAGCTCCCAGTTGTCCTATCTAACTTCTGTGCCTGTGTTGTATGCTCAGTACACCATGCTGTACCCATTAGAGCTCTTGTTTTTAACCAAAAAAAATCCCTGTAAAGCCACTCGGATTTTCAAAGTTAAATGACTTTGTTTGTCTTGAAAATTCAGGATGACATTCATCACTTCATCCATTAACGTAAATTGCTTCACCTGGAATAACATCATAACATCCTGTGAAAAGGATTACCCTAGAAGACACTGAGAAGCAAGTGAAAAGAAGGAACACAGTAAAGGTACTGCAGTCCTTTGCAAAAGACTCATACTCTCTGCCTGCAAGTGACCCAGACTGAAGATATCTAATGTCCTACCAGAACCTTCTGTATGCATTTCTTTGTTAGAGAGTTGAAAATACTGAAGCCTGTTCCTGCAAAATCAAGGATTAGACAGGAGCTATCATATGTGAACACCCACATATAGGGGCAGATTTCGAGTTATGAGTCTTTGGAATGTGGAAGTAAACTGGAGCCCATGGTGCTAATAGGACCAGGAAGGGTTCCATAGCCAAGGATCACACTTGGGTCTGAGAATTGCTGTAATGCTACTACTTTGGTCAACCCCTTTAAATAATAATGCTTGATAAACTAAGTGACTGGCTTAAGGAGGATTTGTGTTTATCAGCAAAATAAGGAACAGCATACATGTTATAAGTATAGCACTGCCTTCATTCGTCTTTTCTGAGCAGTGGTGGTTCAAATGTTTTGTAGAAGTCTTTCTAACTTTCAGTGGGCAGCAAGATTTAACAATATTTTAATGTTATATACTTATTAAAACTATTTGCTTCCTGCAATAACATTTTCATTTATTCCTTGGCCTGCAGTCAGGTGCTCACAGGAAACCCTAGCTTGAGACTGCATATGTTATTGTACATACTCCTGGAAAGACTGCAGTGCTAGCCATTCAAAGACTAATATAATGAATATCATTTTAAATTCTATTCTGCCCATATGTTGGAGTGCGGTGAAGAAGAGAGTGAAGGCACCTTCAGCCAAATGCACACTCTTATTTCTCAGTCCCTAATGGGTAAACAGAGTTTCCACCAACATCATGAGCACTAGCCTGCAGCATAATACCTTCAAGAGTGTCCAGGGAGAAACTAGACTGCCAGATGGGTTCAGTCAGAGTGACTTTTCCTAATCACTGGTGTGTCTCGGTGCTCTATTGCTTCTGGAATCTTTGCTTTTTTTGTCCTAATCTTAACTCAATAGCCACCTTACTTACAGTGTTATGATTAGCCTTATTAAAATACATTTAGGAGCTTTATAGAGAAGCTACCCAGACAAGTACAGATGTCAACTTTTCCTCTTTTAGTAAACTACTGGATGTGATTTTTTGCATCAGATAGCTAATGGCTGATCAAATGAGCAAGACAGAACACAATGATCTTGAAACTGGCCTTGTAACTTTTTTCTTCCTTAATTATGGATAAGGAAATTGGTATCCTGTAGTGGTTAATGCCCTATATTTCACCTAATGCTGCTGGTGAAGGCACCCTGAATTAAATAAGCTGATTGGTCAGACATAACTTGGTGGCTCAGTGGAAGGGATGGTGACGCAATATGATAGGAGTGTGTGACTATTTTGTTTATTACTAGGGGGCTCTGCCCCCTGCTCGCTTCGCTCGCCCACCCCTGGGTTTGGTTTACCAGATATACAATTTAAAGAGATTATTATTTTCATGGAAATTATTACATATGCATTATTTTCACTTTTAGTTTAAAACTTTTGTAATAACAATATTTGTCATTAACTTTAAGATCGCATTGAAATTTGATTCCGTGTTTGGACTTATATTGTGACAATGGCACATGTATCTGCCTATGAGTGTCTATTGTTTCTTTCTCACTAATAAACTTTCTCAAATGTTTGTCCATGCTCTTTCTTCTTCACTTTGTTGTTGACGTGACATCTAGAATGTATAAAATTATTGTCCTGATTTATACTAATAAAAGGCAAAGCCCTCACTCACTCACTCACTGACTGACTGACTGACTCATCACTAATTCTCCAACTTCCCGTGTAGGTAGAATGCTGAAATTTGGCAGGCTCATTCCTTACAGCTTACTTACAAAAGTTGGGTAGATTTCATTTCGAAATTCTACGCGTAATGGTCATAACTGGAAGCTATTTTTCTGCATATGCTGTAATGGAGTTGAGCTCGAAAGCCGTGGGGGACAGAGTTTTGTGTGACATCATCACTCCTCCCACGTAATCACGTGAACTGACTGTCAACGCACTACGTAGAAAACCAGGAAGAGCTCCAAAACGCGCTGAAGAAAAGATGCATTATACTGTATAATTGAGAAGGCAGCGAAACAATAAGAAGTGAGCGAGTGACATATACCCATATTCATATGCTACTTCGGAAACAAAGCACGGTGTAAACCTGAAGTTTAAATGAAGTTCATAGACACGCTGCTACTGGCGTTTGACATGCCCATGGGTAATGCGGGATACAAGATTAATGAGAGGACGCAGGATATAAACGAGAGTTCTGATCACTTTGTAACTAAGTTAAAATTGCACGTGAACGGCTGTATTTATGCAAATTCCGAGAGACTGTGCTTGTGGGGGATTGACAGTTAAGGCGGGTGGGGAAGTCACGTCATCATCTCCCCTCCCATTCACCTAATTTCGCTCTGAGCTGAGCTCCGCAGCCAACGCAGTCTTACAGAAGTGACTTTGTGATGCTGCTACCAAATACTCACAGAAAAATCCACAAGTTAATACACACACCGTCTCTAGAGTTTCTCCACACTGAATTCTCCAGGTACTACTTACAAAAGGTTACATTGACAATCGCACAGCTGAGAAGCTTTGATGCATGTGCTCCATAACGCATTAAAAAATAATGCATTTAATCACAGTTTCAATTACAAGCAAAGAGGAACTTCTGTCATGCATGATTTCCTGGTACACCGATTACATTGATCAGCGCTTCCCAAAACCTGAGTATATAAAGACGGCGTTGGAATATTTCGGAATATATAATGTAAGCACTGGAATATATAAAGTCAAAACTTAAATATATAAAGTTAGCGTCGGAATATATAAAGTCAGCGCTGGAATATATAAAGTCAAATCTTGAATATATAAAGTCAGCGTCGGAATATATTGTCACGCTTGGGTCACAGATTTGCACAGAGACACAGGAGGTCGTAGAAACATGAAGGATTTTTATTGAAACACTGCAAACACATGAGCTTAAACGTGCTCCATGACAAGTCAGAGATGACAGTTCCGCTAGGAGCAGAGAGAGAGAGATAAAAGCAAGCAAACAATCAATTTTCAACTGACAGGCGCTGCACAAGGCTTTTAAGTTAGCGGAGTATCGTGCGAGGTTTGCATTACGCGTTATAGCGCAAGTGAGAGAGTAAAGAGCAATGTGAGGGTAGTCTGTGTTTCAGGGGTTGTGGTTTGCCCAGGGGCGTCTGTATCTTCTTGGGGTACGATCAGCCCTCCAGCTCACACCCTCCTCCTCAGCTATATTCACATTCCCGTGAATCAAGCGAATCTCTGTACCAGGTTCATTTAGTCGTGATAATACGTCTTTATATATTCAAGAATGAGTTTATATACTCCGATGTTGACTTTATATAATCAGGAATGACTTTATATATACCGACACTGACTTTATGTATTCAAGTTTTGACTTTATATATTCCGACAGTGACTTTATATACAGTATTCAACTTTTGACTTTATATATTCGGGAATGACTTTATATTTTAATGTTTTAACTTTATATATTCTGACGCCGACTTTATATATTCAGAAAATCAATGTATTTGCCTGTTTCGCACCCCATAATATATGTGTGTGTGTATATATGTACACATGTATGTATATGTATATGTATATATATATATGCCAGCAACACTCATGACAATGACAAAACAATTACGTTGTCAATCATGTTATGTTATTATTAAAATGTTTCCTTTTCTTTTTACTTCTCCGCTGCCAAGCGTGGGTATTTTGCTATATATATATATATATATATACAGTGGAACCTCGGTTTACGAGTAACTTGGTTTATGAGTGTTTTGCAAGACGAGCAAAAATTTTTAATAAATTTTGACTTGATAAACAAGCGATGTCTTGCAATACGAGTAGTATGGATACACTTTGTCTGCTGAGCGTCATGTGATCACAACTGAGCTGATGGTGGTTCTCTCTCTCTCTCCTTATCTCGCTCGCTCGCTCACTCATCGCGTCTTTTTCTCTCTCTCCTTATCTCGCCGCCGCCCAGTGCGCTTTTTTCTCTCTCTCCTTATCTTGCTCGCTCGCTCATCGCGTCTTTTTCTCTCTCCCTTATCTCGCTCGCTCGCCCAGTGCATCTTTTTCTCTCTCTCTCTATTCTTGCTCGCCCAGCTTCTCTCTATTTACAGCGCTCTCTCTCTCTTCTTATCTTGCTCGCCCAGCGCCTCTCTCTGTTTACTACAGCATTGTGACTGTGTGTGTGTGCTGTGAAGTGCGAGTCCTCATCTTGCTCCCCAAAACACGAAGCTGAGTCTCAGTACTTTAATACCAGCTGAATAAACACCAGTTTATTCAGTTTGAAACAGCAACAGCGCTGTTATTTATTGCAGCGGGATCTTTATAATGTTCCTTGATCTTTTTGATGCGCTTATATGGCTTAACTGCTACAGCGCTGGGAGACTGCGATTGCTTTGGGACACTCTTCAGTGTGTCGTCCCGTTGGGTGGAATTCCACATGAGTTTAGAAACTCACACCAGCCATGATTCTTTTAAAGGTAAATTGCAGGTTAATTTGTATTATGTATTTTACTTTATATTTTGTATTAATCCTTTTTATATGAATAGTTTTGGGTTGTGGAACGAATCATCTGAATTTCCATTATTTCTTATGGGGAAATTCGCTTTGATATACGAGTGTTTTGGATTGCAGCACGCTTCGAACTAATTATGCTCGCAAAACCGAGGTTCCACTGTATATATATATATATGTATATATATATATATATATATATATATATATATATATATATATATATATATATATATATAGATACTGTATATAGATATATATATAGATATGACAACAACAATCATATCAATGAACAAAACAATTACATTAACAATCATGTTACGTTATTTTTTAAATTTTTCCTTTTCTTTTTCATAACTTCTTTTACACACTACTTCACCGCTGTGAAGCGCGGGTATTCTGCTAGTAAAATTTATAAGAGCTGACAAAAGCATTCACCTACTTGAGGTTAGATGACCATGGTCTTGTTTGAAAATAGTTGTAAGTAGGGTGTGACCTGAAAGAATCTCATGTTAAAAGTCTCCGTCTCACGGGATTTCATACCACAACAACATTTTTGGAATCTTTTAATTTTCACTGGCAACACAAATTAGACAATCTACAAGTATCCAACTTAAAATTTAAATCCAAACAATACTTTATATTAAATCTCTTTTCGCTGTTCCATTATTTCACTAGGTAATAATTTCTGTTTGTTTGAGCTAATGTGATCTTTCCTATCCTTTTTTTAAGACTTTTGAATTTTCGTACTTCCATTAACTCTATCCTGCTGTGAATGTGTACCGCGCCAGCATTTTTGAATTCTTTATGACATTCTTCTTTGTCATCTACTCTTTGTCCTTTATTTCTGGCCCCAGGCATGGTTAAATCTCTTTCTTGCGGGACATATAATGCTGCTTGCATTATGAAGGGGGAGGGCTGAATGCATGCTAAGAAGATACGGTCGGATCAGCTGCTGTCTTGCTGCTGCTGCTGGCGAGCTGCGTGTTCTGCTTGTTGCGCTGCACATCGATCATTTAAAAGCTTGTACAGCAGCTGTCCTTTTGCCACTTTGCATCTTTGCCACTCACATTGTGAAGTGGGAGGGGCTGAACGCATGCTAAGGAGATGCACTTGCATCTGCTGGCTAGATACGCATTCTGCTTGTCGCACTGCGTATCGATCATTTAAAAGCCTGTACAGCAGCTGTCCTTTTGTATCACTGCCTTGTCTTGCGTGACGTCAAAGTGTCTTCTGAGAAGATCACATCTTGTCTCCCTCGTCTCCCTCCTAAGATTTTTTTTTATAATAGAGAGATTTACAAATATGGAAGTAAAATGGAGCATTTCAACAACAACATAATAAATAACATGCCAAGCAATGTTAGGTCGCTAAATACCAATAAGATGCAACCGAACATAGTAAGTGTTCACAATAATAAAAATGATTTACAAAGCATTGGTAGTAGTCAAAAACAGGACAGGAATGACAGAATCTGAGAAGCAGGCTTTACAGGAACACAGCTGAGACAGGAAGCACAGGGAAAGACACGTTGAGACACACAAGGATACTGAGGAAAGTTACTCATATAAGGCAACAACTGTGAAATATCAAATATTTTGAAATGTATTCTATTACATGCCTTTGATTGGTAACATAGCTAGTAAAGAGTACAGCATTACTTTTTTAAATAATACCTTATATTTTGCTTCAACACACCTGCTTCTATTGTGGTTTGTATCTCTGCTATTCCTCATGTGAGAAATCCATAAACAGTCAGAGGCTGATTCCAGGACTGCAGGGGATGAGTTATGAGGAAAGATTAAAAGAGCTGAGCCTGTTCAAATTAAGCAAAAAAAGATTAAGAGGAGACATGATTAAAGCAGTTAAAATTATGAAGGGAATTAGTACAATTGATGGAGGTTGTTATTTTAAAATGAGTTCAGCAAGAACACGGGAACACAGTTGGAAACCTGTTACGGGTAAATTTCACACAAACGTTAGGAAGTTTTTCTTTACACAGAGAATCATAGACACCTGGAATAAACTACCAAGTAGTGTGGTACAAAATAAGACTTTAATGAATTTCAAAACTACACTTGATGTTAATTTGGTGATGCTGCTTGATGCAATGACCTTCTTTTAGAACAATTAAATTGATAGGACTGGTGAGCTTTCTTGGGCAGAATGGCCTGATCGCGTCTAGATTGCTCTAATGTTTTAATAATATGGATTGCTGTAGTGCCCTGCAACTATTGAGCTGGAATTTTGGTTACAGAATGCAGCCCTGGGGTGTCATACATTGCTTTTGCATTGTCAGTGTGTCCATCATGTTGGAGTAAGGAAGCTAAGAAAAAGCCAGAAATCACAATAACTTTCAGGTTTTTTTTTATTTTTAGACTTGTCTCTAATTGTCAGATAGATAAAGAGACAGACACTCATTTATTGATTTCTAAAGGGGAAGTTTATTTGATCCCACAGAAATATAGAACAAAAAGAGCAGGTAAACAGAGTGTAAAAGGGTAAAAATAAAGTGAAAGCCAATAAAGAAGTGCAAGACCCATAACTGTACTCCCAACAAACCCAGTGTCTAAAAAGAAATATTGTCATCATGCCAACATATTAATTATAACTTGCTAGGGTGTTAATAAGCAGGGCAATATGTCTCTCTCAAATTTTATAGATGTAATAAAAATCTTTTGTTTATTTAAATTATGTTCTTAAAAAATGAAAAGCAATTTCACTACGATAGATTCTTGAATTAATTTCATCTGCATCTGAAACTGCATCATGCAATTGGACTTTCTGTAAATGCAAAAAAAAAATCTTTTTAAATGGGAAAAAATATTATAAAAGCAGAAGCACCCCTTCTGCCAAAAGCTGATAGCAAAGGTTTTGGCGATACATAAAGCAGATAGGAATAGTTTTCGAAAATTATAATAATCTAATAAATTTCCTTTTCATCTACCCCCAACTCATTCATTTTTTGAACCAGCCTAGTTCTATACACATTGGATGAATACCTTCATCAACAGTATCATGGGGTGCCAGTGCATCTCAGAGTACACTCAAGCAAACACTTTGGACCAAATTAAACACACACATCGGTTAACCTAGCATTCATGTCTTCTGTAAATAGTGTAAAAGAATGAGTCTCAACACACTGGAAAGGTCTGGGGCAGCCACCCGTATATTGTCCCTGGCTGCAAAAAGTGTTTGAATTTAGCACTGAATGTGCATGCTTTGAGTTCCAGACTGAACTGATCTGGTGATGAAGAAGATAGTGAGGAAGTGATGTCATCTGAGGCCGGAACCGGAAATGACGTCTTTCTTGGTGCCAGAACTGGAAGTGATGTCTTTCTTGGTGCAGGAACCGGGTGTGACGTTGTTGTTAAATCAGGCAGGTTTCCCCGTATTTGGCCTGTAGAGATAACAGAATAAGGTTTTGCGCTCCCACCACCCCCTGGCCTGGCGGATAATTACCTCCACTTGATCCAGTCAGCTTCCTCCTAATTGCACATGTGTGACAGTAGGATGTCATCAAAGTTCCTCAAGATGGACATGACCAAAGTGTGCCAAAGCCACACAGGTGGTGGCCATTTTTGATAATGGCACCTTGTTATCTGCTGCTGTGAGCCTACTGATAGTGCTGGCCACCTAATCAATTAATGGCCCCCATGTACTTCAGGCTTAGTTAACACAATTATCACAACTCGGCTGGTACTTTATATGAAAAGACATTTCATATTACACTTATAACTCATTGAGTGTAGAAGTAAATGTAGACAGTTAAAAGTCTGATATTTCTTGATGCCTTTGCAAATCTTTTGTGCAGCTGTGTAGCAGTAACTAAGTGTCACTGCATGACATGAGAAGAGATTTGTAAAATCAGCATAATTTTTTAAATAGACTACAGGCTTGTCCAGGAAGAACCACTTACTTTGTAATGGATGGTAGAGTGACTTGGCAAGTGGGAAAATTAAACACTCTGCATGAAGCAGCTTGCCTTTGTTATGGATGAAATTGCAGCATATGTAAGAATAGCTGAAGTGAGGTATCAGGCACAGCTCTTCTACTCAACTGCCTGCCCTCAGCAAGTATGTTCGTTAACCATCAAAGTGTTTCTAGTCAGGTTCTCTTAGTAAAGGAAAATGCTTAACTACTGTGTATTCGCTCTTTATTTCATAAAGATTTTTTAAAAGAGCTAGGATTTTTTTTTGATTTGTGGAGGTGGGATGGATTAAAATTCAGCTTTGACTAAAACCCCTGCAGTAGACACTTCTTGGGTTGTTAAGTGCTTTGTGATTTTGCTCACTGTTTAAGCTTCTGTATAAAATAAAAAATTGATTGATTGATTCACTGACATGCAAATTCAGCACAGTGTACAGTACATCATGTTACTACTACCCCATCTCTCCACCCCCAATCAGCCATTTGAATTTGGAACTCAACTCTAGAGGGAGAAGGAATGACCTTTCAGGATGTAATTCCTCACCCCTGGAGATCGTATCTCTGTCAGTATTTATTAATAATTCCTCCACTAACTGAATGAAACAGCACTTGAATGCTAATTAAGTCTTATGTGAGGTCTTTTCTCTCTTTTTTCTCTCTCCCCTTGTATCTTGCAGACAAATGCCTGGAGGGAACTCTAGGAGGTATGTAATTTTGTACATTACATTAAATTATATGTAAGCAGTATTTACTCCTGGGACAATTTTGTGGCAAACACATAAATTGTACACCCCAAAAATACAAAAAAATATACTGTATTATTGAAGTCTACTAAATTCTGCATCATTGATCTAGCAAAACAAAATCACATTAACTTCCATATTATTAATGTAATCCTGGAAAACATCTGACTAGCTGAACATGATATAGGTTTTAAAAAACCTGATACTCACTGCCAATTTTATAGAAATGTATTTATTTTTTTCAAAATTGTGAACACTATTCTCAACAGAGATAATTAACAAATAAGAATAGCAGCCTGATAAAATTGTATCATGAAAACCATCAGGCAAAAGGTGACACGTCCTACTCAAAACAGAAGAAGCTAGCAGCCATTTAGTAAAACTAAGCATGCACATGGTGTACTCAATAACATATAAGTATAGACAGACATGTGCAAAGGTAAAATATATTTCTCTGTTTAGTCTTTAAATTTGTGTATTCCATTACATACTTGTTGGGTGCTGGTGCCTGTGCTGGATAGGACATCAGTCCACAACAAGGCACAAAAACACACAGACCCACCCTTTCCTATAGAGGTCCTTATTAAGCAAATGTGCATGTCTTTGGGATGTGAAGGGACAACCAAATACTTAAAGAAAAGCAAAATGGGTATGGAGTGACCATGCAGACCCAGCACTTTTACAATGATCTGACTGGGATTCCTACCCTGGTCTCTGGAGTTCTCCGAATCAAAACAAGAGAAACAGAAAAAGAGTGCAGACAAAGAACATAGCCAGGGCTGTAAAACTGAGTAACTGAAAAAGTTAACAAAAGGCACCAGAACAAAAACTACAGAGTCGATGACAAGCCAAAAACTGTACACCTGAAGTCTTTTTAAATGTAGCAGGTAAGTAAAATCAATTTTTGTGACCATAAGATAGAAGTAGAAGACGTAGTCAGAAGGACACTATTCATAGTAGGTATGGCTAGAACTATAATGTAAAATATTTGGCATTACAGTCGATGTGTAAAGAAAGGTGGTATAACAGGTTCCAGACAATTAATCAAAAACTTGACAAAAAATCAGCATTAGATAATGTGTTGAGTGTGAAAAATGGTTCAGAAAAATAGTATGTCTAAAATGTCAGTACCCTTGATTTCTAAATGTAATGTGTATCTCATGTCATACATGCCAGTGTCAGATGTCTCATGGATGTTGGGTCATCTAATAATAACGGGAATGTTGTTGATGTGACACTACCACTAACCCAATTTCCACTTTCTGTTTACTTTAAAGTCGGGAAGTACATTCTTGAAGACAACAAACAGCATTTCCTGACCTGACATCATTAGCTCCACCCCTTCCATTTCTTCCAGTACTTAAACAGCCTCCACCAGGAAGTTGGCATTCATTTCTCAGGCTACATGAGCCAAGCCACGTCATCAGTGAAAAATATTTCAACTTTTTTTTTTAATTGCTTTAAATTCCATTCAGATGCTAAACTGTGTATCTCTTGGAACTCCAAATCTTGTTTCATTCATCTTTCGATTTTTCACACTCACTAGCATCCACAATTATGTACTGTACTTCAAAGACTTGTTTCAAAAGGGGCTTCCTGGTTTCTCTCAAAATATTAATGTACTATCTGAAATTATGCTGCAGTACTGTTAACTAATGCATAGTCCCAAGGAAAAACATTCTACAGTACATTAAATTAAATCTAGAAATTACTCAAACAGAGCACAATGTCAAAAGTATATTTAAACTTCAACTCGAACAATAATACAAAAATTTCAAAGGACCTCCTGCAAATATATAGTCAGACACAAACTCAAGTGTGTTTATTTTTCCTTTTCCAGGTGGGCTCACTTTATAACAAAAGCAGCTTTTATCCTATTGTTGCAAGCCTGAGACTCTACTTGTGTACAGTGCAGCAAAATCCATTTAGCAATGCCCCTTTGCTTACATAAACTGAAAATAGTCTCCAACAACAAAAGACAAAGAAAATACAACTCCACACTATGCCTTCTGGCAGAGTTTCTTCCAGTCCTTGTATTTGCAGAATATGCAAGTCAGTTTTCTTGTCTCATGTTTCTCCAGGCACAATGTTTTCTACCCCAGCCTCTTCTTGCTCTCTTTCTACCTCTGTTTATGATTCTTCTCTTTCCATTTCTGTAATGAGTTATTTCTTTCTCTCTTCCTTTTATTCCATTCAAATTTTAGTACAAGAGCACTAATAAACTAAAGCTCATGACTTTTTTCTGAAATGTTTCATTTTTATATATTGTGACGAAATAACATACACAAAAATGCTCATAAAGTTTAGGGGAATTGCCCCGTATATTGCTTGCAGCAAACTTAGTCAATTTGTTGAAATAAATCATACAGTAGACAATGTTTGATGATGAGATACAAGAAAATGGCTGCCAGACATGATTACAGAGGAAATGATGTAATTGTGGGTGGACCGGAAGTGACATCATCATTGGAGGCCGGAAGTTACGTCATGAGGAATGAGGAAGTGGATGAGCCATTTTCTGGGATGTGGGTTATTGTAGGAAAGTTTGGATTATTGGTCTTCTTTGTTTTTAAAATATCAGAAAGAGAGGCATCAGTACCATAAAAAAACCCCTATATGTTGATAAATTGCTCACCTCTGGGTTTGTTGGCTAAGCGCACATGTGTGACATGGCCTCCCCCTCAGCCCAGACCCATCGGGCCGGGCGGCCTGCACCGGGAGGTCGAAGGTTTGAGAGAGAGCATCAGCGTTGACTTGAAGAGAACCCCGACGATAAGTGACCTGGAACCTGTAAAATTGCAGTTCCAGAAACCACCTGGTGACCCGTGGATTCGACACACGATTCTGCGCTATCCACTGTAAAGTGGTATGGTTCGTAACCAGAGTAAACTCACAGCCCAACAAGTAGTACCGAAGTTGGGTCACAGCCCACTTGATCGCCAAAGCCTCTCTTTCCACCGCTGCATATCTCGTCTCCCTGTCCAACAGTTTCTGGCTTAGGTATAATACGGGGTGTTCAGCACCATCGATGCATTGGCTCAGCACGGCACCCAATCCAGTGTCCGATGTATCGGTCTGGAGAACAAAAGAATAAGAAAAGTTAGGAGATCTCAATGCAGGTGCTGACGTTAGAGCCAACCTCAAGTCACAAAATGTGGGTTCAGTATTGTCGTCCCATACCACTTTAAGAGGAGCCCTTTCCTTTGTTAAATTAGTAAGAGGCGTAGCCCTCTCGGAAAAACGAGGAACAAAATGACGGTAGTAACAAACCAAACCCAAGAAAGCTTGAACCTGCCTCTAAGTAATTGGACGGGGCCATTTGATAATGGCATTGATTTTGGAGCACTGTGGTTGAACCGTACCACCACCTACTAGATAGCCTAAATATTTGGCTTCGTTCAGTCCAAACAAACATTTCTTTGGATTGATCCAGAGTCCTGCTTGAGCTAGAGTAGTCAGGTTGGCCAACACATGCATTACAAGTTCCTCCCAGGTGCCCGAATAGATAGCAATGTTATCCAAGTAGGTGGCACTATAGGAATTGTGGGGCTGTAACAGTGTATCCACCAGACGTTGAAAGGTCACTGGTGCCCTGTGCAAACCAAATGGGAGAACCTTGTATTGCCAGTGTCTACTAGGAGTACTAAAGGCGTTTTTTTCTTTAGTGGAGTCCTTTAAGGGAATTTGCCAATACCCTTTCGTCATATCAAGTGTAGTTAGAAACTGAGCATTTCCCAACTTCTCTAGGAGATCATCCACACGAGGCATGGGATACGCATCAAATTTTGAAACCTGATTGAGTTGTCGGAAGTCATTACAGAACCTCCACGAACCATCAGGTTTAGGAACTAAGATGATTGGACTAGACCATGGGCTATAGCTTTCTTCAATAATGCCTATTTCTAGCATTCGCCTTATTTCCAGCTCGACTTCAGCTTTCTTTGCTTCAGAAAGCCTATAGGGGTGTTGTCAGACAATCACACCCGGGTCAGTGACTATGTCATGCTCAATCAGCATAGTACGACCTGGTTGCTCGCTTACCTCTTCCAGAATGGACAAGATAGTATTCTCTAACTCTTATCGTTGACTCCATGACAAATTAGGACCGAAATTAAGGGGTTGGTATTCTACAAAAAGGGAGCGGGGCTGACCAGAGGGAAGCGCTGCCTCTCTGTCCTTCCATGGTTTCAGCAAGTTAATATGATATAACCTCTCACTCGGTCGACGATTAAGTTGTTTAACTAAATAATCAACGAGTCCTTTCCGTTCCTTAATTTCGTAGGGCCCTTACCAATGAGCCAATAATTTGGAGTTGGTACGAGCACCATCCAGGTATCAAATCCAAATTATTGGCTAACACATCAAATCAGTGGGGTGGTTTGTTCCACATCCCACCCTCCGTGCTTCCATTAACACACAGGCTTCTCTCTGTTCTGACAGTTGAGCTCTAGCTCACTACAGGCTTCTTGACACCAGATGCACTTAAGCTCTGGCCAAGTTGTATGGCTTTATAACTCTTCACAAAGTGACTGTTGGACTTGCCCTGCTATCACTTGTACAGTTAGAGGTGGACTCAAGAACAGCAAATTAAAGCTCATTTTAGCAGGCCCTGGAGTTGTTACTCCAGTGAACCATCACTAAACATTTAAAGAGAAACTTAAACTTTTTTATTAGAGTATCAGAAAATTCTCACCATATATGTGCTTGGATGCCCTGAAGCAATTTATGGAAACATATGACACCTCCACTCCATTCACTCCTGATGTTTCCTCTGCATTTAGCCCTTCATAAAACACACTCTTTTCTAGTAGATGTTAAACTGGCATGACAACTTCTGGCACCACCTTCAAATATCTTCAGTCCCAGCCCAGACCAGACCTCACCTACAAATGACATGACAAAACAGCATATTTTCAGCCCGTTCAAGTCTAGCAGAACTTAACAGAATGGGAGGCTAACAGAAATAATAATGAACAATGAAAAAATATTTATTTTTCTTGTTTACATTAAACAACAGGTTCAAAACCCTCAAAGCCTCTTTATGACATTCCTTCAGTTGAGAAGACTACACTTGGAAATGTAATTCTACAGTAAAAACATACTCTAAGCAACCTATATAGCAAAGCTCAGTTGATTGAATATAATGGAGTTTAAATATGTGGTCAAAGTTGAATGAGAATGTAATTTAAAATACATCAAAAAAGGTTTTTAAGTATATTTTATAACTCATCATCATATTACATGAGGAATGTTGAGCCTGCACACATTGTGCATTGCACAATGATACAGAATTCCTTGAGGAATAAGCACTTTGGAGAATTTGGTAGCATTGTGAAGGTTGTTCAGCCTTCTTTAATATCTTCTTATTTTTACAGAAAGGGAAATTGAGACACTATAAAAACGGTCAGATTTTGACAGAAGAATAAATTATTACATTTTATAATAATAATGAGTTCAATCTTGCATGAATAGCACAGTAGCCCAACAGTCAATGCTTCTGCCAGATATTTTAAGATAACTGGATTTCATTTTGTGGATTATGCATATTTACCTTATGCTCACATATATTTTCTCACACATCTCTAAGGCATACATGCTGTTTTACCTGGGGATTGCAAATTGCTTAGCATGAATGAATATGAGTGAATGAATGTACACCGTGGTATCCCATCCATGATTCCTATCAGGATAGACAGTGGTTCACAATAATTCTGCAATAGAAAATGAGTTTAGAAGGATGCGTGAGTCTTTTACTGTCATTATATTTAAATGATTACTTTACTACCTTACAGTAGACCTAATTCTGAAATGCTATACCGAGGGTCATAAATTCAGAAAAAAGGTTGGATCATATAACTCTAAGAACTAAAGAATGTCAATCTAAGTGGAGTTGATTGCAGGTCTCACACTGTTCAATGATGTCAGGATGCAGTGTGAGTCATTCCTGAAGTTTCCCATTCACAATGATTTATTGAACTGAAATGTATAAGCCACTTTCTTAGACTTTTTAAACTCTTGATTTGTCTCACTTCATGCAGAATAAGATTTGTGTTTTATTTGAAACATGCATGTGTATAGGTCTATTTTTTGCAAGAATATTAAACCAGACTATTTACTGCACTTCATCATTGTTAGCTCATAAAGGAAGTGAAATAATTTTGTTTGTCTTCTTGAGTATAGGACACATCTCAGATGCTAATAAAATTAACCTTATTTTTTAAATAATGAACATTTTTTTGTTATAGTTATATTATATGCAGTGTAGTTGCTTTAGGTTGTAGAGGAATGGTATTTTTTAGTGATAAGCCATACTTTATTTTATGATCCATGAAACTCTCATCCTTATAATTCATTCACTATGTACTTAGAATTAAAACAGTACATCTACATTGACAAGAAGGATTATGCTTGTTCTCTTAGAAGCTTCCATCATTAGAAGTTTTTGTAAGTAACCTTGACTGCATGAAAAATGTTCTTACGTGTTCTCTCTATATCTGGGATTTTCTTATATCCCAAAATGCATGTTAGGATCATTTCTAACATTATATTGTCATAAAGGTGGATGTGAATCTAGCCAGTGATGGCATGGCTCTGCATTCAGATTTGGTTCCCATTTTTGGTGGTGCTGGGCTTGATTGTAGCTCTCTGTATTTTTAAATTGGATTAAGTACTATGATGAATGACACACATGGGTGGGCAAGCTGACCATGATGGAGTATGATTCCTTAAGTGGACAGGATGCGAACCCTATGCTATCACAAGAAATAGGGCAAGGTTGCCAATGCCAGAGTGGGGAAACTGGTGGTGTCCCAGCAGGGTTGAACTCTGGGATAATACCTAGCCTAAAAAACAACATAATGGAAGGACAGAGGAGACAACCTGGTAGGACTATGGGCTCCCATAATACAATGGGAGATAACATCCTTGGGCGATGTCACCTCTGTGGATACCTTCAAGGCACACTGGATATTGCAGTTTCTTAGTAAAGCCTGTTTGGGTTCCGTGAGGGGTGCTACAGGGATTCCTCATCCTTGCTTTGTGAGACTTCTGTGTGACCCGGAAGTACTTTCATCGGGCTATGCCCTAGCACTAGAACTACTCCCGGGTCCTTGATGAAGGAAGATGCTCAACCTCATCCAAGTGAATCAGAGTTGGGTGGAAGTGGACAAAGTTTGCCTGGGAGGTGTAGAGGAGGAGAAAAAAAGAGAATTGTATTTAATACTTTATTAGAACCTTTGTGGAAGAGGGTTGTATAATAAACCAGTTTTATTTAAACTGGACTTATGTCTGTGAGGTTATGTCAGGGGTTGGGCATTTGAGGATGTTATGTTAAATTAATAATATCATTTGGCTCTGTTTCGAGCGCTTACTAAATGAATTCCATGTTGGAATGACACCTACGTATGTTCTATTATCCCAAACCAAATAAATAATACAGATTAGTAAAACAGTAGTGATCTGTACTTTGGTGAATTCCTCTCATGCATACATGTGAAGTAAAAGCTGTTGGTGGGTTGTCATGTTCACATGGAGGGAAGCCAACTATCATTTCTACCCAGTTAATGCCTGCTTTATAGAGCAGTAGGGAACGATATGAAGAAATGAAGGGGAAATCTGAGCTGACTGCCGCTCCTGCTGACAACTCAAAGAGGCAGACAGTGTTACATTGCAATTACCAAACTGTGGTCAGAAAAAAAAGAAAGTTGCTTTGATGCTTCTCATTTTTTACCTCCCATATAACCGAGAAGCTATCATATTACTCAGTGAAGACTTTAAATGCTCATTTGTAGCAATTCTGTTCCAGCATTAATAACCAGTTTGCAATCATCCTATGCTTTCAATCCTTTTGTCAGCCTACTAAAAGACTAACTCCTACGGGAGGAAACCTAAGACTCAAAACATCTTTAAAAAGACAGAGCAAGGAAAAGGAATAATTGCACTCTTCAACATACAGCACAGAAGCGAGAACACTAACTATATTGTGAAGCATGTGTTCCTCAGCCTTGTGTTTCCATGTCTACACATTATTTTATATTGTGCCTAAGTTGAATTAACATAGATTTGTGTGCTATTCAAGTTATATGCGTTAGTTATAAAAGATCAAGACATCATTTGGAAGGTGAGGCAAAATATTTACTATATTAAAGGAAATCTGTACAATCAAGTATAGTATTCTGGACTTTGTAATATGTATCTCCATCTCATCTTTAAAAATGCATGGCCAGCACACCTTTCTGCATCAATGTTTTAGACACTATGTTTTCATCCATAGTCAGAGTTTTTTTTTTTGTTTAAAAAAGCTTTGGTTTTGTAGCCTTGAATTTTTAGATTTCATATCTGCAATACAGTACAGTGTATTGGCAAATGCTATTGCTGAATGTATGGCTTTATACCTGGAATATGAAAGCGCTGTTGCTGTATACTGTCTTGACTTTTATTCTTTTTATGAACACAGTCTGGAAGGACACTAGAATTTCTTTAAAAAGTTTTCTAAAGTAATGAACAATACCTTTTAAATTCAGCACAACAGCCCAGTCCTACTTTTAACTGAGCCTGCTTCAATCCTTTCTCTTTCGCTTCATAATAAATTTAACACAGATCCCTTTAGAAGCCCATCCTTACAAATGTTTTCCTCAGCAATGTCTATATTGTTTGTGATTTTTCAAATTTCAAGTAAGATTGCAATTACTAAATGTACTGTAGGTACATGTGCTAGGGGCTAAGCTGAAATGGGAAACACATGCCAAAGAAGGGAAGGGATATGGAGCAAGGGAAGAACTCTGTAAGGTTGTCACACTTGCACTTCAAAGGGAAATACAAATTGTCATTCCAATTTAGGTGGATGGACACCCTCAGGTGTCTGTATGCCCTGTCTGTGTATGCATGTATTACTTACATAATTATGTTCCTCTTCCATTCATTTCCAGGCATGAGACTTTTTTATGGTTTACAATTAACTTATCTCAAGCAGAAGAAGACGGAAGCTGATGTACGAGCATCTTGTGTGCGCCTCCCCCAGAGTTCTCTCGTACTGGGGATCTGAGTGGCTGTCAGACTAGTAAAAGAGTACAGTAGACTTCTGCAAAGTTGCGGTTCAGAGTTTGTGGTCTCGGTTGTTCGCAGATTTTTCCTTAGAACCTATGTAACTTGTTAGCAGAAACTGCAAATATCCTCCTCAATTTTTTATGGCTTTTTTCGTGGCAGTACTGTACTGTAGATAGGGCAGGAAGCAACCGTAGAGAAAAATGTAGCTTGGGATGGTGAAAGTAGCCAATCTGAGGGCATTATTCATTTCTCCTTGCTTCTGATTGACTGCTGCCCCGTGACGCATCTCCGGCTGAATGTTCTCATTTTTTGCATTTTGTTTTTCTTAAATCCCCAAAACACCCTGCACCTTCAAAGGCTTCTGGCAATGAGCCTAAGTTCCAGAAGAGGTTTAAGATACTCCAGGAGAAGGCTGAACTACTGAATTTGCTCCAGGAACAAAAAAGTTATGCCATAGTAGTGAGCCATTATGGCATCAACAAAAGCATTGTACGCTACATAAAAAAGAGTTGCAAGGGATGATTAAAGCATGGGATCCCTATATGGTTCAGGCTCTCAAAGTTAATAATGGCATTGATGCTGCCATCCAGACATATAAAATGCCCCTCGCCACCATGAAGAAACAACGATATCAACATCCCATCACAATGTTCCAAAAACCTATGAAGAAAAGCAAGTAGGAAACCTCACCAGAATAAGACCCGTCCAAAGATACAACTCCTCTTGTAGCGCCTGAAGAAGAGGCGCCATTTGAGGAGCTGTGAATCCTCTGTATCATACCGCACAGCTAATTCATCATCATCATCAATATTATTCATTATTGGTGAGTACCCGTACATTTTACTGTATTTTTATTAAATTCAATGAAATTATTACTTATTTACCCTACTTATAACAAAGAAAATGACAGTGCATACCAAAGAAAACTTGCTTGTATATAGCGGTACATATATCGGTAACATCTGAATTTTACGTTTTATCACTGAGGGAGACATAGTAGTACAGTACTGTATAGTATACGGGTTTACCTTTACATTCTTTTTTTTAGGTAATGTATTAAGCTGAGTTTAAAATGAAATTAAAGTGTTGTGGGGGACATGTTTAGGGTTTAAACTATGAAAATAGACATTTTTTAAACCACATCCAAAATGTGCAGTTTTTCACAATTCGCGGGTGCTCTAGGAACATAACCCCCATGAATTTTGGGGGTGTACTGTAAATTGTACAAAAGTAGTACCCTCTCTCAAGGTACATTTGACACAGTAAGCTAATAGTTTAAGTCACATGTAATGTTTCTCTTTTTAAAGTTAGAGAAGTTTGCATAATATGCCTCTGCTTTTCAGTGAGAGATTTTGAATTTTCAAAACTTTGAATAGCACACTTTAAGATATCTCAATAAAAAGTGAACCATCTTGACACATTTCCTCAAAGAATATGTGTGCCAAATTCCAACAAGATCAGTCCATTCAAAAATGAGTTGTTTCGTGAGGACATACAGACAGAACTGGCTATCGTAGTACCGTAGGTGCTTTTTACATTCTAATAAGCCATTCAGTTCTAAACTTGTCACTGTTTTAGTTTAGACTGTCCATAGCCAATATATTTTTCTGGTCAGCAGGTGGTGACAAGGCTCTCAGTTTCCCTAACATTTAAATCTATGTGGCCGTATTGTGTCAAATGACAATATCAAATGGTATCACAATTAATGTGATGCCAGTCAAGACAGGTGAGGCACCAGGGCCCTGTTGTTTGATCAGTTTTCTTGTGGCGCAAACATTGTGTGAACTTGCATGTTTCGCTGCTCATTAGTAAAAGAGAGATAGATGCTATTAGTTAGTTAGATTAATTTTAATGTTAGAGAAATCTGCACACACAAAGGAAAATTCTAGTACGGCTACACCAGAATTTTTCTGCCAAAAATGTCACTGTTCTAGTTTATTATAATATTCAAAAGATGTAAATTTTATGTTAATAACGAGCTTTAGACTGGCCTGATCCATCTCTAATGGTCATGTGAAGATTGAGCAGAAGAATTAAAGTTTTAAAATATAAACACAAATAATCAAATATAAATGCTTCAATACATTTATTTGTGGCTTTATGATAGATATCTCATACTCATAATTAATAAATGCTGGCCAGCCCTTCTTTCTGCTCTAGTGTTTAATGTACTATATCCTTCTTTACAGTCTGTGTGGTAATTGTTGGACAGTCAATGTAATAAATATTTAATTTATTTTTGCTTTTAATTGATTTTAGTGCAATCCGTTTTTACTCATGCTGGTACTAGGTGTACACATGAGTGAGTGCCCTGGTTTAATTGTTAGTCATCATGAGGTGACACTGTAATCAGGGTTAGTGCAGAAAGAGGAGTTGTTTTTGTGTGGAGCATAGCGATCAGTAGACAGAGAGACATTGGTGTAGAGGATGAGAAAGGGCATCATCAGTCGAACTGACAGCCTAAGAGAGAGCAAGACCAAGGGCTGCTTAGAGGTTCCGGTTTTATGAATGCGATCCCATCTGGTGATGGAGCAGGCAGCATAGTACAAGAGACCATGGAATGTCAAGATGGAGGGAGAAGCAAGACACGTTCGCATCCGTGGAGGGACAAGAAGCTTTAGGATCTAGTCATCAGCGGTTCATGTCTGTGTGATGCACCAGGGATTCGGCAGGCTGTGCTGTGTGAGAGGTAAGACGCAGCTACATCCAAAGAAGATGAAGGCGCCATGTGAGCTACAGAAAATGACAGTGGTTTAGGGCTGTGTAGTGGGCCAGGGATGTGGCATGCTCTGCCATCTCAGACTGCCAATGACCTGACAAGGACTGCAAGAGCAAAGGAAGAAATTACGAGGTAAAAGGGTTTTACCTCTTTGCCTTTTTTCTTATTTAACATTCCAGAGACATGTATTGGTTTTGAGGCACGATTTTCAACTTAGGATTATTCATTTAATTATTGACTTATATATTTATTGCATTGTTTGCACAATATGTACATGTTGATTGCCCATTTTAAAATAAAGACTGACATTCTTCTCATTCTATAGTGTCATTTTGCTCACTCACCTTGGTCTATTCTTGGTTATGAATATAAATGCCCCTGATAAGGGAAAATACCTGTGGCTGTGGGGCCGGGGCATCACAGTCAATTTATTAAAGCCTCAGCATTGCATCTCTGCATTCCTCTATTTTCAGATATATTATGTCCAATAAATAATGTCCCTTGTGATGGACTCAATCCCCATCAAGAATTTATTTTTATCTTCTGCCTGATGTTTTTTGGAAAAAGTTTGGCTTTGCTTAACTATGTAGTGGCAAAGATGGGCTTTGAAAATTAAGTAAACAGGTAAATGATCTAGACAATAATGATTGTTAAATTCACACAGTTAATGTTTATATTGCTGGAAATGTGATAGATTACAAGATCAACACCTTGGTATATTAGCTGAAAGTTTAGTAATGCCAGTATATTAATTTTGTTCAATGTATGTCAACTTTCGTTTTCATGTTACACCTGCAGAAATAAGTCTATTTTCACACAAACAGCTTGTGTTTGCCTGTATTTGATAATAATGTTCTGCCCGTGATTGTGTCCAAGCTACCTTCAGCTAGCAAACCAATGCTCATATTTTCCTTTCTTCTATATTAGTTCCATTACACTGCTTTTTGTGGAGATACTTTAACAATGAAAGTGGAAATTGGAGAATTTTATTCAGTTCTCCTCCACCTCCTCTCAGGCATGGAAGGTTTTATTTTAATTATATTAGCATCTGCCCCTGTAAACAATACAAATAAAAATGACACATCAGCTCAAAGTCATGTCATTCAGCTCTTTACCTTTGCAGAAGGAAATTTTACTGTTTAGCAGAACACTTGGATACTCAGGATAAATACTAGATGTTTTACTAAAATTTGCTACAATAATGAAACATTAGGATTGCTTAACCAAATAATAGGGTGGCTTTTTTAAGATTGGTTTTAGTCAGTTACCAGGCAAAAGTTTTCATCTGGCAAACAAAAATATTTACCTACCGTCTTCCTCTTTCATTCCACAGAATAGAAGTAAATAATCATTAATTTCATACGACTTCTAGTTTAAGGGTATGTCAGACCTGCCAAATATGGTTGCATATCTCAATGTTGGACAATGCCAATTTACAAGACTGAAAATTGCTGGGCATATAAATTTGGTATTCTGCCTGACACATAAAATACAAAACAGTAGACAGACATTCCTCTCTGTTTCCAAGTTCCAAAACACCTGTGTTTCTTATTCCTCATTGCTACATTATATGAATTGTACTTCTGAATAATCATTCAATGGCTGAAAGTTCTCATGCACACAGAGCCCACCACTACGACTAAGGACAGATGATATCATAATAGGTTTTGATCCATTATGATTCTTTGATGGAATAAACAGGATAAGAAAGGTTAGGTTATAGTAATCAAATTGTAGTAAATATAAATATATACACTATATTGTGTTATGTATATATATATATATATATTGTCATGCATGAGCACATCGGGAGCAGTTGAACGACCCAACGCGCGCCACGGAACAGCCGGCCAGGGGACGAAGGCAGCGTACTAACCTCTCTCTCTCTTGTTTCATAGGAAGGACGAAGCAACGCCGCCATAAACCAGCCCGGAGTATAAACAGAACGGCACTTCCGGGTTCCCTTCTTCCCTCTTGTTCCCCTATGATGACGTCATTCTCCCATACACCACCATGCCTTCCCAGCAACCATCACGCCTGATTTCCGGTCCATCCCTTTAAAGTGTCCCTCCAACCCTCCATTTTTGTCTTGTAATTTCTCTCATGCTATTTTGTCTGGAGAAAAGAAAGACCTTTTTGTTACAGTATATGAGGCTCATAACCCCAAACCCTTTATGTGCTTCTTGTCTTTTACTCACAGTGGCATAGTCGTTTGGATAAGGACAAACCCGAACAAGATGACAGAAGGACAGGACCTCAACACGGTGCTGAACACCTTGGCCTCCGAGGTACAAGCACTCAAGGTGGAACACGCCACCACAAGGCGTAGCTTGCTGATGTGAGGAGACGACTTGCCGCAGCAGAACTGGTAAAGCCGGAGCCCATGCGGCTGCCGCCTCCTCCTATTCTTCCACTGTCCGAGGCAGACGACATTGAGTCGTACCTCGCAATCTTCGAGAGAATGGCCACGCGGAATCAGTGGCCGCGTGTGGAGTGGGCCACTATTTTGGCTCCGTACCTGAAGGGCCTGGCGCAGCGGGCCTATCACGACCTCCCTGAGGAGGAAGCCGCCCAGTACACACTCCTGAAGGCAGAGATCTACAAGCGCTACGGCGTAACCTCCCACCAGCAGGCGAAGAAGTGGCGACATTGGCAATTTGGCCCCAATGGCCCGTCTCGGGCACAGGCCTTCAAGTTCTGGGGAAAGATCGGGCGCTGGCTTCGGCCAGACGTCAACCAGGCTCGACAGGTAGTCGAGCTGGTCGTATGCAAGGCGTTTATTTATGCCGTACCGGATTATCTCACCCAGCAGGTCCGGAGACATCCATTCAAAAATATGGACGGCCTCTGGAGGTACTCGAGCGCCAGCTGGCGGTAAACCAACTCGGGGAGGCGGAGAAGCCAGCTCGCAGGCTCCGACAGGGACGAGTGGCCATGCCAGAAGCCACCTGCCGTGGTCCGGAGGCTCCGGCTAAACCAAGCGACAGAGCCCCCTCCGCGCCACGCTGCTTCAAGTGTGGTGAGGTGGGGCACATCGTCAGCTCCTGTCCCCTGAATCAAGAGCCAATGGACTTCAGGGAGGTTGCCAAGTTGCTCCGCATTAAGCATCTCAGCACGTCTGTTTACCACCCACAGACTGATGGGTTGGTGGAGCATTTCAATCAGACCCTGAAACAGCTGCTCCGCAAGGTAGTCAGCGTGGACGGTCGGAACTGGGACCATCTTTTACCCTTGGTGCTTTTCGCTTATCGGGAGGTGCCTCAAGCTTCCACCGGGTTTTCCCCTTTTGAGCTTCTATACGGACGGCAACCTTGGGGTATTTTGGATGTATTAAAAGAGGGCTGGGAAGGAGAGGCACTTCCCTCCACTACTATCCTAGAACATATCGTGCAGTTATGCGATAGGCTAGAGAAAATTAGGCCCCTCCTAAAGGAACATGTGTCTAGGGCTCAAGCAGCGCAGGCCCGTAACAACAGCAGAAACTTTCAGCTTTCAGCACCCCTAGTGAACACTGGCAATACAAGGTTCTCACATTTGGATTGCACGGGGCGCCAGCGACCTTCCAGCGTCTGGTAGACAGAGTGTTACCAGTCCTATTTTGCTGCCTACCTGGATGACATGGTAATTTTTTCCAGCACCTGGGAGGAGCATGTATTGCAGGTTTACGCCGTCCTCCTGACGCTAGCGAAAGCCAGCCCCTGCATCAATCCCCGGAAGTGTTATTTTGGATTGAGCGTGGCCAAGTACTCGGGTTACCTGGTAGGGGGAGGCCTGGTGAAGCCACAGTGTACTAAAGTGAAAGACATCCTGGAATGGCCCCGTTCGGTGGTCAAGAAGTAGGTGCAGGCCTTCCTGGGATTAGCGGGGTATTAGCGCCAGTTTGTGCCTCATTTTTCCGAGAGGGCAGCGCCCTTGACAAAGAAGCGGGCCCCTTTTCATGGGGTGTGGAATAGCGAAGCGAAAGGAGCATTCAGTGACTTAAAAACGGCCCTTAGCTCGGCACCTGTTTTGAGAACGCCTGACTTTTCTCATCCCTTTCTCCTCCAGACCGATGCTTCGGACACAGGCCTTGGCGCCGTTGAGCCAGAGTATCGATGGTGCCGAACACACCGTCATGTACCTGAGCCGGAAACTGCTGGACCGGGAAACCAAATATGCAGCGGTCGAGTGGGAGGCCTTGGCCATCAAGTGGGCGGTAACATATCTGCAGTACTACCTCCTGGGTCGTGAGTTCACCTTGGTAACGGACCATGCCACTCTCCAGTGGATGGCTCTGCATCGGGAGTCGAATTCTCAGGTCACAAGGTGGTTTTTGGACTTGCAACACTACAAGTTTACGGTCACTTATCGCTGGGGTGGCCTGCAGACCAATGCTGATGCCCTCTCTCGGGTCCACGACCTCTCGGTTCAGTCCGCTCGACCCAATGGGTCTGGGCTGAGGGGGGTTCATGTCACGTACGAGCGCATCAGGAGCAGTTGAAGGACCCGACGCGCACAGCAGAACAGCTGGCCAGAGGACGAAGGCAGCGTACTAACCTCTCTCTCTTGTTTCGTAGAAAGGACAAAGTGACGCCGCCATAAACCAGCCCGGAGTATAAACAAAAAGGCACTTCCGGGTTCCCTTCTTCCCTCTGGTCCCCCTATGATGATGTCAATCTCCCATACACCACCACGCCTTCCCAGCAACCATCACACCTGATTTCCAGTCCATCCCTTTAAAGTGTCCCTCCAACCCTCCATTTTTGTCTTGTAATTTTGTTCATGCTATTTTGTCTGGAGAAAAGAAAGACCTTTTTGTTACAGTATACGGGGCTCACAACCCCAAATCCTTTACGTGCTTCTTGTCTTTTTTCACAATATATATATTTATAGTAAAGCTATAGATAGCCTCGCCACAGACAGACACGACACCACAATGTCCAAAACACAAACGTTTATTTCACACTATTTCCAAACTATTTACAGGTTTTGCGCAGTCCTTGGTCTTTCAGCCGCCTCCACTCCTCTCAAGCTCCATCCTCTTCCACCCAACTCCGCTCCTCGATTGGAGTGAGGCGGCCCCTTTTATCTTGCCCTGGATTGTGCTCCAGGTGCATGATGACGACCTTCTGGCAGCACTCCTCAGTGTGGCGGAAGTGCTGCCCTTGCACCCGGAAGCACTCTGAGCATACACCTTCCCTGGTCCATTAGCACTTCCTTCCTGGTGTACCGGAAGCGTTGTCCTCCAGGGTTTAAGAACTGTCCAGGTCTGTCCTTTCTCCAGGTGTCCCAGCGGGGCAGGGTTCCTGGCCATCTATCACTATATATATATATATATATATATATATATATATATATATATATATATATATATATCATATTGCAGTAAATATCTTTATTGGCATTCTCTGAAAAAGCCCTCAAAGAGAAGGTGGGCACCATGATCAGAAACATTTGATTTTACACACTATTACAGACATAGTTTCTTAAATAACAAGTGCTACAAATAACAAACACAAAGCCAACAGGGTTAGTTAAACTATTACAATCAAACATTAATAACAAAAATATTATCATGGCAGTTCCAAGACAGCAGGGTTTCCAGCTTGTTTTGAAATTCAATATTGCATCTAATTTACCTGTTACCAACTAAGGAAATTCATCCTAAAATGAAGAATCAGATTTTCATAGAGCCATCTAGTCTCCCTGCCATAAGATGATTTATCTGCACTCTATAGCAATTAAATTTGTGATGTTAAGCCCCAGAGAAATTTAGTTTAAAGGCCATGTAGTTCACTATAAAGATCAGCCCAGGAGACAAATCATCCACACAAGTGAGCATCAAATTTTACCCATTTTCATCACTCTCATTATTTCCAAAGCTGAAAGTTTCTTAATGTTTCAGCTACCACAATACCTTAGTGTAAGTATAGTGTACGTAGGGTAAGAAGAATAGAAAACATGAATGGATACTACTACTAAGAAGGGAATCTTAATTAAAGCTACTCGTCCACACATTGAATTAGGCAATCCATAATAAGTGTAATGTCTGCATTAGAGTATAGTGCAGTGTTTCTTAAACGTTTTCTTTCTCGCCACTCAATCCTTCCCTTCATAATGTCTTTGAGACCCAGAACAGTCAGAGTAGAGCAATGTTGATTGCTTAAACTGCCCACAGTGACCCATCATGAGACACTTCACTAAACGTACACAGCCCTTTCCTATTGCACACAATTCTGCGTCAGGAATCTGTGCAACCCAATATCAGGCAACCTGCGACCGCAGTGGTATAGTGCATTACTAGATTATTAGCGAGCAGTTATAAGGTAAATTATCCAGGGAGTGGCATGAAACTAACTACTGTTACACTAGTAAACAAGATGTTTTTAAAAGAGTTATCTCTAGGAGTAAATGTCTAGACAGGTGCCATCATCAACAGTATAAGTTCTCTTGTGGAGTTCATCATAGAGTGGGCAGCGCTGTTCCTTCACAAACGCATGCTTTTCTGGACATTTCAAATTCTCCCTGTGTGTGAATGTTTTCTTTCCATGCTCCAGTTTTCCTCCTGCATCCCAAAGATGTTTAAATTATGTTAGTTGGCAGTTCTAAGTTGGTCTGTGTGTGTGTGCGTGTGCTTGTGTGCATGCCTGTGTGTGTATTTAAATCAGCCATTGTGACACTCAAGGCTGATTTCTGTTTTGCGGCCAATGCTGCTGTTATTCCCTGGTCCAATTCTTCTTCAAGCAGTGGAGCTAAAGTAATGACGATAGTATCAGATGATGGTGTTACTGTCTGTCCTATGCAGCATTGTTCTAGAACAATTGCAAACATTCTCCAAGATTGCTCCTTATCTTGCTCCACTGATTCATTGGGTTTTAGTTGCACTCCTGTTATTGGTTTCTTAAAAATTAATGGTGTACCTCTTCTGTGCCTCTTTGTACTTGTGAACCTTTTTCCTTATCACCAGTAACACCTTTCATATGTTTCTGCAGTCACACTGTTGTAAGCAATGTGCTCTTGTTGGTAACGCGTTACACCCAGCAGTCATGTCACAAGCTGTCACCTTTGTGACAGTGATAAGATGTCTGAATGCTGGATTGAGTGTCCAAGATTTTGCATTTATGTGAAAACCTTTTTTGAGGTGCAACCAGTGAAATACTCCAGATATTTAAAACATATTTGATTTTTTGACTCTAATTTTAATGGTGTATTAGGTTATGTTTTTGGATAACTTTTTGACATTTGGTTTGATCCCTGTGTGTATTCTTACAATGATTTTTTGCTCTTTCATCTCATGGCCCACATATCTTTATTGACATCAGGTACTGTATATCATAGGATATAAACCATGTGGACAGTTAGGTTTTTTTTTAACAGTTCTTAACAAATATACACAGAGAAATAACCTCCTTTACAATACATACCATTTATATACTTAAACGAACAACACAATTTGATTTTAACCCAAAAACTACTCTGTTTCTTTGTCCGTGTTTTCCAGAACTGTCCGTTACCCACTCATTGCTTCTGCAATGTTGTCATACACTGCATGAAAAGAGCTGTATCCGGACAAATATGGTATGGGAAATCTCCACTAAACCCTACGTTTGCCAGATGTATGAGGTAGAGTGCTTGGAAAGGTAGCATGCAAAAGGAAATTTTGTGAAACAACTAGATACCTTACGTATGTGGATGTATACAGGAATCGATGGAAGTTTCAAGGAATCCTCACAGCTAGCAATGAGGTGTGATGGCTGTGAGGTGTAAGAGCCTTTCATATGTTAACAACTATTAAGTAGAGGTGTTGTCTTTGTTATCATAGCCGGGTGGGGGGATTAGCAGCAGGCTGCACATACTGCTCTTCCCAAAGAGACTATCCAGCGTCTTGATGCGCTTGAGCGCAAGTTCGGCAAGCAAAGACCGCAGGAAGTCAAGCCATGCGCTTAAAAGAGTCAAGAGGGTGCATAACGTGGGCATTGCGGTAAGTTGAGCTTTATGTTAGCCGACAATATAGTAGAAAATTATACCTCGCCAAGTTAGCCTAAGTTAGTGCTTGGCTACACATCTACTTTTGTTCCTTGCACCTAGCTTATTTAATAGTTTGTCACGTCCGAATTATACAATGTTGTTTGAAAATTCTTTGTTTCCTATGCATGTATGCATGTATCTACTAAGGCGTTTTTAATTCAATGTTACAGGTAGCTGTAAGGCGCCTCCATAATTCAGAAAACAGCCCGCATAAATATGATCCCCAAACTGGGTAAGCAGTTTTTTTTTTATATGCTATGTATGGGGTTTTTATGTAATCATTTTAAATGTAATTAATGACACTACTCTCTTTCCACACAGAATAAGTTCACCTCATAACCAGGAAGTAATGACATATCTGCTGGAGGAATTGAAGACGACTTTTGCAGATGCAGACCCTGAGTGTATAAAGGGTAATTTATACACTTAATATTTGTATATAAAGGGGAATTGTTATAATTATGTTCATGTCCCCTTTATTGTGTCATTGCTTTTAATTTACTTGTACCTTCATACATATTTGCACATTTTTTTCTCCATATTTTCAGTTTTTTCTTATTCTTACGTTGTATATTTATTAGTGTTTGGTTTTATTTTAATAAAAACAGTTCTGAATCAATTTTATTCTCATTTTTTAAACGGTGCGGGGGATGTATAGTACAGTGGGGGGTGGGGGTGGGGAGTGTATATAGTCCGTCTACATACCTGCCCAATAACCAATCAAGTCACTAAGCTATGAGGCTTGGGTTGGGCTAAATAAAAAGTGTGACCAATGGAAGTGTTTTTTTTTTAAATCAACCAATTAATGTTGAGATAAAAGACCAATGTAGAACAGCAGAGTTGTGCAGAGGTGTAAAATGCAAATGGTTCTTGAGGTGTGAATGTCTCCTTGCAAGGGCCTTGAGTGGATTATTTGCCATGGCAACACATGGCTGTACCATGGAAGAATCCCTCAGCAAGATACAGAACTGGTATCAATCCGGAAGTATCCTAGGTTGGTGGAATTTGATGTATACGCTCAGTGGTACTTGTAGATACTTCCGAAAATCAGTGGTGTATACAGCAGTTTCCTAGTACTGATACACCTCTTTTCAGGCAGTGATAGATTTAAGAGAGGGGTCAGAGAGCCTCCGTGTTTACTGAGGTTATTCTACTCTGTCCAAATGCTTACAGTATAAAAATGATTCACAATTCCAAAGCTACTTGAACTACTTGAAGATCCTATAATCACTCAATATCTGTCTATATACAATATACACTCACCTAAAGGATTATTAGGAACACCTATTCAATTTCTCATTAATGCAATTATCTAATCAACCAATCACATGGCAGTTGCTTCAATGCATTTAGGGGTGTGGTCCTGGTCAAGACAATCTCCTGAACTCCAAACTGAATGTCAGAATGGGAAAGAAAGGTGATTTAAGCAATTTTGAGCGTGGCATGGTTGTTGGTGCCAGACGGGCCGGTCTGACTATTTCACAATCTGCTCAGTTACTGGGATTTTCACGCACAACCATTTCTAGGGTTTACAAAGAATGGTGTGAAAAGGGAATAACATCCAGTATGCGGAAGTCCTGTGGGCGAAAATGCCTTGTTGATGCTAGAGGTCAGAGGAGAATGGGCCGACTGATTCAAGCTGATAGAAGAGCAACTTTGACTGAAATAACCACTCATTACAATCAAGGTATGCAGCAAAGCATTTGTGAAGCCACACACGCACAACCTTGAGGCGGATGGGCTACAACAGCAGAAGACCCCACCGGGTACCACTCATCTCCACTACAAATAGGAAAAAGAGGCTACAATTTGCACAAGCTCACCAAAATTGGACAGTTGAAGACTGGAAAAATGTTGCCTGGTCTGATGAGTCTCGATTTCTGTTGAGACATTCAAATGGTAGAGTCAGAATTTGGCGTAAACAGAATGAGAACATGGATCCATCATGTCTTGTTACCACTGTGCAGACTGGTGGTGGTGGTGTAATGGTGTGGGGGATGTTTTCTTGGCACACTTTAGGCCCCTTAGTGCCAATTGGGCATCGTTTAAATGCCACGGGCTACCTGAGAATTGTTTCTGACCATGTTCATCCCTTCATGACCACCATGTACCCATCCTCTGATGGCTACTTCCAGCAGGATAATGCACCATGTCACAAAGCTCGAATCATTTCAAATTGGTTTCTTGAACATGACAATGAGTTCACTGTACTAAAATGGCCCCCACAGTCACCAGATCTCAACCCAATAGAGCATCTTTGGGATGTGGTGGAACGGGAGCTTCATGCCCTGGATGTGCATCCCACAAATCTCCATCAACTGCAAGATGCTATCCTATCAATATGGGCCAACATTTCTAAAGAATGCTTTCAGCACCTTGTTGAATCAATGCCACGTAAAATTAAGGCAGTTCTGAAGGCGAAAGGGGGTGAAACATCGTATTAGTATGGTGTTCCTAATAATACTTTAGGTGAGTGTATGTATGTATTTTTTTAACTTTTGTTTTCAGACAATATTTCTTTGCCCATTTTAAAATCTCACCAGTTTTGTTTTATAAGCGTAAGAAGAGCTGGAATCTCTGTTGGGAAACCACATTTAAAAGATTGCGAGAAAGAAAATGAAAAGTAATGGAAGAAAGAACATTTAAATAAATAAATAATAATAATAATAATAATAATAATAATAATAATAATAATAATAATAATTAAAGGAATTATCATCCTCAGGTGAAAAATCGCTCCAAGTGCCACTTCTTAAGCTCCACCATTCAACTAATGACCACCTTTCTCCTATTGGAGTTTTATAGGGTAGAGATCAGAAGGAGAACATTCTGGAAGGAGTAAAAGTGACGTTACTCAATGGAAGCTGGAACATCTATTGGCCTGGAGACAGAAATGGAACTATTAGAGCATAGTCAGCACAGACCCATTTTTGTCCCTCTAGATCAGTGGTTCCCAAGCTCGATCCTGGGGACCCCCTGTGGCTGCAAGTTTTTGTTCCAACCAACTTCTGTTTTTCATTGTACTCTTAGCCTAATTAAGTGAGTCATTAGTTCCCAGTTTCTGTGTTTTGGAGTCAATGTAGAAATTACAAACTATGTTTGGTAATAATTTTTTAAATGTAATAAGAAGTTATATGGGGAATATATAGTTTTTTTTTTTAACACTACAATTACCAGTGCCTATGAGAAAACTCGTAAATCCGGCCCAGCTTAAATCTGTTCGCACCTCTCCGTCAGCGTCTTTTGTCCTGTAAATGTGCCGATTAAGACAAGCAAGCAGCCTGCTATTCCATCCCCCCACCGTCGCAGAATGTTCACTAAGTTCTCCCAGCTCATGCCTTGTTTGATTATCTGGGAGTGAAGTGCTGGAGTTTTAGAGTGGAAATAATAGATTTTTATTTGGAACACATGCATTTCATGTGTGTTCCATTTCTACAGTAATCTGTGTAAACACATTATTAAAACAGAAACTTTTTCATATTTTAGTAATAAATGTTACAAAATGTAGGCATAAACTATAGAGTGTGTGAAGTGTTAAGTCCAAAGATCAAATAAACACTTTCACAAAAGGTTCAAGGACGATACAACAGCTTCTGTGGCGTAGTGGTAAGATTTGCTAACTTATAATCAAGAGTAACCAGTTCGAGCCTGGCTGTCTCCTATATTTACTGTTTTCAGTAGTGAGATGCTCTTATTGTTAATACTATACAGTACACACATACATTTGGTTTGCGTCTGTAACAGACCACGTACACTTATAGTACTGTACTTGTAGAAGTCACCTTTTTCTTTTTTCACTTTTATTCTCTCAGTCACGCTCATGATACATACTACAGCCCTAGGGATCTGACGCTGTTAGTTTTTATTTGAAACTGGGAATAACTGTAGATGTGATTGGTGTTTTAAGGCAATGGAACTGGACATTCTCTGATCTGGAGGGATAAAAGCTGACACACAAACGCTGGTGAATCTGCCTTCTTCGTATCTCACCGTCACTTTTTTTTTTTAATTCAGTTTTATTGAGTGTTCCTGCTCACACAGAATTAGTATGCACCTTATGGTGTATGATGTCAAAAAAAAAAAACAGAGACATAGGTATATATGATATTTGGAATTATTCATTTTATGACCTTTTATGAGGTCAGTTCAGTGCTATATGCAATCATCAAATTCAAATGTTAACAGTTCACACACACACAAGGACCTTCTTTTCTACATTTATGACATGTGTACCTGTTGCAATGCTCACAATTCTGTCTATGCTGTGGTTTCTATTACACACCTGAAAGAAAGAAACAATATATGTGACATTTTGAAGAAATCATTTTATGACCTGAATAGTACCACACAGAAATATTTCTAAATATTTTATAAATGTAAAAATCATACTGGTGTGTTTTTGTAAATGCAGAATAAGAGAAAAGTAAAAAAAAGATCAGATAATTAAATGAGATCAGCCACAGTGGGTCTCCAGGATCGAGTTTGGGAACCACTGTTCTAGATGTTCACTCATATTGGGCCCTATAAAACACCCATCATTCTCATATGTTTGATTGGCCAGTATCTACTTAATGAGCATTCTACAGGTAATAGGTTTCCTAAATATATTAAATGAGACATAGTTCATACACATTACAGCAAGAGACAGAGAGAGAGAGGAAAGTTGGGAGCATACACTGATAGCACGTTGAGCACCCACCACACACCAAGCCACCTGGATTGGGACCTGAGTGCAGCAGGTGACACCTCAGCACCATACTGGAACAGTGTGACATTTTTTTATGGTGGCTTGAGTGCCAATCCTGTCACCAACCCCCAAGTTTTCCCTGTGAACTGGAAGACCTGCTTGCAGAGCTGGATGCCAATAATGTCATACCCTGGACAAAGCAATTGCAGGTAAAGGGCCTCCCTCAAAGGCCCAACAAAGTAGAATCACTTCTACCATTTATGGGATTTGAACCAACAACCAAACGATTGCTGGAAGAGATCCCTAGCCTCAGAGCCACCAGATGTTGGTTGGAACAAAAACTTGCAGCTAGAGTGAGTCCAAGGGTCGAGACTGAGAACCACTGACCTAGATAAATGGTGGCTAACACACTCTCAATATGTGAACAAGCTAGACATAAAGGGTAACACACCGTGATCTTCAAGAATAAATCAGAAACTTGTAAGCTGATTCACATTGTTTAATGCCACTTACAAACCAATGATGTATTACTCCCAGCATAGTGCCCTACTTTTAGGGACATCTCCCAGTAGCCTGCTAACCCTCTGCATCTACTTTATTACCTCAGTTATTCAAGATATTCAAAGGTTAGAGGATTAAAAGCAAATCAGTATTTATTAAGAACAGAATAAGAACAAATGAACTAAAGAATAAATGATAGAATATAGTGAATAATAGAAAATTCTGGATGTAAAGCCCCAATACATCCCTGCTTTAAAGTCAGAAAGCTTAAACGATATGTTCCATAAAGATAAAGGTAACATCTGTTTCGGAGCAGGAGTGTGTCTAGGAAGCTTTTATATTCAGCATTCAAGCTGATGCATGGAAGGTATCTTTGATGTCCAGGAGAATGGAGGACTCACTGATGGCCTGGAGTCTTTATTCTTCTGATGTCTCTGTTGTCTTTTATTTCTCAAATGGGCCATTCTTTTTGCCAAAAGGTGAATATAGGGTCTATACTTTGTGATGTTACACATAGGTAGTTGGCTGGCTGCTCTAGCTATAGAGAGTTCTTCCTAAACATTTTAATCATAAAAATATGTTAAAAAAGGATATTTTATCTACTTTTTTCCAAGTTCCTTTGGTGTTTCCAGCTCCTTTGAGAAAATAATTTCTCCCTTCTAAAATGTGTTATGGAATATCTAGTTATTCTAATCTATGATTGCAATGTAAATAAAATGAACAAACAATGGACATAATTAAATCAGTGTCTCTAACTGTACCAATCACAGCACAGCTCTTCACAGAGATTTGCAGAATTGCTCTGTGTTCAGAATGCTTCTTACAAGTCATTGCAGTCTGTCTCAAAAGAAATTTGCAGCCTTTTTCTAATAAAGTTCCTGCAATCTCAAAATGATGACTGTCCATTTCAAAACACTCATCCCATGAGTGTTCTGCCACTAACACCAGCAAAAGCTATTTGAAAATTACCTTTGAGAAAAAAGGCGTCAAGATCCAAAGAGTAAAAAAATCAGGAATACAGCTGCACCATTAATGAAGCCAAATTGCAAGACAAAAGTCAAAGTAAAAAATACCAGCATGAATTAAGACCATAGAAAACTTTCAGAAAAAAAGGAATTTTATGAACAAAAGAACAGACCTTTGAGGGTACACCCCTGGAATTGTGAAAGCTAACCTAATGACAGGTGAAGAAAATGGCACTGATCTTTCCATCTTATGATTCCTATACCTTTTTATCTCAGATGATTTTTCCCACAGGCAGGAGAGAAGTGGCACCAAGTTTCATATCAAGATTACAAGAAGAGAAAAAGAATGGGGAAAGGTTAGCTACAGTTTAAAAATATTGCATTACTTATATTTTTGAACAAATGACCAACAGAGATGCAGTATTAAAAGCTTAACAGCAGTTCTAGTCGGGGTATGCTAGACTTAAGTAGTGAGTCTTCAGCCTGGATCTAGAGACTAAAGGAGCAAGTCTTATATTAGCATGTAGATCGTACCACAGCTTCCGGGGCTCTGTAACTACTACTAAGAGCTTGACCTCCCACGGTTATTTTATCCTTGGAATCAGTCAGACAGTAAGTAATGTTAAGTTCAAATAACTGAGCAGGGCCTTGGCCTTTTAAGGCTTTATGGTATGTTAAAAGGAGTATTTTAAAATCAGCCATAAGGTTAACTGTGAGGACTTAAGAACTGGAGATATGTCTTTGTATTTTCTGATTTATGTAGTAATTCTTGCAGCAGCATTTTGAATTAACTAAAAGCTCCCTACAGAACAATTAGAACAGTCAGTAAATAATTCATTGTAGTATTCAATCCTACTAGAAATTAGTTACACATACATATACATACTGTATACATGAGTTGATTTCTCTGTATTCTGAATATTTAGAAAACGTCTTAATTTTCCAACATTTTTAAAAAGGTGTTTTGAACAGTTTTGTTATATGTGTTTTAAATGAAATGCTAGTGTCAAAGAGAGCACTTGAATTGTGCGCTGTCTCAGTAAAACTAATGGTGATTCCAACTGATTTAAAAAGTAATAATGTTGGTGCAGTTAGCATTATCCCCACCAATAAATAGCATTTCTGTTTTTCTGTATTATAGACCATCCACACTTTAACTCAATGATACAATTAATTAAGGACAGCGTTGTAGAACATCATTTGGTATAAAAGTAAGTTATAATTGCATGTCATCTGCGTAAGAGTGAAAATTAACGTTATGTTTTCTAATGAAGCTTTATGGAAGCACAAACAGTAATGTTACCAGTCATGAGCCCAGCGGGACACCATATTTAACTTCTGAATATAATGATGGAGAACTGTCAGCACATTTCTGAACATACTGAAATTGATTTCATAAATGAGAATTGAACCAGGCAAGGACAGCACCTGGTCGGCCAATGTAACTAAATCTAACTACATAATAACTATTGAATTTCCTTAATTATAGAATATTAGAATGTCGTTTACAACATGGGTTAGTGCTATTTGAGCAATATGGCCACAAAATGAGTCCCTAATAATTAAGTATGTGTGAATTTCTAGCTTTTTAAGTAACAGTCTGATAACTGACGCTTTAAGTGCATCAGGAACTGCACCATTTAGTAATGAGCTATTCATAATGCTAGGAATAAGTGCAGCCAGAATATCTATTGAGCTTTTTCATTAGTTTTGTTGTGGCTGGGTCTAATGAACAAACAGTAGGTTTCATTTTAGAGATAAAATTTATAATTTGCTTTTCTGTTACCAAATTAGAATTACTAAAGTGGTGTGAGCAAGGTGAGAGAGAGTTTACTAATCTAGTATTACGTTTGTGAGGTGATGCTGAGATTTGGGATCTTATACTGTAAATTTTCTCATTAAAGAAGTTCATAAGTCTGCAGTGCTTATGTCTTTAGGTATTTTGCATTGCAGTTTAAAATTACCACTTGTTTCATTAGCCACTGTTCTATAGAGTACATGAGGATAATTATTGGTGTTATATATTATTCTGGAACAGTGTTCTGTACGAGAAATAACAGGAGCTTTTTTATACTTTTACATTCTCTGTCCATGAAATTCAGAAGACCTGAAGCTTTGTTGGTCCAGTTTTTGGCATTTTAATTTAAGACCTCGAGTGCTCTCATTAAAACCCAGCCAGTTTCTGGTTTCTGTTCATTGAATACTAACATCATATTTAAAAAGAAGCATTATTTATTTATATTTAGAAAAGGGTTATCTATTTGTAAAATTAAATGCATAATGCTTTAAACTGTGTACATCATGGCAATCAGAGCTCTTGATGCTAACGAGAATGGGGATTGATATCACTCATAAAAAGACTGATAATAACCCTACTAGATGACTCAGTAATCAATTCTGGATCAGTTCATATGAGGCTAATAAGTAGTAATGACGTCTGTTCTCTGCTAACACTGTTGCACTTTTTTAGGTCTATCTGCATGTTTGCAAAGTAGGATTTATTAAACCAAAAATATTTGCAGTAATTTTAATCAGTTTCACAGTTTTTATACAATTTTCTGATTGGTTTATTATTATTTAGGTTCACGATTTCACCAGTTTTAAACTATCTATCTACACAACCTTTTACTTTATACAGGTAAATCTGATGTGAATCAAAACATCTGCTGTTTTTTGTCTCAATTTTACAGAAGCAATAGTTTACAGTATGCGATTTATATGCTTCATGCCTTTTGATACTTGAAAAATACCACAAAGAGTGATTATCGGATTTACTATGATTTACAAGTGGACAAGATAAGTGGATTTCAAATCACTGAGCAATTATTGATGACTGACTGTGGTGATGAATTCTTTTATTTTGCTATCTTTACCATGGTGTTGGGGGCTTTATGTCAGTTAATATCCATGGAATCTAAATTTAATAAGATGCAGCTACCCAAAGAGCTCAAAATCCTCTAGTTGACAGGTTTTCATCCTTTTGTGACCACATGAGGATACAGTATGTTCTTCCTGTTTTTTGCATTTGCAGTTTTGTATTTATCCTTTTCTTCTTCCTTGATTTGTATTGATCTTTAATGCAGTTATCTACATTGATTATAAAGAAGCACACATAGAACATTATATAACATTCTCGAACCTGTGTAAACAAAATTCAGGTCTGCTTGGCTGAGCAACCCCCTATCTATACCATTGTAGAGCAGCAATTTACTACACTATATAGTGTTACACTTTCAAAGTATGTGAACTCCCTTTGAAGGTATTTTAAGTTTGAAGCTTATGTTTCCCCTTGAGTTTACTGAGGTATGACCTGATGATGCCATGTCACTTCAACAGGTTCATTGGATATTGATACGGCCTGACTGCCACCCAGTTCAAGCTCTGTCCCTGCATTTCATCTGTTGCTGTTGAACTTATTCTTCTGAAAGCACTGACCAGGAAAGCAAGATTTAGAAAAATGAATGGATGGAAGCAAAATAATTATTTTTCATAAGGGATAACTGATCTAAACAGAAATCACAGCTAGAATCTGTCATCTGAAAGAAGAAAAGAGTGTGTATGGGAAAGAGAAATGAATATCAGTAAATATATGAACATGCTATTTTTGCCTAAAACTCTTTGAAAAATGGTGCTTGTTGAACTGTGCTTTTGTTATCAATGAATAATTGTATTCTTTTGTGCTCAATTGCTCCTTTTTCCGCACAATCACTTATCATTGTAATGGATTGTTTAGTAGGCTGCTGTTGTGGTCTTCATTTGTTTAGCACCACACACAGATTATTAGAGTCCAGGCCTGTGGAGAATTTGTAACAATATTTAATCTTTCTGTCACTAGATGATCCTTTGGAATTGTTGATAATACATATGTAATAAAATGATAGAAGTCTTTGTGCTGTCAGGTCCAGAGAGGCTGTCTGCTAGAATCTTCACTTACTATTCAGTTCCTGGAATTCTGTGTTCTTTTGCATTATTTCTTTGTTCACTGAAACTTTAAACACAGGCAAAGAAGAATACATTTTGGGGTCTCAGTAGCTGAACATTATTTAGGTTTCCCTCTGCTCCTGCATATGGGATAAAGTACAGTTAGCTAGGCTTTCTTTATATGTCAGCTTTTAGATTAAAGTTTTCATCATCAATTATTTAGCATTGCTTTCAAAGTAAAGAATGCATAAAAATTTCAACGCGCTCATGCAGAGTCTGTGCTGTGTGTGTGTTTACAAACACGTTTCATGTGAGAAACAGTGTATCCCAGAGGTCTTATGGCTTGCAGCAGTGACCGATATCTGATTTGTATTCACAGTTCATTAAACACCATAGCATAACTTTATAAAGGGACTGCATATCGAAGGACCTTCAGAGCCCTGCTTGCGTAGCTTTCACCATGAGCTGGGATTATCTTAATTTCCCACCAGTCCAGATAATGTACAAAAGCCAGAAATGTCAAAGTGCTTCGATCTTGTAAGTGAAATGTATACAAAGAAGAAAAGGAGACAGGTTCTTTGCTTACATGGTATTAGAAAGGAAATTCCCATTTTTGTTACAATGAGTTGTGCAAACTATAATAAACTAACCACTAATGGGATATCATATTAGGAAAATTAGCATCAAATATATTTTATAGGGTGGCATGTGTGCACAGTGCCTGGCACTGCTGTCTCTCAAAATCCTGAGTTCAGTTCTCATCCCAGTCACTTTCTATGTACTCCGGTTAAACCCCACAGCTCAAAGACATGTCAGGTTAATTGGTGACTTTCAGCTGTCTTGCATATTCCTCCCATGCTGGCATAGATTTTTTCCTGGGTATTATTCTTGCATTCCAAAATGACATACGTTAGGGGACTCCAAATTGTAGCTATAAGTGTGAATTTAGGCTTAGTTCCTCCTTCCTTGCACCTGATACAGATAGGTCGGGGCTTAGGTTTGTTATGATCTGGTTTTTTCATTTTTTATTTTTATTTTCATTTTTTTTTATTTTCACTACTTTTTTAGCTTTCATTTTTCCTATTAGGACTATTAGTTTTTTGGGACCCTGTTGTTTAGGTGTTGTAAAAATATTCCTGCAACACCATTTTGATTTCCCATGGCATTGCTATGAGGAATGTTCAGGGTTGCACAGCATGTCATTGAAGGACCATACAATTCCTGGTATCTAAGACTGAATAGAAATTGTTTAATCACCTTAATCAGCAGGTGATTAGCTCTGGCGTAGAATCTGAGAAAAATGGCAGTCAAGGGAAAGAAAGAGAAAAAGATTTTGGATCCGGAAAGGGGAAGTACCTGTTACTGGTCAGATACCAGAAGAGTTGTTGCTCACATTATATAATGTTTAGAGGAGTAGGAGATCCTCTTGCTCTTTTCACAGGACGTCTGTTTCCAGAAGCCAAACCTCCATTTCTTCCCCTGTATTCAAAATGTTGAGTTTGAGGAGTGCAGCATGCTTAAGGCTGCAGTCTTTCATTGGCATAGCCCTTTTATGGTGAGCATTGACTCTGGAAGTGACTCAGGGTTGAGATTGTCAGATATGTGGGCACTGGGAATTTTTGTATGGGTTTATGCTGTACAAATATGGGAATGGAATTATTTGTGTCACAACTGCTAACTTTTGATCTGTCTGTGTCCTTAGAATGGAGGAAAAGAAAAACTTGGAGGACCACCACAGTCACGTACAGCTCACACAAAGTCCCGTCGCTTCCAGTCTCAGCAATATGTAAATCATAGGATTACTGAAAGTCAGAGTTCAAGGTCATTCATGACTCAGTTGTAGAACTTAATGTTAGGTAGTTTCATGACACCTTCCACTGAAACTTTGCTCTTTTTTTTAAAAACATGGTCATTTTCAAAAAGACTTAGAGCACCAAGTCAGCGTAAACAGTCTTTGTTTGAGCACTTTTTTATGATATCCTCTGTCACTTAATGTCTAGAGATGGATAGCTAGGCATTCAATAGTAATTTTAAAAAGTCTTGGTGATTATGGACCGACCCCACAGAGACATGTTTTTTCAAGCCTCAAAATCACTTCCAAACAGAGGTGGCCCACTTTGGGGAAACAAAGCAGGAATACTACCAGGCACCAGGAATACTACCACGCACCATCTGGTGTCCCAACCACCCTCATGTAAGCAGTGCCTTGCTATCAGAGTTCAGATTTCGCTGGTGTTTGCAGGCTGCTCATTTACTTCAAGGAACAACACAGTTGCAATCTTCTCAGTCAGAGAACATGAGCACCTACTATAGTAGCTGACCAGAAGGAAACCAACCTCCTTGCCAGTCTTTTCTAATCTCACCCTTAAATGAGCAACACGCTCCCCAGATCTACAGTACAACTACACAGCCTATTCTGCCACTTGCTGAGCAAGAGGTGCTGTAGCCATTTTTATCGCTCCAATGTCCCAGTAGATGTTTAGACACCCTTGTAATTAACAGCCTTCTAGTGCCCTGTAAAAATGTGTATGGTTCCCACAAGGGCGTTACTGTCCCACTCCTACTTTGCTGTTTGTGGAACTTGGTCTTCTACAACACATCACAATGGCATGCAGTTGTCCCAGTGCTACTGTTGATTGCTTTCTGTCTCTCTCTCTTCTGAGAACAACCTCTGGACCTTTGTCATCTTAGTGAAGTCCAAGCTCCACTATGACAAAATTGAAATAGCTTTTAAAAATTAAATGAATGCGTAATTATGGGTATCATTTCTCCATGGTGTGCTGAGAAGTAACTCTGGAGACCTTTTCTACCTGCTGCTATCAGGCAATTCAATGTTTCCTTTGTACATCACAGACTACTTATATTCTGTAATTTTCTATTTGTGCTCAAATATACATTTCTAATTTATCATTTATTTATGTATTTATTGATTGATTATATCATTTGTCCTGTGAGTCTGTATTTTAGTTTTTTATGTTTATACTGCTGTATGCATCTAAATGTCCCCTTGGGATTAATAAAGTTGATCTAATCTAATGTAATCTATAAAAATAAGATATAGAATAACAAATTTCCTATAGTCCTTGTTTATTATACTGTACATGTAAATATACATTTTTTTTTCTTTTCTAAAGCAAGAAGAAGCAGGCATACTTAAGGCAAACCTTTGAAAAGTGAAAATCCAGCCATTGTAACTCCATGGAGATATCACAGCGGGGGCTGTGAAAAATATATAGGCAACGAACATTTGCCTCCTTCTTTTTGTAGAAGCAAGACTTTTCCCATTTACAGAATGACTATTTTTAAAATCACTAAATGATCTACTTCCTCTAGAGATGAGAGAGTTTCCTCCTGTTTTTAATGCACATTTGTCCCTAGGATGTCGTTTCAACTATCGCTATAAACATTAATTCATGTCCCGTCAGCACTGATGAAAATGTACCTAGTAGAGAGCAAGGCCCTATAAGGCCGTAAACATTGCACACGTCTGGGGTACCAGGCAAAATTTAATAAGTTATCCTAAATCTTGTAATTTGTGTTCCGAGTCCCTTGGACATTTTATTTAAGAACCTGCTGAGGTTTTTTATTGTGTAAATATTACTGGAAGCATTGCAGCACTATATTAGGACAGTATCAAGGGTCCTCACTTATAATATACATTTGAGCTACTTTCCTTTTCAGTGTTGTTGGGAGGATAATACAGTCTAATTGCTGACAAGAAGCACAAAGATTGGACTTGCAGGCATACACAAGATAAAAGACAATGTAGGGTCAAGTTAAGTTTAGCTGTCTGATTGAATATACATTACCAAAGAATAAATCAAACACATTTCAAAAAATCTAGCAGAGTTATCTTTTTTTGTGTTTATTTATTTAATGTTTGGGTCTTGCCACGACCAAACAAAATACCCCAAGACAATCGTTGTATTTGTCATGATACCATTTCTGCATCAGATTATCTATAGATCCATTCATTCTTCTTTCCTTTAATTGCTTATATTTTTGTGTACTTTATAATTATTTTGTCTGGCACTCCAGTTTTACTCTCTTTTATATTCTGGTTAGAGAGATTCAGATCCATAAGATAGCATATAACTATGTCTATGAATACTTAGTTTTATTCCTATGTATACTTATAGATATATATTAATATGATAGAACACAAAGTATTTATTTGGCCTCACCTAAAACATGTCATAGGTTGGATCATGTGGTAGTAACTTTCTACTGTCTACAGGATGATCTGGTCCTGTTAGTTGTCATAGCAACCTAAACTCCAGACACAACACAGGTACCTTTCAGTACAGGCGTCTTGTTAAATACAATAAAGTCCTCCTCTTTCTCCCTCTATCTCTCTCTCTATCTCACTCTTCTTCTCCTCCACTCTGCCTAGGTGAGCATTGTCCTTCCTCCACTTTCGACTCTAGCTCGCATTTTATCTAGGACCTGGCAACACGTCCGGTGCTAGAGCATGGGTCACTGGAAGCACTTCTGGTTCAAATAGAAGTCCCTGAAAGTAGGGATTGTGAATCCCAGGAGTTTACCCCGGCAAACCCCACGAAAGCCAACAGAGCTGCTTCATGGAACTACAGGTCCCATCATGCTCTGTAGGTGTCCATGTGGGAAACTTAACCCAGGGATGTAGCCGTCATGCATGTCGAGGGGAAAAAAACTCATAAGTTGTTGTCTCCCCTGGTCCTATCACTGTATATACCTCCTGGCCCGGTAAGGGTCCCTGTTCCATCCTGGCCAGAACACCAAATAATGTGTGCCAATAATTAAATATATATGCATGACACTTTATGTATGTATGTATATATTGTCACAGATGTACGGGGACACTGCCAGGCTGGGACGCCTGGACAGTCACCAACGGGGACAATACTTCTCCTCGGCCACGAGAGGGCAGCCACCCGGGTCTATTTGGGGGCCGCAGAGACGGAGCTGGGATGCCCGTGAGAGGACGTGGCCACCGCCAGGGGGCGCCCGGACAGTTGGAGAATCCTGGATGGCAGCACTCCCGCCACACCAGGAAGTGCTGCCGGAAATAATTCCAAGAAGACCCGGAGTGCTTCCAGGGGCTTTCCTGACACTTCCGCCACACCAGAAAGTGACGTCAAGGGGAGCACCTGGGGCTCATCTGGGTCGTGATAAAAGGGGCCGCCTCCTTCCAGACAATGAGCCAGAGTTGGGAGGAAGGAGACGAAGCTTGTGAGGAGGAGGAGGAAGGAGGTCAAAGAGAAAGAGAAAGAAAGAGAAGAAGAGAAAGAGGAAGAAAGGAAGAGAGTTGGTGAGAGAAGGCATTGTGGTGCTAAAAATAAAAATAAAGGAGAGTGCTTTGGACATCCTGGTGTCGGTCTGTCTGTGTTTGGGGGCACGCTGTCCACAATATATATATATATATATATATATATATACATATTGTAAAAGAGAAATCAGACACAAGCATAAAGGTTTGGGGTTTCCGGCCCTGTATACTGAAAAATAATCCACAATATGAATTATTACGATCAAAGTACATGAAAAAAACAATCAGTATGTGTTTGATAGTCCCAAGATGGCGTCGGCGGAGTATTTATGTAGGAGGGGCTGGAAGTGGAGGAATGCTGGGTAGGAGCCATGGTGGAAGATGGGATTGATGACGTCATGGGTAGTGGACAGAGGAAGGGCGGAAGTAGCGTACTGCGGGAAGCTGTAGGAGGTAGGCTCATGGCGGCGGTGCGTCTTTTCTTCTGTAAGAAACAAAGAGAGAAAGGTTAGCACCCCGCCACTCCCTCCTGGTGTATGTCTTCCCAATCGTATTAAGGTCCGTCCGTAGCCCCCTACTCACGCGTGCGTGACACGACCCCCCTCTCAGCCCAGACCTGTCAGGTCGGGCGGACCGAACCGAGAGGTCGTGAATACGGGAGAGGGCATCGGCATTGGCCTGAAGGTTGCCACGACGATAAGTGATGGCAAACTTGTATGGCTGCAAATCCAGAAACCACCTGGTGACTCGGGGATTCAACTCCTTGTGTAGTGACATCCACTGAAGAGCAGCGTGATCAGTCACCAGAGTGAATTCGCGACCCAACAGGTAGTACCGTAAATGTGTCACCACCCACTTAATGGCCCAGGCTTCCCTCTCCACTGCCGCATACCTGGTCTCCCGGTCCAGCAGTTTCCGGCTCAGGTACATTACGGGGTGCTCGACACCATCGATACTTTGGCTCTACATGGCGCCCAGGCCTGTGTCCGAAGCATCAATCTGGAGAATAAAAGGAAGAGCAAAATCAGGGGTTCTCAATACTGGTGCCGATGTCAGTACCTTTTTTAAGTCACTGAATGCACGTTCCGCCTTGTTGTTCCATACCACGTATAAGGGAGCGCCTTTTTTCGTTAAATCAGTCAAGGGTGCTGCTCTTTCAGAGAAGCGGGGCACGAACCGGCGGTAGTACCCTGCTAACCCCAAGAAAGCCTGCACCTGTCTCTTGGTATTCGGACGGGGCCATTCCAGGATGTCTTTTATTTTGGAACATTGTGGTTTCACCTGTCCTCGTCCCACTAGGTAGCCTAAATACTTGGCCTCCTTTAAACCAAAGAAACACTTACGGAGGTTTATGCGGAGGCCGGCCTTCGCTAGTGTCGCGAGGACAGCGGATACCTGTAATAGATGCTCCTTCCAGGTGCCGGAATAGATGACTACGTCATCCAGGTAGGCGGCACTATAGGACTGGGGGGCTTTAGCACTCTATCCACCAGACGCTGAAAGTCGCTGGGGCCCCGTGCAGTCCAAATGGGAGGATCTTATATTTCCAATGTCCACTAGGGGTGTTGAAGGCAGTTTTCTCCTTGGCAGATGCCGTTAAGGGAATTTGCCAGTACCCTTTTGTAGTAAGATAGGGTAGTCAGATATTGAGCCGTACCCAAGCGTTCAATAAGGTCATCTATCCGGGGCATCGGGTAGGCATCGAACTTGGAGACCTGGGGCCTCATGTATAATGGCGTGCGTAGAACTCACACTATAACATGGCGTAAGCACAAAAGCCGAAATGTGCTTACGCACAGAAAAATCCAGATGCAGGAATCTGTGCGTACTCCAACTTCCACGTTCTTCCGCTACATAAATCCCGATCAGCGTGAAAACTAACGCTCGTGCACACGCATTTTGTAACGCCCCAAATCCTCCCAGAATTACGCCTATTTGAATATGCAAATCAATATAAATCGCCCTTAAGCGCAGCCTTCTGTGAAAAGACAATGGGAAAAGCACGGGGAAAATATAAGAATTTCAGCGAATACCAAATGGAGGCAAAGGAAAAACATACTATTTGTTCAAATAAACCGTGGTATAATCAACAAAATGAAGTTGATCGAGTGACATAGCGTGTTGGAGAAACTTGAAAGCTCACATTCACAAAATCGCACAGTGCCGGAAATAAGAAGTCACATAGTTGCCGTGAAAAGAAGAGTTGTAAGCTCACTGTCTGAGTGTCATATGAACGCTTATTAGGGTACAGAGAAAAAAGGCACACGGTGGGGAAAAAGCAGGAAATGTCAACTTTAATCTCGAATTTCCCACTTTAATCACGTAGTTTATTTTGTCATTTAGTAGAACATTATAAACTTCATCTTAAAATCGTTTAATTAACCAGTTTCTCAAAATTACATCGTAATTAAAGTAGCACGTTAAATGCTTTGTTTTGTATTTGATCTTCTACTCGTATGTGATCTATGTGTGTGAATCACTACTTGCTTCTTAAACTGTCTCTCTTCCTCCAACTGGACACAGAGTCCATTACATTTGTGGTATTACAGCTCTCTGAATAACTAAAATACTGAGATGTATACGTGATGTCATTTTCATGATGATAGGAGCTAAAGCACATTATTAAACATGTGTTTCATGAGCCTCGTGCTCATGACAAGCATTTATCTTTTGTCGAAATTTGTCGCTGCGTTTTTAGCTGTGTTGTTATTTTCTCTTTCTGTTTTATATTCAATATATATTGGCGTGGCCGCCCCAAGAGTCCTTGCTTTTCTTTCCCCAAGTGACCGATCGCCACACAATCAGCTCTGTAATAGAAGTTAAGCCATCTGTAAGCTTAGCGCCGATTCTTCAAAACGTTTAAAGAACATTGAAATATCTTCGTAGTACATGTTTAATTATTCTATCCTTCACGACACTCCCAGTGAAGAATATAGATTATTTAAATGAAGTTACCATTGCTTTGACGCTGGGTGCCACATACTCTTAATATATTGGTGGAGGGTAGGGCCTCTGCTTCCCAACCTTCTTTTATTATATCCAATAGTCCTCGGGGTTGTCGTCCATATAATAACTCAAAAGGGGAGAAACCCGTAGAGGCCTGGGGTACTTCCCGGTACGCAAAAGCACAAGTGGTAAGAGCTGGTCCCAGTTTCTACCGTCCGCGTTGACTACCTTGCGTAGCATCTGTTTAAGAGTCTGGTTAAAGCATTCAAACAACCCGTCAGTTTGTGGGCGATAGACAGACGTCTTCAAGTGCTTAATACAGAGTAACCTGGCAACCTCCCTGAACGTATCCGAGGTAAAGGGTGTACCCTGGTCCGTGAGGACTTCTTTGGGTATACCCACTCTAGAGAACAGGTTGACCAATTCCCATGCGATCTTTTTTGTATTAGTGGAGCGCAGGGGAACCACCTCTGGGTATCGGGTTGCATAGTCAACCATGACCAATATATATTTATGGCCACGATTTGAGGGTTCCAGGGGTCCTACCAAATCCACCTCTGTTCTGTCAAAGGGAACATCAATTAGCGGAATGGGAACGAGAGGAGCACGGTCCCTCCTAGGTATCTGGCGAATCTGACACTCCGGGCAGGACTGGCAGAAACGCCGGACCTCCTCATTGATCCCGGGCCAGTAAAAGCGGAGCTTTATTCTCCCCAAGGTTTTCTCTGCCCCGAGGTGGGCGCCTAAGAGGTGAGCATGAGCTAGTTCACATATCTCCCGTCGGAAAGTACGCGGGACTAGCAGCAACTTCGCACCTCACCCTCATGGGTCGCAACTCGATATAGCAGATTATTCTCCATAACAAAAAAAGACACGCGTGGTATGGAATCATCAGCCTCTGGGCTTCCGGGCAAATCTCAGGGAATCATCATTCCACTGTTCTCTTTTAAATGACGCAGGCGTGGATCGAAACTGATGATCCAGGCTATTCAGAGGGTCTTGTGTGTCAGTGACAGGAAGAGTTCCCTGGCTCGTGCCCTCCCTGGTGAATACTTCCGGGTCAGGGTCCGCCACCAGAGAAGCGTCCCCCGAGGGCCTGCGTCATTAGTGTCTGCCCAAGAGCACGGCGTGGGGACCGTGGGAAGGGAGCCCCGAAAAGGGTTCAGGTAACACAGAGACCGGCAAGCGAGTCAAATCCCCTTTCCAGGCGATGTAGCACTCCGCAGAATGATAAGACCTGGTCTTCCTATGTACACAAGTGACCTGTAGATGTTGGTTTAGCCACTGTCGCGGTAAAACGTAACGGCGAGCGACAATGTTGCTGCCGGAATCAAACAAAGCCATCACCGAGTGCCCATTTACTAACACCACTCCCGTATTAGGACTTGCCAAGGGGTGCGACAGGGCACAGTACCTCTCTGTTGTAGCCCAAGTGCAGTCCATAGGTTCCGTGTTTAGCGGGCACACAGGTAGCAGATGGCCGACCTCACCACACTTAAAACAGCGCAGTGAGGCCGGCTTCTCTTTGGGTTTCGGCGGCGCTTCCGCAGCACGTCGAGTGGGCTCAGGGGTGGCGACACATCCCTGTCGGTACCCGCGAGCTTGCCTTTCCGATCCCCCGGCTCGGAGGACCGTGAGCTGACGCTCGAGGACTTCCAGGAGACCCTGCATATCCTTAAAAGGATGCCGCCGGACCTGCTGGGCGAGGTAACTTGGTATAGCGTTGACCAGCCCTTCACAGGCCACCTGTTCTACTACCTTCCGGGCTTGGGGACCTTCGGGCCGTAGCCAACGCCCCATCTTGCCTCAGAAGTCGAAGGCCTGTGCTCGGGCCGGCTTGTCAGTGTCAAACTGCCAGTTCCTCCACTCACGTGCCTGCTGGCCCTGCATAATGCCGTAGCGTGCCAGGATCTCCACTTTTAGGAGGTCATAGTCTGCGGCCTCCTCCTTGGGGAGGTGGTAATAAGCTCGCTGGGTGGGTCCCTTCAGGTAGGGTGCCAGGATGGACGCCCACTCGGACCGCTGCCACTGGTTCCGGGTGGCCGTCCTTTCAAAGATGCCCAAATACGACTTGATGTCGTCAGCTTCCGATAGGGGAACAAGAGGTGGAGGCATCAGTCGAGGCGGATCTGATCTTACCGTCTGCGCAGTGGCCAACCTGGACTTTGTCTCCTCTAGTTCCCGGTTTGTCGCGGCTTGCGCTCTCTGTAGGGACTGGATCTGTGCTGACAGCCCTTGCCGCACGGAGTTCAGGTCCTGTCCTTCTGACATTCTTTCGGACTGTCTATCCTGCCGACTACGCCACTGTAAAAGAGAAATATGACACACTATTCATAAGTAAAGGTTAGTACCCCGCCACTCCCTCCTGGCGTATGTCTTCCCAATCGTATTAAGGTCCGTCCGTGGCCCCCTACTCGCGCGTGCGTGACAATATATATACAGTGGAACCTCTCGATACGAGTTTAATTTGTTCCAGCACTGAGCTTGTATAGCGAATTGCTTGTATCTAGAACAAAACTTCCCCATTGAAAATAATGGAAATCCAGTTAATCCGTTCCGCACCCCCAAAAATATCAACATAAAAATCAATTTTCCTAACAAATAACACTGATAAATAAGTGTGGATACACTGTTTGCTGAGCGTCATGTGATCATAACTGAGCTGATGGTTCTTCTCTCTCGTGCGCGTCTCCTTCTCCTTATCTCTCTTGCTCGCTCGCTCGCGCGCCCCTCTCTCTCTCTCCTTATCTCTCTTGCTCGCTCGCCTCTCTCTCTCTCTCCTTATCTCACTTGCTCACTCGCTCGCGCGCCTCTCTCTCTCTCCTCTTGAGGGTAGAGAAAAGCCAAGCAAAATGACACCTTTTATTGGCTAATTAAAAAGATTACAATATGCAAGCTTTCAAGGCAACTCAGGCCCCTTCTTCAGGCAAGATGTAATCAAAGCTTGCATATTGTAATCTTTTTAGTTAGCCAATAAAAGGTGTCATTTTGCTTGGCTTTTCTCTACATTCATAATGGCTAACACGGTACAACACCCTAGTACTCCTCTTGAGGGCAATCATCTCCTATTCTCCGTCTGCATGTCCGCAGAATTTTTGGATACGCTTATACAGCGAACTGCTACAGCGAAACAATGAAATCACAAGCACACAAACGCGTAGATCCTCATGCTACGTGAGAACAAGGAACACTGAGTGAGCTGACGTTCTGGCAGCGTCAGCTTGGGTGAATCGCCGAGTCGAGGCGGATTGGGAAACGCGTCACGCATAACCACAGCCTGCCTCGTGGCTCATTGCGCGAACCAATGCTCCTATTTAGATCCAAATTTTCGCTCATACTTTCCTCTTATATTGAATTTCTCGTATACAGAGGTGATCGTATCTAGAGGTTCCACTGTATATATACATTGTGGACGCGGCCCGGACACAGACAGGCGGACATGTTCATCTAACCACCACACGTTTATTTACAATATTTATAACAATAGTAATGGTCACACAGACCCAGTTCAGTCCAAATAGTGCACAAACCCCAAACACACACAGTCCTGGCCACAATATGACTTCTCTTCAGGCCGCCTCCACACTCTCCTCGTGCCTTGCCCTCCTTCCACCCGACTCTAGCGCTGAATGAATGGAGACGGCCCCTTTTAAACAGTCCCCGGATGAGCCCCAGGTGTTCCCGGCAGCTTTCCGGGTGCCGTCCTAAATCTTCCCCCCAGCACTTCCTGGTGTGGCGGAAGTGCTGGGGTAACAGGTCCCCAAGGCATTGGGGCACCTCCTGGCGGTGACCACGGGCCCCTACAGGGTGGAGCTTCCATGCCCTGTACCTGTGGCCCCCAGAGCAACCAGAAAGGCGGCCCCCACATGATCCAGGGTGGGCTCTGACCCTCTTCCGGTCCCTCACGGCGTCCCGGCTGGGTCGTTGCCCCTGGCATCCCTGACAGCATATATATATATATATATATATATATATATATATATATATATATATATATACATACAGTGATCCCTCGCTATATTGAGCTTCGACTTTCGCGGCTTCACTCCATCGCGGATTTTAAATGTAAGCATATCTAAATATATATCACAGATTTTTCGCTGGTTCGCGGATTTCTGCGGACAATGGGTATTTTAATTTATGGTACATGCTTCCTCAGTTTGTTTGCCCAGTTGATTTCATACAAGGGATGCTATTGGCGGATGACAGAAGCTACCCAATCAAAGCATGTATTATGTATTAACTAAAACTCCTCAATGATATACGATATGCTTCCCGCGCGGTGCTTGATTGTTTGCTTTTCTCTGTCTCTCTCACTCTCTCTGACATTCTCTACACCTGACGGAGGGGGTGTGAGCAGAGGGGCTGTTTGCACAGAGGCTGTTTGCCTAGAGGATACGGACGCTCCTCTAAAAAATGCCGCTTTATCGCGGTGTTTCAGCATACTTAAAAGCCCAAAAGCACGTATTGATTTTTTGATTGTTTGCTTTTTTCTCGCACTCTCTCTCTCTCTCTCTGACATTCTCTGCTCCTGACACGCATTCCTTTGAAGAGAAAATATATTTGCATTCTTTTAATTGTGAGAAAGAACTGTCATCTCTGTCTTGTCATGGAGCACAGTTTAACCTTTTGAGTAAATGGTGTTATTTCATGTCTAGAGGGCTCTAATAATGTTAACAGTGTGGGAGAGTTTATAAGGGCTTAAATATATAAACCATACAAACATAGGGTTTCTACTTTGCGGATTTTCATCTATCGTGGGGGGTTCTGGAACACAACCCCCACGACTGAAGAGGGATTACTGTATATACATATATATACAGTAGACCCTTGACTTACAAACTCAATTTGTTCATGAGGGCTGGTTGTAACTCAAGTTGGTTGTAAGTCAAGACTATTTTTCCCATAAGAAATAATGGAAATACACATAATGTGTTCCGAACCTCCCACTGCAACACTTACTTAACCTTTTCATAATAAAAAAGGGTTGTATAATGTGCATAATTTACCAAAACACCAATAATTTTTGTAATGTACTAACCAAAAAGTTATAAAAAGTGCCTAGCCTACCAGAAACAACAATTTCATACTGTACTCACCATTTAATTTAACATCTTTGGGCTGCAGGAAGGGAGCAGAAGGAGAATGAAATGGAAGGTGGTTATTGTTTAGAAGGAGCCTCCTTATGCAAATCTTTTCTTTGTAAAATTATCGAGATGGTGGATTTCGACATGCTGTACATACCGTATTTATTTCCCAAAAATTAGCATTAGAAAATCAGGTGCGCGTCATACACGAGGAAACTTCTTCTGCTTGGGCTCGCTCGCGCACTCACGCTCTCTCTCGCTTGCTCATCCACTCACCCTCTCTCGCTTGCCCACTCGTGCTCTCTCTCGCTCGCTTGCTCGCCCACTCGTGCTCTCTCTCTCTCTCGCTTGCTTGCTCGCCCACTCGCGCTCTCTCTCTCGCTCGCTTTCTTGCCCACTCGTGCTCTCTCTAGCTTGCTTGCACACTCGCACGACAGTGCTCGTTCTCTATCTAAACGCTTCCTATACAATCACAATGCGCATTGTACACGGGTAAAAACTTTTTTGCAATTTCCTTTGTAAAAATTAGGGTGCAAATTTTACATGAGGGTGCGTGGTATATGAATAAATACGGGATTAGCAGGATCGGTCACATGAACACCACTCTCATATTTCCGCACAATTTCCTTCTTCATTTCGATTGTGATCGCTTTCTTTACCTTCGTTACCTTCTCTCCTTTCCTTAGCAATTATGCGTCTTGCTTGCCATGGTCTTAGTGAATTATATATATAGGTAAATCACTGCACTGACCAAAATTACATCCACAAACACATGTATCTGGGCTCTGACTGACGCTTACGAACGCTCTCGGCTGTTTGTTTACAATCGCACAAGCGGATACACGTGACCGCATTCGGGTCATAACGCAAGATGTTGGTCGTAAATAAAAAATTTTGGTCGTAAATCAAGTTGTTCGTATGTCAGGCCGGTCATATGTCAAGGGTCGACTGTATGTGTATATATATATAATTCACTAAGGCAAGACAACCATGGAAAGCACGCCGGAAGGGGCGTGGATTCACTAAGCCGCCGACAAGTGAGACACCTATGGCGCACGCAGGAAGGAGCCACGCCCACCAACTCCAAGACCATTGGATACGACAACAACTCGCAAAGCCACGCCCACCAACTTAGACGTGACAACACAGAAAAAATGGCATCATTTATAATTCGTCTGTCGTAGAGGCAACATGCAGCTCCGACCCACGCTGACTGTTCATAGAGGCATGTTTCTCGCGGAGGTGAATCGCCATATGCAGCGTGTAAAACGTTTTGCGAGGGGTATCCCATGGGATCCTTAAAACATTCCTTTACAACTGAGTTTAGAACACAATGAAGTAAGCAGTCTTTAAAAAACGAGTTTTCGGTTATGACGCACAACCGCATGACCATAGCAAACTGTTTTACACGCTACATACAGCAATTCGCATCCGCGACAAACATGCGTCTTCTTAGATGCTCCTGCACTTTGTACACACCTCCCTCCCACCTCGCTACTACCGTGGTCGGGTGTCTTGGTGGATTATATATAGAAAGGCAGCCAAAACCGCACAGAGCAATGAAAAGTCTACGTGAGTCATAGGTGCATCTGAACTGTACAAAGACGACAACGACTCGAGTGACGAGTTAAGGAAGCAGTCTTTAAAAACCAATAATCCCTGTGCCTCTGTTTCATTACCGTCTCACCTGCTTCACCAATGCAGGCCCCGCAACAGGGCAGCCAACCGGGTAACCAAAGTCTTTGGGTTCAGGGGGGAGTATGGTTACAAAGCTGAAACTTAAAGGAATTAACGGAAGAGCACCACCAGGTGTGAAGCCTTCCGCTTCATTTGACTCAACACAGGAAACCTCACCCGGACCGGACACGGAGAGGATTGACAGATTGATAGCTCTTTCTCGATTCTGTGGGTGGTGGTGCATGGCAGTTCTTAGTTGGTGGAGCGATTTGGCTGGTTATTTCCGAAAACGAACAAGACTTCCGCCTGCCAAATAGTTACACGACCCAACAGCAGTCGGCATCCAAATTCTTAGAGGGACAAGTGGCTTTCAGCCATGTGAGATTGAGCATTAACAGGTCTGTGATGCACTTGTATGTCCGGCACTGCACACGCGCTACACTGAATGGATCAACGTGTGTCTACCCGGCGTGGGTAAGCTGTTGAACTCCATTCGTGATGGAGACCGTTGATTGCGATTGTTCCCCACGAACGAGAAATTCCCAGTACGTGCGGGTCATACACTCGAAATGATTACGTCCCTACCCTTTGTAAACCCCCGTTTGTGTGACTTGGTAGATTATATATAAAAAAGCAGCCAGAACCGCAAAGAACAATGAAAAATCAACGTGGAAACCGACTGAGGCGGTGTTTGGAAAATTAACAGTCAGCGTGACTCACAGGTGCGTGTGGACTGTACACAGAGGAAAGCGACTCAGGTAGGGAGTTGGGGACGGGCACATAAGCGGGCAGTGCGTACTGAACGAGCGCTGTTCAACCCCGTCCTTCGCTTTGGAAAGAGAAGGCGCGACTGCGCTCCTCCGGTTTTCAGTCAGGGACAATTGTATGTTGGTTCATAGCGTGCATTGTTGCAATGTTACTTTTCTTGGTGGTTTATTAAATTACGGATTTTTCAAATGTTTATTTTTTCCTCTGTGCTTAAAAATCATTTAAAAAGCGGCCTGATTATGCGGCATATGCTACGCCGTGGGTTGGCTAGTATATATATATATATACAGTAGAACCTCGGTTCACGACCATAATTCGTTCCAGAACTTTGGTCGTAAACTGAGTTGGTACTTTGAACCAAAGCAGTTTCCCCCATAGGATTGTATGTAAATACAATTAATCCGTTCCAGACCATACAAACTGTATGTAAATATGTAAAAATATGTAAAGATTAAGCACAAATATAGTTAATTACACCATAGAATGCACAGTGTAATAGTAAACTAATGTAAAAACATTGAATAACACTGACACAAAACACCCAGGCTCCTTGCTCAGCTACACGAGCTTGCGCTCTCTCTCTGTAGCACACACACCAACAAAGCCCCTCCCTCCCTCAGCTACAGAAGCAGCCTGGCTCACGCGCTCTCTAGCGCGCGCGTACAAACACACACACACACACACACCCCTATCCCCCCATCCCTTCCCTGTCAGCTGCGCGCTCTCTCTCTGCGCTTGCTCTCTCGTGCTCTCTAATCTCTCTGTAGCAGGTGCTCGCGCAGCATTTTTTTTAAAAATGAGTTTTAAGCACAGCAAAAAAAAGGAACATCGACCAAATCCAAAGTGCATTTAAAAACCAACTCACAAGCAACCAAAAAAGTAAGATTGCAGGAGATCACGCTATTAAACTTAAAGCCTGATCGCTGTAAACACTTTTTATAAAATGAGTTTTAAGCACAGCAGAAAAAAGGAACATTTGAAAATAGAGAAAGGTAACATTGCACCTAATCGCGCTATGAAAAACTCCATTTGTAAACACTTTCATGAGTTTTAAGCACAAGGAAAAAAGCGAACATTTGAAAAAAGAGAAAGGTAACATTGCACTTAATCGCGCCATTAAAAACTCCATCTGCAAACACTTTCATGAGTTTTAAGGACAAGGAAAAAAAGCGAAAATTTGCAACAATTCACACTACGAACTGAAAAATTAACTTTTGATAAATCCGTAATACAAAAACCACCAAGAAAACTAACCTTGCATGAGTCGAGTTCTGGCATGAAGTGTTTTCCTTCAGGTGTTTTCTCTCTTGTGATTTCTTGAGTTTCTGGTGTTTTTAGCTGTTTAGCTGGTGGGAGTGAAAGCCTCATGCAGCCATTCCAAAAACAAACTCCTTGTGACCCAATCCTTCGTGTTTGCGCCCCACGTTACTGGCAGTCTGGCTTTGTTTACATTGTGCTGCTTGAAAGCACGAGGGTTCTCAAATTGGTAAATGAGTAAACTGGTAAACAGTTTTTCCACCTCTTGTAATTTCTTTCTTTACTTCGATTTCAATTTTCTTCAAAATTTTCTTCTCACCACTCTTCACTTGCTTAGAAGCCAATGGAAGGAGAACAATGAACAGAGCTCTTGCAGCGGCGGCTCGCTCGCTTTCTCTCTCTCTTTCTTTCTCTCTCAGGCTGCCTATGGTGGGGGATGGTGTGCTAGCACGTACAGCCTGCAGATAGGCAGGCAAACACGTGCAGCAATCTCCTCCTCCCCCTCCCCAGCAGGCACGTGCTCGCTCGCTCTTGCTCTCTCTCTCTCTCTCTCAGCTCAGCTCAGGCAGGCAAGGGAAACTGGCTTGTTCGTATACCGAGTGTGTGGTTGTGAACCGAGGCAAAAGTTTGGCAAGCTTTTTGGTCGTGAACCGAGTAGTACGTGAACCGGGATATTCATGAACCGAGGTTCCACTGTATATATATATTGTGAGCTGGAGGGCTGATCGCACCCCAAATAGAGACAGACGCCCCTGGGAAAACCACAAACCCTGAAACACTGACTACACATTGCTCCTTATCCTTGCACTATAACGCGTAATACAAGCCTCGCGGTACTCCGCCGACTTATAAGCCTTGCGCGCCTGTCGGTTTGGGAATTGATTGTTTGCTTTTATCTCTCTCTGCTCCTAGCGGAACTGTTATATCTGACTTGTCATGGAGCACGTTTAAGCTCATGTGTTTGCGGTGTCTGAATAAAAATCCTTCTTTTTCTACGACCTTCTGTGTCTCTGTGCAAATCTGTGACCCAAGCGTGACAAGTGGTACCAGAAGTGGTTGCACAGATGGATGCCGCCGAAGACTTATTTCAGAAGTCTAAAACATTTGCACTTAAAGACTGGAAACTAAACATGGATGACCCAATCCGTGCGCAAATTCAAGATTTGATACATAAAGTGCACTGTTGGTTTGAAGGAGACGTAATGGAAACAGTTGTCGTGAATATATTACTGGCCGGCATACCTGAAGTTCTTCGAGATGAATTTCTACGCCATGATATTAAATCATTAACGATTATGTCCAGACGATTAGAGGGTTCACAGTCCACTTGGAGAAAGAGCGGTGGATTTCGTGCTGCTTCGCAACCTGTGAACGAACGTCCAGGACATTCTCGCGCCGATCGACAAGCTGCAGGACCTGAAAATCTAATGGGGTCAGGTAGGACCCCGGGAAATCCAGTCGTAGATGGGACGCCTGTTTCTGGGGAGACAGCGGCAACAGCGGTCGACAAGACCGTGGAGGCTACAGAGCACGCCGACGTGGGCGTCGCAGAGGATATTTCGAAACGGAGCCGACCGTAGATGTTTCCGATGTGATCAGCTCGGCCATTTGGCAAGAGATTGTCGCTTGTCTCCAGCTCATTCAATGGGATTGGACTGGCGAGATTTGTTGCTCAACTATTACATATCCGGATGGAAAAGATGGCTTGTTGATCCCGGTGAAATTGGGACACAGAAATCTCAGCATTGTTAGATTCGGAAGTGACCTTTGTATTGTGAGACGAGACTGTCTTAATGAACAATGCCTTAGAGACTGTGAGACTGTAAAAATACGCTGTGTACATGGTGATGTTAAAGATTATCAGACTTTACTTCTTCCTTTAACTTATAGGGGCCACTTTAAGGTTTGGTCTGCCGTTTGACTCGTGCCCTTGGCCATTACTCATAGGACGGAGAAATGCCCTTTTTCGAAACTGATTAATAAATGTAAGGGACCAGTAGTCCAGTCCACTAATGAACTTGGTGGGGGGGGAGAAGAAGAAGAAATCCAAGACGAAGAACTGGTAGCGGCGGGGAAAATCTAGAGCCCAACTTAGATATTGAACCCGATCTCTCCAGCGAGACGGAGGAGGTCACCCCCGACAATCTTCCAGAATGGGCTGCTCCTTCTACATCTTCCCAGATTGCAAACGCCTCGAACACAAACCGAGTGTTAACGAACAATCAGATTTTGTGCGTTTGCAGCATACTGATAGCTCATTAGAATATGCATTTAAACAGGCTCGCCCTGCTAATGACTCTTATTACCAAGAGCGTAATTCGGGGTGTGAAAACCCCACACTTTATAGAAAAGGACGGTTGCCTTTTCAGAGTGATCTCAGATCATTTGGAGGGGGAATTTATTGAACAACTGGTGGTACCTGAAGCACATAGGGAAACTGTTTTGCATCTGGCACATTCACACATCTTGGGGGGGCACCTCGGTGCCGACAAAACTAGAGACCGGTTATCAAAACGATTTTATTGGCTTAATATGGGAAAAGATGTTGAACGATTTTGTACTTCATGTCCAGACTGCCAGATCGTCTCTGCTTATAAGCCTCCTCGGGCTCCCCTTTGTCCTATGCCCATATTGGAAGTTCCCTTTCAGCGTGTGGGATTAGATATTGTGGGACCATTACCTAAGACTAAGGATGGGTACCAATATTTGCTGGTGTTGGTTGATTATGCGACACGATATCCAGAAATGATCGCTGAAAAGGCCAACTCTTCGGCTGTAGCCAAAGCACTATGTGAAACTTTTACTCGTATTGGTATCCCTAGAGAAATCTTAACTGATCAGGGCACACCTTTCACTTCTCGCGTGATGAAACAATTGTGTGACAGCTTTGCTATTAAGAAATTGAGTACTACTGTTTACCATCCTCAAACGAATGGTTTAACCGGCGATTTAACAAAACATTGAAACAGATGATCAGGCGAGTTGCTCATAATGATCCCACAACATGGAACACTGTCCTACCTTTGTTTTGTGCGCGTGCGAGAATCACCACAGGCGTCCACTGGCTTGAGTCCCTTCGAGTTGTTATTCGGCAGGCGGCGCGGGCATCCTGGATGTGGTGCGTGAGGAATGGATAGGAAACGAGAGAGCAGCTAAGGGTCCAAGCTTTGCAGATCGACTAATTTCGTTGCAAGACAGAATTTCTATGCTTTCCTCTATTGCTGTGGAACACCAACAACGAGAACAGGAAACTCAGAAGCGTCTTTACGATAGGCAGCAAGCTCCGTGAGTTCAAACCTGGCGATCGTGTTTTGGTACTGGTTCCCTCGGATCCACACAAATTCTTAGCTAAATGGCAGGGCCCGCCATTATTGAGGAGCGTATGAGTCCAGTAAATTACAAGGTTAGAATACCGGCGGCGCAAACCATTCCAGATTTTACACATTAACCTCTTGAAGGAATGGCACGACCGACAAGAGGTTAACACTTCCTTGGCTGCTGTTTCTCAGTCCGATGTTACCATTGGTAACGATCTTACTGACACGCAAAAGACAGAACTGTTATCTTTGATAGAACGGAACACTGATGTCTTTTCAGATTTACCAGGCAAGACTAACATTACAAAACATAAAATTACCACTGCACCTGATGTTCGCAGACAGATGCGGCCGTTCGGATACCGAAGCGCAAATATTGTGCGAAGAGGTAAAAAGATGCTGACACTGGGTGTAATTCGTGAAAGTAAAAGTGACTGGTGCAGCCCAGTCGTATTAGTCCCAAAGCAAGACGGTTCGGTTCGGTTCTGTATCGATTTCATACGCTTGAATAAGGTCTCTAAATTGATGCTTATCCCATGCCCCGTGTCGATGAACTGTTGGAAAAACTGGGTCAGGCGAGCTATATCTCCACGCTAGATCTCACGAAAGGCTATTGGCAGGTGCCTTTAGAGGCTAGCAGTTGTGAGAAAACGGCATTTGCGACTCCTGACGGACTCTATGAATTTACAAGACTCCGTTTGGTCTTCACGGGCACCTCTAACTTTTCAGCGTATGATGGATCAGATCCTACGTCCTCACTCTGAATATGCTGGGGCATACCTTGACGATGTCGTGATTTTTAGCAATGATTGGAAAACACACTTAGAGCGGCTTCAAGCCGTTCTTGAAAGCTTGAGACAGGCTGGCCTTACTGCTAACCCTAAGAAATGTAAACTAGGCATGTCCGAGACTCATTACTTAGGCTATTCTATGGGCAAGGGTTTACTTAGGCCACAATTAAGGAAAATAGAAGAAATGCTTGTTTACCCGAGACCTGAGACACAGAAACAAGTACGCCTTTCTGGGACTCGCTGGTTACTACAGAAAATTCATTCCAAATTTTGCACATAGAGCTGCTCCTCTTACAGAACTTACTAGAGGCAGAAAAACCGACCTGTCCTGTGGACAGAAAATTGCTAACGTTCTTTCAACGATTTAAAAAAAGCATTGTCTTCTTACCCGGTTCTAAGGAACCCGGATTTCACAAAAGATTTTATCTTGCAAACAGACGCAAGTGCATTTGGTGTGGGCGCAGTCCTGTCACAAATTTTTGATGGAGAAGAACATCCAATCACATATTTGAGTAGGAAATTACTTCCTAGGGAACGCAATTATTCTACAATTGAGAAAGAATGCTTGGCAATTAAGTGGGCTGTGGAAGCGCTTCGCTATTACTTGTGGGGACGAAACTTCACTTTGGTAACTGATCATGCTCCACTCCAGTGGTTGTACCGACAGAAAGATACAAACTCTCGTCTAATGAGATGGTTTCTGGGTTTACAACCTTACAGTTTCACAGTAAAGCACCGACCAGGTTCTGAACACGCCAACGCAGATGTATTATCACGACTAAATGAACCTAGTACAGAGAGTCGCTTGATTCACAGGAATGTGAATAAAGCTGAGGGGGAGGGTGTGAGCTGGAGGGCTGATCGCACCCCAAATAGAGACAGACGCCCTGGGAAAACCACAAACCCTGAAACACTGACTACACATTGCTCCTTATCCTTGCACTATAACGCGTAATACAAGCCTCGCTGTACTCCGCCGACTTATAAGCCTTGCAGCGCCTGTCAGTTTGGGAATTGATTGTTTGCTTTTATCTCTCTCTGCTCCTAGCGGAACTGTTATATCTGACTTGTCATGGAGCACGTTTAAGCTCATGTGTTTGCGGTGTCTGAATAAAAATCCTTCTTTTTCTACGACCTTCTGTGTCTCTGTGCAAATCTGTGACCCAAGCGTGACAATATATATATATATATATATATATATATATATATATATATATATATATATATATATATATATATATATATACTGCGGTGGGCTGGCGCCCTGCCCAGGGTTTGTCCCTGCCTTGCGCCCTGTGTTGGCTGGGATTGGCTCCACCAGACCCCCGTGACCCTGTGTTAGGATATAGAGGGTTGGATAATGGACTGTACTGTATTCTTACAGGTTTTCATCCAAAAACTTGTGCATTTCACTTTACACGACCTAGTGCGAGGGAGTGTGGGTATTTGTATAAGTATGCCCTGTAGCAGCCTGCCATGCAATCCATAGTTAGTTCCTACCTTGGCTTCATGCTACAAGGATAGGCTCTGTCTTGTGGTAATGTGCTTCCATGTCATTATCATTACCAAAGTTTTGGATTACCCACAACATTTAATTTTAAATCTGTTGTCTAGGTAGCAAGTGTTTATCTGTTTGTGAAAACACTATATAACATACAATAAACACAAATAAATATTGCTAAATTGTAACAAAAATTCCCTGTGTTTTCCAAAAACATTTTGATATTTTGTATAATAGTTAGGACAATGCACCATGTTCCTTCAGTGTCTTGGTCTTGTAGATTTATTCTATACAATATGTCCAAGATCAGGGTGTATCTGATAGCGTATGCAGCACAACTCCTGATCCAGACTTTGTCCTTGTCATGTCTGAACTACTTCAACCTCTACTAAATCTTTGTTGGCAGGAGTACCGGCATATGTCATCAAGCTGTTGCACATGATTAAAAATGCAGCAGCACATCTAACCAGCCAAGGCAGGCACATGTTACTCCTCTGTTCAGATAACTGCAGTGACCTCCTGTAAGGGCACATATTAAGTTCAGTTCCTTGATGCTTGTCAACAGAGTAGTCAGTGGGTCAACACCATAGGAAGACACTTGTGAGGTCCTATGGTCCATCTTGACCATTAATGTCTACTTATCAACAGCATTTGGTGATGTCTCCTCTGTATGGTATCAAATTCCAGTCCAGGCTCTTTTCATGTGTAGCTCCTAGCTGATAGAACAAGTTGCCCAACTCCATACAAAATTCTGACTCCATGCTTTTGAAGACTCTCTTGTTTGGTCAATTTCTTTCTAACTGATAGCTGTTAGGTTTTATAACCTAGGAATTGTAACTCGCTTGAATTTTGTTGTCAGCTCTTCACTTGTGATGATCAAGTTTGAACCCTTATCCTGTAACACTTGCTGCCAAACAGTCCCCCATACTGCTTATTCATTTAAATTGACCTCTTTTGTAACTCAATTTGGGTAAAAGCAACTGCTAAGCAAAAAAATGTAAAAGTAAGACCATTCAGAGTTAAAGTCTGCAGAATTAAAATCGCTTAGTTTTTAGTCTAAGGAAAGTTACACAAAGTACGGACTTGCTTGAAGAACATGAGACATTCATCTTACAGTGTATATATTAAGCATTGAGTGTTTATTTACAGTATGTTTATTCTAATGTTGTACAGTGTCCTCCTGATCATAGCATTAAATATTAATATACCTTTCTCAAACCCACTCAATCCAGTTCAGATGATGAGGTCCAGAGCCTCCAACCTTCCCTTGATGGGATGCCAGTCCGTTACAGTATATAGTTTAATTTAGGCTGAATAATTTCCTTATAATTGTCCTGCATACTCTATGGGATGATTTTGCATTATTTGTCATATGTTGTGACTCATTTAGTTTATAGCTACTAAAGCTGTTTTATTGGCTCACTACCATGCTGTTATATTTTTGTCGTTTTAATCTGTCTCACATACAGTGATTAAAATTGCATCTGTAGCCCTAGAGTATGGGTAGCTTTTTACACAGAGGCTTTGGATTACTTTATATTAGGAAGAGTGCTAGGCTACCCCGTAATAACCTAATAACCTTGGAAAGGGTGCTGTTGCAAGTGTCAATTGCCTCCAAGCACAGTTTTAAAAGATGAACCACACGATATTAGACAGCATTTTATGTTCCAGGGAAAGGATTAAAATTTTGTCTCTGTGCTCCCACGTTATCTCTGAAATTTAATACAGTCCTCTGTGGTAATGATGTATATAATTAGCAGTGCTCTCCGGGGAAGGCAGATTAGCTACCTTTGCTGTAAATTGCTGACAGGTTCAGCAGGCTCCTTAATCCAAATAGGCTGCAGTGAGCCTGCAGCACAAAAGTAAAGGTGGAGGCTTAGTGTATTGTCAGACTAAGATGATGTTGACTTAAACTATCTCTTTTAGAACCTTTTTTTTTTCCTTTTCCCCTGCGAAACAAAACAAACAAATAAATAAATAAATCTAAAGCCATGACCAAATGCTTCCAAGTCACTGACCGTTAGAAATGACTAATAGCATCAGGCATTATCCCTTTTGCTGTACACTAGTGATGCATGAAACACAAGTGAAGGCAGAGTTTACTGAATTCTTTTGTACAGCCTTATAAGAAAAAGCTTTCAAAACCTCTACCCTGTTCTCAGTGATTTTTAAAGCTCTAACGGGTTATTCTGTGTTAGCCTTTTGCCAGTAAGTCTTAAAAAGCTAAATGTTTTGTCTTCCCAAAATATTTTCATTGACCCAGAAAATTGTATAAAGAAAGTATATAAGATAATTTGAAGGGTTCCCTAACGTTAAAACTTGAATAAACTATTTCACAATTTCTGTTAAGCTGATTTAGGTTCACTATTTTAGAATGGGATGGCAGCCTAAAGGAACAGTAGGATTTCTGAATTTTACTAGTAAACTTTTTGCCTTCAGTGCGTACTTGGAAGAACAAACAAAACTGACTGGAAGTATGAAGAATAATTAACTCTTTACATTTATATAGTGCTTTTCTTACTACACAAAACACTTCATGTAGCGAGCGGGGAGCCATTTCAACCAACACTAATGTGTAGCACCCACCTGGATAATGCAATGGCAGCCATTTTTATTTTTTGCCAGTACACTGACCACAGATTAGCTATTAGGAGGTGAAGGGGTGAGGGACTGAGGGGTGAGGGATTGTTAGCCAGTTAGAAGCAGGGGATGACTAGGGGACCAAAATGACTAGGCTGAGGTGGGCAATTTAGCCAGGACACCAGGAAACTCCCTACTCTTTACAAAGAATGTCCAGGGATCTTTTATGACCACAGAGAGTCAGGGCCTCGGTTTTACATCTCATCTGAAGGAGGGTACCATGTTAGCAGCACAGTGTCCCTGTCATTGTACTGGGGGTATTGGGATTCACATTCAGACCACAAGGTAAGCGCCCCAAACCTGCTGGCCTTGCCAATTTAATGGATACATTTTTGGTAGCCATGACAGCCTTCCAGTCTGTGTGCACAGCTTTTTCCCCATTAACTTTGCATATCTGGACACTGTCAATTTTTCCCATTCTTCTTTGCCAAAGTTACAACTTTAAGTAGTGTAACACACACGAGCATGGGAGGCAGATAAAGGGCTTGAATGAGAGTAATTCCGAGCCTGACCGGGATGTAGCGGAGTGCACTGACTGTTTCTCTCACTTTTTTTTATAGACTGTTCCCGGGAAATGGTGATGGACAGGTTGACAGATGAGATTAGACAGAAGTCTCCGTGGTCTATGATGTTTTCTGATGACATTGCGATCTGTAGCGATAGTAGGGAGCAGGTTGAGGAGACCCTGGAGAGGTAGAGATATACTCTAGAGAGGAGAGAAATGAAGGTCAGTAGGAACAAGACAGAATTCATGTGTGTAAATGAGAGGGAGGCCAGTGGAATGGTGAGGATGCAGAGAGTAGAGTTGGCGAAGGTGGATGAGTTTAAATACTTGGGATCAACAGTACAGAGTAATGGGGATTGTGGAAAAGAGGTGAAAAAGTGAGTGCAGGCAGGGTGGAATGGGTGGAGAAGAGTGTCAGGGGTAATTTGTGACAGACAGGTATCAGCAAGAGTAAAAGGGAAGGTCTACAGGATGGTAGTGAGGCCAGCTATATTATATGGGTTGGAGACGGTGGCACTAACCAGAAAGCAGGAGACAGAGCTGGAGGTGGCAGAGTTAAAGATGCTAAGATTTGCACTGGGTGTGACGAGAATGGATAGGATTAGAAATGAGTACTTTAGAGGGTCAGCTGAAGTTGGACAGTTGGGAGACAAAGTCAGAGAGGCAAGATTGTGTTGGTTTGGACATGTGCAGAGGAGAGATACTGAGTATATTGAAAGAAGAATGCTAAGGATAGAGCTGTCAGGGAAGAGGAAACGAGGAAGACCAAAGAGAAGGTTTATGGATGTGGTAAGAGAGGACATGCAGGTGATGGGTGTAACAGAACAAGATGCAGAGGACAGAAAGATATGAAAGAAGATGATCCACTGTGGCAACCCCTAACGGGAGCAGTCGAAAGAAGAAGTTCACGGGAAATTCCACCTGGCCCTGATGACGTCATTCCTGGTTCCTGCCCCTTGGATGTCACTTCCTATATTGACCTTTAAACCCACCACCATTCCTCCATCCCCTCAGTTCTGTTCTGGACTCCAATCTGTATACATCAGTACAAACCTTTAAACCATTTTTCAGCCATGGAATAATATATGGGTGGCGGCCCCAAACCTTTCTGTGGCTTCTTTAATTTTGTGACAGTAGATAATCAATTTAATCGTCAGAGGAATATGGAAAAGCTTGGACGGTTTAGCCTCAAAACAGAGGGACAAATGGTAGTTGGGGTTCCAGCCTGAGTTTCTCCTGCAGTCAAGACAAGAATATGGAAAAAGGAAAAAGAATCATTCATTCTTCCAAAACACTTTCAGGTAATATTAGTAGAACCCCTTTTTTAAAAATCATACTTTTAAAATTGTTTTTTAAATAAATTTTAATAAATTACTCATACTAGTTGTTTTAATAATTCTAAGTGCATTTAAAAAGCAGCTACCTATTTCAGTATCATCACAAAAATGATCAAACACAAACTAAGTAAGCTTTTAAAATTTACCCTTAACTTGTGCCATTATGTCACATTTATTTCCATAGGTGCTATACTGTCTCCTTCATTTCATTCACTTTAGGTCAAAATAGCGTACCTTTCATTATTTTCATTAAAACGAACAAATATAACATGTCTGCAGGCGCCAAAATTATCTGACAGTCATCTGCAGTTTCAATTAAATATGCATTTACTGTAACTCATTAAAGCAAAATCAGAAAAACAAAGCGGTGCTGATGTCCAGTCAAACACATTATTAGTTCAATTACATTAATTGAAGGATTATATTGGGATGAAAACAAGGAAAATAAGACAGAATGGGATTCATGGATTGGAGTTTGACATGTCTCAGCCAGTGGGAATGTTTACAGCCATCATAATCATTTGGTGAATCACCCTTCATGCTGACTCTCATTTCAACCCCCTAGGGTCTTAATTAAAAGTTGAAGCCATTTTCAGCATTTAGGTATATGGAAACACATCACATGTATTAGGAGTCCACAAAGGTGAGCTGAGCTTACTTTTAATGTCATTATTTAATAGGGGGCATTAAATGGCAGAAATCCAAATATAATTTTGGCTCCAGATAATATCTCTACTGTTCCTTGTTTTAATTCATTGCACCTTCAGAGATGACTTAACCAAACTGTGACTTGTGCCAAATGTATTGTGCTTTGTGGTGCTTAGCTGCATGTGCCCATAATGACAATCGTATGGAACATATCAACATACAACACAATAATCATCAGTAAGTCCAAGGTGGAAATCAAACCTTTAAGAGAAGTGTTTTGCTTTAACTTGTCCATTTTGGCAAACACTGGTAGCAATATTGTGCTTATTAAGGTAAAACTTTGAAATGATTTATTTGGTTTTTAACACTTTATGGATTATCAGCCAGGATGTATGAAAATGTGGCATTAATGAAAATAACATGTCAATTCCCACATTTGTAGTTATTTCACAATTTCTGTTTATTTGCATAAACATATTTATTTATCTCCTTTTCTGTATCAGTGACATTTTGCAGTTATGCTAGTTTTCCTTTACCTGCTGTAGATGGCAGTATAGGACAATCAGAAACACACTGAGTGCTGTGGGAGACTGTGGATTCCAAAGACTCCAGTGAACACATTATTTTTGGAATAGAAAAAAGAAAACACTTAATTGTTTCTTGATAGAATCAGACTAATTTTTAGCTCCAGTAATACACAAGTGAAAGAAAGGGAAATCAAGAGAAAAACAACTCTTTTGACTCGGCTGAGTTCAATTACCGTATAATTTTTTCATTTTTTTACAAATAAAATAATGTTCTCAATGAAGTGTTGGATGCTGTCAAGTCCACAGAATATTAATTTTAATCCATTCAGAAAAGATATTTCTATATTTTTTGGAATGTATCTAAGAATGAAAAAGAATGAAAAATCCAGGAACAGGCAGCGAGTGTAGAAAAATGTAAAACTGTTCAATCAAGTTTTTCATGTGGATACCCTGATGATTTTAAATAAATATATACATAAAAACAACCTGATGGGGGAGATAAACTGCCAATTTAGCAAACAAGAGAGTAATCTAAATGGACGTCTCATATGAAAGCTGTTCTCTGTGATTAACAAGGTAATGTCCTGCAACTGAATTAACAGTTGAAAATAGCATTCAAGTACCAAAAGCTCTCTTTAAATATCAGAATGGTATCATTAATGGATAATGCAAAAACATTAATTGCAACCCTGATTAATGTAAGTCTTTGTAACAAGACAAATTCACGTTTGGCTCTTCTGCAGGTCTGATTTCAATGGAAGGCCAGAGTGCCGGGTGTAAGGAGAAGCACCAGTCCATTATTATCTATATATATATATGATTCACTAAGGCAAGACAACCATGGAAAGCACGCCAGAAGGGGCGTAGATTCACTAAGCCGCCGACAAGTGAGACACCTATGGCGCACGCAGGAAGGAGCCACACCCACCAACTCCAAAACCATTGGATACGACGACAATTCACAGAGCCACGCCCACCAACTCGGACGCGACGACACAGAAAAACCGGCGTTGTTTATATTCGTCTGTCGTAGAGGTCACATGCAGCTCCGACCCACGTTGACTGTTAATAGAGGCATGTTTCTCGCGGAGGTGAATCTGTTTGTGAGGGGTATCCTATGGGACCCTTAAAACGTTCCTTTACAACTGAGGTTAAAACACAATGAAGTGAGAAGTCTTTAAAAAACGAGTTTTCGGTTACGACGCATCGCGTGCACTATAGCAAACTTTTTACACGCTACATACAGCAATTCGCATCCGCGACAAACATGCGTCTTCTTAGATACTCCTGCACTTTGTACACACCCCCCTCCCACCGTGGTCGGGTGTCTTGATGGATTATATATAGAAAGGCAGCCAAAACCGCACAGAGCAATGAAAAGTCTACGTGAGTCACAGGTGCATCTGGACTGTACAAAGACGACAATGACTCGAGTGACGAGTGGGAGGTGGGCACATGAGCAAGCAGTGTATACTGAACGAGAAATCAGCAGACTAGCATGACGGAGGGAGCGGAGTGGATGTCCTTCTCCTCTCCTCCCGTTCCACCATGAGCGCCGCACGGACGATTGTGTGTTGGTTCGTTCTGTGCATTGGTTAAAACCCAATGAAGGAAGCAGTCTTTAAAAACCAATAAGCCCTGTGCCTCTGTTTCATTACCGTGTCACCTGCTTCACCAATGCAGGCCCCGCAACAGGCGATCCGGCGTCATTCCCATGACCCGCCGGGCAGCCAACCAGGTAACCAAAGTCTTTGGGTTCAGGGGGGAGTATGGTTACAAAGCTGAAACTTAAAGGAATTGACGGAAGGGCACCACCAGGTGTGGAGCCTTTCGCTTCATTTGACTCAACACAGGAAACCTCACCCGGCCCGGACACGGACAGGATTGACAGATTGATAGCTCTTTCTAGATTCTGTGGGTGGTGGTGCATGGCAGTTCTTAGTTGGTGGAGCGATTTGGCTGGTTATTTCCAAAAACGAACGAGAATCCTGCCTGCTAATTAGTTACACGACCCAACAGCGGTCGGTGTCCAAATTCTTAGAGGGACAAGTGGCTTTCAGCCATGTGAGATTGAGTATTAACAGGTCTGTGATGCACTTGTATGTCCGGTACTGAACGCGCGCTACACTGAATGGATCAATGTGTGTCTACCCGGCGTGGGTAAGCCGTTGAACCCCATTCGTGATGGAGACCGTGGCTTCCAATTGTTCCCCACGAACGAGAAATTCCCAGTACGTGCGGGTCATACGCTCAAAATGATTACGTCCCTGCCCTTTGTAAAGCGCCCCATGGTCGGGTGACTTGGTGGATTATATATATATATAAAAAAAAGCAGCCGGAACCACAAAGAACAATGAAAAATCAACGTGGAAACCGACTGAGGTGGTGTTTGGAAAATTAACAGTCAACGTGACTCACAGGTGCGTGTGGACTGTACACAGACGAAAGCGACTCAGGTAGGGAGTTGGGGCGGGCACATAAGCGGGCAGTGCGTACTGAACGAGCGCAGTTCAACCCCGTCCTTCGCTTTGGAAGGAGAAAGCCCGACGGGACTCCTCCGGTTTTCAGTCACGGACAATTGTAGGTTGGTTCGTAGCGTACATTGTTGTAATGTTACTTTTCTTGGTGGTTTATTAAATTACAGATTTTTCAAATGTTTATTTTTTTCCTCTGTGCTTAAAAATCATTGAAAAAGCGGCCTGATTATGCAGCGTATGCTACGCCGCGGGTTGGCTAGTTATTATTATTATTATTATTATTTTATCCATCCATCCATTATCCAACCCACTACATCCTAACCGAAGGCTCACGGGGGTCTGCTGGAGCCAATCCCAGCTAACACAGGGCGCAAGCAGGAAATAAACCCCAGGCAGGGCGCCAGCGCACTGCAGTATCATTATTATTATTATTATTATTATTATTATTTTTTAGATCTTGACAGAACTGGAATATCCAAATGGGTAGTCAGTGTTTGTTGGGTACAAGTAGCAGGTGCCTTCTAGTTTCTGCTACATCTTGGAAGGGGTCAGGTCATATGGCACGGATGGGCAACTATTTTTTATGGGTGGCCACATGAGAAAACAAGTTTGTTGAGGAGATCCAAACACATTCTGTCAACTGTTATATTAAGGTAAACACTGTTAAATTTCTTTTTTCGTCATAATAAAATTAATATGGACAACATATTGTATTACACAGTTTTTGTTTGATTTCTTCAACCATTGAACATACGCGCACCTTAGCATGCTTTCTAACACAGCTTATAATTCCTGATTGTATAAAACATAACAAAATAAGAAATACATTTTACTGCATTAATCACTGATAAAGCATTTTACAATTTCTGTAAGTTTGACAACTTTAGTGGGAAGAATTAAGTCTTTGATGAGCTTCAAGCTGGCCACTAAAGTCAGGTGTAATTCCTGATGTTGATATTCACAATACAGTAGACAGATGGTCATCTCTGAGAGAAGATCTGTACCGGGATTTCTTGAATTTCAGTACTGAGAATGTCTGTTCACATATGTATGTTGATCCAAACAATACAAGCATTTTCTGCGTTAGTCTTCACAAATGTCAGAAATTCTCCTTTTTGGGAGAATTACAGATTGTCAGTAATGGCACTGACTTGGAAGTGTGGTACCAGCAATGCATCAGACTGCAAGTCTGTAAGTTCAAGTTGTATCTCACTGCGGGCACTGTGAACATCACATGTTGAAGGAGAGGAGATGGTGAAAATTTCAGTTTCCATTGCATTGAAGTCTTCATATCACCTGGAAAACTCACTATGCAGTGCCAGAAACATGGCTGCATATCTGTTAAGGTGATCAGCAGATAGAGTCATCCCTCTTAGTGTGTGAAGGTATATCAATGTGTTCCTCTCTACTTTATGAGTGAGAAGCAGAAGCTTCCTCATGAAGGAACAGAGTTGGCTGTGCATATCATGTGCAAAACGACCTTTGCCTTGCAATTTTGAATTAAGTTCATACATAACTGCAGTCACATCAATAGCAAATGTTAAATATGACAGCCACTCAAGTTCTGCTTAGTTCAGAGATGGATTTTCCTTTCATTTGACAAAACTCCTGAATCTCTGATTTCAGATCCTAGACCTGTTTGAGTCTTTGCCCAAGCTTAGCCACCTGACAGCTGTGTGGTAGCCCAGATCAGTGTGTTCAGTATCATGTTTCTCCAACAGTGTAACAAACTGTCTGTGATTTAATGCCCTAGCCCTGAAGAAATGCACAGTAGTTATTAAAATATCAACCATATGATTCATTTTCAGTGATTTACATAGCACATTTTGGTGAATAATACAATGTAAAAATATGAGTTTTTCAGCCACTTTTTCCTGCATCCTTTTTAAAAGTCCAACATTTTCACTTGTCAAATTACGAGAACCATCACTTGTCACACTAACTAACTTTTTAGACTGTAGTCCTAACTTTTGCATGCACATTCTGACTTCAGTAAATAAATCCTTACCAGTTGTTGTTCCTTTCACTGACTGCAAAGAAGCAGTTCCTCTGTCATTTCAAAGTCTTTCATTATTCCTTTCACAAAAATTAGCAGCTGTGCTGTGTCGCAAACATCACAGCTTTCATCCAAGGCCAAAGAGAAGAAGTCGACACTTTCCACAACTCGTTTCAGCTGTAGTACCAGATTCTTCACAATTTCTTCAATTCTACTTGTAACTGTTCGCCATGACAGGGACAGATGATCAAATACATCCTTCTTCTTTGGGCAGAAGATTGCTGCTGACTCCAGTAAGCACTCTTTAACAAGTTCTTCATCAGAAGACAGTCTGCTTCTTTTGGCAATTTTGTTAGATAATATAAAGCTGTTTTTTACTGTTCCTTTCTTTGCCATATGAAGCTTTGTGAAAAAGTTTGCTGTTTTAGCAGTTTAACTAACAATTATTCTGCAGTCCTCACCTTCTCCTCTTCAGATAAATTTCTGTATTTTTGGCATGCTTGGTCTCAAAGTAACAGCTCAGCTTGTAATCTTTAAATGCAGCAATGTGCTGTTTGCATACCAAACAGATTGCTTTACCGCTAACCTCCGTGATGGAACGCAGATTAACAATAGGGGTCATCTTCATTTATTCAACATAACATGAACAATCTCTGTATCAACCCTTTCTCTGATGCAATCTCCCACAACGTCCCATACGTACAGTATAAATTTTGATCTGCATCTGCATGGTCACATTTAGCTGTGATGTAGACTGACATGGCAAGGCACATAATTTGTGTCCGCACCTTCCATGGGCACACAGAACTAGACCACAGGCCGCACAATGCCCAGGTCAGCCGTTTAGTCTAAATGGTGTAAGAACCATCATGAATGGACTGGCATCCTGACTGGGATGAAAGGTAAATTCTTGCTCAGCCAGGAAGCTGTAACAGAAGGACAACATGAGAGGAGACATAATTCAGCCCAAATGGTCCTTATTTATTATCCTAGTCAAGGTAAATGGTTAATGAATGGACTGTAGGAGGTTGTTTGCCAAGAGTAGTTCCTTCCACAGTAGAATAGATGGCAGAGCTCCTTTGGCTTGGGATTCGTAGTCCTGAGGAACAACCCTGTCAGGGTCCGTGGGTGCAGCCAGAGGGAGCTGCAGCGAGAAAAACTCCCTTGTTTCATGGGGCTTCTGCATGATCTGGAAGCGCTTCCACCACTCAGTGCTATGGTACCTGAAGTACTCCTGGGTCCAAAACAAAAGAAGGGGCTAGAACTCATCCAGGTAAGCCAGATTCAGGTGGTAGAGGGAGAAGCTTACCTGGAGGAGTCGGAGTTACTGTGGATTTAAGACTGTGGTGTGGACTTATAAAAATATATTTGTGAGTAAAAAGTATTTATTTACACCTTTCTTGGTGTGATTGTGTCTGGGGTTTGGGGGCTTGTTGGCTTCACAATGGCCAGAAAGAAGCTGGTGGCTGTCATGGCAGCAATCCTATTTACTAGTGGTATGGGAAACTGTGAAGCTGAAGAAAGGTCTTCTGTATACGTTAGAAGGATGTTCTCCAGATTTTGCTGTCAGGAACAGACAGCCCATTAAGTCAGTAGCTACAGGAGTCGTGGAAGCTAAGTCAATCTGGGTGGAATTTGGTGAGGCCATGTACATTGAGCTTTCAAGGATGGCCTTGAAAAGTTTCTGGTAAACCATTCAATAAATCAGTAAGATTAGGCAGAGTATTGCCCCCAAGTACTTCTCTGCAAGGATTGGACTGTTATTTGTGTGCAGGCTGATGGCATGGCAAGCATGTTCAGATACCATCTCTAAGTACTACTAACTGTAGCCATTGGAATAGGTTGTGGCTAAATATATGTGGAGTTAAATGTTAACTCTGCCCTTATTTTCTAGACATAACTTGGGTCCTGTCTACACATTCAAGTAGGAACTGTATTCTAAGATTGCACAATGGTATAAGCTGCTGTTTTATAAATACATTGTCTGTGAAATTTTTACATCTGAAATCATTCAGAGGACATTAAAAAACATGTACTATTATAAAGCTTTGTTGATTATTTGTGTCTTTCTAAATAAATGCCATCTGTGACATATTGAAACCATTCAGCACAGTTCACCTGCAGCTTATTTTCTAACACAGTCAACTAAAATGCATGTTGATCTTTTCATCGTTATTTATACTCATATAAAAACTCAAAAGTATGTGACAAAAGCTTTAAATTTAAATTGTTCAGTGATTTATATTTTCCTCACAATGTTGATATAGGCTATGCCATAAAGTTAAGAAAATCTGAATAATGTAACAATGGTTACCGATTAGTGTAACATGTTTAAGACAAATATTAAGCTTGATGAAGGGAAAGACAGACATGTTTTGTGTCAAAACTACAATTGTTGTAACAAACAATAAGTATTAAGGTAAGCAATGTTTTACTGGAGTGGTACTTATACTCATTCATCATCACAGTAACTTTCACTTAAAAAAGAAGAGTCAGCTTCTCTGATGAAGATACTACTTTTATGTATTTTTCCAACCTTAGGTCTGTTACTTGAATCACAGAGGATGTGACTGTTTTGTTCATTAGGGAAGGTCCAAAACTTTACAAATATATAGAAAAAGACTGCTTTCAGCCATTACTCATTGTGTGAGCACAAATCTGAATCTTATTGGGTGTTTTACCTTATAAAAGACCCTCATAAACCATGGGTGAAAGCAGATAGGTGCATGAAGGATGCATTATTTTGAATATAAAATATAATATTTCATTTTCTGCGGTGGGCTGGCACCCTGCCCAAGGATTGTTTCCTGCCTTGCGCCCTGTGTTGGCTGGGATTGGCTCCAGCAGACCCCCATGACCCTCTAGTTAGGATATAGCGGGTTGGATAATGGATGGATGAATATTTAATTTTTAATTACATAAAAGAATCTCTGTACTCGTCTCATCTAGACATATATAACAGAATTGCTTAATAGTAAGATGTTAAGTGTCAGCTTAGTTGTGGACTAAAGCTTTCAGTACATCTTCATATGGACCAGAACTGAACACTGGAAAACCCATTAAATGCATTCTTTCTAGTGAGCTTGTCAAGAAAAGGAAAACTTACTCGCTTAAGCTGCTCCTCTGTCTGGAGATGATCCTGTTCAGTGGATGCAGTGGATTTTCCATTATCAACAGGAGCCTGTTCAGCGCCCGTCACTCTGCCACGGATGTCAAACTGTCCAGCTCTGTGCCTACAATAGAGCCTGCCTTCCTCACCAGTTTGTCCAGGTGTGAGGCATCCCTCTTTTTTATGCTGCCTTCCCAGCACACCACCGCATAGAAGAGGGTGCTCGCCACAACCACCTTATAGAACATCTGCAGCATCTTATTGCAGATGTTGAAAGACGCCAGCCTTCTAAGGAAGTATAGTTGGTTCTGTCCTTTCTTACACGGCACATCAGTATTGGCAGTCCAGTCCAATTTATCATCCAGCTGCACTCCCACCCTCTGCACACAGTCACCTCTGATGATCATGGGGTCCGGGAGGGGCCTGGTCCTCCTAAAATCTACCACCAGCTCCTTGGTTTTGCTGGTGTTTAGTTGTAGGTGGCCTGCGTCACACCATTTAACAAAGTCTTTGATTAGTTTCCTATACTCCTCCTCCTGCCCACTTCTGATGCAGCCCACAAAAATGAAAAATGAAAAGGCTGCAGAACTCATTTTGCCATTACTGAAAAAGTTGTGTGCGATAAGATGCCAGAATACAGGACAAAATCATTTTATACTGGTGATTAAATGTGCTTTCTGGTATTTATTTGCTAATATTTTAAATATCTTTGCCGCCATCTATGATGGCTGCTCTATCAAGATGCAACATGGTGGATATAGCTAAATGGTGAGAGGGCATAGTTGCTTGATTTGACATATTACATTATGGTGATCTATTTTCCAAGTAAAAGGAGGTCCAGGAATACAGTAAGTGTGACCACCTTTCTGATTATTTGGGGGGAAAATCTGACTCATTTGAATGTTCAAAACCTACACTATTTTTTGTGCCTGCAATTGTTTTAGCACTGTTTGAGATGTTTCATTTCTGCTTATTTTTGTGCATATGTTTCTTTAAAATAGAACTGCAATGTGTTATGCTTATTAGAAGCCAGTCTGAGTAGGTAGACTCTTTTAATTTAAAGGCTGGTGAACAAAGCAAACCCTTGCGTACTTATCCATAAATATAAAACTAGGAAATCCAGTGGCATGTTTTATTACACACTAGCAAAATACCCACGCTTCGCAGCGGCAAAGTACTGCCTTAAAATTTTTATTAAGAAGAAAATGAAACCTTTTTAAACTGAGGAAAAATATACCGATAATTATTTGTTAGGGATCTCTTTTTATACCACATTGTCAGTTCGGCCCTGTGGTTGTAATATGACCAAGCTGTGTGCTGAGCTTACTCTTGAGCATGCAACATACAGTTGGCCATGTGAACAGTAATCTTGTTTCAAATCTCACAGCTTGGATTGCTGCTGTCATAATCAGTTTGAGTTTCATGGTTGGTTTCAATTACAACAGTATTTGCAGTACTTGTGTTGAAGTGACGTTTGGCATCTGTCAAGCGTTGTAAGTATACATCCGGTTTGATCGATAACTTCACATCCAGCTTTTGAGAGTTTAAACATTCATAAACATCAAAGTGTCCACTACTGAAATCGTCACCTGTGAATCTAAGATGTTTAAGAGGCATTGGCGGTTGTCGAAAGGTGTATAATATTTGGCCATTTGGGTACACTTGAAAGCAACAACCGAACAATTCAGTGGCAGCCATCAACTCACATGCAGAACCATAGGTGAAGGGCTTAAGCATTTCACTCTTATAGTGCTCCTGTGTAGTATATTTATCTCCTGTACCATCATCAGTCCACACCTTGAACCTGTCCCAGTCATTCAATACATAAGACACAATGTTCCTCCAGATATCAAGAGTGAGCCTGATATGGCCGTGCAATATGTAACAAAGAGAATGGAAAAGGCAGGTGCCATCTCTGGGCATGGAAACCACTCGGTAAGTGACAGTTCTTTGATTGATGGTGATCACCTTGATAGACATGTTAATAGGGGTATGGTTGGAATGATGAAGGAAATGGGTACCTGAATAATGTAAAGTAAGTCTAAAATACCTACACAATAACTATAATCGTAATAAACAAAGAATAAAACAGAGGAGAAGCCATGGATTAAATAAAAAGGCTTTAGTTATCAGCAGGGAGACGTGAATCCCGTGGCGAAGCAAGGAAGGGAATGTAGAGACCTGAGCAACAGATGGCCTTATATAGGCAGGCAGCCAACAACATGGGAGGCGTTGGGATGGATGGACCCAACGCCGCCTCACACGGTGACCGAGCTCCAGGCTATGGACGTATATATGTACGTAAGTAGGATTCAGTTAGCGTTGGGAACCCGTGTACCAAATTTCTTGAAGATGGGCCCATAAGTAACAAAGACCATTGAAAAGTTCAATATGGCGGCCGACAGTGGCATCATACCACCGAAATAAGTACGTACATTGGTTTTGGTTAGTGCAGGGAAGCCGCCTACCAAATTTCGTGAAGATGGGGCCATCAATAAGAAAGTTCAACATGGCGGACGCTGTCAACTGTTATGACCGTTACTCGCAGAATTTCGAAATGAAACCTGCTTAACTTTTGTAAGTAAGCTGTAAGGAATGAGCCTGCCAAATTTCAGCCTTCTACCTACACAAGAAGTTGGAGAATTAGTGACGTTGGAAAGTTCAATATGGCGGCCGACAGTGGCGTCATACCACCGAAATAAGTATGTACACCGGTTTCAGTTAGCGCAGGGAAGCTGCCTACTAAATTTCGTGAAGATGGGGCCATAAATAAGAAAGTTCAACATGGCGGACATTGTCGACCGTTATGACCGTTACGTGTAGAATTTCAAAATGAAACGTGCTTAACTTTTATAAGTAAGATATAAGGAATAAGCCTGCCAAATTTCAGCCTTCTACCTACACGGGAGGTTGGAGAATTAGTGATGAGTGAATCAGTTAGTCAGTGAGTGAGTGAGTCAGTCAGTCATTCAGTCAGTGAGGGCTTTGTCTTTTATTAGTATAGATAAAGAATTCATGTTATTTTATTTTATTGCGAGGCAATGATGCAAAGATGGAAAGATTCAAAGTTCAATGGATGTGGCGGAACATTACATCATAGTAAGCATAAGTACCTTGCAAGAGATGCACACTGCTGTCATTTAAGAAGAAAACAACATTATGTAAAAGTGTACAGGTCAGGAGTATAGACCACAAAAAATGTTCTAATGATGGAGACATTGCTTTACCATGCATAGTCAGAACCAACAAAGCCAATACTCCATGAATGACTAAAGTGACAGTAGCCTGCAAAAACCACCGTGTTGAAAGAGTGGCACAGGAGCTAATTATAAAAAGTCTGGAAACAGAATAATGCATTGCACCAGACACATTCATCTCGGATATGACTTTACTAGGACAACCATGTGGAATATCAATCAGTGCATGATACTTATGTACAGCGTGGTCGGAGGTCAGCATCAGCCTGATGTCCAGCTATTCAGGGAGTAAACACAGCAAGCTGAGCCTTTGTCAAATCTGCAAAACAACACTTCATTAATCTGTGTGAGAAACTAGGTAAATAGGACCAGATGCCTAAACTTTTTGCATACTAATTCTTAGACTAACACTGTTACCTCTTATGGCCAAAGGGAAATTGAAGTGTATTAGAATAAAACAGCTGGAACTCATTTCCAAAATTAACGAAAGAACAGACTGGGTCACAGTTGTAAATCTAACTTCACAATACATATTTAAATAGTCCATTAAAGGCATTCTTGACAAAACTGAACAGGGCGCGCACACAAGAATAAAGTTTCTAGAGTGTTGTTCAAAGCTACTTGCATATACTTAATTATAGCAAGTTCCTTTTTACTGTAAAAGCAGTCGTTTTAACTTGCAACATTCATTAGGCATGTTGTAGGGCACTGCCTCTGCTGCATATGTTTTGGCACATCAAAGAACCTCCTAAAATGAAATAAAACTATAAATTAGGTCAGACAGTGAATAACAAGTTTTTCAAGGATAAGGAAAATTTCTGGGTGTAAATGATCAATAAGCATGCCCTAGCAAGTTTATAGTAATTTGCCAAACATAAATACTTTAATCCATAAACATCGGGAAGGAGAACTTCTAAGAATAAATTTCAAAAATTCTTGCAATATCAAATAGACAAAAGGCAGCTTCTCAGCTACTTAAAAATATGAACCTATGATAACAGTGTGATTAACAGATGTAAAGAAAGTTTTAAATCTACTACCTTCAAATAGACAGTGTTGACTAGGATGATGAATTGTCCACAACTAGTGAATGATAATTGATTTATATTTTTTTTTATTACACGGGAGAAATACAATCAGTGAAAATCAAATGTGGGACACCTTGGCACTATAACATGCTAAACTTGTGAAGAGCAGTCAGTGTGGCAACCACCTATCCTACAGAAGAGGAAAATTGGGTCGTCTGTCAATATGCAGACATAAACGAGTATCTTCACATATGATAGGTCGAAACTTTTGCAGATCAATTTCAACTGCAAAATAGCATCTTCTTGTGGTTGATTGATTTTCATGATACAGAGTAATAACCCTACTTAACCCAACCACAGCTGCAGTGGTTATAAGCTCTGTCAATACCATCTCTTCCCACCATGTGATTACATCAGTGGTGGAGACAGATAATAGACTACTGTTCACTACTGAGAGCTTTCAGACATTTCCGTTTACCTCATCTCTAGTCCAGGATTGCCTCGGAGTAACCATGAAGCTGTGTATACTTTGAGGTCAGGTACATTAAGCTAGGTATACTTATTCATCCCAAAGGAGAACTTGATTTTAAGATGGAATATAGAGACCCAAATAGGGAAAGCTTTAAGTGAAAAGTCTTTACATGTCCCACTGTGCATTGCATCTATTTAATGGTTACAATCCTGTGAAGTTATTCACAAATAGAAATGTATGAACTAAATAAGTAAGTGTCTAATCTGCATCCATGTTGGATGGATCCTACCAAGATGAGGGAAGAAAAGTGGAACAGAAAGAAACAGATGGAATTTTAGCACAAGACAGAAAGCACACATCTTATGATGGATGAGTAAGGGGATGTCACAAGGAGCAACAGCTTTGAAATTACAGAAGCAGAAGGCTCTGGGATCTGTTTTTGTGGCATCATAACTAAAGCCTCAAAAGCATAATCAGACATTATTAACTTTAACCAACACAGTGGTTATGGGAAGGCAGGTACTCGTGGATGCCTAAGTAATTTATGTGAGAAATACCCTCCAGTAAACACATAAGAAGAAAGAGGTAGCACGATTACCCACAATAGTATCACAATTTGCTCTGGCTGATCCTCTTACAATCCCCTGGAAATACAAGGAAAACCACTGAGAAAAGGATACTCTAATGCCTCAGAGTTTATATCTTTTTTCCAGGAAGGAAATGGAATGCATAACTCCAGAATATAGCCAGGTTGGATGATAACAAGCAAGAGAAGCTTTCTCTTAATAAAAGATGAAACACATACCAAACTGCTTTCTATTCCAATTGGGGGGCAACTTTCATGTGAAGGACTGTCATCAGAGCCATGTTTGTGGTCAGTGGAAAGGTTAAATAGTAGTTGATTCTTTTTTGCCAAATACAACTGGCTGGATTTTCTACTGTCCATTGTATGCTAAGTATTGGTCTGCTCAACACCTTATACCAGTCACGCTAGTTGTGCAGAGTTTAAAGAGGCAGCATTTCAGATGAATAATACAAACATACAGTAGAGCAAATGACATTAGTGTCTAACAATGTTTTTAATCTTTTTCACAACACAGTCATTTTAACACAACTGTTTACACCATGAACCACAAAATCTTCTTACTCCTTCTCTTCTTTATTTTTATATGCAACTGACTGTTCAGTAAGAGACAGTGATTATATTTAAAAGATGTAGGTAGGTTCCAATGAAACACAACTGAGAGGTAGAAACTGCAAGACTACAAAAGTCACGTTCAATGACAGTGGCACCATATGGCCAGCTTGAGTGTTACAGTGGTGTCATGGGAATGAATGGCAAAACGAAAAATACATAGCATCTGGTGTCCTTAGTTTAGCTGTACCAGAAAACAGAAACAGAAGTACCTGTTTTAGGTTCTGGATGATTAAAAAAAGCATTGTCTAGACTGAAAAATCCTGTTGAATCATAAGGATAAGAGGACCATGATATAGCAAAACTCCCATGAGTCCACGGATCTCTCCTTTTATATGTCAGTAATGCTTGCACATAATGTGTCATAAAATAAATCTTAGAACATGCTAATTGATTGATTTTCAAGCTCAATTTATTTGACCAGCTGAGGAGTGAAATATAATGAGCTATTTAAAGTAAAGTTCTACTAAAAGCTAATTTTCAAACAACTACAGGGAATATTTGAACAGTCATGTGGTACATTCTTGACATGTAGTTAAATCCATGACCAATTAAATTTATTCTGTTTTGAGAGCAAATAAATGGTGGACAACTTACTACAGTATTGGTGTGCTGTGCTTGACATAGAGGCCACTCAATCCATATAATTCAATTATTTATAATTAGAGTGATAATATTTAGTCAAATATTCTAGGATATAGTATTTTCATATTCTGATTAATTGCACCAACATTGATCAAGCTTGATAGATAGATAGATAGATAGATAGATAGATAGATAGATAGATAGATAGATAGATAGATAGATAGATACTTTATTAATCCCAAGGGGAAATTAACATAATCCATCAGCAGTATACTGATACAAAGAAACAATATTAAATTAAATAGTAATAAAAATGAAAAAATGAAAAAAATGAAAAAAATAAAAATAAAATTAATGTTACCATTTACTCCCCCGGGTGGAATTGAAGAGTCGCATAGTGTGGGGGAGGAACGATCTCTTTAGTCTGTCAGTGGAGCAGGACAGTAACAAAAGTCTGTCACTGAAGCTACTCCTCTGCCTGGAGATGACTCTGTTCAGTGGATTTAGGTTATACAGAGTAATGGACTGGTGTGGCACTGGGGTTTAGTGTCTACCTTGTACTCAGTGTTACTCAGACAGAATCCTAACCTCTGTGACCCTGAGCTGGATTAAGTAGGGTAAGTCCAATGTAAATGAAGCATAATTAAGTCTGCGAATCATCCATTCATCCATTTTCCAACCTGCTGAATATGAATATGAATCCTGTACAGCCACCGTTCTCACTCTGATAAATGATTCAAGGACAAGTGGCACTTGCACCAATAGGTTCAGGGTCAGTTATTACCCTCGGCTAATGAAGTCTTTCAGTAAACACAGAATGTGTTTATATGTAGTGCCTTGCAAAAATTTTTAGTTACTTAAGCAAATCTCTAATTTTACTGAATAAATATTGCTTTGAAATCATATACTTGTATTTCAATGTACTTTTGTTTTATTTGTGACCTGGTTTTACATTACAAAAAAAAATGAGAGGAAAAAAAGGAAAAATGCGGTTTGTATAAGCATTCAGTCTCTTCACTCTTATGTAGAGCCACACTTTGCAGCAATATTCAAAACCTTATATTTTGTACTACTGTCACTAGTCTGTGGAAGACATGAGTATAAGAAACTCTTTTTACACAATATAATGAAGTGAACTTTAAATTACTGTAATGACCTTATTTTCTTTGGAATTTTTCTGCAGATATTTTTGTGTTCCTTGCTGCTTGCTGGTTTGCCATTGTTGATCATAATATTTGTACTTGTTATGATTAGTGCTATTAGTACTATTGCCAAATTCAGTATGCTCTTTTAATATCATCCTCTCACAAAAAAACTATAAATATTCAGTGGTCTCACTTTTCTCAATTCTTCTTAGATACTGATATTGCACTGCATTTATTAATTTACTTATAAGTAAGCACTTACTCTTTTATCTGTAATGTATAAAGTGACATCAAAACCAACTTCTCAGCATAACTGTTAGGCTTCCTTCTATAAACTCCAGACACAAGAAAGGCATTCTGATTTTGTATTAATGGACTTTCCGTAAAAGTTTTTTTGAATGTTAATTTAATTCTGTCTATTGACTTTCTAGAATTTTATTAATTTCTATTTATGATACTCCATTAAATGAATGTTTTAAATCAAGGCAATATACCCATCTCTTCCACCCTACATTGTACAGCTGTTTCTCTGCAGTAAAAATCTGAAAAGGACCTCACTGTGCTTTACTGTACTACAGCTTCTATCATGAGGAGGTTGTACAGGGCTTTGATTTTATAAATATAGAACATTTATTTAAAGAACAACAATGGAAAAGGTAGTTCAAGAACAGTATAAAATAACAGCAGTGAGAAAACATTTAGCAGTGAGGATTTGGGATAAAATGGGAGAATACAAAAGAGGATTCTGAAGAGTTAGTCAGGAGTTTTGTCATAAAATGAAATAATGAATAGCAAGGAGCCAGAAAGAACCAATTCAGTTATGGACCATGGTATGGCAGGGGTAATATTTGATTCTAGCTTTGAAAAGCATCTAAGTTTATCTATCAATAGTACAAAAAAAGAATAAAGTCCAGATATACAGAGATAATTATTTATGGATTATACACACAGCTCTTGCTGTCCTAGTACTGTAGCAAATTAGTGAGATAGAGCATAACCTGGCAGACTGTAGATATCAACCATAGTTGGTAATATGACACGCAAGGTGTTGACAATTGTTATGAGCAAAAGGACTAGGAGATGCAAAAATGAAATTGAGCATCCATAACCAACAGGGCAAGACAAAGATCAAAAGTCAAAGGGCAATGTGTTCAAAACCAGAAGGTCAAAACCTGACAATAGCGCCTACTTGTTTAGAAGCTACTACAACTACCATTAATAACAAGAGTGTTTTTGTATCCATCGAGGGATAACCTGAAAGTGGAATCAATGCCATAGTTAACATCCTTTAAGAAGTATCTGGATGAGATATTGGAATAGCTTAGCTATTAGCTAAACAAAAAAAAACAAAAAAAAAAACTTGATGAATTGAATGGTTTCCTCTCATTTATCAATTTCCTTATGTTCTTATTAATATTTGGCACTGCATGATGTCACAAGTGAAACAATGCAGTGTGAACAGAACTAAATTCTTGGGAAAATTTTGAAAATCAAGACGGTAAAAATAATTACTTTTTTAATTTCCATTTAAAACATATACAAATGTAATAATTAAGTTTTATATAGGGAAAAAACATCCATACAACATTCACAACATTCTACATACTGTAGAATTGCATGAATACTACAGAAGGGAGCCCTCTGAGTGAAAGGCTAGTAAGTCTGTGGTGTTGAATTTAGTTTTTTGTTGTTTAATAAAAGTTAAATGTAGAGTTTCAAAATTAGGTTCAGATGGCAAGCAGTTTTAAAAGGAGTAAACCAAAAGAATATATGAGGTATTATAATAATATTGTAGGTGAATATCACGCACATGTGGTTGATTAGTTTTTTTCTGTTTGTTTTTGTCTCTATACATTATTAACTGATGATTATTGCTTTTCTTCTTTATTTCAGTAACATCATGGTGGGGGACACATTAAAAATTAATTTCTTATGTTTTGGTATTGTCCTTATCTGTTATTAAATTAAATTATTAGTTAAATTATTTCTTATTTTACATTGTTTTCCAAACTCTATGTTTTTCAATTGGTGCTTCCCTTCACACTTAAAAGAATGGAACATGAACAGCAAATATTGACTAATAAAGGAAAGACCTTCTCAAAAGCCTTAATGCTCAGTCAATTAAAAGGGATCAGAATTCTGGGTTTGAACTTTATCTAGTGTTGTATCAATGATGAATTTGGTAACATTAAAAAACTAAAATGACTCCTGTGTATCGAATTCTGCTAATGACTTTGACTCTTAGCATAACAGATAACTTTTGGAATTTCTGCATCTGACTAATAAATCCATTCCTTGTCAAATTGATCAAATTATTATGTTTATTAATTTGAATTGTAACAGAAACTCCATTGGGTCTGTTTTCCAATATTGTGTAGAATGTGTCTTTATTTTTGGTGTTTTTATGTAGATGCGATTTAAGCACTACTACTTTAATTCGATGCAAGTATCACTGTTAGGCTTTGACAATACATTTTATCCACAATCTCTTATTGGAGAAACTGTACCAATAGTTTTTACTTTCATTTCAGATGTCAAAAATGGTTACCCAATTAGTTATATATACAGGTATATAAAGAAGGAATGAAGAAAACAAGTTCTGAAAAAAATTTCCAAAACATTCTTGTTAAACTTTCGAACAAATATGTTCATTAAATGTGACAAAAAATGTTCACTATGCAGAATGATAATATTTTTAAAATATATAACTTATACAGTACGTCAATGTCATTAATAAAAATGCTCCACATTCAGCATTACAAAAAATAAATGAAGACTTTGTTCATTAAGCTCCCTAGGGGCAAAGATGTCAATAAAGTAAATCCAAATCACCTCCCTTCTCAGCAATAAATTATGAAGATTGCCATAAGGTATTGGTAATGAAATAATCTGCAGAACAGTGTATTGTTAAGTCCATACATTTTAATTATTAGCTTTTAAAGGAGTCATGACACCAGGAACGTTAATACAATTAGAGGAGCATTTGTTTAATTTAAATTTCTCAGCTTCATATAGAGTGCACTGAGGTAGTTCAAGTACCTTAGGGCTTTGTTAATAAGTGAGAGTAGAGGTGACTGTAAGTTTGACCAACAACTTGGAACAGTAGCATCAGTTTTGCGGACACTGTACCGGATTCTGGTGGTAAGGAAGAAGCAAAATCCATAAACACAGCTTTTGATTTTCTTCTCCACAGAATATATCTCACTTTTCACAGCTGGTAACAAGCCCTGGACAAAACGAATGAGACTATACGCACTATCATTCAAAAGTATGCTGCTGGGCAGGTTTGCTTGGCTTTCTCTCCATGACAGGGTGAGGATCTTAGCAATGCAAGATGACATCAGAGTAGAACTTCTGCTTCTCTGGATCAAGACGTGGGTTGGGCATGCTGTTTGGCTGCACCATGGGCACAGTTCATTGTGAGAAGAACCACAGGCAGACTCAGAACACACTGGAAGCATTGTATTTTTTGAATGGTATTGAAGGGGATTTGCCTTAGGGGATTCTCCTAGCCAAGCAGATAGATGCTGGCCAAGACTATTTTTTTTGTATTGCCATTGCGACCAATTGTCAGGATAAGTAGATTAAAAATGAAGTGTATGTAGAGCATTATCCAGTGAAAGCAAGTTTGGTATCAAAAATTAACTTGAAAATTATAATAATTTTTATTCTGGTCAGCTCTCAAACTGGTGAGATGAAATGGTTGCTTTAGTACTCAGTAAACTCTGTTTGATTAAAGGAAGAAGAGTGCATACAAATTAACTGTTTTTTCTCTTTAACAAATTTAAGCTGAGACTGATTTTTAATCATCATGAAGGCCACTACAAGCTGAATGTTTATTCTTCTGATGCCCATTTTATACCCCATAATTCTATCTAGTTCAAGCTTATAGTCACATCTTTAGAAAAAAAGAATGATGAATGTCATGTTTTCAGATATAGCCAGGCAATAAATGTGACCAAACATCAGAAGCACCAGACTCAACATCAAGCAAAAGAAAAAAAATAACAAGAACCAGTAAGTGAGCAACTTCCTAAAATTACAACAAACCATTTTGGTTACATCAGTTTTTCAAATTGTCATTGTTGGAATCTGTCTACATTTAAGCAATTTTTGTTGTGGTTTTCATTTTCATTTTTTTATATACATCCATCCATCCAATTTCCAACCTGCTGAATCCTAAGTAGAGGGTCACGGGGGTCTGCTGGAGCCAATCCCAGCCAACACAGGGCAGGAACCAATCCTGGGCAGGGTGCCAACCCACCGTAGGACACACACAAACACACCCACACACCAAGCACACACTGGGGCCAATTTAGAATCGCCAATCCACCTTTTTTTATATACATTTTATATTTTATTATTATTATTATTTTTATATATTATTATTTATAGTTCTCTCTCTGGAACGGTTCGCAGCTGAGTGTGAAGCGGCTGGGATGAGAATCAGCACCTCCAAATTCGAGACCATGGTCCTCAGCCGGAAAAGGGTGGAATGCCCTCTCAGGGTTGGGTGAGAAATCCTGCCCCAAGTGGAGGAGTTCAAGTATCTCGGGGTCTTGTTCACGAGTGAGGGAAGAATGGACCGTGAGATCGACAGGTGGATCGGTGCGGCCTCCACAGTGATGCGGGCTCTGCATCGGTCTGTCGTGGTGAAAAAGGAGCTGAGCCGTAAGGCAAAGCTCTCAATTTACCAGTCGATCTACGTTCCTACCCTCACCTATGGTCATGAGCTATGGGTAGTGACCGAAAGAACGAGATTGCGAATACAAGCGGCTGAAATGAGTTTCCTCCACAGGGTGTCTGGGCTTTCCCTTAAAGATAGGGTGAGAAGCTCAGTCATCCTGGAGGGGCTCAGAGTAGAGCCGCTACTCCTCCGCATCGAGAGGAGTCAGATGAGGTGGCTCGGGAATCTGATCAGGATGCCTCCCTCCCTGTTCCAGGCACGTCCAACCGGGAGGAGGCCCCGCGGAAGACCCAGGACATGCTGGAGGGACTATGTCTCCCGGCTGGCCTGGGAAGCATGGGATTCTCCCGGAAGAGCTGGAAGAAGTGGCCGGGGAGAGGGAAGTCTGGCCCTCTCTGCTTAAGCTGCTGCACCCGCGACCCGTCCCCGGATAAGCGGAAGAGGATGGATGGACGGATATTTTTAATGTTTCATTTTATTTTTTTTTGATTTTATTATTCCATAAACTGCATGTAAAGTATTACAGATAGGAAGTAAAAATGTTAGCATTGAGTACACAATGGGAGGTCTGAAAACTGAAAGCACAGCTTATGAGAAGGATTTCGGAGTCGTAGTGGACTTGAGACTATCAAATGGCAGACAGTGTTCAGAAGCCGTTAAGCGGACTAAAGCACAATGTGTGAAGTACAAGTCCAAGCAGATTATGGTCAAGCTTTATAACACACTGGTGTGGCCTCATCTGGATTACTGTGTGCAGTTTTGGTCTCCAGGCTAAAAAAAGGACATAACAGTGCTAGAAAGCGGTCAGAGAAGAGCGACTAGGCTGATTCCAGGACTATGAGGAGAAATTAAAAAGAGTTGAGTGGATTCAGTTTAAGCAAAAGAAGATTAAGAGGAGACATAATTGAAGTGTTTAAAATTATGAAGGGAATTAGTACAGTGGATCGAGACTGTTACTTTAAAATGAGTTCATCATGGACATGGGAACACAGAAACTTGGAAACTTGTAAAGGGTAAATTTTGTACAAACACTAGGAAGTGTTTCTGCACACAGAGAACCACAGACACATGAAATAAGTGACCACATAGACTGGTAGACAGTAGGACTTTACAGTCTTTTAAAAGTAGGCTCGATGTTATTTTGGAAGAATTAAGTGGACAGGATTGGCAAATTTTGTTCGGATAAATGGTCTGTTCTCATCTAGGTTGTTCTATATGGTATCACTTGTGAATGGCTATTGATTTAACATAAGAATCTTCAAAAGTCTTGTGTATGAGGTCACTCGTGTGTATAACATCATGGTAGCCAAAGAAGTGCAATGATGACAGCTAAACATCATCTAAATGTTGTTTCTTGGTAGGAAGCATTTGCAAAATAAAATATTTCTGTAGCCTTTGTTGAGAAAACAAGCCATTCTGGCCAACTAGCAAATACTTAGCCTTAAAATCAGTCTTGGTGAGAATGGACAGGAGATTGTTAGGATATTAAAATATAAAAAAAAGTTTAGTTAAAAGTCACATGGATGTTCCTCTGTTCTGGGTTGCAGCATAAATAGAAATTCTGAACTAGGATAGTTTATAACAAAAATACTTAATCCTTTTAAGAAAGAAAGTAATTCAAGTAAATTAATAAAGTAATTAAAAAAAGGAATAAGAGAATGTCTATAAAAAGTAACAATCATATATGGAAATGTATTTCGAATTACCTATTACATACCATATATTATTAAAATAAAACAAAAATGAAGCTGTGCATCAGCCCATAACTAGTAAACTCCAAGTCACAGAAAATACTTTAAATGAACATATTCAGCTATATAGGAACATTTGGCATTATACCAAATACTTGGTATTGCTAATCTTAACTGTTAGAATTAAAATAGGTCTTCATGTATTCCTTTCCCTATGTAAAGTAAATTATATGCATTACAAAAGCCCAATTAAATTTAAGCTGCTGCTTGTTTAACCTGCTAAATTAAAAGGCAAATTGACTAAAATGAACAATTCGTTTTAGCAGCAATTTTGTTGAGTATTTGATCATTTATATACCGTAGAGTCAGTAAGAAATAAAAGAGCACAAAAAGAAGCTGATGAGTAAATTAAGCTATTCATTTAGTTTTCTTTGATTTTTTTTTCTTCTTTTGAGTGATAAAAGCATTTAAACCCCCTTTGAAGTACAAGTGCTAAGCTAAGATGAAGCAAATAACAAAATAATATACTACCAATGTAGAGGAAATAATAATACAGTGTAAGTTCACTTTGTTTATTAAATATCTTTTTAAAATCTTTTTAGATTTGTGTCACTATAAGCATCATACAAATATATCTTTTTAGAAAAATTACTTTAGGATGTAATTTCTTTTTTCATTCTTTTTAATTACTTTGATTTCTTTCCTATTATGCACACCAGAGAGATCAGAATTCCTTTTTTCTCCTCACTACTCCTCTGATCCACAAGCAAACCAAAGGTCTTACTTGATACAGTAACGTATTTTGCCACATATTACTAATGTATATGTCTATATTCTCTTTCCAACCAAAATATGTCTAGTTTTATATTACACTAAGATATCGTGGTAAGCATTCAGCTGCCTTCAGAATGTCAAAGTAAATAAAGGTGAATGACCCTCATATAAAATAAATGTAAGTGAGTAACACATATCTGTAACCTGCCAATCATTTTCAGTTTCAAGACTTTCTAAATAAAATAACATTAGGCAACTAGTTGAACAATATTAATCATTAAAAAAAAGATGTTGTATGCAAAATGCCAAAAATTATTTTACATTTCACCATGGGTCATTTTATGGTAACTATGAACATTATACAATCTTTAGAAAAAAAGACTCTTACAAGATTGCATTTTTGTATTTTGGCTCAGCACAATGCACAGCAGCCTCCTGAATTTTCTCTTGTTAAGTTTTTCTGAAGTTTAACTTCACTGGGTTTGATTATACATATCTTTAATATACTGTACTTTTAAGACACTTTGACAAAGCTATTTCCCCTTTTTAAATTTTTTAAATTTATGTAAAGTTAGTGTCTCCTTGTCCATTGATTATTAGTCATGTGCTCATTGATGGAGTTTATGTATAATGACGCTTTATAGTTTAAAATGTCATTAAATCTAGTGTTAAGAGTTTTGTAATACAGAAACCGTGATTATAGTGTAAATGTTTTTTATGGAATATATCAGATGTAACATCACAATAAAACTTAAAATGTACTTTACTACCACTCAACACAGTTAAATGTTCTTTGCCTTGATTTTTCAATTGTTTTATCTCAGGCTGTATTCATTTTTATACGAAAAAAATGCAAAAAGTTAAAATTTGTTTGACATACATCTGCTCCATGCTAAATTCCACAAAGCTCCATTTTATACTAATTTAGCACCCTCCAGAGTATTTGCTAATTCACTTAATTTAGTGTTATCTGCAAATTTAGACTGTTTAGATTGTTGTTTTTAATACTAGCCAGAAACGGGTGGAGTGCCATCTTCAGGTTTAGGATGATGTGCTGCCTCAAGTGGAGGAGTTTATTACAGGGTCTTGTTCATGAGTGAGGGAAGAAGAGAGTGGAAGATAGACTGGTGGATCAGAGCCACATTCACAGTCAGATAGACGTTGTACTAGTCAGTCGTAGTGAAGAGAGAGCTAAGCTGAAAAGCAAACCTCTTGATTTACGAGCTGATGTAGATTCCTGCCCTCACCTCTGGTCACAAGCTTTAGTGGTAGTGTCCGCAGAGCTAAACTTTGGATACAAGTGGCAAAAATTAGCTTCATTCGCAGGGTGGCTGGGCTAAGACTCAGGAATTCAGGAGGAGCTCAACATAGAGATGCTGCTTCCCTGCATCAAAATGAGTCAGTTGAGGTAGTTCAGGTATCTGATTAGGATGCCTCTTGGACAAGTTCCTAAGTTGTTTAGGGCATGTCCATCTGGGATAAGGCCTCAGGGCTGACCTAGGCCATGCCTAGAAAGGTCTCTGCATACCCCTGGAGGAGTTTGAAGAGGTGGCAGAGAAAAGGGATGTCTTGGCATCTATATTAAAACTGCTACCCCGTGACCCTCACCCAGATAAGCTGCAGAAAATGGATGGATGAAAGGACATCTTCTATTGCAATTTAATATACTTTATTTCGTATAGTGCTCTTTCTTGAGTGCAGGTGCAAAGTGCTGTTAACCAGTTCACATGCAGATATTAATATAAACTTTACAAACTAATAATTTCATAATAAATGCACATAAAGATACAAATTTGTTTGAAAAAAGAGAAGAAACAAAGCCCTTTCAAACTGCAGCGATATCTTTTCATTAATTAATTGTTGAACTAATGCCAGTAGACAGTGGAGAAAAGGAAAACAAAAATTCCAGTCCACCTCTGGAGAAAATAAATCTCTGCGGGGGTCCACAGTTAGGGTACAGTCTCAGACCTCAGTCAACTAGATGCCCACCATCTTCTGGGCAGTCTACAGTAGACTATGTGCTGGGTTATCTAATCTGACAACTGAGTCTTTTCATCCCTTGATTTCAAGTCTCCCAATATCTCAGAAGTCTTTCCGTGCACAAGAGTAGCACAGCAGTGGCACAGCAGGATACTGAAAAGAGAAGCAGAACAGAGGAGGGGTAGTAATGGTTCATAATTTTTGTATTACACAGTACAAAATACTAAAATACAGGGATGAAATATGCACAGCTAATCAACAGCTAGAATATGTATTAAGGATCTTGGTCATTTAAGGCTTTATTTGCAAGAAAGGGAAATTTGAAACCAGCTCTGTGCTTAACTGGAAGACTGTGTTAAGACTTAAGTACAGAAGTTATGTGTTCATACTTTCTAGTTCTTGTAATGATTCCTGCAGCAACATTTTGAATTGACTAAAACAATTTGAAAATATGATGAGTAACATATTACAATAATCAATCATATTAGAAATAAATACAGGAATTAATTTCTCAGTATCCTTCATATTTAGAAACCATCAGAATTTTCCAGTATTTTTAAGATAGAATAAGACAAGATTTTGATAGCATTTGTCATTACATGCTAGTTTCAAAGATATGCTTAGGTTGCACGTAGATTCATTAAAGCTTACATTAAGAACAACCAAGTTAAAAAGTGACATAACGTTTTTGAAGACTGCATCATTCACCCCAATAACTACATATTTATTTTTTCTGTATTCAGTGTCACAGACGGCTGGGGTTCTTACCCAGCCGGGACACCTAAAAGGACCGGAAGGTGGCAGAAAAAGCTTCCGGGCCACGAGGGGGCAACCGCCCTGGAACAGGAAAGTACCACGGGAAAAGAGAGAAAAGATTATAACTTGTTGGGACCCGTGGCCACCGCCAGAGGGCACCTCAAACCTCGTGGGACCTGGAAATAGTTACTTGCGCCACACTCTGCAAGATGGCAGAGAAACCTGCCAGGGACGCCCGGAGTGCTTCCAGTGCAAAGGGCAGCACTTCCGCCACAACAGGAAGTGCTGCCGGATGGACGTCATAAGCCATCTGGAGCACATCCGGGCAGGAATAAAAGGGGCCGCCTTCCAGCAATCGGGGACTAGAGTCGGGAGAGGCAGCAGGACAAAGCTCCCAGGAGGAGATTGGTGGCCAAGGACAGAGATTTCAAGTCTAATTGTGGTGATTATTACTGTGTGCATTGTGTGGTGTTTTGGGACTGTGTTTATTTATGGAAAATAAACGTGTGACTTTTAGAAAGATGTGGTCTCTGACTGGTGGTGTCTGGGCGAGTCTCACATCAGGAAAAAGTATTTTTCATCCATCAACTCTTTTAATTCACTAGCACAATTGGCGAAACGTTATTTTTGTAAATTTAAGAGGGCAGTGTCTTTAGCCCTGATTCTTACAGTACTGTTGCTTTTAAAGCTCCCAATCCAGAAAAAAATCATAGTAACATAACCCATTGATTCATCTTTCGTCATTTGTTTTACAATGTGCACAATATAGTTTATTCAAATAAGATGAGAACTGTACATTAGTCACTTGAAGGTGTCATGTCATATTCTAATCTGCTTAATCCAATCCAGGGTTGAAGGGGACTGGAGATTATTTCAGATAGCACAGGGTGCAAGGCAGGACTAAACTTTGAACAGGGCTCCAGTCCATCGCAGGGTGAACACATCCCAAAAGCACACTAGAGTCAATTTAGCATTGCCACTTTAGCTAATTCACATGTTAGCTGGTGGAAAACCCACACAGAGTTGGGGAGAACATGAAAGAGGACATGAACCCTTGCCTCCTTAGTGAGAGGCAGAAGCACTACTACTGTGCCACCTTGCTGCCCACTGGGAGATGTGATTATCACATTTAATTGTTATGAAAACTCTGAATAAACATCCTAAAACTGGCTAGATATCTTAATACTTTTAAATGGTGAAGAATTTATATTGTAAGCATGAATCATATTAAGTGTATTTATTCTAGGTAGTCCTACACTTCTCATCACGACTAGAAAGCTGGTGGAAATTGTTCAGAATGTGTTTGAAATAATTCTTAGTCTGTCTGTTTACAGGTCAGTGGCTGTGTCACTTTTTGAGAGCAGTGGAGGTGTTATCTTCATGGTGGCGATGGGTGATGTGGGGAACACTATAACTTGGCCACTGACCTAGCCCCAGCCCTGCCCTTTTGCTGTGTCTGTGTGTAGAGTGGTAGCTCCCTCTGCAATAAATAACCTTGCTGTTCCTGATTCAAGTTATATAAAGGTTTTTATTAGGGTTCAAGGCAGTGACTCATGTGTCATATGGTACCCGGAGTGGGGTCTTGCACCAATGGAACTTCAAGAGGCACATAACATCCTGATACTGGTGGAGCAAGATGAGCCTCCTGCGGGCACTCCTATCTTTGCGCAATCCAAAGATGTGCTGGTGAAGATGACTCCCTCGGATGACCCAAAGTGTTTTTCGTATTCTGCATAAAGCGCACGGCAACACTGATGCACTGTGATAAGCGTCACTGGAATTGGCCCCATTTTACCCAGATAGGCCCTACAAGTCATGCCAATGGAACTTCAAGAGGCACATAACATCCTGATACTGGTGGAGCAAGATGAGCCTCCTGCGGGCACTCCTATCTTTGCGCAATCCAAAGATGTGCTGGTAAGATGACTCCCTCGGATGACCCAAAGTGTTTTTCGTATTCTGCATAAAGCGCACGGCAACACTGATGCACTGTGATAAGCGTCACTGGAATTGGCCCCATTTTACCCAGATAGGCCCTACAAGTCATGCCAAACCTCCCTCCAAAAAGTCTTGATGAGTATGATTTCATGAAGCAACAGATTCTCCTCCGCACGGCTGAGTCCAGTGGCCAAGGGGCTCCAGTTTTATCTGTGGCACATTGACCGGACCGGCCTATACAAGGACAGGTTCAGGACTTAGTGGACCTGATTCAAAGCTGGTTCCACAGTGACACACATTGTGGAGAAGCCTGCTATTGACACAGTCCTGTCAGGGAAATAGGAGGACTTTTGTGATATGATGCTCCAGAACGACATCCATTCGCTCTTAGACCTGAACCGCAGACTGTAGGATGCCCATGCCACTTGGAAGCAGAGGGTCTATCAGTGGCTGTATAGACAAAAGGAAGTGAATGCCCCACACATTCGGTGGTTTATTAGTTTACAGCCATTTGCTTTTGATGTTCGCTACTGGCCCAGGGTTGCACATGTCAATGCTGATGTTCTCTTGCACCTAGCCAAGCCCAACTTGGGCAGTTACTTTATCCAAACCGGTGTGAACAAAGCAAAGAGGGGGAAGGTTAGAGATTTTTTAACTCTTTTGAGAACCTCCCTAACGGGGCAACATGCTAAAGTCCAATTGACGCATCTGTTAAGGGCTGCTTGTCTGTTGCAAAGGCAACCGCAGGTTCACAGCACCCCACAGGTACCTAGAGCGTCGAAGGTTTGTAGCGCCAAAGAGGGAATGGCAAGCCCACCATGAATTTTGTGACACCCTTAAATTCAGCAATGTCTTTTGGGTGCAAGTTAGTGACTCACGCGTATATATATATTTATATATATGTTTTTATATTTATATACATAGTAGTGAAACAGTAAAGTGAGGAGGGCCCCGCCCAGCTCCCTACTCCTGACATCACGCTTCCTCTTCCTCTGGGCCCACAGCCTCTGTCTCGGATTAGCATGAATATATCACTCCTGCAAGTGAACTATGATTCTCAGCGAGATGAGAGAAGTCAAAAAATCAGCGGGGAATGTTCAAGCAAATTATAGAAAAAAACCCGGAAGGAAGAGAAAAGAGAAGAAGAGTAAAGACTGTGAATTGTGCTTGAATACTGTGCTGTGGGGAGAGAAAAAATTCTCCCCAACTGTAAATAAACCATGTGTGTTGGACTAGAACTTGTTTCTGCCTGTCTGTGCTGGGTCAGGGTGGCTGTACACTCACCAGTGATCCACAGTATGTGTATATATATATATATATATATATATATATATATATATATATATATATATATATATATTTTATATATATATATATATATATACACATATATATATATATATATGTGTGTATGTATATATATTGCCTTTGCATTTCAGACACTTGCAATTTTTATTACCATAAAGATGGAAATAAAGAAAATATACTTTTATGATGCTTTTATATTGTTTTCTATAATCAAGACTCACCCCTGCCAGATATGTAACTGATGATTTCTACAAGATCTCTAGATTTAAAATTTCAGCAGGGGGATATAATATGCAGTAAACAGATATACACTCAGCTGGTACAGTTTTAAAAATTTGCATTTATAGTCTCAAATAGTTTAAAGATCAATTTAAATTCAAATTCAGCAGAATTCTAGAATGTGTAAAATATGATAGTTCAAACAGGCCTTTGATTTAACATTAGTTGGTCAAATCAGTACCATTATACGGTACTGGATATCTTACCTAAAGTCATTTCTGGTGCATCAGTGTAAATACAAATAAATGCTTGTATTTAAAATTGGATATAATCTCATTTATTTAACATTGGAAAAAGCTCAGGCTAAATGTCTATATAATATTTCAGTTATATTTTCAATATAAATGACTATTGCGTTGCCCTAACAAGGAGCACAGTATGGGATATACAATTAGTGGTGGCGATTAAAAGTATAAGTATTGCTTGCCAAAATGCTATCTCCATAAAATCACATTTTCTAGTCTACCTCTGCCTTACCTTCAATTCCACCTTTAAAATCAATACCAAGCTGATGTGCCAGGAAAATGAAGGTACAGATTCTTCTCATTGGGATATTGAGTGGGATTTGAATACTGTCATGGTGACTGCTTTTAATGTGCTTACACGCTTTCCATTTTTAAGTTTTAGGCTGAAAATATTTTGGAATTCCATTTGTGTTTCCAAGTCTTGTTTGCTTCCTAATATTTTTTCATAATATACTGAAAAAGAAACCTAACATTCTCCAAAATTGGCACCTTAACTGCCCCCTGCCTCTCACTTTTTTTCAACCATGCTCAAACTTTTATAAGGTTACAAATGACAAGGTCATTCAGGTGGTTAATCAAAAATTAAGAATGTCTTCCACAGAGTTCTTTGAGTTACATAAAACGTGAAGTTTCACAAACAGAAGGGCTTTTTTTCTCTCTTTGCCTGAAGACATAAAGAAAATGTGGGGAATGTCATTTATACACAATGAAAATGGAGTCCAAAGGTGTCAATGAACTCTCCCCTGAACCTAACTTGACAAGTAAGTTCTCATAAGCCTCTGTTGATTTGCCAAATGTACTGAAGAAAAGAATTCAGCACATAAAGCAGATGTTTGAAGCCCAACTCAGTAAAACATGTCAGCATTTTCCCATGAAAGGAAATGGCAGTGCTCGGAGGTCAACACAAGTCGACTTATTTTAAAACAAAGTCTCCAGATGTATTGCACTTGCAAGTCCAATTTTCCCATCCTTCATCCTTTACCTTTATTTGACCCCTAATATTTGAATGTAACTTTCATACAGTATCTTATTACTACAGTGAAGTTTTCCAAAATAAATGACTTTGCAAATTTGGGACAGTAAATATAGAGAATCATTCATAACTGTCAGTTTTTCATGTGCTTTTTAGATTGCAAATTTCAAAATTGGCAAGAGGACAAACCACTCTTCAAAGCAATTGGTTTAACAATAAATATTATTACTTTTTGATGGTGGTTAAATGTTTGGCTAAAAAAGACATGTAAATGGTGATTTTTTTTTTACTTATCTAATTGCTCACTAAAACAGGTCACTAAATTTCATTGTTTTGCATGAAATATGGCCTCCTCTAATGATCTTTAGTTTTAAGAAGAGATTAACTCCAAAAATGGCACTGCTATCTAGTAAAAGGCACAATAGACTGGTATTCCCTTGTCAGTCTATGGAGAGAGAGCACAACAGTTTAATTGCCATGTGAAGGTGTGCTTTAGAATATGCAGGGCTTGGCTGAGTGACTCCTGAGGTTTGTTACGTGTCTAGGAGAATGTTTCCCAAACCTGGCACCGATGAATCCCACTGGCTCCCTGTTTTTGTCAGAAACATATGTTTTGCCAATACTATTATATATTATTTTTGCTACATCATTATGGCTCCATTATTTTGATGTTATCATGATATCACCATTCTGAAGGTGTTTTGTCAGAGAATCCAAAATGTTATTTACAGTAAAAACTCCAATTGCTTGCCACACTTGATGACAACATGCATTGTGTGATATTGCTTATTTTCTCTATATACGATCAAATCATGAATTAAATCTAATCTAAATGTAAACTTAAACACATTTTGGCTTTGAATTTAATTTTGGATTTTTATTTTTTCTGGTTAGCATTTAGGTTTTGTCAAAAGATTGCTCTGTCCTCTTGTGCTTTAGACACAAGCTAGTATTTTGACTATTCTTTGCCATTCTTATTTGTAAGACATTCACTAAACTCTGCCAAGCACTATAAAATATTTATAAATCAGATGGGAACCAAACTTGTTGACCTCAGGTTAAGTGTAATTTACTTTTATATGCAGAAAATAACTTTTACTTTAGATTAATGGAGATAGTTGATTTCTATACAAAATTGTCTATTGTTTTGTATAACTAGGGTTTCATCCCTAGCTCAAGTTTCTTTTCATTTTATTAATTTATTTTATTACTAAAGATGTATTCTGTTGTAATTTGTTATTGAATATGTTTTTGTCTGTTGATAATGTATTATTGTATAGTGAGTATTTCCCTGTTTAGTAATCTTATATTAATATATTATGTTGTTTCTGCATATATTAATTATTTTTCTTTATGTTCCTTTTCCTTTTCTATGTTGAGCCACAGGGGGCGGGACCCCCTGTCTTGTAGATGCATTATCATCTTGCAATATATATGTGGTATTTCCAGGCCTATACATAACCGTGGCTATACTAGTACAGGCTTGGATCCAGTTAATGCAAAGCCAGGAAGGTGATCCTCAGACACACATGGATGACAACATTAACACATGTAATATCATAACAACCATAGAGCATTGTCAGACAGAGCTATTTATTATCCCCAATGCTTCTTACTTTTGATATTGAACTTTTGGTAGCATCCATGATGAACAAAGAGTAAACATAATAATAAATCATAAAACTCAAGAACGGATAATATTTTAAATAAAGAGTAGAAGATGGATTTCAGCAAAGGTCGACATCCAGGGGTAGAAGGCTAAACATTCAGACAAGTCTCCTAGAATCTATTATTTGCTTCTATCCTCTAGATGGCTGCAAAGACCACAAGATAAGCTAAGTCACCTGCACTTTTCTTTATTGCACAACATCAAATACTGGCCATTGCTCTTATAAAAACAATCCACAGAAATGTTTTGTATATTGTTAATTGCTCAAATTCTGCACTGTCAGGGGAGAATTTTAAGCTGTTAGAAGAAATTAAAAAAACAGCGTCACCATGCAACATGTATTGAAAGAAGAGTGACTGAGCAATGCATGCAATCAGTTGCTTTGTATAGTATTATATGCTTCAAAATGATCAGGTATAGAAAGTTCATCCATTTGTTAGTGATACGTTTTCCACGATTTCAGTAATAAAAAAGAATTCTGAAATTTTTCACAAAAACTAAGTACAACCTTCAGCCATGATGCAAAAAAAAAAAAAGAAATCAGCTACTAAAAACCGTAAAATGTAAAGACGAGAGGTATGATGAGTATTTGGGTTTAATAATAGTGCAATAAGGCAACAAAAAAAGTGAGACTTCCAGTACCTGAAGCAGTATTAACAGAGACAAATTCCCCATATTGTTGGTATGCTCTTCTAGGCTCAGAAAAGAAGATTTCTGCTTGTTGCATTTACTTGTTCAAAATTAACACTGATTGATCGCTTTAGCATTTCCTTTACAGGGCACTAAGGAAAGAGATGGGATTTGGAAGGCAGGGTAGAAGTGATGCCATGCTTTATCTGAGGCATCTTCCTGCATTCTGTTGGTAGAAATGAAAGGTGGGTTACAGACGGTGCTTTCCCTTTAGTTTTATATTTATAACAAAACCTTGTAAGGCACGAACTTACTCACGTGCTTGGCAAGAGTTAATCACAAAATCTAACATACTAAAATCTAAAAAGGGTAAAACTGAATCTAAAATTAGAAGAAACAAGTGTAAATGAAAAAAAATTCTTCCAATGCAAAATCTTTTTAAAAACAGGACTTACTGCAATATTAATTAATACCATGGTGCAGAATTAGTGACAGGCATGTCTTTTACAGGTCTCTCCCACAGTACAAATAAAAGACACCGAACAAAACAAAAGCATATCTCACGCCTTCATCCTTATCATTGCCACTTTCAATCAACTTCTTGGGATTTCAGGGTTCACAACTTGAATAAGAAAGTACTTTTCTAATTGTACAGGCCCACCCATCAGACTAATTAAATCACTTTTCATTGGTTGTCTCAGGATAGTTCAGATATCTACGAATTATGGTTACATGAAAGAATAAAGTCATATTCAAATTGAATTTCAATATTTTGAAAACCGTATAAAAAAGAAAGTCATATCTTCATTTCACTTTAGCTAGGAGAATTAATATTGTTAACAGTAATGTCCTTCCAAAGCTCCTGTGTCTTTTTCATGTCCATATCCTGTATATTAAAAACTCATCTAACTCACCATCCTCCTGGTCTGTGAGCCAACATAAATCTATGGTCCACACGAGAGGCTCGCCAGCAGCCATGCATCAGGATGATGGACTTTAACAGTTAGGAAAAGTGATCATAGTACCCTCTAAGTGCTGTGTCTGTGCTTCCAGGTATTTACACCTGATTGGACAGTCTGCAGTCCCATGAGGAGTGTTTCCTACTCATGACCATACTCAGGGGTGCTACAGTTGAGTAAAGTTAGACAATCAGATGATGACCTCACAAGAGCAGAGAGATACATCTGATGGAGAGGTGAGCAAGAATTCATCTGAGCCACATTTCCTATTTTGCATGTTGGAACTAGGTATTACTGATATTATTTCAAAATTAAAACTTATTAAGCCTGTTTTCCTGCCTGAAGGTTTTGCTTTATTATATCACCAAGAGTTGAGAAACTGTGCCAAGATTTAAGAAGCTGCTCTTTTCTCAGGTATTTCAATTAGTGTTAGGGAGACAGAACACTTCCTAGTAGACAAGCAATAATGACAGTCATACCTGAGTGAAGTCTGAAGCTAGTGGGCCATAGTCCTGGTTGCAGCTGCAACTGTGAACTGTTTATTCCAAAAGGTTTGTAAGTATAAGAATATTCAAATGGAATTTAGTGATGGAGGTGCAACATATATCTGTGTTCTACAGAAAAACAACCTCTGAATTTGATTAATAGTTTATATTTTTATTGCTATTTTGATGACATCACCATTTTGTGTCCTTGTTTTTTGTACATTTGCTTTATAAAGGTTGCCACCATTGTAGTTCTTTTGGTTGCTATGATACTACATGCTTGGTAGACACATGATGTGCATGTTATTTGACCAATGACATAATGGAAGCCATGATGTAAAAGATGGTGGCATGCATTTCACAGTGTCCAAACTTTAAGCAACTAAAGGAATGACTTTGAAAGAGATTTATCTCTGATCAAAAAATTCTCTTTTTGTCAAAGTTTATTTTTTCTTTTGAATTCTATGCTGTACTTAACACTTTGGTGAATGATCTATTCACTTGTCAAATGACTTTTTCAAAAGTTGTAGAATAACCTGAAAAGCCCCTAAAGGATGACTGCCGTTGATCTCAATTTTATATTGTCCAATATGATTCATTATTTGTCCTATATAAAGAAAACATATATAGACAGACATCCATTCAACAATTTAGCTGGAATCTGTCAATAAGAACGTCCCCTGTTTCTCTAATCTCTCATTACATCTATGACATGAAGCTGTACTAGATACTTGCTACAGAGATAATAATGAAGATTTAGGTGGGGGTTCCAGGCTCTATCAAATTCTTCAAGGCCCTCGCAGTAGATGATCATATAATAAATGATAAGAATGGTATGTGTTAATTATTGTCTCAGACAAGGAATGGAATGCCACTGATGGCAAGAGGAATTCTTCTGTACAAAGCATGGTGTAATTTAAAATTGCGTGTTGAACACACCTACTGTATCTTGTCTAGAATAATCTAAAATCTAAAGATTCAGATTGAGCAGTGTCATCAAGTTCATCCTCGGTAGGTCATATGCTTTAAAAATGCCCCCTAATCAGACCATTTTAAGAAAAAATGAGGCATATTTGTCCTATAGTGAAGGATATGGAGGCATTCTCTTTAATGATATTATTTGAGATAACAACAGATGAGGTAAAATTGTACAACGAAAAAACTATTGTAATATCCTACACTAAATTGTTCGTGCTTCAGTTTATTTTATTATGTTGAAATTCCCTGACTGATCCTCCATAATTCAATGGGAAAATGATGTCTATAATCTAAAACTAGAAAAAAAAATTTACTTTTCTATACAAGGAAATGATCCAGAGCCTTTTCAGAATTTTAAACTAAACATGCTGGCCTCGGTTTGACCTTTTCTAATGTTTCTCATTGAAGTGTCAGTTCACATAGCTCCTTGATTTGAAGTTTATGTGTCAAGTTTGACATAATTTAATTTTATTTAAATATAAATGTTTGCAATTTATGGTGTGGCAGGTGCCCTGCCCGGGGTTTGTTTCCTGCCTTGCACCCTGTGTTGGCTAGGAATTGGCTCCAGCAGACCTTGTAGTTAGGATATAGCGGGTTGGATAATGGTTGCAATGTTATATTAATAAAATTTTTGATTTTACTTTTTGGAATATGATGCATAAACTCAATAAAACAAAACAAAAAAAATTGGTGAGGAGAATTGTCTATGCTGGAGCAAGTAATGCTTACTGCTGTCCCCTCTGGGAAATTTAGAAACATTTAATAATTACTGCACTTTGTTAATTAAATACACCATTTGTGTTACTGAAAGGGAAAAATTTCCAGCCATTATCAATCATGTAATTCTGAAGCCATTTTTTCATTTTCCAAAATTAAACTATAAGGAGTTTTAAAGCCAGAAAAGCTTTCATTCAATTTGTTCAGTGACCTTGTTTGATGCAGTGTCAAATAATATTTAGTTCCTTGCAGCTCCAAGCGATTGTGTGGAATCTATAGGCTTTATCTGTTTTCACATTGGGATTTCACCCCGGTTCACCAGTTTTCTTTGCACACCACAGAAATATGAGGCTTAGCCTAAATGGTCAAATAAATAGCAAATATAATATTAAATATTATTAATAAAATACAGCTTTTCCACTATAAAAAGCAGCATTAAATGCAAGGGCTTCTAATCATGGCAACTACACTTAATACTAATGGGTCTGTAATGGCACTTCACTGGGTTTTGTAGTACCTTGTAGAGAAAAGCTCTTTATGTAAGAAATTAGCTCTTAGGGCTTTGAAAATGTTCCAAATATGTGGACAAAGCACAAATTTGTGGTGTCTAATAAGCTACTTAGTAAGATAAAACAGATCAAAAAACCTGAACTTGCATTATTGTATTCAGGAAGAGATCTTTGAAAATCAGGAACCCATTGGTATTTCACAATTCTGTGATTTGTTCATGGTTATTTATGGAGCTTGTTACAGATCTTAATAAATAATTAATGGGGCATTCATCTGGATGGTTATTTAGGGAAACCAGAATGGTTCCTCTATGGCACTGCTCTAAAGGACTGCTGTGGCACCTCTTTATTTTTAATAATGTATGAATTTCCTACTGTATCATTAGCTTCTTCCTGTCTCATACCTGGAGATGGCACTTACAGCACATCTCAGCCCCCAATCTATTGTTGCTCTGCTATTAAACAATATTAACACATACTTGATTGTGCATCTCGATCAACCCCAGCGCCGAAGCACTCATATCTGCTACAGGAGTAAAATTCACTTGGACTATTTTTACAACTGCTGCAGACCTCAGATTAGAGTGATTAAGACCATCTTTTATCTTTTTTTAGACTCCAAGTTGGGGTGTGTATATCTAACCTAAGTGTTACATGCCATAAGTTCGGAGAATCGAGACTACTGAAAGTGATTTGATAGAAACTAGACACTCCTTTTTTTTGCTTTAAAGCACACAACTGTTTAACCTTTGCATGGTTGGAGATACTTTATCTTTTACAAAGGCTTTTATTTATGTGAAAACTGAATGGCAGTCATTCTGAAAAGAGAATATAATCCATATTCTTCCTTCAGGAAATATGGTTCCAAGAATCTGTGACACTTAATATTGTGGTCTAAACATTAACTATAAAGCACAGACGGCATGCTCTCTGAAACTGGTAGCTTTGTCCCTTCTAAGTGGAATCTTTTCAAGCTTTTGTTCCACATTTCTTCTTTTGTCCCTATGGCTTCACTAGGAAGCCACTGGGGAGATTATTTTTTCATTTTTATTATTTTTTTTCATTTGTAGGCCATTGATGGTAAATGAGTGAATGCCATGACTCTGAAACAAATACCTGCAGCAAAAATACCAAATGCATCTCTTAATTTCCACACATTTGTAAAAAATCTCTATATATTTACAAAACAAAAGTATATGATATTCATAAACCTAACAAATCAGACCAGGAACAATGCAGCAAATCAACAAAGAAGTCCTTTTAAAGACCCAATATCATGTTAAATTTTAAATCAGACGAAATTTAGTAAAAGAGGACTCTGATGAATTTCAGTTTTTAGAATGAGTTTGAAAGTGTTTAACTGAGAGTGCTAAACCTCACTTAAGTTTGCTGCTGGTCTGTGCTTCAAGCATTCCCCATTTAGTCTGCAGTTTGCATAAGCATCATTGACTGTATCCAAACTAGAAAAAGCATTTGATTCAATGGCTTTCTTAACAATTACTGCTTTTTAATTTCATTTTTGAATAGTGGAGTAATTTGTGACAGATGGTTATCAGCAAGAGTGAAAGGGAAGGTCTACAGGACGGTAGTGAGACCAGCTATGTTATATGGGTTGGAGACGGTGGTACTGACCAGAAAGAAGGAGACAGAGCTGGAGGTGGCAGAGCTAAAGATGCTTAGATTTGCATTGGGTGTGACGAGGATGGACAGGATTAGAAATGAGTACATTAGAGGATCAGATCAAGTTGGACGGTTGGGAGACAAAGTCAGAGAGGCGAGATTGCATTGATTTGGACATGTGCAGAGGAGAGATGCTGGGAATATTGAGAAAATGATGCTAAGGATAGAGCTGCCAGGTAAGAGAAAAAGAGGAAGGCCTAAGCAAAGGTTTATGGATGTGGTGAGAGAGGACATGCAGATGATGGGTGTAACAGAGCAAGATGCAGAGGACGGAAAGATATGGAAGGAGATGATCCGCTGTGTCCCAACAGGAGCAGCCAAAAGAAGAATAAGAATAATTTCATTTCTGAATGGCAATGTTTGTAGAAGCACGTTTCATGATAAATGTTCTCAATTGTACCTGTTTGCTCAGAAAAATCTTTCAATTCTATTATTTTTCCAAAATAGTGTAAAACATTTTCAAAGACATAGCGATGTGGTAAATGAACTGTAAAATTTCCATCCTCCATTCTTTTCCATTATTCCTCCATTATTTTCTCATAGAACTATGTCTTTAAGAGCATCATTGTGCCATCCAGAAATCTTATTCTTCAACATACTTAATTTTATCCATCGCTTGCATCTTGTCCATCATACATGTTTTGCAATAGGTTTATATACTGACCCCTTTTTTCACTTCTGCTCCCTAAAAGTTGCCAGAACTTTCTTCCACATGTTTTAGGACTGTCCTATTATTACTCCTTCCTAGATTTTTGTCTTGATTTCCTTCTCATGGATTCTCCCTGTCTAAATTAGGGTTAGGGTTAGAAGTTGTTCTCCCAGGTTATCATCACTGCCAAGCTGGCACTGGGCTCTAGGTGGAAACCCCGTTTTTCTTTGTTTGTTGATTCTTGGTGATGTTCTTCCAATATTATGTATTGTCTTGCATTCTTGGCACTGAGGATTAATGAAACGTTTGACCCTAACACGGAGCATTTTTGGTTACCAAGCTTGTGACTGACTGGATGCCTGTTGGCTTGTGACGATAGGAGCTACATCCTCCTCATTACATTTTAATTTTCAGTTAATGTGGACTGTTGCCCTTTTTTGATTAGTCACATAGGCTCCTTTTATTTAATTTCACCACTTTTGTATATTATTGGTTCTCGTTGTTTAGAGTTTGGGACCATTTTTGTATATTCTAATTTCACACATCCTCCTTCTTTATGTATTTCATTCATTTCCTTCAATAAAAATTTGTTCCCAAAAAAATCAAAATAGTTTGATACTGTTGCACCATAGATATATTGTCAACTAGAGTAAGGGTTTGAAACTGTGAGAGAAAATGTAAAAAATCAGCAGAATGTGAAAATTGTAGGAATTTTAGGTGGATCTCAAGATTTAATAACAATAAGTGAGACTTGAATTATTGTATTAATTGCACTATAAAATTCAAGTAATCAAAAGAATCTTTGCAGTAGAACATAATGAAATAGTTTAGCTGTACTGTTTTCATCTTCAGAAAATATGTGCTGTATGTAGAGGTAATTCAATTCTAAATTAAAGAGATTTCTTTAAATTCTTGGAGAGTTATATACTGTAAAATCCTTCTAAACACCCATTTTGTAAGCAACCTTACTTCAATGAGTCATGGGGATCCAGAACCTCTCCAGACGTGACTGAATGCAAGCAGAAACACAGAACCAGTCCATCTGAGGCATACTCACACACCGTCTAATTCAGAGTTACCATTCAACCTCTAGCTTGTGGAAGGAAACCAAAAATAAAATCACACACAGACAGAGAAGTCTTGCAAACTGCACAGAGAACATAACCAGCCAGAATTTGAATGGAAGTCCCCGGAGCTGAGATGTGAAAGTGCTAACCACTGTATCAGATTACTTTTCAGCTGAACCATAGGAAAAGAAATACATTTAGTTAAACTTTTAGTCACTGGAATGTGTGAGGGTATATTTAAGGGTAAATTGCTTTTAAAGCTTGAATATGCACAGGAATTCCTCATCTATTTCTTTACACATAATCATGTTGTTTAAAACATTCTGTTACATGAAATCATTTATTATATAAATTTGGAAGCAGATTGCAGGCATAGTCCTAAAATTGTGACATTCAATGTAAGAGTTGTAGTATCGTATGTCTTACTTAACTGACACAGTGTGGATCAAAGAAAAGAGTCCTTTCAAAAAATGTTGATTACAAATTGTGAAAACCACATAGAGAAATCCCCACTTCCAATAGGCAGGATAAGGATTTAGAAGATTAGAAGTGAGCTCTAGCTAATTAATCGACTTGCTTGTAAGGACTAAGAATTCAAATGTACTTTTTGTATCTTTCATAATAGTTTTACAGAACTTCAATTAAGACCTCTGATAAGAAGCAGGAGAGAGAAGAAGATGAAAACCTCATTAGCATTTTGACACACAGCTACTACATTAGTTCTATTAGACTTTTACAATGAAATGCATTTCCAATGAATTATTATTACTTTACTGTACTGATCTCTTTTACTTTGGAAGGCAGAAAAATTAATTTAAACTCAAGACAAATTAAGCCAAGCAGTTTCCTTTGTACTTTGTATTAGATTTATTATAGTGGAAATGAAAGCACAAAGGTTTAAAGGTTGACATCTGAGCTGATAAAGTCAAAATGTCTTGTTCCCTACAGTATATAAGACTTACTGGCTTAGATACAGGCAATGCGGGACGTGTTTGCTTTGTAAGTGAAGAAAGTTTGTAAATGTTTAACTAGCTGCAGCTTGAAACACTTTGACTTGGGCCAGATCTGAAAGAATACCGTACATATTATTATATAAGAAAATTTTGTCCAGAATGTTGTCACTTTAGAGGTTTGCTTTTAATGGTGAATCTTACCCTTAAAATATCCACTTGATGGTATACTGTACCTGATGTTTGTCAGTATGATTAAATTTTTTACATTTAATCGGTCTCAAGTCCACTCCATGGCTCTTCTGAGCTATTAATCTAAAGGGCAGCTCCTTGAGCAACAGAGTGCAAATTATCAATTTTTGGCAGCAGAGCACTTCAGTAGGTGGGCAAACTGGTTTTAAAAAAGAACCACACAATTAATGCATTGGTACATAACTATTTTGTCAAAGACTAAAAGCTATTATAGTTAGAGTTATGCTCAGGAGTTATGTGATCATAGTACATGTGGGACAGTTTAACAAGGGCGACATCTCCCATTTCTGTTATCATTCATTGTGTTTAGTTTGCTACTTTTTGTTGCTTATTTTAGGTTGCTTTTAAGTGTTAGTGCTTTATTACTATAACCTGTTATTTTCATTTAATGTGTCTTGTTTTTTTCATTGTCTCATTGTTAGGTACATTTATTCTTCTATTATCCTTTTTCTCTATATATTGAGCCTAAGGGGGCAGGACTTCCTCTCACTGCTGCTGTGGGGACCACCCTGAACCCCATTTAAGGCCAGTGTTGCCTCAGCATTTTGGGTTTTACAGTATGTTCATTTTATTTTATTTTTGTTTTGTCCCTAATTTTCTGAAAAGCAACTTTTCTCCCTCTTAGGGTTTTTATTAAGTTGAATATGTTTTTCTCTGTGATGGCCTATGTCATGCATGTATATCTGAGGACTCCTTCACAGGTTCAGTTCAGGTATGCAATAACCCGCCGATTCTGTGTATGTATGTATGTATGTATGTATGTATGTATGTATGTATGTATGTATGTGTGTATGTATGTATGTATGTATGTATGTATGTATGTATGTATGTATGTATGTATGTATGTATGTATGTATGTATGTATGTATGTGTGTATGTATGTATGTATGTATGTATGTATGTATGTATGTATGTATGTATGTGTGTATGTGTTGTCACACACGTGTGCATGGGAAGCAGCTGAAGGGCTTAGGAAATACTGTTTATACATCTGCCCAGGGGGGGGCGGGGTGCACTGACGCTCTTTCTGAGTTCTCTGCAGGTCTTACCCGGGAAATCCCACCAGGAGCCGCCATTTCCAGGAAGGACACATCACTTCGGTTCCGGCCCCAAGAATGAGGTCACTTCGGTTCCGCCCCAAGGATGATGTCACTTCCAGTTCCGGCCCAGAGGACGACATCATTTCCGCCCTCTGTGCTATAAAGCTCACTGCCTTTGCTTAGGCAGGCAGTTCTGTTTTGGACTCTGTTGTGTAAACAACTATTACAATGCCTCAAAGACTTTTGCAGCCGGGAAACCGTAATAAACGGGTGGCTGCCCCAAACCTTTCCACGTCTCTGGTCTCCACTTATTACAGTGGCGTAGTCGGCAGGATGGTGTCCCGATGAACCCGGGACACGAACTATCACGGAACCAGGTGGGTGAGTACCGGGGCCGAGTTTCAGGGCGGGGAGTGCGCCAGAGGGTCAGGAAGGACGCGGTGCAGGCTCTGCTCCATGAGCATAACTCGTGGGGACCACCCATCTCGTGGAGAACGTGGGGGACCCACAGGCGTGGGCTGGCTTCTGGGGAACACACACGAGTGGCTCAGTATGCTCTCCTTGGCAGGAAAGCCGAGCTGCCCATCGAGACCAAGGTCCCAGTTATCGATGGGTTGTCCCCAGGCCGGCAGGTGAAGGAAATCATAAACTGGGAGTTTAACCCAAGCAAAGGGCTGTCAGAGCAGGCTATGGCTCTCTGGCAACAGGTGGGTGAGTGGCTACGCCATTGAGTTAACCCCTTACAAATAGTGCAGCAAGTGGCCTGTTTTCTGCTGCTGAAAAGACTACCCCAGGAATTTGCCCAGCCGCCTGGGGCGAATTCCATTCTATGGACGAGCTGCTGCAGCTCTTGCGAACCCAGAGGCCGGCTGTGAAACCTGGGAGGGCAGAACAGCCGCTCTGTGGACTACCGGGAGCTATGTCCCACTAAAGCAGTCCCTTCCACGCATTCCAGAGCTTGTTCGAAGTCGCGGGCCGTCTGGCTTGCGACCTGTCGAGGAACAAGGCGGACCGTAGGGGACAATGGCGGGGTTGTTTGTGTGCCCTTAGCAATCCCTGGCGGATAAACATACGGGGGAGCTTCTTATTAATGGACATAAGATCACAGCGCTGTTCGATTCCGGCAGTAACGTGTCTGTCGTTGCTCGCCGTTTTATTCTGCCGCAACAGTGGATTAAAAAGAAGACCAGTCTAAAATGTATACACGGAGATATCCGCATACAATACCGCCCGGTTTACGTATGTCTCGGAGGAACCCTTCGACAGCTTACCGTGGCGGTGCATCCGGATCCTCCGTTTCCCGTAATCCTCGGGCGAGACTGGTCTGATAGTAACGGCGTAGTTTAGTAAGCATTCCCCGAAAAACTTATGGCCTCGTTATAGATGACAACGATTCATCTCAAGTTGCTTCCACACCGTGTAATCAGCCGACAGGGAGTGGGGCGGTAGGCCAAGAGAGTGACGAAGACACTCCCGGACCGTCGCGGGCTACTACGTCATCCACTAGCGCCCGGCAGCGAGGAGGAATCTCCGCCCCTTGAGGTCAGACCGGACCCGCTCTCTGAGTTGCACTTTCAGTTTAGAGCGACGCGGCTTCTTTCAAGAGAGAACAGTGGAATGGCGACTCTCTGAAACACATAAAGAATGCAGTGGTTCTCGTTAACGCCAACGCGCATTTGCCCATGCCACAGGGACCTCACTTTGTCGTTGATAATGATTTGTTGTATCGGGTCGCTGAACATGAGGGAAGGTCCGGAAGTTGTTGCTAATCCCGCGGACCTACCGGCGGCAGGTTTGCGAGTTAGCACACTCCCACCTTCTTGGAGGCCATCTCGGCTCCGATAAAACATTAGAGCGAATTAAGCTCCGTTTTTTCTGGCGGGGATTAATGAGGAGGTTCGCCGCTTTTGCTTTTCCTGTCCGGAATGTCAACTGCGGCAAATTCCTAGGAGGACCGTGCTCCTCTGGTTCCCCTTCCCTTATTGACGTTCCCTTTGATAGGATTGGGGTTGACATAGTAGGACCCTAGAACCCTCAGCCGAGGATATAAATATATACTCGTCCTCGTGGATTATGCTACCCGATTCCCTGAAGCCGTTCCGTTGCTCGGCTACCACAAAAATATTGCACGGAACTAGTAGGAGTCTTTTCGCGTAGGCATTCCTAGAGAAGTCCTGACGGACCAAGGAACGCCTTTTACCTCGGAAGCGTTCAAGGAGACTGCCAAGTTACTGAAAATAAAGCATTTAAAGACCTCGGTGTATCATCCTCAAACCGATGGCCTAGTGGAGAGATTTAATCAAACTCTCAAGCAAATGCTACGTAAGGTAGTCAGCAAGGATGGGAGGGATTGGGACCAACTCCTCCCCCTTGTCCTCTTTGCATATCGGGAAGTTCCTCAAGCCTCTACGGGTTCTCTCCATTTGAATTACTGTACGGAAGACAACCCGGGGTTTATTGGATATTTTAAAAGAGGGCTGGGAAGGGAGGCACAGCCCTCCACTAATATTTTGGAATATATCGCCCAATTGCGCGTAGATTTGATGCAATAAGACCGATTCTAAAAGTCATATAGAGGAGGCAATCAGCACAGGCCCGCCTTTATGACCGTGTACGACTCTCGGGAGTTCCAACCGGGGGATCGCGTCATGGTATTGGTACCAACTTCTCACTCTAAACTGCTCGCCCATTGGCTAGGCCCCTCTGAAATTAAGGAAAGGAAGGGATTGGTTGACTATTTGGTGAAACAGCCCAATCGCCGACCAGCTGAGCGAATATATCATGTAAACCTGCTGAAACCGTGGAAGGAGAGGGTCGATCCCTCCTCCGACAGCCCTGCTCTCTCTTGCGAAGTAAGTTCCCTTAATTTCGGCGAGCAGCTATCCCCCAGGCAGAAACAAGAGCTCGAAGCAGCTATCCGCTCTGTCCCAGAGGTGGTAAGTGAAAACCGGTCGGACCTCTCTGATTGCGCATGACATATTGACTGACCCGGGGGTGATCGTCCGTGAGCGACCCTACAGACTCCCGGAGGCAAAGAAAGTAGAAGTGGAACTGGAAATCAAGCGAATGCTGGCACTAGGAGTAATCGAGGAAAGTAGTAGTCCCTGGTCCAGTCCCATCGTCTTGATTGCTAAGCCTGGCGGCAGTTGGAGGTTTTGCAATGACTTCCGTCGGCTTAACCAAGTTTCCAGATTGATGCTTATCCCATGCCTCGCGTGGATGACCTCCTCGAGACTGGGACCAGCCAAATTCTTGACTACACTTGACATGACAAAGGGGTACTGGCAGGTTCCTTTAACGGAGTCCGAAGGAAAAACGCGTTTAGCACTCCTAGCGGACACTGGCAGTATCGTGTCCTTCCATTCGGGTTACAGGGCCTGCGACTTTTCAGCGTCTGGTGGACAAAGTGCTCCGGCCCCATAACTCGTTCTGTGCTGCCTATCTGGATGGCGTGTCATCTATTCCAGCACCTGGAAGGAACACATACAGCAGGTCACAGCAGTATTACGGACACTGGGAGAGGCCGGGCTCCGAATCAACCCCAAGAAATGTTTCTTTGGATTGAGGGAAGCCAAATATTTGGGCTACCTAGTGGGCGGGGTACTGTGAGGCCACAGTGTTCCAAGTTGCAAGCCATAATGGCCTGGCCACGTCCGCAAACCAAGCGGCAAGTCCAATCCTTTCTCGGTTTGGCCGGGTACTACCGCCGGTTTGTGCCTCGCTTCTCGAGAGAGCGCCCTTGACCGACTTGACAAAGAAAAGAGCTCCTAATACGGTGGTATGGTCTGATAAAGCGGGGGCTGCATTCAGTGACTTAAAAAGGGCTCTGACTTCAGCACCTATCTTGATCTCCCCTAACTTCTCTCTCCCTTTTATCCTCCAGGCGGACGCCGGACACAGGCTTGGGTGCCGTGTTGAGCCAAAGCGTCGGCGGTGTTGAACACCCGTTATGTACCTGAGCGGAAACTGTTGGACAGGGAGACCAGGTACGCGGCGGTGGAGAAAGAGGCTCTGGCGATCAAATGGGCAGTAACTCAGCTGCGGTACTACCTCTTGGGTCGCGTGTTCACTCTGGTGACGGATCATGCACCTCTGAAGTGGATGGCGCTTCACAGGGAGTCGAATCCAGCGGGTCACGAGGTGGTTTCTTGACCTGCAGCAGTACAAGTATACGCTCGTTCATCGACAGGGGTCTCTTCATGCCAACGCCGATGCCCTCTCCCGGGCCCACGACCTCTCGGTGCAGGTCGCCCGACCCGCCGGGTCTGGGCTGAGGGGAGTCTTGTCACACTGCGTGTGCATGGGAAGCAGCTGAAGGGCTTAGGAAATACTGTTTATACATCTGCCCAGGGGCGGGTGCACTGACGCTCTTTCTGAGTTCTCTGCAGGTCTTACCCGGGAAATCCCACCAGGAGCCGCCATTTCCAGGAAGGACACATCACTTCCGGTTCCGGCCCCAAGAATGAGGTCACCTCCGGTTCCGGCCCCAAGGATGATGTCACTTCCAGTTCCGCCCAGAGGACGACATCATTTCCGCCCTCTGTGCTATAAAGCTCACTGCCTTTGCTTAGGCAGGCAGTTCTGTTTTGGACTCTGTTGTGTAAACAACTATTACAATGCCTCAAAGACTTTTGCAGCCGGGAAACCGTAATAAACGGGTGGCTGCCCCAAACCTTTCCACGTCTCTGGTCTCCACTTATTACAGTGTGTATGCATGTATTCCTACTATTAAACTTTTACTCTGTTGATCTAGCTCTCTTACTTATGGGTGAGGATTGATTTGATTCAAACCTAGTTTTGTAAAATTTGACTTACTTGTATGGAATGTTATTTGATTTTAAATAAATTCAATAAAATGCTTAAAAAAATATAAATAACGCGCTGAGATGAGAAGGGGAGCTGACACTAATTTTATCTTCCCTTTCTTCTGCCCTCACAGTATAGAGAAGCTGCCCAGTGAGGGCACCTAACCCTACCCCTTTCGGCTGGGCTTCCCTGGCAGCGGCATCTTCCAGAGCAAGTCACAAGATGGAATACTGATTAGTGAAGTTTATTTCTAGTTTATGAGAAACCCCAGTGCGGGGATTAGTGTGAAGACGCCTGTTTTTTTTTTCCTTTTTCAAAACCTTCTCGTTTATCTGGTGACAAATAAAAAGGACGACCCGGTTGGTATACCAAAAATTCTTTGAGTTCGAAACTGTTGTTCCACCATACAGCCACACCTGAGTGTAACAAACCACATTTTTAATTTTGCCTGGGAAGGATTTTACATTTTTCCTTCAAAAGGATGTACCCTGTGATAATGTTACACATTGTCATGAAGATTTTTGGTTAGGAATTTTAATTGTATATGGTGCCTTGTGAAAGTTCTTAATTATGTTTGTATTGGCATTTAAAGACACTATTATGTCATTTTGTTTTGCTAGGCAGTTGCCAGGGTTATACTCCCATGGAGTTTGTACCCTTGTATCAGTTCTGCGATGGTATAAATAGTGTCCGGGTAAAATATTTGCTATCCGATTTTGTAGATACCTTTAGAAGCTTTTATGCAAAATTCTTGTAGTTATTTTCTGCTTTTAGCCCTAATTTGATTTCACTTTTGCATTACAAGTTTGCTTTCTCCTTTGCTTAAGTCGCCAAATCTCTTGTCTTCTTAGTTTAATTACCTTGAGTTCTCTTCCCAGTTGGCCTGTTTAACCTGCCTGCTCATTTCCCAATGGCAGAACACCATTACTGGTACTTCTACACAGACCATTGAACTCTGGGCACCTGTAGTCACACCTGAACAGACCAGTCATGAAAAAATGGTAGCACAGACCCAAGTAAATATTAGGGAAAAAAAAACAAAAAAAAAACAGATCATAAAGCCTGCTTCTTGATCTTTTGAAGGCCAATTTAATCTTTTATCATTGAGGCCAACTTCTCTTCTTTTCAGGCTCGTGTAAAAGTACAGGCCTGATTCTGAGATGGAGACCTGCCTTTTGAGCTTTTGACACTGAAGTATATATACATGCCGATGACTTCTTTTAACATATTGACTTATTTCCAGCTTTACTAACAGTTCATGGGTCCCATGCTTTTATGGTTACCCAACATGTGATGAAAATAAAACACACAGCTGCCTGATTTGAAGGCCCCTCAGATAAAATATTTTTGAGAATGTTTGCTGGAATGTCCACTCTGTGTTTGCAAAAAGAGTTTAGGAGCCAATGAAGTCAAGAACAACAAAAAAAAAACAAAATGACAATTATCTGGCCCAAGCAATGTTGAGAAACAAAAAGATTTGAAAAGACTCAGAGGATTGGGAAAGCTGAAAGTCAAAAAATAAAGCAAAGGTCAAACAACTTAAATACCAACAGATGAAGCAAGAAATCAAAAGAAAAAAAAAACTCTGGCATGAGTTCATTTTGCTTATTTCTAAACGGTATGATTATTCTTTTATTCTTATGACTATCATTTCCTTTTTACTAATTGCCTTTAACTTAATTTTATGGGCACAGGCTCGAATAGTAAATGTCTGCTGCATTTCCTTGTTATATTTTTTTAGAGCTGGTAAATGAAACATTGGGAGTGACATTAGAGATAACTGTTGGTCAGCAACCAAAGGCATCTCTCACCTGACACTTTGCCCACAATCCAGTATGTGGCATTTTATAGAAAAGCATTTGAGCCCTTCATGCCTCCCTCTCCGGCTGAAGTAGCAAAAAAAATTCCATTCATGAAAGAGTATTCTCTGTGGCTTTATTATTTATCGGATACTCTGCTTATCGAGCCTTCTTAGGCATCTCAGAGAATTTTTCTAATGAGTTGTAATAATTTTATTTGTATGTCACAGGAATATGTATGCTAGGCAAACAAATGCCAAATATCAGATCACTAGCTTAGTGGATTTACATAATGTAGTTTTTTCTTGCAAAAAGGAAATGTGATCATTGCTAGTAATCATTTCTTTAATATGTAATTATGGTCTTAAGAAACCTAAAAAAATCATCTTTCACTGGGTGGGCTGCTGTAATTGGTTTGCAATTAGAAAATCACCTGTGGCACAGCTAATTTAGAAATCATAGACTATGGATAAAAAGAAGTTAATGAATTCGTTCATGTATATAACTTACAGGCCATTTAGAATATTACAGCTGTGAAGTCAGCAAGGGATGCAGGAAGCAAAATTCCACATAACTAAATAAATAAATAAACCTGAACAAGCTTCATGGGAACTCAGATACTTATCTCGCACTGACAGCCGTTCTGCCTCAGAGATTCAGTTAGCAGAAGCTGAATAGGTTTAGCCCTGCCTGCAGGTGAGTGCTTGACAGCTGAGAGATTCCAGCATGGCTCAGAAAGGTGTACTTTGTTCAATGGGATTGAAAAAGTTCAGCCTCGGACTTATGTGGGTTACAGACTGCTGCATGGAGAAGACACTGGCTTATCGATTATGTATAACTTAGACATCTCGGATTCAGTGGTGCATTTGAAAATAAAATGACACACAAAAAAGAAAGAAATGTGGGATGGTTAACCCCCACGTCTTGTCAGATTTCTAATTAGAGTTCCAAACAGCCTTTCTGACAAACAGAAAGTTTGTTATTAATCACTTAACACCCTTGCAAGCTTCAATGAGGAACTGAAAACCAAATGTTTTTCTCTTTTTTTCCATTGCGTGAGCTGAGTTATAACAGCTCACATGCTACATAAAAATAAAGGAAAAGACAGGTTATATTGATGCTGCTAGATAATATGCAAATCCATAGCCAGAGCAAATAGGATGCTTCTTTTAATGATTCATCCATCTATCCCGCTTGCTTTTCCTATTAAAGGCTCACGGCGGCTTGAAACGCGTGGAGCTGCATGCACACACACACACCCATGATTGTTCACGATTTGGAAAGCAAATTAAACTAATACTCGCATGGAGAGAGAAATCATGTGATACTGAATAGAAAACATGAAGAGCCCAGCAGCTCAATGCAGCCACTGTGCACCATGTCATGCACTTTTTAAATATGATCTTCTCGAATGCAAAAAAGACACACAAGGAGGTCGCTAAAAATAGGGAATACTAGGCTTAATGTAATTTTCAACTGTTTTAAAATATTTCATTTTAATTTAAGCATATTTTATCACTATGGCCATTATAGTGTTTCTTTTTAATTCTCATAATTGTCATTTTAATTTTACTACAGGGTGCTATTTGCAGGTACTCTAAAGGAAAAAGGTACTTTATTAATCAAAATAACATGGTCCTATCTATCTATCTATCTATCTATCTATCTATCTATCTATCTATCTATCTATCTATCTAAAGAAGAAACTGTGAATGTACAGTAGTTACTGTATATAAAGATAAGCCACATTAAAACCCCACCCACAGAGACGTCCACTGTTAATCCCTTCCTACTAAATGTGGAACCATGAATTAAGATTGTTAAAAGACTACGAAACAGGAAACGTGACAAGACACTTTACTGTGGTAAAACAATGAAGAATAATAAGGAAGGGTGCTTTCCAGCATTTAGTTGGTGTCCGATGTCAACTGTAGTTTACTTTTAAGACACTACAGGAGTATTGGATCCCTTATGGGTGCTAACATCATTCCTTGCAGTTATAAACTCAGATAGTCCACTGAATTAGCCGATGCCTCTTTTAGCCTGATGAGTTAAGTGTTTGTATTTTTGCCTTCATTAGGTAGACCAAGACTCAATATTGGATGACAAACCATTTTTATGGTTTAATCCAAGAAGGAAAGGGAAGTACTATATAAAAATCCTTGGTACAAAAACAAAACTATTAAAATGGAATTATTATTTAAAATTCCAAAAGAAACAAGAATATAACAAAATCACAGAAAATTCAAAATGTTCAAAAAATGTTCCTAAATTATTATAAAAATATTGACAAACAACATCAAAACAAAATAAAAAAAAAGGCAGCAGAAGAATGAAATGCCCAAATCCAAAAGTCAGAAACAAGAGAAAAATCTCAAAACGCCAGGGTAATATCATGACTTGAAAAACAAAAATTTAAAAAGTTGCATAAATCAAATAAACAAAAAGTATCCTTGAGCCAGGGAAATGACATAGACCATAACATACCAGTAAAGCTGCAGCCATACAAAAGAATATAAAAAGGAAAGAACGCCAGAAAATATATTAAACAGTGTTAAAACACACTCAGTCACGCTCCATGCCAGCTTCAGTCTAGCACTGCATTTTTCTTGAGTTGTATAAAATAAGGTTATGTGACTGAGGACCACAACTAAAACGCAGGTAGCAGTGCTTCTCTTATGACACATCTGTCACATAGAAATATGGGCAACTTGTTAAGTAAAAGCTATATTGTAGAATAAAAATAGTTTATTATATTATTGTAAGAAATGTGATTTCTTGTGCAATATGAAACAATTCTCAAGCAGTATGAAAGATATAAATCACCATCAGACAATTACTGAAAAAAAATCAGAGCTAGACACATATGTGCTTAATAATTCTAGACCTATTTAAAATGTAACCTTTCTAAAATACTTGAAAAAGTAGTCAACACACAGTTACAGTTTACGTTACACACCACAAGTTATTTGAGAAATTCCAGTCTGGCTTCCTCACTGGCTATACTACAGACAATATTCATGTTAAGGACCAACCTTTAGTATATTCAACTTGGATCTTGCCAAACTGGAAATATTTTAGTACTGAGCTTAATAACGTCTTGGTTGTCACGTGTGAAGTATGATCCATGGACTAAGCTTGTTTTTGTAAAAACCTTTCGAGAAACTGCTGCCAGTTAAGAGCCAATGTCATTAAGAGGGCTTCTTCTCCCTTAAATAAAGTGCCCTTATGTTTGTGGTATTTCTTCAGAGATATAAGTCAAGCAGCAGTCTTTTCAGAGCTACAAGGCCTTTGACCTTGTGTGATGCCCAGATCCTGTAGCCATTGACATCAACGCCCATTGGGACTTTTGTACTTCATATCCAAAATGGATTAGTAGCAACTAAGGAGGCAGACACAACTTCTGAATGCAAAATAGTCTACACTGTTAGCTAAAAACAAAGAAGTGTCACGGTGTATTCCATAAGAATAAATAAATCTGCAGTTAAATTGTTTCCAGCCCATCAAATAATGTTTTTAATAGTGCAATAAATAAATACAATTAAAACAAAACCTGTTTCATGATTCAGTATCATGACTCAGTATTGTCAACAAAACTCATCTCACAACTTAGCATTGTCACGATATTGGAACCAATTCCTTATGCACAGACCTCAACATCCTGATCTGCCACTTCTATCGATACCCACAGACCCTTCATTGGGTACAGTAAGATTACTGCCTCTACTGACTAGGATCTCAATAATCTTGTCATACTCTACCTTTTCAACACCAATGCCACAATGCTCTGGATTCTTTCTTGCAGTCTCCTCTGCTCTCTCGGGATAATTAAGTAGACTCGAATTCTGTCGCACCATAGAACTCCATGATACCATCAGTTCTATTCCCTCACATAGGTCAGCAGAAACAATGCCATCTGTCCTGACGCTCTCGAAAGGCATATATCCCCAAATTGTTCCTGTGGTTTGTACATTTTCTCTCGTTTTTTTTTTATTCATCCTTCAGCATTTACTCTGTCTGTTTTAAATCTCAGCCATTCAAGTTGACACTAGTTCATTTACATGCTGCTTCCACAGTAATTAACTAATACCCGCAATTACACATCCTCACATGCGAGCCACCTTTCAGTCTAGTGTAAACCACCAGAACATGCTAAAATCAATAAATAACTAAATTATTAAAACACTTCAGGACATAACCTGGGTGAAAGGATTGCACAAAACACAGAGAAAGGTTTGGGGGCAGCTGCCCATATACTTGAGATAGGCTGCCAAAAAACAAGTTTGTGGATCAAAAATGGTATAAGTTCTAGCAGTCTTCAATCCAACATAGAACAGCACAGACAGGCAAACACGGTGGTTTTAAAGATGAGTAGCGGAAGTGATGTTCCTACCTGACAGGGAGAAAATATTTTGTTAGTTGTGGGAATTACAACTCGAAGACACATGATATCCAATATGGTGTTCCACAAGGCTCTATCCTGGGTCCGCTGTTATTCTCAATCTACATGCTTCCGTTAGGTCAGATTATCTCAGGGCACAACGTGAGCTACCACAGCTATGCTGATGACACACAGCTGTACTTATCAATAGCTCCTGATGACCCTGATTCTATTGATTCACTAACAGAATGTCTGACTAGTATCTCAGAATGGATGAATAGTAATTTTCTCAAGTTAAATAAAGAGAAACTGAAATTTTAGTGATCAGCAATAATGGATACAATGAGGCTATTAGAAATAAACTGGATACATTAGGATTAAAAGTCAAGACGGAGGTAAAAAGCTTAGGGTTGATTGTTGACTGTAATCTGAATTTTAAATCACATATTAATCAGATCATTAGGACAGCATTTTTTCACTTAAGAAACATAAGTAAAGTTAGACCTCTTATATCACTGAAAGATGCTGAGAAATTAGTTCACGCGTTTGTTTTCAGTCGACTAGATTACTGTAATGCACTCCTCTCTGGACTACCCAAAAAAGACATAAATCGTTTGCAACTAGTGCAGAATGCAGCTGCTAGAATCCTAACTAGGAAAAGAAAATCAGAACACATCACACCAGTCTTAGCGTCACTACACTGGTTGCCTGTGTCATTCAGAATTGACTTTAAAATTCTGCTTATGGTTTATAAAGCCTTAAATAATCTCGCCCCATCTTATATATCGGAATGTCTGACACCTTATATTCCAAATCGTAACCTCAGATCCTCAAATGAGTGTCTCCTTAGAATTCCAAGAACAAAACTTAAAAGAAGTGGTGAGGCGGCCTTCTGCTGTTTTGCACCTAAAATCTGGAATAGCCTGCCAATAGGAATTCGCCAGGCTGATACAGTAGAGCACTTTAAAACACTGCTGAAAACACATTACTTTAACATGGCCTTTTTATAACTTCATTTTAATCGTAATTTAACTTAATCCTGATACTCTGTATGTTCAATTCATCATAATAACTATTCATGGTGGCTCTAAAATCCGTACTGACCCCTACTCTCTTTCTGTTTCTTTTTCCGGTTTCTTTGTGGTGGTGGCCTGCGCCACCTCCACCTACTCAAAGCTTCATGATGCTCCAACAATGATGGACGGACTAAAAGGAAGAAGTCTACGTGACCATCATCATCATCAAGCCCTTCCGTGAGAATCCTAAATCCAGAGGACTGTTTCATTTATGTTAGGTAGATTGCCCAGAGGGGACTGGGCGGTATCATGGTCTGGAATCCCTACAGATTTTATTTTTTCTCCAGCCGTCTGGAGTTTTTCTGTTTTTTCTGTCCCCCCTGGCCATTGAACCTTACTCTTATTCGATGTTAATGTTGATTTATTTTGTTTTATAATTATGTCTTTCATTTTTCTATTCTTTAATATGTAAAGCACTTTGAGCTACTGTTTGTATGAAAATGTGCTATATAAATAAATGTTGTTGATGTTAACGGGGTCGTAACTGGAACCCGAAAGGACATCATCGAGTCCAGGCAAAATTTCCCATGGTTGGTCTGCAGATGAAAAAGAGGAAGGATGAATGCACTCTGCCACCCCCTGGTCCGGCACAGAGTTATCCCTTTGTGAGCCCTTCAGCTGTTTCCCATGCATACGTGTGTGACACTTGTCACACCTGGGCAGTGACCCCAGGACTTCACTAGAGTAAGGATTCTTTAATTGGTTACCAAAAAAACTGAGACATTTCAGTTCAGGTAGCAAATTATATGGGCAGGAGAGACCATTTTATGGATGGTGTTATACACATGTAGTCACAAATACAAAAGTTAATCTATTGAGGTGTAGAATCAGGAAAACTCAGCCAAAATGTACTTTCATGTATTTTCATGTGAAAATTTTGAAAGCAAAAGAAAGAAAACATGCCAGATTGTGTTAGGATTGCTGCCGCAGTCTCTTTGTCAGCTAACACATGTATGGCATAACTAAAAAAGAAATATACTGTAGCTTACACTGAAAACAAGTGACAAAAATTGACAGTTTTTATTCCTGGTTTTAAATGTAACATTATTGTACTGTAAAAATGTACATGGTTTTTGCTACCAAGATAGGGTCCAGCACTGTTTGAGCCTGAAATGAATTGATTTTCTAAGAATATTTTTAATGACTAATTCCTGAAGTAGACTGAGCAATAAATAAGGCTTGAATATAGAGATTGTATCTGTGTTTGTCTCACTGCCAATATTCCAAATAAATGAAGAAAGCTAAAGGGAACTTCTGTCTGCTTACAATTTGTACCAAGATCTGCATGTGGTGTTTATTTATAGAGCAGTCAAACTTCTCCCATTTAAGGATATATCAATAGTTCTAGGGTGCTGTACCAAGTTAGCCATTATGAATGTAGAGAAAAGCCAAGCAAAATGACACCTTTTATTGGCTTACTAAAAACTGCATGATTACAATATGCAAGCCTGAAGAAGGGGCCTGAGTTGCCTTGAAAGCTTGCATATTGTAATCTTTTTAGTTAGCCAATAAAAGGTGTCATTTTGCTTGGCTTTTCTCTACAAGGATATATCAAGAAAGTGTATTATTGGTATCTGTTTGTTAAATAATTATGTCTAAGGTTCCTGTCATAGCCTTGGAGATGGTGTGGAATGAGTAGAAGAGATGTGTAATGTGTAATACTTCCAAAGTATGATTAATAGTTTTTTCATATGTTGAACAAGGCAAAGAAGATAGATGCAAATCAAGATGTACTTATTGTGTATACTACCCTGCAGGAGTGTTCATTCGTGCAATTTGATATCACACTGATGCATGCAAGGTTTAAATCATGTGTGGTCATTTTTTTAACAATTTGCCTCTGACTTAAAATATAAAGATCTGACATACAACATGTGAAGTAAAGCATTATAAACCTTGCCTAAAGAAAGGTCTTTTTTAAAATAGTCACAGTAAATACAAGAGTAGCACAACTGAAAATGCAAGAGATAACTGGAGGTTTGAATGTTATAGCCAATGAGCTTCACAGACTAAACTAGAATGTATAGTGTGGTGTGCCACATCTGGACTAGAGAGACAAGTGCCAGGACATGGTACAGACAAGGAGCAGGTCTGTATGATGCTCTGACAAAAATGGGTGTTCTGACTACAGTGGTATATGTTGCCTTTAAATGCAAAATGGAAAGACAACCAGTATGTGAAGCATATATGCCCCAAGAGTGCCTTGAAAGTGGTTACTCCATTGGCAAAGTAACATATGAATACCAGTAGAATCAATGATCAATCCCAGTTGGATAGGCAGCCACAAGAAGGACCATTATGTAATGCATGACCCTTTACTATTGTCATACTGTCAAGGAAATCTACTCTCTCTATACATAAAATTCTAAGCCTAAAAGTGCAACAATTTTTGTGAAATGAATTTATGGGATGGTGGCGCAGTGGGTAGCACTGCTGCCTTGCAGTTAGGAGACCCGAGTTCACTTCCCGGGTCCTCCCTGCGTGGAGTTTGTATGCTCTCCCCGTGTCTGCGTGGGTTTCCTCCCACAGTCCAAAGACATGCAGGTTAAGTGCATTGGTGATTCTAAATTGTGCGTGTGTGTGTACCCTGTGGTGGGCTGGCGTCGTGCCCAGGGTTTGTTTCCTGCCTTGTGCCCTGGGATTGGCTCCAGCAGTCCCCTGTGACCCTGTAGTTAGAAAAAAGCGGGCTGGATAATGGATGGATGGATTTTATGTGATGTTTTTATGTCACATATTTTTGTCACGCTTTAAATTGGGCTTATTTTAAAACCTGCATATATATGTTTGGCATCAATCTTTTCAGAATTTATCAAACTTTATTGTGATGTTGTTAGATTTTTAGATTCTTATTCCATTTTCATTTATAAACTGAAAAATATCAAGAACTCAAGTCCCACGAGACGAGACTTTGTGCCAAAAGATTTAACCATGCCTGGGGCCGGAAATTAAAGACAAAGAGTAGGACAGCTGCTGTACAGGCTTTTAAATGTTCAAAGCGGTGTGCGAAATGCAGATTACGTGGCACAGCAGCAAGCCAGCAGCTGAGCGAGCAAAGAGAAGGTTAAAAAAAAAAGCTGTATTTGTTTCCCATTGTATCACCGTTTAAGAAGGGGTTTCGGAGGAGCAACCGCGACTCCTTAGGGTGTGTTCAGCCCCCCACTTCACAGACTGGCCGCAACTGGGGGTGGGGCCAAAGGTACCGGGGGTTGGGTGCCAAAGGCACCGGGGCGCTTGCCCCTCTAGTACTCTATAAATAAAGAATAGTTGAGATTCCAGTTACTGATACCTCCAAAGATGGACATTCTTTATTACAACAAGCCTGAAGGAGCTCAAACTCAAGTTTAGTATGAAAAGACTGAGGAATATAACAAAGCAATGATCTCAAGTAAGTTATGTTCATTTGGATAGCAAAGTCAAGAAACACATTAGCTTGCACCACTCAGCATACAGATAAATGGTGCAATTTTTTAACACACCTATATTTTAATGTTATTTAAAGGTCCAAAAATAGTTAAACAGATTAAAAGCCTTTATTACACATCTATATCCAAAAAGGAACTTCTTATATTTATATTCTTATATACAACAAAGTAAAAAGTGTTAATTGTCAGCATCTCATCATTCCCTTAATAGTTGTGTAAGAAATTACAGGTAGAGAATATCTTAGTTGCATAGTAGAGACACAACCAAAACACTCACATATTCACATAGAAATATTTACAATGCAAAGGATACATTTTGTTTTTCTGCCCCATGTTCCCATTTAGATCCTTTAATAAATGAAACAACAAAAAGGTTACCAAAAACAGGAAGTGTATTCTGGACAGAAATGAGGTCAAAACACTGAATGACAAAAACTTCATCACCCAAATCCAAAATAATAGATACTGTAGGCTCAAAGTTAGGATAAATGATCAGAAGTCAAGCATCCTTAAGGAGAAACATCAAAACAAAATTACTTTCACATTCTTGTAAATAAGATCCTTCCTTAAATAAATAAGTAAATAAGATAGATAGATAGATAGATAGATAGATAGATAGATAGATAGATAGATAGATAGATAGATAGATAGATAGATAGATAGATAGATAGATAGATAGATAGATAGATAGATAGGATACTTTATTAATCCCAAGGGGAAATTATATGCCCGTAAGTATGACACAGGAACAAAGTACAGATCATCAAATGAAGTGTGCTGTCATTTAAAAATCATCCATCCATCCATTTTCTAACCCGCTGAATCCGAATACAGGGTCACGGGGGTCTGCTGGAGCCAATCCCAGCCAACACAGGGCACAAGGCAGGAACCAATCCTGGGCAGGGTGCCAACCCACCACAGGACACACACAAACACACCCACACACCAAGCACACACTAGGGCCAATTTAGAATCGCCAATCCACCTAACCTGCATGTCTTTGGATTGTAGGAGGAAACCGGAGCGCCCGGAGGAAACCCACGCAGACACGGGGAGAACATGCAAACTCCTTTAAAAATCATAAATATGAAAAATAAATATAAGAAGATTAATAACATCAAATTTGGACAGCTTTATGTTATGATGGATCGGCCTTATGGAGGTTGTCAAGCCATTTTAATATGAATTACGGGCACATGGGTGAAGAAAGGGGGTTGTTCTAGGATAAACTCCAAACCCTGAAGGTTATCCAGGAAAATCAATGGTGACCCCATGATGAGGCTTGAATAGCCCTTTATGGTCAAATATCAGTGTGGAGAAAGGTAGACAAGCCTTTAACTGTTGGGAGGAAGCAAGCCCAAAGGATCAGGACGTGAGAGAAAGAGTCACTTTGAGTTGCTGAGGTGGAAAGCGGATGAGCAGCCACATCTAATAGACAGCATGACTCTGATGGTTTAGAGAGGCCCACAGATTTTATTTTCCATTGCTTGTTTAATTTATTTTTGTTGCTCCTTTTGTTATTCACTACCTTGCATTCTTGATTAATAATAAAAACTACTTTTTTAAATATACTTTGGCCTCCTTTTCAATCATTCTCAGTTTGGGAACAGCCTGAGAGCGCCCCCTGTTGTCCACAGAAGACAACATTCTGTACAAACATAAAAGAGAACTTTTCAGCAAAAGCAAACACACTTTCCCTGTATTTTTGGATTTTGTTGAATGATTTTACCTTAGATATTTTTAAAGATTAGTAACATTTTGAAATCAGAAGTACTTTACAAGATCAACAAACAGTAAAAATTGGAAACATTGAAATGAAATGCAAACAAAAAAAGAAAGATAAGCAAATTTGAATCAACATAGAAACATATCTCCCAAGAAACCACTCGGAGAGAGTTTGGATAAATCTCATTTGTAAACATGTGTAAAATCCAAAATGTCCAGCTGTTTTCTCAGTGAATAGTGACTAGATACCAAAATTCAGAACTTATGAGCAACAATATTTCCCTCTAAGGAATAGCTAGGCTCTGTTTACTGCGTCATAGTCTTTGGCAGTATGCAGAGTTTTTGCAAAAAAAAATGATGGCTCTGGCTTGAGGCTGTATATGATTTCAATAAAAAGCCTACACGTCAAAGACAGTGATTTACTTTCAATATTTATATATACTTAAGACATGCAGATTAACCTTTAGAATGAATTACACTATGAGATATAACTAGTGCTAACCTGGCATAGAATAGGAGAAAAACCACATTTCAAAAGTGACACCCAGACTGGACATTTGAGAGCCTCTCTGATTTTCAGTAAGTGCTGACAAGAACTGCTGGCGGGTGATAAGCTCTGCTAATGTAAACAGAGCCTGAGAAGAGAATGAGATAAGAGAAAGACATCAAGGGGGGCTGGTAGAAGGTCTGCACAACTTCCCCAAGCTGATAGATGCCAGCAGCGATATCCCACTGGGCATGGGTGGAACCCTGCTGCTCCAAGGAAAGCAAGCAGGCAGCTGCTTCTCATATCTACTCCTTTGAAAAGCTGCTCATGACAGAGGGGTGAAGGGACACCAAGGGACCATTAGAGTATGCACTTGGGGAATCATCTTCAAACGTGGAGTTTAAAGGTCAATGTACCTGAGTAAAAAAAGTTTAGGTGAGATGGGTGAGGCCTGCTGACGGTGATAGAGAAAGCAAAAAGTACAGAAAAGTAGGGAATAATAAGAAGTGAGAGGGCAAGTCTTTGTTTTAAGAAGGTGGCAAAGTGGTGAGCCCACAAGACAGTGCAGCCTCCAGCTAAGACAAGCCCAGTAGACTAAAAGCTTGTTTTGTTTGCTGGTTTCATTTTATTTCTTATTCATCAACCGTTTGTGCAATTTTTTTTATGTATTTCAATATTATTTTGTTTTTGGAGTTATACCAAGGGTACTGTCACATTTACTCCTAATCCAGCCAATGTCTTCATTTCTGACTGTACATTCATATTCCAGTCATTACATTTTCCCATAATTGCCTCAGTTTTGGTTTCTGCTCCAACAACTGCAGTTTCTTAAACACTAAGTGAAAGATTAAAAACAAAACTGCCCTCAGCTCTGTTTCTAAATGAAGAATTGTTTCTTATCTCAAACCTTCTTACTTCATGTGAAAACGTGTTAAGGGCAGTTGAATTCCGCTTTTCAAGGATATACCGCTCAACAAATTACCATCAGAAAAAACAGAAAGCTATAGATGTAAACTTTAGATGCATCTGACACATTCTTTCATTAGTGTTTACTGTTTCTTCTTTAGTTTTCATTAAAAAAAAAAGATGCATATCCTTAAGTATGTAAGTATAACAATATAAGTATATAAATAAACATTATGGATGGGATTGCCCTTAAAATACAGTTATCTGTTATTATAAGTTCTCTCTTACATTGGTTCTGGTTATGTTAGGTCAGTTAAATTCTTGGAGAAATCTACAGTGAAGTTGATGTCTGACAGTCCATAGATGTGTTAAAAACATCTAGATCATCAAGTACTCGCTCTATAGAGAATGATTTAGTTCATGTTCCACGGAGTGACCACTGAGATGTAGCTTTGCATGTCCTTTATGTTGAACTTCACCATAATCTGTCATTTGCAGAATAACACATTTTGCCAACTTTACTTGAGAACAGTAAAGTTGTAAAAAAATAGAATTTGTCCCACAAATTTTAACCTATTTAATTAGTTAGTTAGGCATTATTGTCATATCATCCATACACAAACATCCATGAAGGCAGAACCATGGCACATACAAGAACAATGCAAAACAAGAGATTGTATGTTAAGGGACTGAGTGCAAATTACATACAAGACAAGGCAATTGAATTGAGACATATTAATACAAAGGAGATATATTAGGAGTTAAAAATAAGGAAATAAACTGTTACACGACCTTGCAGTACTGGCCGAGGACTCTCCAATACCTTCTGCCAGATGGTAGGTAAGGTAAAGGGTCCATGAATATGAACTACCTGAAAGCTGGAGTTAGAATTAGAACCAATGGTCTAAACTGAGCACTAGGAAACATTAAGAGCTTGCCTGAAGAGTGTACCTCCATTGTAACGGTACATGATTATCATACATATGATAGTTAACATAAAAAAAGAAGACATTTGAAACAAAAAATGAGACCATTCAGTTCATCAGGTTTGTCTGTTTAGCTAACAGCTAAGCTGTCCCAGAACATACTGCTCTAACTGACGTTTGGTAGATAAAGGCACCAAAAAGCTGATTGGCATCAAACTGTAACGGCCGATCCCTTACCCAGCCAGCAGCTACACCTCCAAGACCTGTGGCCTGGATAAATTACTGAGGTGAATCTTATAAATCAAGCCGTACCTCTAACAAATACAATTTTCCCCACAATCGACGGATTAAACATAGGCACACAAAAGCAGATATATAAAAATAAGTGATTAATTATATTAAATAAAATAAAAAATACAAATTTTACACATGACAATAAATAAGTGTATATATAAATATGTATATCCCTTCACCAATCTAACAACACCATATATACAATAACAAAACCCTCCCTTGTCCCTGTAACATATAACAAACAACATGAATAACAACAATGAATGAATACGGAATGAATGATCATGAACTTGAGTCCGAGTATATAACTGTCTTGAATGCAGATGACTGGTAAACAGATATGTGATTTGTTTGTATTTCCCGGAACAAATGGAACAACCTCACCGTGAATCCTTGGCGTGAGGTGGATGATGTAATCCAGCCCCAGGGTCTCTGGCGATGAGGGAATTGAAGTAAGTCCAGCGGAATGAAAACAAACTGGATCCAAAGCGCGATGTGGAAAAAAACAGGTAAACCTGGTTCGTAGTCGTAAAGTGAAATCTCCATCTTTCTCCTCCCTTCTCTCTTTTCCTGTTCCCTCCTGACTGTTTAAATAGTTGAGATCCAGATGTAACCGATTGTGATTGAAAATAGGTGCTTTCCATCTTGGGGCTGTGGTCTCTTTCCATCATTCGTCCCCCCTGTATTTACGGGGATGACATTCACTGATGCACACATGAACAGCAAACGGGACGATGGAAACAAAACGCACTTAGTACTAACATTGACAACACTATTACTATGTAGCCCCGCTACAACACTAACCACTAGTCACATTTTTCACATGGGTGAACGATGTACAAACACAAATGATATATGTAGTAAAAAGCCAAAACATTTTAACAATTATACAATGACAAATTGCATGTGTTAATCACAAATCGATAATAATCAATTACCTTGGATTGTCTAGGTAGAGTTAAAAAAATAGCCACATTAAGAGTGGTTCAGTTTCTTTATCTAGGTGGGCATATGCTGTTTAAATGTATTTACAATGCTTTTATTTTAATTATTGCTACTTGCCTCAGCCAATATAAGTAGCTGATGCCGCTTCATTCTGCTATATTTACATATAACTGATAGCTAATTGTAGTCAAATCTGGTGACAGTTATGAAGATACAGTGCCTATAAAAGGTAACTTCACCCCTTTGAAGTTTTCACATTTTATTTGCATTTAATTTGACTCATTAAGAGAAAAAGACTTTTTAATGACAAAGAAAAAATAGATCTCTGTAAAGTGGTCTAAATTAACTTTAAACATAAAGAACAAAATAAATGATCAAGTAAGTATTCAATTAGGATTTAGTAGAATCACCTTCAGTAGCCACTCCAGGCATGAGTCTATGTAAATACATCTCTGTTACCTTTGCACATTCCAACACTGTCATGTTCCCCATTTTTCTTTGCTGAAGCTCTGTCAAAGTGCATGGCGACCCCAAGTGAACAGCCATTGTCAAGTCCACACATTTGCAGTTGGATTGAGATTTGGACTTTGGCTCCGCCACTCCAGGATATTAACACTGTTGTTTTTACTGTGCATGAGTAGCTTTGGTTTTTGCTTGGGGTCATTGTCTTGTTGGAAAACAAATCCTCCCTTAAGGCACATGTTTTTTGAAGACTGCTTCAGGTTTTCCCTTTAGGATTTTCTTGTATTTTGCTTCATTCATTATACTCTTACACTCAGAAGGCTTCCAAAGCCTGCTGAAAAAAAGCATCCCCATAGTATGATGTTGCCACAACCTTGCTTTAAAGCAGGGATGGCGTGGTTTGGATAAAGTGTGGTGTTTGACTTGCACCAAACATCTTGCATAGTCTGATGGCCAAAATGTTTATTTTTGGTCTCATCAAACCATAGAACCTGGTTGACTTCAGAATCCCCCATGTGCCTTCTGTACATTTTTAAACAGTGGCTTTCTTTTTTCCACTCTCTCATAAAGCTCTGACTGGTGATGCACTCGGGCAACAGCTGTATGCACAGTCTCTCCAATCTCAGCAACTGCGACATGTGGCTCTTTCAGATATATCACGGGTCTCTTGGTTGTCTCCTATATGATCTTGCATGGTCTTCCAGTGCTTGTGGATGGCCTGCCTTAGAAGGATTTTCAGCTCTGCCATACTCTTTCCCTTTCTTAATGATTAATTTAACTGGACTCCAGGGGATATTCATTGACCTGTGATTTGCAATTCCCTTTTCACAGAGCTGTTTGGAGTCTTCTTTGTGTAAGTTTGGCCATGATACTGACTCAGCACAAGTTGGACCTTCTAGATGAGGGGCATTTAGACTACTGCTGACACCCCAGACAGGTCATTTCAATTAAACTAATTGTGACTTCAAAACCAACTGACTGCATCAGTGAGGATTTAGGTGTGTCAATTTAAAGGCAGGGAGTTTGCATGTTCTCCCCGTGTCTGCGTGGGTTTCCTCCGGGCGCTCTGGTTTCCTCCCACAGTCCAAAGACATGCTGGTTCGGTGGATTGGCGATTCTAAATTGGCCCTCGTGTGTGCTTGGTGTGTGGGTGTGTTTGTGTGTGTGTCCTGCGGTGGGTTGGCACCCTACCCAGGATTGGCTCCTGCCTTGTGCCCTGTGTTGGCTGGGATTGGCTCCAGCAGACCCCCGTGACCCTGTGTTCGGATTCAGCGGGTTAGACAATGGATGGATGGAATTTAAAGGCAGTGAATACTTATTTAATCAGTTATTTTGCATTTTATATTTGCAATTAATTCAAACCACTTTACAGAAATCTGTTTTCACTTTGACATTAAAGGGTCTTTTCTTTTGCTGATTGGTGTCAAAAAAAAAAACAAATTAATTCCACTGTAATTTAATGTTGTGTAATAATAAAATTTAAAAACTTCCAAGGGGGTAAATACATGTTATAAAGTGCCCTTTTTATTGGCATACCAAGGTCAGGAATACAATCCTTTGGATGTTATATGCAAAATATGAATATTTTAATAAGACTATAGAGTATTCTGTGTAACTGGTGATGCAATTCATTCCATGACTAGCTGCACTAAAAACAAACAAATAGATATATCAGATGATGTGTATAAATGACCTGTAAAGTAAATAAATTACTTGTGACTACCTTGGGAGGGAGATTAATAGGCTGTGCATGCACATCCTGAAAAAAGATATCTTTAGCTGTTTTGAGCATGTGTTATGCGAGCAATTATCTAGTCTTTAAATCAGATATGCCTTACTGTTGAGTGTTTTCTTATTTACAGTATATGTTGCACCTGGGTTGCCTGATTTTCCGTTTTTACTTCATGTGCAACACATGTGTTGGTAAAACTCAATCCCTCTTGTTCATCTGCTGATAATTCTGTTATGTCAGCTATAAAGAAATATGCTGCTCACTGCTGGCAAGGCTCCATCCAGCTAAAGCACCTTCAAATGTCGTTAATTAAGTGATACCCAAGGGTTGGCTGCAGAGAATGAACTACTGCAGGATTGTCTCTCTAAAAAGTAGATAGAAGACAACTTTTAGGAAGTTATGATAACGCTTTAATAGATCATCTTGAAAAAATAAAATTGTCTTTGTGGAACAACCAGAGAGCTTATTTTTTCTGGGAAAAACAATCAGCGGCAGAGAATATGAGTGGTGGTAAGATCTGGAGAAGGAAGTCAAGTTCACAAATGCGTAAGCAGTCAAAACAGTACAGAAAACTACATGCCCATGTCTGTCATAGAAACTGTGGCCAGCAGGGGGAACACCAGACACTCAAACCCAACACAAACAGACACCAGGTACAAGTCTCTGCAACACAAAGGGTTTTATCCAATTGGAAATGCTTCCCAAATTGTTTACCACCAGTTCAGCACAGTATACATAAACCACAATAAATAAATAAATAAATACAGCACTTTCCTTCTCTTTCTTTCTCTCTGTCTTCTTCCAATTTCCTCTGGCAAGCATTGTCCTCTCCCTCCTGTGATCTGGCTTCTCGAATTAAATGAGGTGGTCCCTTTTATACTGCACCCGGGACCACTTTAGATGACTCGCCAGCATTATCTGGAAGTACTCCCAGGTGTGGTGGAAGCCCAAAGTAGGGCTCTGCAGCTACCCTTGGCAGCCCCCACAGAACCCAACAGGGCTGTGCCAAACTGCAACCGAGGTGCTGCTGCAACCCAGGGCTGCTGCAATCTAGCGCTCTGGGGGAGGTAGTGACCTGTGTACATCTGCTCCCCAAGTCCTTCCCTTACAACAACCTCCTGGCTGGGCAAGGGCACCAGCCATCCATTAAGAAACATATACGAATTGTAAGCTCTTGTATGTCATCAAGTAAAGAATATTAATGATTCCTTTCGGTGTATGGCAGCATGGTCGTATATTGGGTAGTACTGCTTCCTCAAGGCTCTGGGATGGCATACATGAAGGTGTTCTCTGTGTGTAGGGTTTTCAGGTTCTTTCTCCTTCTCTTTCTCTATGTGTGATCCTGTAGGTTCAGCATAGCACACACTCTTGTTTGTATTAACATTTTTAAAAATAACATTGCTTCATTGGTAATTACTGAGTTTTAGAAGCTGAGCAAAAAAACTATGCTAAGCAAAGTTGTAATCGTGCCGCAGTTCAGGTCTCGGAATGAGGAGGACCACTGGGGAACTGAGGAACTCCAGATACAACAGAACATGTTTTTCTATTCTTTCAGGAGAGGTCCAGAAATATTCAATAAAGAACATACCCATAAAGAGACAACAAAGTGTCAAAGCCTGGCATAACACAATAAGGTCAAGTGTGACAAAAGAGACATCACATACTGTCTCGTGACCTCTGTCCATTTTAAAAGAGGGGCTAACATGGTCACTGGCAGCTTGTTTCCTGTAGGCACATAAGGAGGACCTCTGTCACAGCTGCTAAAGGCATTGCAGTGGAAATGGCTTCCTTCCCTGAAGACTAGCTAAAAGACAATGGTGCAGAGTTTTATGAAGAGCTAAATTTTGTTTTTTAAAAGTCTGGTAACTGATATAAGCTACTGCTTGAAAAACTGTCTTGGTATTTGTTTAATTATACTATTAAAAGAATCCTACTGTTTAGAGGACGGAAATTCTAATAAAAGAGCTGTTGTGCTGCTTGGCTGAGCACTCCCAAGTGGTCACTAAGCTCGAAGCCTGTAAACCTTTTTTATCCCACGGCATCCAAAGAGAACCAAAACTCAGTATCAGAGGTACGACTAAGTCAGAAATACAATATTACAGCCACATTTTCTTTCTACTTCTTCTATTAGAAAGAGCATAGTAAGATCATTTTTATTCTTTATGCTTTCCCCACTTTAGATTTCACAAGTATAAAGAGATCTCCATTTGCTTGATTAGAAAATGAATTACATGAACTGTACAATTGCATGCTAACAGCATCAGATAGTGCCAGCTAAAGTGCATCAGGTGACATCAACAGTGTGCGAATCAGTGAACACTGAAAATTAAAAATAAAAATAAAAAAAACTAAATGGCCAAAACAAAATCACTTTGGTGCCCCAAACCTTGACTGTGTTGAGATCATTTGACATTTCTAAATTGCCTGAACATTTGTTCATAGTATATGTTGTGTATGATAGGAAAAGTTTTGCACCCCAAACTGAGAACACACTATTTACACCAACAATGCATCTGAACTCATTGATTTTATGTTCCAAGACCTGAACAAAAGCTTTATTTGATCTTAATTACACTTGTAAAGCATCAGTATTCAGGTTATTCATCTCTTTGCAATGTTGCATATCTAAAACCTTTCACTTACTTTGGTAAAAAGGCATACGATTGTGATGGATTCCTGGATCTTAAACTGAAATGTACAATATCATGATAAATACTTAATCCAATTCTGACCTTTCCAAAGTCAAGTTATTTTAGTAGACCACATTGCACAGATGAATAACCACTTTACTGATACTTTGTATGTATAATTAAGATCAAATAAGCCTTTGGTAGGGTCTTGTTTGGTAAGAGTAAAGGAGTAATAGATGCATTTTTGCAGATCTTAAAATAAATTGTAAGCAACACTTTTACAACTAAATTTACAAAACAGGCATTCTTCATATCAGAATTATTCTTCCTTATCACCATACCTGCACATGGAGGAGATCCCAACTGTGCTGCTTCAAGCACGTTTCCCATGCAGCCATGTGGGAGTCCAAACCGAAGTGATGCCCAGTCACCCAGTGACTGAAAATATTGCCCTAGCGGGCAGTCTTCCTCTGCTTCTCCATCATACTGCCTTCCCATAAAGAAAATGTGCCACCAACTACACCACCCAGGTTAGCTGCCCATCCATACCCTCCTTTACACTGGTTTTATATTTGCTTAAAAGTTGACTGATTTAGCCATTGTAACAAAAAGGCACTATATAGGCGCATGACCCGACACAGACTCACACCGGAGGCACATATAAAACAAAGAAACTTTATATTTTTTTTCACCTATGGGGCACGTTTTCTCCGTGACCCCCACAGGCACAACACAGTCCCACAAGTAGAGAAGCACAAGCACAAACACTCTTCTCTGGCACCACCACTCCTCCTCCCAAATCTGGATCCTCGAGTGGTGGCTGCTGGCCCCTTATATAGTTTACCTGGCAGTGCTCCAGGTGGTGGACTGCCGAGTTCCAGTGGGGAATACGCTGCCCATATGGACTCAGGAGTCCCAGCTGCAGAAACCACTGCGGGACCCAACAGGGCTGCACCCAACTCCAATTCCCATGGAGCCCTGTGGGAAACTGAGGTATCGCTCCAACCCAGGGGTGAGGCCATCTAGCGTCCAGGGGGAGGTATTGCACAGTCCATGGCTGCTCCCCCTGAACATATACCAAAGGGGTGTCCAGCCGGGCATGAACCCCAGCCGTCCGCCACACCATCTAAGAATGAATTCTAGCAATGCTGGATTATATTAAACAGGTAAGATGATAAAAGAATAAGCTGTTTATCTAAAAAGAGAATAGATGGAGTTGAAGCTGTAATGTTAAAAAGAATATGCCATGCACTACAAATTAGTCAATTAGTAAATAGGGCTGCATTTAAGTCTACTTATCACAGTGCACAACTTGATAAATTTTCTTACTATCAATGTAAGGCCACATGCTTTCCTCTATAATTATGTTTAAAACATTAAGTATGTCTACAAAAAGCCTAGCCTCATTTTCAAGGTTGATTTTTGCTTGCTACGACTACATGTACTTTACAAGAAGTGTACTACACATAGAGTATGATGTCTTACAGTTACTTTGTGAGGCGCTGATGTATGCTTTGTGTGGTGTTAATGCTGATGGGTGTCTAGTGTATCACTGGATTAAACATAATACATTTTATGGTACTGGGGAGGGAAGTCAGCTAAGCTCTGATTATGTTTGCATTTTCTTTCTTTATTAAGATGTGCCCATTGTTTGGGCTCCCTGCCTCAGTAAAGTCTCAAGATGACAATCATTATAAAAAACTGTGTTATTCCCATTATGCATCTTTCCATGTTCGACTGCAACTTTTAGAGGTTGTGGATCATTTTCACATAGAGTCTGGATTTGTCCGCTGCCTGTTAAAAACCCATAAGGGTGCACAAGAGAGTCAGAAGTGGTTGTCTGGTCAAAGAAATAATCAAATTAAATCATAATTGTGATGTTGTGCATATCTCAATTAGTTTCATGAAAATGTCAAGCGCCAGGGTAGCTTTCTAAGAGAGGTTTAGATTTCTCATTTAATTGGGAAGAAGTAGCAAACAGATTTACTTTTCAATGTTCCTTGTTTGCTGAGTTTCTTCCCTAATGGCTTCAGGGTAAACAAAGAAACTAGCATGCCAGATGTTGAGATTTAAGTCGGAATGAGTCAATTTCAGATCCGGCAATAAACAAATTGCTCAGAACTATTAAACTGTTCATCACAGGAAAGAGTAATTGAACATGGGACTTATGAGCCAGCACTATACTAACCTTACCCTAAAGCAACAAAATAACAGTGGCAGACGCAGTGCATCATGGTTATTGGAGCAAATAAAGTCACCAGGGCAACACACTCAAAGGTGTACTTAAGAAATGAAGTACTAAGTTTAGATCACAGAACAGCAAGAGAAGATTAGAAAAGAGAATCTTGCAGACATATATTTGGGTCTAAATTTTTGCTTTTTAATACAGTGGATAATGTGTGTGGTGATTAGCACTGCTGTCTGACAGCTACAGGGACATGGGTGCAATTTACTTTCTACATGAATGTTGAATGTCCTTCATGTGCTCACAAACTCTTTCTTCAAGTATTTCTGCTTCCTCTCTTATCTACATTATGTTTTAAAATAGCCTGGTATGAGTGAGTGTGGGAGTGTGCGTCTCGTCCATTGTTGGGTTCTCTAGATGCCTGGATTCCTGAAACTAAAATAAGCTGATTAATCAAATAGAGGAATGAACAAAATAAGTAAATCCAGTAATTTCTGATACCTGTTTCCTAGCAGAATTTCAATTTTTACTGACTTGGGTTACATTTAAACAAACCTGGACAAATAAACCCTGAGGCACTGATGATCTTATTCGACTAATGAGCTTTAAATAAGGAGCCACAAGAGAGGTTTAGGTTGCAGCACCAGGTCAGGTCAGGATTGGGAACATGGGTACAGTGAGTTGCCGCACCCACCACACAACTAAACAGCTCTGGATCCTGGTTGGCAACCCGCCAGTCCCACACTCCAGAAATGACCCTCTATCTACTTCAGCCAGGTGTTATGTGGGCATCCCCTTGGCCTGGTCAAGCTACACGGGTCATCAACAATGAGGATCCTTCAAGCCGGATCACCCTTGAGGAATCGCATCACATGGCCATAATGCTGTAACTGATGCTCCCTCACAATTCAGCTAATGTGCCTCATTCGGGACTCCATTAGCAACCACTCATTCAACACAAAGTCAAACCAGTGGTACCCAAGGATACTGTGGAGAAACACAGTACCAAATGAGTCCAGTCTTTACCTCTGGTCACTGGATAGCATCCATGTATCGCAACCATATAGCAAGACAGGAAAGACCAGGACTCTAAAGACTTGGACCTTCATCCTTTTTCATAGATATCAGGAGTGCCACACTCCCCTTTCCAGCGACCTCATGATCACTCATGCTCTCCCAGTCCATCTACTGACTTCATAGGAAGAGTCACTATAGACATGAATGTCACTGCTAAGGTAAGTAAATCTTTTGACAAGGTCGACACTCTCTCCGCAGACAGACAAACTGCTAATGGATGTGCCCAAGAGGTCATTAAAGGCCTGGACTTTGTTTTTTATCCATGACACTGGCATCCCAGACACTCAGACTCCTCACTCAGTCCCTCGAGAGTCCCGATCAGAGCCTCCATTGACACCGCGAAGATCACAGCATCATCGGCAAAGTCAAAATCAGTAAATCTTTCTTCACCAACAGATGCCCCACAGCCATTGGACCCCACAACCTTGCCCAACATCTAGTCCATGCAAGCATTGAACAGAGTAGGAGCAAGAACACACCCCTGACGAACCACAGAATCAACTGGGAAGAGCGCAGAGTTTCTGTCTCCACTCTGCACAACACTCACAGTACCAGAGTACAGACCGGCTATGATATCCAGCAAACTGGGAGGGGTGGGGGGGCTTGCAGTTCCACAAACTCCAAACACAAGTATGCAAGTCTCAGGTTCAAACACAAGGTTTTTTTCCAAATGCCTTATACAAAAAGGCTTCTCACAAGTTGTACAATCATGAATGCTCCTTTTCTCACTTCTCCCCCTCTCTTTCTCTTATTCCTCCATTCCTCCTAGGTGAGTGTTGTCCAGCACCTCTCCCGACTTGCCTGGATGAGGTCAAGCAGCTTTCTTTATTTTAAAACTAGGAGTACTTCCCATGCTAGGGCATAACCCCATGGAAGCAATCCCATATTAAGTGGAAGACCCCAAGAGTAGGGATCACAAATCCTCACGGCATTCTCTGGTGGCACCTCCATAAGCCAAAAAGGCTGCCCCATGGGATTACAGTTTCCAGCATGCTTTGTGGGTGTCCATACAGGTAGTGCCCCCCAGTAAGGCTGCCACCTAATGTGTTGGTGGAACATATAGCCCTGACTGACATTAAATATATGCAAATGCAAGGTAAGGAGCAGGCCAGATGACTAACCACTACATCATCATGCTGACCACATTTTTATTCTGTTAGATGATTGTTTTGCAGATCATTATAGTAGTGGCAGGTGAGTATTAGTATTATTTCTGTTCTGGGCGGCACGGTGGTGCAGTGGGTAGCGCTGCTGCCTCGCAGTTAGGAGACCTGGGTTTGCTTCCCAGGTCCTCCCTGCGTGGGGTTTGCATGTTCTCCCCGGGTCTGCGTGGGTTTCCTCCGGGTTCTCCGGTTTCCTCCCACAGTCCAAAGACATGCAGGTTAGGTGCATTGGTGATCCTAAATTGTCCCTAGTGTGTGCTTGGTGTGTGGGTGTGTGTGTGTGTGCCCTACAGTGGGCTGGCGCCCTGCCCAGGATTTGTTTCCTGCCTTGCGCCCTGTGTTGGCTGGGATTGGCTCCAGCAGACCCCCGTGACCCTGTAGTTAGGATATAGCGGGTTGAATAATGGATGGATGGATTTCTGTTCTGCTGTGTTTGGATCAAAGTTCACTTCTTACCTTGACTTGTCAATGATTGCAGTTAGCCTGTCCTCCATTTGTATGAATTTCCCTGTGGACACACCATGTTAGGTGTGCAGGAGACTTTAAGAGCAATAGTGTGTGAGTAAGTAGGCATGCATGTATGATTCTGCTTTGTAGAGGAATGGTGGGCCGTTCCTGCCTTGACTCTGTTGCTTTCAAGATATTGTATGCCTCTGACATAATACTGGAAAAAGCTGGGTTAGAAAATGGACAGTTAAATTGCTGCATGCCTGTGCAACATGTTTTACAAATACTAAGACTTTCATGCTTGTTTTTTTTTATGTATCATGATTCACATTGTAGTTTATTTTTAGACTGAGCGCCAGATTGCTCTCTCTGTACAGCATTTACTGTATTTAGGACTGATTGTTATCATATATCTTTGTACCTCACTAATGTAAGTTATACACAGTACACACCTGCTGCAGTTCACAACATTGTTTTCCTTGTAAAACATTTGTTATGTTGTATGCTGTGACAAGCACTATATAGAATATAGATTGCTTCCTTGTTTTCTCCCATTGTTAGGCATCTGCTCTATGAACAAGAAGCAGTTACAAGATCTTCAGTCCTGTGTTGCCAGAGCCAGAGCTTGCTGTACATTTAGGCTGAGTTAAGTGTTCCTGCTGGTTGCCAGGGAACATTTCTTTATTTTCAGGTAATTAGCCTTTGGCAAACATTTGTGGGGCCACACCCTGCACCTCGTATTAAATAATGGCTCATAGATAAGGATACTTTAAGCACAGAGAGCACCATTTCATCATCAAAATGGGCATGGATTTCTACACACAATTTTCCTGCACAAAATCTTATTTACTGCTGTACCCTGAGGATGGAAGTACTCTTAATCATCTCTGCCACAGACTGAGATGCATCAAGAACACAAATTATATATGGCATGTACCTGTCCTGAATCCATGCTCCCTGCACCACAAAATGGAGATGCACTTTGTTTAACTGAAATATCATCTGTACCTCCCTTGCTATGTTTCACTTGTGTCGGAAAGCTGTTATCGTCTATCTCCCAAAGCCAAACTGACGGCGCTTTGACAGGGTGGAGCCATTTAAGGTCTTCTAGCTGTTGACTATCAGGACCCCCAGAGTCTCCTCAGGTATCAGAGACAGCCTTATAATATCATGCCCCCCAACCCCCTCCCCCCCACTCCTTCTGGTAGCTCCTGCTGTCCCTACCCACCTACATATTCCCATGAAACTGGACTGAGGTAGAACATTGGAACAGTTTTGACAAGAATAGGCCATTCAGCTCAACATAGTTCACTAATGTTATTTGCCTCATTTCTATAAAAATGCAATCAAGTCGAGATTTGAAGGTTCCTAAAATACCCCTCTCTGTCACACTGTTTGGTAATTCATGGCATGTGTCTATAAGTTATAAGTCTGTTTAAAGATAAGCTTTCCAACATTTGTGTGAGATTTTCCTTAAGAAAGTTTCCATCTGTGCCCGCTTGTAAAATGTATTGTAACAGAATTTTGCTTTGGAATAAAAAGGATTGCCACAACGAAAAAGGTTTGGGGAACATCCCCGTATAATGTCCGTAGGCAAGAAAAAAAAACACAAAGACTTTTTGCAGTGATCAAAAGCATGTATAGCAGATGACAAATGATACATGAGAAAATGGCGTTTATATACAGAGGACAAAATGGAGACGGGAAGTGAATTGGCAGGAAATGACGTCGAAGCTACGAGTCGGATACAACGTCATCAAAAGTGGACCGGAAGTGATGTCATCATAATAAGTCGGTGGTAGCGTCATTTGGAGGTGCCAGGAGTGGCGTCATGGCAGCCATCATGGAACCCGGAAGTAAGTGTTTATTTTCTTCTTTTTGTCTGATGAGAAAAACGAGAGAGTAAGGTTAGTACCGTATGTCAGCCCTCCATCTCGTAATGTTTCACTCACCTTTGGGCTTGTTGACTGCCTCCTAAGCGCACGTGTTTGACAATATAAAGAAACCTTAACCTGGAACATATAAATGTCACAGAAAGCAAAATTTAAAGTGTGAACAAGAAATTGCAATCCAGAGTGCTCCATTGGTTAAAAAAGCCTGAACTTGTTAAAAAAAAAAATTGTTTTAAATTATATTTGACAGGAGTCTTTCCTAATAAATAGGCATTGTCTGATACATTATTAGTGATGAGAAAAATAAGGAAATGTGGATTCACATGCAGCTTACCAGAAGTGATCCTAAAATTCATTTTATCAGCAATTTTGCAACTGCAACTAACAAAACTCACTAAAAAGAGTTGTGGGAGGTTTAAAGGTCTTTTGTGCTGGAATTCAAGGAATGCTGCTCCATAAAGCTGAGTTCACACTTTTGTGTTCACCAGTGTCCTTCTCAGCAGCTGTGCAATGCGCGCTATCTGTCATGCACCTGTGAAATCAATTCTGGTTACGCCTCTCTTTCACAACCTTGCCAAACTATTAGCCTTTTGCTTTTTCTTGATTTCTGCAGAAGAGGCGGGTGATATACACTCTCTAAGTGCCATGAAACAAGTTTTTTTCTGTCTCTGATCTATCTTTCATATTGCAATCACCAAGATTATCATCATATTTGATGGAAAGTGGAAAATATACTACCAAACTGGCATACCTGGCAGATCAACAAACTGTCTTTATGCGAGAGGAAATGATACTAGTATTGATACAGGTAATTATTTAATCACTTAAAAACAAGCAGAGGTATGAAGTTCTAGACAGGAACTAAATGGCTTTTGTCTGTGAATAGCACAGATTTCCCTGGAAGTGATACACGATTTATTTCACAAATTATTTTTGTGAAGCAAAACACTGAATTTCACTGCAAGTTCAGTTTTGCACAAATCATTTCATTCATTACTATACATCATCAGAAGACACACAAAGCATGATTGCAACAAAATTTGAAGCACAATTGGAGAAATTGCATGGTGTCATAAACATACTTTTGTGAGAACAGAGGAATGAAAATAGTAAATAAAATTAATTCTCAAAGAAATAAAAAATGGAAACATTCCTTAAAAAGTATAACAATATATTTAACTCAGCAAGGGTCCTAAACCATATTAATTTGAATCTGTCACCTTTGTCCCTAAGGCTCCAGAAAGTGCCAATGCTGTGAAAGACTTGCTGTATTGTTCCTGTTGCAAAGAAGGCAGTGCCTCTTTACATAATGACTACAGACCAGTGGCACTTAACGTCTCACATCATGATGACCTTTTACACTGGTCCTGGACTATATGAGCCCTCTTGTGTTAGATCACCTGGACCCAATGAAGTTTGCCTGTTGGACAGAGACTGGAGTGGAGGACGCAATTATCTATCTGCTCCACATGGCTTATACTCACCAGGACAAAGCTAGCAATACTGTGAAGATTAGTTTCTTCAGCGTGTTCAATACTATCCATCCATGCCTGTTAAGAAATAAGCTCAGAGATCTGCAAGTGAATGAGCCTATGGTGTCCTGGATAATGGGCTATCTGTCCAGCAGACCACAGTTTGTGAAACTAAGGACTTTGTTTCGGATAAGGATGTGGGCAGCACTGGAGAACCACAAATAACAGGCCTGTCTCCTTTTCTACTTACTCTGTACACCATCAACTATAAATAAAACAGCAGGTCAGATCACTTGCAGAAATTCTCAAATGATTTTGCACTTATGAGGTGGATTGATTAAGGGGGTGTGACAGAGTATAGGAATCAGGTGGAGAACTTTGTTTTTGGTACAAAGAGAACTGTCTGCAATTAAATATCAGCAAAATCAAGAAACTGGTTACTGACTTTCATCACGCCAAAGTGTCAATGTAGAGATAGTGCACAACTGCAAGTAGTTGGGGGTCCACATCAATGACAGGTTGGACAGGTCTCGTAACAGAGAAACCGTACAGTATATGAAAGGGCAGAGCAAGCTCTTCTTCCATAGGAGACTGCATTTCTTTAATGTAGGTAGTGACATCCTTCACATCTTCTACAACTCTGTGATGGTCACTGCAATTTTCTAACTTGTGGTGTTATTGGGCTGGTGATATCAAATAAAGAGAGACCCACCAAATCAACAAGCTAATTAAAAGGGCAGACTCAGTTATCGGACACATTCTGGACCCCCTTGAGGTTGTAGAGAAGGAGAGAATTAAAAGAAAAACTACTGCCATTATGAACAAAGCTGCACATCTTCCCTATGACACAGTAACACTGAGTACTTTTAGCTAAAAATATCATTCAGCAGAAGAGATGCTACTCAGGCTTCTTTATACCAATAACAATAATTCTGCATAATGTCTCACTGTGACAGTAACTGCCAAGTCAGACGTTTTCTTTGTTTTAACATTTAATTCCTTTTTAGTCATTCTGGTTTAGGTTCAAACAATATTTTGTGGGGGTATATATATATATATAGAGAGAGAGAGTGGTAGTTCAGCCTCGGCACAGACAGACATGAACACAATGTTCCAAAAACAGACACTTTAATTATAATTTAAAGTCCAGCACACAACACAGTGCCCCTGCACCTGTCCTTTTTCTCCCTTCGGGACTTCTCCTGCCACCTTTCCACCTCTCCTCCCGAGCGTTGCCTTCCTCCTCCCGAATCAGCTCTCTCACTCGAAGGAGGCGGCCTCTTTTATAATCACCCAGAAGTGCTCCAGGTCCTTTCCGAAGTGCCGCATGAGCACCTGGAAGCACTCTGGGTGTCCCTGGAATTCCTTACCCCCAGCACCTCCGGTATTGCAGAAGTGCTGGCCTCCAGGGCTCCTCAACTGTTCGGGCCCCCCTGGCAGTGGTCCTTCTGTGGTCCAGGGGAAATATTGTCCCTCTCCCAGTCCTTCCAGGCATGGATCCAGGCCGTCCGCCACAATATATATATATATATCCTTATATATAATTTGATACTATCCGTATGTATGGTGTTCGCGTCAATACCCCATATGTATGGTGTTTGCGTCAATACCCTATATGTATGGTGTTCGTGTCAATACCTCTGCTCAATACAAGTTAGAACCATGCAATGGGACTCTGCCTCTGTAGTTAGAACATAACGCGGCAAACGCGGACGCAGTATTGCATGATTGGCTAAGAATGTTCAAATGCTTCAGTGACACCGCTGGACGGCCAAGTATAGTAAGTCGGTGTTGGCTTGAGCAAATAACAGTAAGTTCGGTTGGTTTTTGGAACATTGGTTTGGTGGGGCGTACTTTCCAGGACTAACATCGTCTACTGACTTAAACCCTTCGACAGCTCCTGAACCGCAAGTAATTTAGCACGTATCGCCATTTACTTGGTACGTAAAAATCTATCTTTGGGCAGTTCGGTTTTGACAACTGTCCTTCTGACATCTATTGGCAAACTGAGTAATGACGGCTGGGTATTAACAACAGTCATTATTTAAATTTTAGCCGATCTCAGATCTAAAATGACCACGCCAACATAATTATTACTCCGACTCTGATTAGAGTCGTAAAATACGGTTTGTTTGGAAAATTTGTTTGCCGGAAAAAAATCAAATGAGGTGCGCCGAAGAGATGTGTTCACGTCTCGCAGCCCTGTTTAAACAGGAAGCTCTTCATTACATCGGCTGAAAAGGTCTATTTTAAGCACAAATCAGTGCCATGATAACAAAATCATTTCAAGGACTTAAACAAACAAATAATTCTTTGCAGAGAAAGTATGGATTTCACAAACGTAGAATTTGTAGCCCGATTCGATCGGGCTCCCAGTCGCTAATATATATATAGAAAATTATTGTATTTATTTATTTAAAAAGCTTCTGTAGAAACTCAAATTTCCCCCTGGGGGCAAATAAAGTTCTATCTATCTATCTATCTATCTATCTATCTATCTATCTATCTATCTATCTATCTATCTATCTACAATGCATTAAAATGGCAGAGGAATGCAGGTCTCCAATAGTTTCCCTTCTAGACTGATGTGAGTGTCGTGAGTGTGAGAAGTTATTTAACCTCCTCAACTGCCAAATTTCAGGTAACAAGAAAAAAGACTGAAAGTCTTATCATACTGAACATAAGTAAAGTGCAATGTTTTTTTCATTTTTCAATTAAAGATATATAATCTGTAACTAAGAAACTGGACCATCTGGGAAATATCCTATTGGACAGAATGAAACCTGCATGTATCCCCCCATGTTGTGTAGTTCTTTGTATTTATTATATTTGTTGCTATAGGCTATAACACAACTAAATATGATTTTTAGGTAAAAACTTAAATGAATTCATTTGTTGGATTGCTATTAGTGAACTGAGAAGCTAAGATTGTCATTATCATTCCTTTTTTAGCTGCGGACAAGGGCACAAAGAATGCTTTTGGGAAGCCCTTTATTGGTGGTAACTTGGGTTGAACTAAAGGAGTGAATGTATAGACAGTCCCAGTCAATAAAGCAGCCTGCTGATAGAGGTCCTGAAGCTTGAATACAGAGTTTACAATACAGACAGTGAGACAGGTAAGAGGTGACAGGTAACAGTTGTATAGTCAGATTTGAAATTTTGTCCTGAAGCTGATTACGAGAAGAACCTAAGAGTTTAGCTGGTACCTTTTGTGTTACATGTTGGTCACAGGTGATCTGATAACATGATGTAATGCTCTGTGTGTGTGTTTGGGTGATCTGGCTTTCCATAAGGCCCTCAGCATCACCATATCACTGTGTAGTAAGTTAAATTACAAGGCACTAACTAAACATAGCGGCATCTGCTTTAATCCAGTTATTTCTGGCCAACATTTACTCTCTTTCCTAAGAAGGTAGAGCCTTTACCAAAATCTAACTAGAAACCTATTCCTTTAAAAACATACTTGATATAAAAAAATGTTCTGCTTTAGTTCATAGCACTACTAAATACTGAATTAAAACACTTGGCTTGTCACAGTTGTGATTTGCAACATTTCTTACTAGATCACAGCTCGGTATTATCAAAATGATAACTCATACTGTTGTAAACAGATTTATTTAAATATGACTAACACCATCTGACAGCATGACCTACAGTATGTGTGGATTAAATCTTTACAAGGAATGAAGCTGATTTCTTTGACGTTAACCTAGTGCTGTAATTATGCCATATTTTTTTGAAATAGTCAGTACTATTTCGTATTCTACAAAAGTCTTCCTATTTATGAAATACCTTAAAACACCATATATAAAGTTTATATAAAGTTTATTGTATGTACTGTAAGGCTCCACTTATGACAGAAACATCAGCTAAATCGATAAATGAGGTATTGTAACAGTTGCCTATTTGGAAAGCTGTATGGATGTGCAGAAAGTGATATTCATTGAACCTGAAACCAACTAGTGAGTAATGCTGAAAATGAACAGATCCTCTGGCAAAGTTACAAAGCTTGTCCAAGATGACATTGAAGGATGAAGCCAGCTACAGCGGTCAGCCATCCAGAAACTGTAAGCTGAGATCTGTGCAACAATACTTCACTCTCTAGGAAGGAAAACATAGATAGATAGATAGATAGATAGATAGATAGATAGATAGATAGATAGATAGATAGATAGATAGATAGATAGATAGATAGATAGATAGATAGATAGATAGATAGATAGATAGTAATTGTACAGCTCACATTAATAAATTAAGGTACTTGCCCCTGCACACTCAATCAACTGGTTGTGCTTTGAAATGTGGAGGATGGCTGTCATGAGACAATTGCAAAATGAGGCAGTAAACAATGATGGTGAAATTTTGCTCATCCTCGGCCTATTTTAACGGATACTTCTGCTTCCACTTCCTATATCAGATTTATCAGATGTTACTGATCTTACTGAATCCAAATAAAAAATTGAAAGTGGCCATTCATTTGACATGGTAGTTAACACAGACTTTTGTTTGCAAAATAACCTCCATCAGTTAAGAAACAAAAATTCAGCTCCTTCTTTCTGGTGATTTAATTTAAGAGCCCCCAGTACTGTCATTACCCTCTATGGGCAAGTCATGCTTTGCAACGACCTTGAAAAACAAACCTCACCACAGCACAACCTCATCAGGGCCTCTCATCACATTTCCTGCAAAATGGCCTCAAAGAGACCTGGGCTTGTAAACTGTGGTGTATTAAATATTGCTGAAGGTTTACGATTTGTCCACTTCAAATTTTAGGGCCGTATAAGAAGAAAAGCTTATTAAGAATGTCTCAGAGGACATCTGTGCCAAGCAGTGAATCTAGTCATTAGTATAAAATGACCCTGTTTTAAAAATGCTTTATTTGCTGCAAGAATAATTAAAGCATTCAATCAGCAAAACAAAAGTAAATTCCGGTTGGACAAATAAACACGCTTGTGCTGCATTAACAACAAAAATAAATCTTTCTTGCTGAGGCTGGTGTTCTTCCAAATCCCACATCATTTATTTATTTTTAAAGTGTCATATCTAGTTACAAACATAATTATGCATGCACTCCCTTCACCCAAAAATGTGCATACTTAACACATGCTATACACATTTTATTCTTGGAGTGTTTCCATTAATTAAATCCTCTCACCAAAGGGATATGAGCTTTCTGTGCAACAATTACATCCTACTAGAATTTGCATTTTAATTATAAATTGTTGATTGCAATCATGTCAGGCATTAATAGATTTCTAATTAAAAGGAGCATTGAACCATTTTTAAAATAAAAGTTGCAAACACGTTTATTTCTGTGTCTTATCGTTCCTTCCTTTATCTTTTTCATCCTTTGCTTTCTGTCAGTCCTATGAAGTCAGAGGATCAAGACGGGTCATTTTTGTTTATGCACTCTACTTGAAATGGAAGTCACATTCTGTGCCAAGGCCGTGTCATAAATGGTTCCACTGAAGTAAACAGTTGCACAGCCATTGCGCAACAGCTTACAATAGTAACTCTCAGAGAATTCATCTGCAGTTCATTTGATGTCGGTGCATTATAAAGTCAATTGTGGGACTGTGTGTGTGTTTTAAAAACTTGCCAAGAGGCAGATTTCAAGATTTGAATTACATTTCTTATATAAACTGTGATCATGTGGACACATTGTGTTAAGTGGGGCCATCCATCTTCTGGACCCAATTAATACGATTTAGGATTTCTTGAAACTGGAATCCATGGATGGAATCCATCTTAGCAGCAAATCAAATCAGTTACCCAGTGAGGACATCATTCCATCACAGGGCACACTTACTCTCAATAAGCTAGTTTTAGCATTACAAAATAATTTATATATTTTTGGGATGTGAGTTAAAAACTAGTGCTGTGCTGAATAATGAATTAGCATGGATAAAAGAATGAAAGCAGTGGAAGAGGAGACAGTCAATTAAAAAGGCAAGATCAAAAACTGAATTCAAAGAACTGTTGTCTAACCCCAATATGAAAAACAGAAATCAAAATCAAAAACAGCGTAGACAGAAGGTTATTTAGCCAGAAAAGTGAATAGGAAAATAAATGTGAGCAAACTTTGTTAGGATATCCACAATCTCAGATAGTGACAAGATGGAAGAGTGGCCGTTTTATATCTTCGTGTAAGGCAGGGGTCTCCAGCTTCAATCATGGAGGATCGCAGTGGCTTTAGGTTTTCATTCTCACCCTTTTCCTAATCAGTGACCAGTTTTCACTTAGCTTCTTTTACCTTCATTTTATTAACCCTGTTTTTAAGTATTCAGTCCTCTGAACTGATTCTTTTCTTCATTAAATGGCAGGAAAATAGAAATGAGACATGAAGCGAGCCATCAGATGACCAGCTAAGCCGGAGTTTCAATCTCCAACTAATTTCACTCCAACTAGTTTCTTAATTGGAAGCCCATTCTTGTTAATTAAACCCAGTTATTTAATTCCATGGCTTGTTGCTGCTCTCATTCTGCCACAGTAAACATTTCCAAAACTGTTTATTTTCTGTTTTTTCTAAGAACATCGTATCAAGATGTTTTGGTGACCTGAGCAGATCAGCCTTACAGAGATCTTCACCTTTCTTTATTTTCAGATATTGTGTGATGGGCACAGATTAGCTGGTCATGTGTCAGCTTGTTTTGTGTCTCATTATTATTTGGCTACAAATTATGGAAAAAAGAAACAATTCAGAGGTCAATTAAAATTAAGGCAAAGAAGTTAATTATCAGAGACTGGTCACAAATTCAGAAGATGGTTAGAATGAAAACCTGCAGCCACAGCGGCCCTCCAGGACAACGGTTGGACACCTCTGGTGTAAGAGATGTCACGCATGAATTCCTCCAGGTGGTAGCCAAAGCAAAACAACAATTAATTGCAGTGTCTGACATAAAAGACATTACAAAATAATTTTATGCCATTCACATAGGTATCAGTTGTCACCCTTGGTGGTGGTAACTCCTCGTCGATCCACACAGTGGCACTGTGTTGTTATGCCTCTTGTCTTCCTCCCTCTGTACACTGGATGACTGACGATCTCACCATCTCTGAAGTCACTTCCAGTGTATGTCCACCTAGACCCACCACTTCCTGCCTGGCCCGTATATAACTGGAAGTATCACCCTCTTGGATAGTCTAATCTCAGACTTGTCTCTATAGAGGTTTATTTTTTTGCTGAAAAACATTTATGACATTTGAATTACATTTGTATTCACAATATGTGAGGTCATGGTGTTGACCCCAACCTTTATCTTGTCTTTGTCCTCTTTTATGCAGTATAAAATACATGGATACCTTCAGTGGAGATGAAATATAACAATAATTCCATAATAACTTATGAATGAAAGTAATTTACAAGAAACACAGTATTATGAGGGAAACTTGTCCGCACAAAGACAGTGACTGGGACAGGATTTGTAGCCAGGACTCTGGACTCGTAAATCTGCGGGGCTTGCTACTACTCCATTGTGCTGCGCCATTTCTACATGAGTATGTCCTGTGATTAGGTGGAGATCCAACACAAGTTGCTTGTTGTTTTATGCCAGATGCTAGCAGGATATGCTCTGACCCCTCACCCATCCCAGACTGGATTAAGTGAATTCAGTGAAGAGTCTTTACAGTTTGAGAGACACTATTATATTTGAAGACAGCATAAGTAACGTCATTTGATTTCCCTCTCCATGAAAGTGTTGTGGAGGCAGAGGCCATGTTTGAGGGGTGAGACAAAATAATGGAGGGCTCACCAGTTTCAATAGAGATCATATGTTTAGAGGATCATCCTTTCCATTTTGCTTTGTGTTAAAGTTCAAGGAAACATTTTAAATAGGGAAGTCAAGCGGACAAGGAGAAAGCCGAAGAAATAAAATAAAGGCAACAGATTTATTGAATACATACTACAATGACAGGAAAAAAAGAAAAGGTCAGGACACGAGAAAAAGGAAAGGACGGCAGGGCAGGGTAGGGCGGAAGAGCAGATGGACATGCAGGTTCAATTCTGGGTGACCCACAGTAATTCATTGTGATCCAAGAGAAATGCAGGCATGTGTAAATTATTGTACCATATTCTGACCTTGTAAGTTTCATTCAATAAAGGCATCAGCTAAATAACTTCAATCAAAGAAAGTTTCAATGCAGATGTTATTCGAACCAAAGAAGGAACATTTGATAAAAATGTACTCTCTTTAATCCCAGGTTTGTTGAGCAGCATAATCCAAAGCTGTATGAGCTTTTTCCTTTTATTTTTAATTCTTTTAGGCGCCTGTGCTTTGTCCCATTGCCTTTCAAATGAAAGTGATTTGCTCTTCATAAACAAAGCAGGTAATTTAATGCTTCTGAAGTGTTTAAGTTTAGTCTGAAACACTTTCTGAAGTTGCTGTTGTATTTTTACAGTAATCTAAACAAATCACAGACTAAAGAATATAATTTATATGCATTCTGGATAATCAAACCAACACAATCACCGAACATCACCCTTAAATATGCTGGACTGAAGCACTTTCTCTGTCTGAGTTTATGTTTCACATTACTGAATTATGTCACAAGAGTTGAAGGAACATTAAAGTTTATTTGGGAATATATTGTTCCGAAATTCATTTAATCATGCCATACAATATTTAATTTTATTGTCATTTACTTATTTTTGTACTTATTTGTACATTTTACACATCTATTTATACATTAAAGCATTCTTTTCCCTTGTTGATCCCCCAACGGAGTCAATTACTGCATCTTTTTTTTTTTCCTTTTACTACAATCCTAGCACCCTTGTTTCTTGGGATGATTGACTCTCATGATGCAATTTCCTCTGAAATAGAGCTGAGAATAAAAGAATGTGGGAAGCCAATTATGTATCACAGTGCCCGCTGGACCAGAATCAATCAGTTCCATATGGAAACTTGGGAATGTTTGCTTTTCACTATTCAGCCACTAAAAGCTGAAGAAAATAAATGGTGCACAGAAATTTTCAGAAGGAAACACATACGATGCTTTGAAAAAGTTAAGTGTGTTCTTCAATATATTTGTCTGCAAGAATATGTAATATTTACTACAACAATACTGATAAATAACTGTGATCTAAAATAATAAATAAAATTACCTCTAGAAGGAAAGAATACCTCCAGCCCTGACTGCATTAGCTGGTGTTGTCTGTGTGACAAAAACTTCTTGAGTTGCCTACATTGACTTTGAGAAATATTTGGCCACTCTTTCTGATAATACGCCTTGTGGTTGTGTGTGATCTTTCTTATATCTGCTATCCACATTCAAGGCCTACTGAATTTTTATCAGTTAGCATTGGGGCTTTGACTTGGTAATTCCATAATCCTCCATTTCTTTTTTTTGACTCATTCTTTTGTAGATTTGCTTGAGTGTTTTGGAGTTGTTGCTAGGTCCACTTATGGTTCAGCATTAGTTTCTTCACTCTCACATTTATGTCAAGTATTTACTGGTACTATGAGCTTTTCTTTCTTGACTCTGTGATGTCAAACTGACCAAGCCCTGAGGAAGAAAAGCATCCCGAAACAACAATACTTACCTTACTATGTACATCTCAAGTCAAAAATTGTTTTTGATTTTCATCAAACATGACGTGTGGCATTGTGGGTACACAGCTCTAACTTTGTCTCATTTCTCTAAACCAAATTGTCCTATTAGCTGTGTTCATCACCTAGATGTTTTCTCCCAAACTTCAGTCATGCATCTGTATTCTTTCATGAGAGCAATGGCTTCTTCTTTCCCAAACCTGTAGGTAGAGCAAAGGTGTGCAGTCTCTTTCAGATGTCTGACTCGTTTAATTTCATATTGACTGAGGAATGACTTGATATTATCATTGGCTCTTGGGGTCTTCCAGCAGCATCCTTTGTGAAGAGTGGTCCGTGATGATGTACTGATTTTAAATAAGCATGTCCTGCAAAGTGCTAGCTCTAATTGGGCATGGGTGAGAATACAATTGTACTTCACTCCAGGAACTAATGGGGGGGGATGCCTGCTGAATTGAGAAGGCATGAGCGAGTATATTAGTCTCATTAGTTCCTTGAAGGGAGCGGTGCATGCATACCTTGGGCATTGGAAGGGTCAATTTAAAAGGAGCCGGTCCAGTGAAAGGAGGAGACAAAAAGGAAACAGTGTGTGGATTGAGCAGCATTGGATGGCGAGATGAGATGGGCCAGACAGCTAGTGGGGGAAAAGCAGAGCAATCGTGGGCCCCGAAAAGGAATGATGGAGTGACGTTCCAGGGGCTGGTTCACCCCACTCATTATTTGTGTAGATCCCCAAGGATCTGAGGTACAACTGCTTGTGCGTGAAGGATGACAGGAGGATGACCAACCCCAGACGGTCTGGCCGGAGCCGTTTGAGGCAGTTAAGACAGGGGTTGGGTGATAAAGACTGCAGCTGTTAATGTCTCTGCTGGCTGAGCAAGCAATACACTAGGTGAGCTGGGGAGACAGGGATTGAGTTGTGCCGGGTTTGTCTGACTGTACACCAAGGACCTGATGGCTGTGTTGTTCCTGTTTTTCATTTCTTGTTTTAATGATGGATTTTGAAACGCATAGATTTCAATTTGTATTCATTTATTGAACTTTTTGAGAATTATAACTGTGGGCACTATTTTGATTTAGTTTTTTTTTTCTTATAATAAAAGCACTGTGACACTTTCATACCTACCTACAACCTCATTTGCCTGGCTCATCCCGGTTACGTTACTGATGTTTGTGGGAGCAAGAGGCTCCCAGAAGCAGCTGGAAGTGTGAAGCCAACCAACACCGTCACATCCTTCAGTCAGGCTAAATTTGAAGAAGATCCCTAGACCTGGATAGACTGCCTGCAGCTTTCTCCATTTGTAGATGATCTTGAAACTGTCTTCTTTCTTTATCAGATTTTTTTTTCTTGGACAATATATTGTGTTAGAAAAGTAAGGCCAACATTGGCATTGAGTGTATAAATTACATCATAGCGCTAAGTAGAATGACAACGGCAATCTGGTCATTTGTAGCTAAAGTTAAGTACATCTGTTTACACCTGCATAAACATGCATCACAATTGCATGGCACTTGACCACATTAAAACAATTTAGTGTAATCTTGCTCTTGATGGACCACACAGACCAGATTCAGAGTTGGTCAAAAATGTGGAGTAGACACATTTAACATGAGTAGATATGAAAATACATTTTCTTTCTACATACAACAACCAGGGCAGTAGAAGCAGACAGGTGAGATGCAGAAGGCTTGCCATCCCTGATATCTATCTGTGCAGGTTTAAAAAGTGAGCGAAGTGGCAGTAACAGTGTGTGTAAGGGCGAGTTACCATTACCTTCATGAGACTGTTGCATCTTTGGGATAGTGTGTAATGCCCCTTGTGCCCTCACACCTGTAACAACATATGGCTAGGACATCTAGTAGTTTGTGAACTGAGGACAGACACATCAACAGTTTTTGGTGCCAAAAAGTACACGACTGATTTCAAACAACAAAAATGCAAAATGTAGTCGATGTATTAGGGATTTATAAATAAACTAGACATTAAGCCTGTTAAAATAACGGGCGCTAGAATAGTAGTGCATAAACATTTGTATGAACAGTCTATATTAAATGGCAAGGGACCTTGTATGTGTCTGTAATATGCGTCACTGTATTGTGTGCCTTTAATTTTCTCTCTCAGTAATACTGGTTTGTATTTCCGTAAAATGCCTAATTTTGTCGGAAAGTAATACAGTGGAACCGAAGTAATTTCCCCCATAGGATTGTATGTAAATACAATGAATCCATTCCAGATCATATGAACTGTATGTAAATATATATTTTTTAAGATTTTAAGCACAAATATAGTTAATTATACCATTGCATGCACAGCGTAATAGTAAACTAAATGTAAAAACATTAACACTGAGAAAACCTTGAACAACAGAGAAAACTAACACTGCAACAGTTCGCGCTATAGCCTTACGACCCGCTCGCTAAAAACACCTTTTTTAATGAGATTTAAGCACAGGAAAAAAAATGAACATTGGAAAAATCCGTAATCTAATAAACAACCAAGAAAAGTAACATTGCAACAATGCACGCGTGCGCCTGTTTGTGTGTGTGTTGGTGTCTGTTCTGTCTCTTGCGTGGGCCTGCCTGCCTGCGCGCGCGTGCGTGTGTGTGTGTGTGTGTGCGTGCCTGTCTGTCCGTCTCGCATGGGCCTGCCTGCGCGCGTGTGTGTGTGTGTGCGTGCGTGCATGTCTGTCCGTCTCTCGCATGGGCCTGCCTGCGCGCGCGTGTGTGTGTGTGCGTGTCTGTCTGTCTCTTGGGCGGGCCTGCGTGTCTGTCTGTCGCGCGCACGCACCTGTGTGTGTCTCTCTGTCTGCACACACAGGGAATGCACAGGAAGAGACTGAACATGTGCCATGTGGCCCCGTGCATGCGCACTTCACCAGAAGACACACACACGGACACTGGACTCACACAAGGGTTTTATTAAAGAGGATACTGTCTTTAAAAGCAAAATCAACAATATTGAAGGAATCATAATAAAGAATTAAAATCCATAAAACCAATAGAAAAACAGATGTCCCACCCACAATCTTCAAAACATTGTTCCTGTACTCAGTCCATAAACGAAGCCCAGTCATATCCCTCGCTGCTCTACAAATGAGGAAACCTAGCGACTCCACACTCACTCCATAAACTGTGTTCTTGCACCAATGCTGAAATTCAACTGCTCACATTTCTCCCTCAGATGGGCACCACATCAATTCTACTTTCCATCAACAGATATTTCCCTTCATCCTGGAACTCAGCCCCTTGTCCAAATGAAAACATTAAATGCATGTTAAAGGATGTATTTAGTAAAACCAACAGCCATGGTAGGACATTTTTAAACATGGAATGAGTACTGATGATGCCCAGCCACTTCAAAAAGGTCCACAAGCCGAATCCAGCTCACAAGCTTTGAGTTTGACACCCCTGACCACAGATTATTGAAAAAATCATTAAGCTGAGATGTGAATGACCCTAAAGTTCTACACTCCCTCACACTACTATTTATTCTATATATCTACAGATCTCTGCATGAAAAAAAGTGTTCCAGTATGTGTGTGAAATTTGCCCTTAAGTTTCCAATTGTGTTCTTTTCATCTTGTTGAAAAATTTATTTTAAAGGAAAAGCTGGTATTCACTATACTAATTCCTTTAATAATTTTAAAAACTTCAATTAGGTCACATCTTAATCTAATATTTGCTTAAACTGAAATGGTTCAACTCCTTCGATCTCTCCTTATAGCCCTTATTTCTTAATAACGATAATGCTATATTTGATTTATTTAGCAACTGAAGGCTCTTCAGAAAGATTCAAAGGAATACAATATGAATAAAGGCAAATACAAAGATAACATAAACAAAACAGGATGTAAACTAATATCAACTGTTAAACACCAGCTAATAAATAAATACATGAAAGTCAAACAAACAAAATTAAAAAACAATAAATAGGAAAAAATGAAAGAAAGCCATTAAAAAACACAATTTGGGCAATCTTATGTAGATGTCATAGTCATCCATGACAAGAATGAATAATGAATACAATAAGTCCAGATTTCGTTATCAGTTTCAGAGCCAAATACCCGATGGACATTGGCCATTCAATGGTTATTTGTTTAATGCTCAGGTCAGATTTATCAATTCCTGCCAGACTGCTATTCTGAACTCTTCTGCATACTACTTAGTCCTGGAATCCGCCTTGTTGCTCTTCTCTGGACTTTCTCTAGAGCTTCCATGCTTTTATTGTATAGTACTTATATAGACCAAACAACACCAAAGGGTTATGTTTAAACTAGCTGTGCTACCCATTAAGATGGGCTCAGATCAAAATAATCAACTCAGCATTAATGTTTGCAGTGAACCTGTTTGCAGTGCAAACGTTTGTAATGGGGCATCTGTTGAAATGACAAATACAGCACATGTTATTACTACAAATGTTTGTGATGCTCCATTTGTTGAAATGACAGTGACATAGTAAACCAGACAGACACACATATACTCAGGCACACAGACACTTGTCCTTATATTAAGGTGGATGTGTTTATATACATTTCAGATAATGTCTGAAACATTTACACCTGTTTGGGTGCACCTCATTCTATCTGATGCCTTGATAAAGATAGAGGTGAACGAACTTTCACACACAAGAATATTTCATTTGTTGATTGATTTAAATATTACAAATGAGTACCAAATCTAAAGATTCAATGCTATTTTTTAAGATCATATCTCTTATCTATCAGTATTGTTGAAAAAATAATCACTTATACTTTTGTCCAAATGTTTTAAAAAGACAGACCTTTTCCTGGGGTGTGCTTATTTTTTCACACTTTTGTAAACATACACATGTGAGCAGACATGATTGTGCAGACAATTACAGCAGATTAGCATTCTGAAAAAGAACCAGCAGTGTGTTTCTTTATATACTGCTTTTAATGCCTTCAGTTTTTACAACTTATTTAAGAAAATGCCAACTGGAAATATTGTGCTAAAGACATGAACAATTTTAATTTGACTTTGTATTAAGTTTGGAGATGTAATGGAAATGGAAAAAGAAGTACAGTAGATGATGAGCTTATTACTACACATTCTGGGATCCAGCACTGAATCAAAAGAACAAATGTAATGGCAAAAATGTGAGGCAGAATAAATGTCACGAATGTCTTACCTTCATGCTACCACCACCCAGTCTTAATTCACAATTAGAAAAATGTAAAATATCAGCTCACAAAGAATAAAATGCATATCTTGTATTATAACATTCACACAATGTGTTAAGCTGGTTTAACAAACTCATTAAAATGGGTGGTGTGTTTTTAAGCAACACCTAAAACACTGCTCATTGTTTCAGCAAAATAATAAGAAAAGTCACATGCTTTATAATATATGTGCCAAAATCAGTTTGAATTTAAATTGAGAGAGTTATAAAGCTGTTTGTGTCGTTCTTTTGAAGCACTGAGAACCAAATAAATGATCATTACACACACTATAGTACTTTACTTTCAGTTGATGGTAACATTATTTTAAAGACTCCAAATGTTCACATACTTTACATGCATTCCTAGCAACTTTCCAAGAGTGAATAGTAGTATTAAAAAAAAGTTGAGATAAAAGCAAATGTTTTGATAGAATAAGCAATATTTGCTTTTAATTTGTAATAACTCTGTTAGTAATTAATTAATATACTCCATAGTAAAGCCATTTATACTGATTACTTGTAAATGGCAGAGGTCAAAGGATAAGGAGAGTTGCCGGTCCTTCCTGTGGCACAAACAAACAAAGAAAACCCCCTAAAGTTGTCAGATTTCACAGACTCTTTCGAAACAGATGGGCAGACGTGACTGCTGTGTTTCCGGAAGGACATGAAACAACTGCTGTTTCTTTAACTCTGAGTAGGAAACACCTTTGGATTTCTTGACCACTAAACAATGGAGCTCTCCAGATCGATTGATAATGAGGAAGTTCTGTTTTTTTTTCCAGAGTGGTAAGAAGAGGAGATATTTAGACATACATTGAGACACCAACATGTCTAATATTTATCTTTCTTCACATCTACACTAATGTTAATGCATTATGCACACTATGGCAGATGAAAATTACTTCATCATTTTACCTGAGTAACATAAAGGAATCAAAGAAAAGAAATGGAGACATTGTGATGACAGTTTAACAGACAGTTTAAGAAAATGCACTTACCCAGTTATGGAAAACATCATTAGAAACAAGAAAGTTTATCCTTTCAATGTTAGTGAATATGACGCTATTCTTCCTTGAAAGGAACTGTTAATAGATGGATCAAGATAAATACTCTTAAGCCCTTTTTCCTTTAAAATGAATACACACATACCAAAGGTTTACAGGAAGACACTCCTGAAACAATTTGATTGTTCTTCATAAAAAGTACAAACATATACACTATAGGTTGCAGCTCCCCCAAGCCTGGTGTAGAATATGTAGATTCAATAAGGGATTAATGGATGTACTGTATCTATGTATGGGTATAAAATACCATGCATACACTCTGAGAAAAATAATAGTGAAGAATCTAAATCTAGAAGCAGTGTGCCTATAAAATAGTGACATGAGAATAAGAAACCTTCCAAAACTTACAACAATAGGCTATATACACACAGCAGTGCTGACATGCTGCCAGTGGAATCTCAGTCAGCTCAGTCACTTCCGTTGTCCATACTGCAGTCGTGATTTTTGTTTAGTAGCGAGAATGTCAGAGTAAAAAGAAGTTTAAGTTTCTACATGCAGATAACTCAACAGCTGAACATTGTTGTGTACCATTATGTCGAGCTTTGAGTACAACAAGGCACTTAGTTTTCGTACATTTCCGATTGATGCAGAAACCCAATCGAAATGGATTGCGGCTCTCCAGAGAGAGCTTTACAGAGGATTTTTGCAAGCCAGGGTCTGAGACAGAAGAGCGATTGTTGAAGAAGGGAGCAGTCCCTGCATTATTTGAGAGGAATAATTTCTCCATTCGACCTTCAAGACCAGGGGTTTGGGACAGGAGAGGAGAACGTGACCGACGGAAGAAGACACACCGGGCGAAGAGAAGGATCCAGCAGTTGTCGCCCTAGCGCTTGATGGAAACACGTCTCTCAGAGAGGACATCCTCCAGCTGACGAAACAAATTGAGAGACTTACAATGAAGCAGAGATTTGGCATTCATTGTTTTGCTGGCTCTGACAGAGACATTCGCTTTTTTACAAGGTAAGATGTCCAGCAGACTCATGTTATTACGTATTGTATTATTGGTGCTGAGCACCACATGGCTGTTTGAGGTGACTCACTAACCTTAAAAGGACTGCTTGCCTTTTGACACACTAGTTGGACAAAGTGCGCACGACTGTGCAGATTTGCCATATTTATTGGCGCTCCTGCTTTAGTCGATGAAATGCCAGCTTATTCTTTTGTTGCTCATCGCTGGCTAATATAATTGTCCAGCACCATTGCAGTATTAAGCTTGCATATATATTCACCAGTGACTAATTATTGAAATTGTGTTTCTTTAAAGAAGCTCAATGTAATCACATATTTGTACCATGTATATTAATAGTAGGCACAAGTTTTCAGCATATCTGGATCTTACCTTTGCATTTGTGGATGTAGCTTGAAACATACAGTTTGAATCCCTTCTCCATTTTAGCTCTTGACATTTGGCACAATATTTGAATATTGTGACTTACGTTATTTACCGTAATTCTAGGCAAGACTTGAAGCGATCAGGTCAGAAACACCATAACTAGTCTGTTTTGATAGCAGCGTCGAAAGTGTAGCAGCTGGCTGATATGGAATCTGGAAGAGAGTGTGCATATACCCTATTGATTGTTCTAGAATGAGATTTATACAAACAAGTTAGTACCAAGAAAAGCCCTTATGGATGGAATGAAGTTCAGAAGTTGCCTAATAGGGCCCTGTTTCACATTCAACCAAACACTGTGCAATTGCTGATTCAGGGAGACAACAGTCTATGAATGCGAAGGGGCGTGCTGAGGTTGGAATTCCTACTTGTTCCAGATGTGCTCTGTCAGATAGATAGAAGTCTTGATGTGACGTGATTATTTTGAGGAGGTGCCAGTCATGTGTGGCTGAACATTTTTCTGTTGGGGAAGTCGCACCAGACAAGCACACTGTGACATGGTTGACAGTTGACATTTTGTCAGCCTATCAATCACATTACAATCAAGAGTACATTCATATAGACTTTCAATTTTTCCAGTATGGGTTAATGGAGTCTTTTCCAGCTACTGCACGCTGAGGTCAAAACAAGAAATATTCACAGACAGAATGCTGGTTCATCTCAGGACAACCTGCTTCACGTTACACCAGTCAACTTAACATATATGTCATGTGGAAAAAAAACTAAACAATTCTTAGACAAAAAGTCTTGCAAAATCAAGGAGAATATACAGGAGGAAGTCTGCAAAAATGACTGGACTAGCAGCTTACCTTACAGTAGACCCCTGGAGCTGTGGGGCAGAAATACTGTTTATTGTGACAGTGTACCACCTACGAAGAAAATATGCAGTGCTATATAATCACATTTATGGGAATCCTTTTCGACAGAATGATCCCTTTTAGTATTTAACACAGAAATCATTATTTTACTTTTCTCATGCAGTCTTTCCTGCAGACTCTGATCAGAGTGATTTGTAGACTGAGACGTCTCTTACTCTGCACACTATTGACTTAAAATACTGTATACATTACATGTAAAAAACAAGAAATCTCAGCACACATTTTAAGGAAAGAAATCTCTGGACAAATTCCAGATAAAGTGATTTAACATATTTTTAAAATACAAAATAATTAATATATAACATTAATTGGAATGAAGTATAAAACTATTAAGATTGATAGGAATGGTGTAGATTGGAGCAGCCATTGTTAAGATCAACAATGTTCATATTGTTGTTTTAAATTCCATCATAGATTAAAAGGGTCTCATTTTCAGTGAAATTTAATTCTGTTTATTGTTCTATCAATCCATTTAATGAACCTGTTATTTTTGGAGTTCAGAATTTCTCATGTTAGGAAACAATCCAAAAAGCAAATAATGAATTTTACTAAATACAATAAATACTTAAAATACAGATTATGATGAATTACAGTGTTTCAGAATTCATTTCTTAATTAATACATTAAAATCAATGAGTTTTTGCAAACCTACTTTTTTGCTTATAAGGATTTTCTTTTTCCATTTCTGCATCAATGTTGTTGTATATTTTAATTTAAACTTTCTAAACAAATCTGCAACAAAATGCTGTGTTTCTTTCTACATGCTCCGCTCAGAAAGTGCATTAATAGTGTTCTGTTTATACAAGGGCTTTATTGTGCAGCTGGTAAAAAGCTGCCATTCAGAGCTATCCTTTAGCTGTCTTCTTTCTTTAAAAACCAATTCACTATTTTCACATTAACTGTTTAATGGACACATCTTCCAATGTTAAGAATACACTAAGTGCTTTATTTATGGTCGGGTGCTAAAACAAAAAACCTAAAAACCAGTTTGGTGTTAAGAAAACTTCCTTATTGTGATATCTGTAGTAGTAGAGTGTTAGCCATTATGGATGCAATGGGAAGTCAAGCAAAATGGCTCCTTTAATTAGTTAACTGAACCGATTACAATATACAAGCTTTCAAGGCAACTGAGGCCCCTTCTTTAGGCAGGCTGAAGAAGAAGGGGCCTCAGTTGCCTCAAAAGCTTGCATATTGTAATTGATTCAGTTAGCCGAAAAAGGAGTCCTTTTGCTTTACTTCTCACTACTGGGATATTCAATTTCTACTGAGATAGTCGTAAAATGTGAACAGAAGTCAATATAATTTAGAAATTACATGTCTCCCTCAGTTGTGTCCTTTTCTCTAATCAAGCTAAATTTAATGATCCAATTAAGTATATTAACCTCTTTGTTGACTGGCTGAAGAGTGTTTCCTCTTATGTACAATACAAACAATAAATCAATAATTGAGGAGATGCAAGTACCTGGTGCAAGAGCATATCATGAGTTTATGTCTTTCTCTGCACTATGTAGCTGTGCTTTTGTGACTCCAGTGATGTCCAATATATGCTAGGCTCTTGCCTTATATGTTTGCTACTGCAAATTGGGCTATGTTGCCTTGTGACTATGACCAGGGTAAAGAAATTAAGAAATGCTGCACTTTTTTAGATTGGAAAGTGGATAGAAAAGTGATTGCTTTGTAGTTTGACAAATTCAAAAACTGATGCTTTCAAAAAATTATTTGATCAAAGGATGTTGGGTACTTTGTTTTGTCTTTTGAATCTTCATATTTCATTATTAATTATATTGTATTATGTTTTTATTTGATGTGGCAGTGGATACCTGATAAATAGGTACAGTGATTAGCACAGACAGACCTGGGGACCTGGATTTGAATCCCATTCATATTTTCCCTCAGTCTGTGTCGCTTATCTCCTGGTCCTGCTGTTGACTGGCAACTGTAAAGTGGACTGGTGTGTGTGTGTGTATGCCTGTATATATTTCAGTATGTCAGTGAAAGACCGCCACACTGTTCAAGCTGAAATGGAAACATGGATTCAGAAACTCCTTCTATCAATTAGTCAATTAGCTCACAATGTCAATAAAGGTTTACAAATATATTGAATAGTTTTTGCAAGTAATTTGATTTGTTCCACTGCAATGAACCACACATATATTTTAAAATGCTAAAAAAGAATTATCTCCTATAGTTTTGAGATAAAAATTGCCTTTAGAAAAGGCTGATTGGAGTTCAATTATTACTTATCATAAATTCCAAAATATATCAATGGTCATACTGTAATTTCTATGGAGGATATGAGGCAAATGACCCTCTCACTTTTTCAGAGGTCTTTCTCCTCTGCACTATTTAGGGGAAACTGAATGATTCAAAAGAATAAAGATCACATACTAATGCTTATGTATTACAATCAAGGCCACACTTGTCCATACAAGCACATCACATGCAGCACAAAGAAGTCATAGCCACTTTCTTGATAAAGTGTTAAAACAGGAAAGAAGTTGACCCTTAACAGGTTATCATGAACGTATGCCCTCATTAGTTCCAAAAAGATAAAGAGGACGATTCCCATGCTCTGAAGATGATAACAATGCTGTGGACTAACCCATTGCAACACCACTGAGCTTTTCCAGTTTTTCTTTGATGTAAGTGAAAAAGTATATTTCTTTAATTTTGCAAGCTTTTTAAAGCCTATAATGTAAAATAAACCCTAAAATCACTTCTCTGTGTCCATCATGTAGTGGACGCATCATCACATATTATAGACTACACATCTTCTGTCTGAATGATATTATTGCCATTTGTCTACAGAATCAATTGAAACTGAAGCTGAAATCTGAAGGGTGCTTCACACTTTAGTCTGCTCTGTCCTTTACAAGGTTACAATCTGTAGTAGTGGTAGTAGTAGTAATAACATTAATATTGTCATATGTACAAAATACACAGAAATTCTTACATGCTGTGAAAGAAGCACAAGATAAACAGAAAAAGGTCTGGGGACCCACCCCATATATTGTTAAATTCTCTTTAGCAAAATAGTGGTTTCGCCACAGAGTAATCTATGAAGACTGAGCCCAAAACGGGACAGGAAGTGAAAGGCCAGTGGTAGGCTTTATAGGTGGTGGAAAGGAAGAGGAGGGTTCAATGGGGAACAGGCAGAAATGAGATCAATAGGAGGGCACAGTCTGGAGGCAGTGGAACCTGGTTGGAGTTCAGGTGATTTTCCCATCAGATGATCTGCAGAGGGGAAAAGAAAAGACATTAGTGCATTTCGTCAACCCCTGACTCGGTGTTTCACCTTTAATAAAGCCAAATCCCTGCCTCCTATGCGCACGTGTGTGACACAGCCCCTCTTCAACCCAGACCTACAAGGTTGGACGTCCCAAGCCGAAAAGTCATGAATGCGGGAAAGGGCATCAGCATTAGCCTTCAGAAAGCCCTTACTTATTAATGCAGTGTAATGATAAGGCTGGAGGTCCAAAAACCACCTTCTGACATGTGGGTTTGACTCATTGTGCAGGGCCATCCACTGGAGAGCGGCACGGTCCATGACGAGAGTGAACTCACGGTCTAGGAGGTAATACCTCAGCTGAGTTACTTCCCAATTGATTGCGAGGGCCACCTTCTCGACTGGTCTTTCAATCCAGCAGTTTCTGGCTCACGAACATAACAGGGTGCTCAGTACCATTGACACTTTGGCTCAGCACGGCTCCAGTCCAGTGTCCGAATTGTCTGTCTTGAAGATAAAAGATAAAGAGAAGTCTAGTGTTCTCAACACCGTTGCTGACATAAAGGCCTGCTTAAGGTTACTAAATGCAGCGTCTGTTTTGTCGTTCCATACCACATAATGGCCCACTTCTTTGTTAGGTCTATCAAGGGCGTTGCATACTCTCTAAGAAGTGAGGTACAAACCGGCAGTAGTAACTCACTAAACCCAGGAAGGCTTGGTCTTGCCGCTTGATTTTCAGATGGGATTCATTTAGTATGACATCAACTTTAGAACACTGTGATCTGACAGTGCCTCTGCCCACCAGTTAGCCCAAATATTTGGACATAGTCAGCCCAAAAAAACATTTCTTTGGGTTGATAAGTAGGGGGGGCTTCCGCAAGTGTTTGGAGTACCACCCTGACATGTTATAGCTGTTCCTTCCATGTGTTGGAATAGATAACTATGTCATCCAGGTAGCAGCACTATAGGCATTGTGGGGCCAGAGCACTTTATCCATCCACTGGATGGTCGCTGAGGCCCAGAGCAAGCCAAATTGAAGGACACAATGCTGCCAGTGTCCACTAGGGGTGCTGAACACAGTCTTTACTTTTGTGGAATGAATTTGCCAGTACCCTTCATCATGTCAAGCGTTGTCAAGAATTGTGCTATGCCGAGGTCGTGCACTCACAGCATCAGGTAGACATCAGATTGGGAGACGTGATTAAGTGAGTGGAAGTCATTGCAGAACCTCCAACTTCCATCCGTTTGTTATTTGCAATCAATTGGCTAGGCCACAATGTAGCTGCTACAGTGGGGCTTGCAAAGAGAATTCAGGATATCTAAACTTGTGAGAAATGCTATCAAAGATGATACTACATATACTGTAAGGTCAAATGATAACCGGTGTGCATGGACCAGTGTGAAGGAGATGAAAGAACTAACTGAGATGTCTTCTGCTTTGTGCCAAATAAAAATGGAGAAGTAGACCTCTGCTTGGACCTAAAACAACTGAACAAATCCAGCTGGGCAGCTGCCACTGGATTATGGCAGATACCATTTAAGAAGAAATGATTTAAACTTCCAACTTTCATCAAACCAGTAGGAAGGTTTTTTCCCACAAATTACCCTTTGACCTTACAATTGCTCCTGAGAAGTTTTAGAAGGAAATGTTTGAGCTGTTCAAGGATGTTGATGGAGTAGAAGTGTACATGTACAACATCTTGCTATTAAGAAAAACAACAGAAGAAATTAAACGAGACTGCAGAAAGCACTAAAAACAAATTCTAGTTGAATTATCCAGGGCACTGCATCGATGAAAATGACATTTGTCTAGTTCCAGTTGAGTGCTATTATATGAAGCTTGAGTCACCATCAGACAATAATGGTTTGTAGAGGATATTGAGCACTGTCCATCTCCCATATCTCTCAAAGATAATAAGTTCCTTCTCAGGAGGGACAATGCCTTTAGGCGGGGTGTGGTGCAAGAGAATGTCTTTAAGATGGTAAATCTTCCAAGTACTGGTACTTGCATACTATCCATCCATTTTGCAACCCGTTGAATCTGAACACAGGGTCACGGAGGTCTGATGGAGCAAATCCCAGCCAACACAGGGCGCCAACCCACCGCAGATTTGCATACTATGATGTCACAAAACCCAACCTAGTCATTGCAGATGCTATTAGTTATTGGCATGGGGGGTTGTCTTTGGGGTTTGATGTAGCGACATGGGATCAGTGAAGTCAGAGGCAATCTATTCTATAGCACTTGTGGAAGCAAGATAGTTTGATACTCAAAACAAAAGAGAATGATTAATAGCCATTTGGGACTGTGAAATGCTCTCTACTTACTTTCATAATTTAGATTCCGTCCCTCTTCACATATATCATAAAAAAAATCCCTGATGCCTGTGATAAACAAATATTGGAATGTTATGTCGCTAAGACTTCTGATGAGCATGATGAAGTACAACATAACAGTCACATATATGTTTGCAAAGCAGTTAATTGTCTACTTTCTACCTGTTGGTAATGTGGAGAAACTACTAAGATCATCTCTAGAAAAGAGTTATTCAGTCAGTCAGTCATTTTCTAACCGGCTTTGTCATGTGTGTTCTTGAGCCTATCCCACATAGCACAGGGCGCAAGCCAGGAACAAACCCTGGACAGGGAGCCAGTCCATCAAAAGGCAAAAACACAAAAATTCCACAGCAGCCTGGCCCCTAAATCAAGCCCCAGGATTATGACTTGCAGGGGCCTAGTGGTGGAACAAAGGCTTTAAACGCACAAAAATATCCACGAAGGAAGTGAAGAAAACCATAAAACCTCTGAGCTTTAAAAACAAACCAAAGTTCCTTTAATGTTCAAATTCATAAAAGAAAGCATAAAAGAAAAACGGAAACTAAAAGCAAATCAGAAGTTGAACAAATCCAATCTCAAATCCAAAAAACAGTACCTTGAAATGAAAGCTAGAAGTCCATAAAGTCAGGAATCTGATAACAAATGCAAAACGAAAAGCAAAAGAATGGGATATCAACTCAACGTCAAAGCTATCCTCTCATGTACTCTTACATAGCACTTGGGTGGTCCCCTAGTGCAGCTCAACATAAAGAACACATTGGACATAATTATTACTAAACATAATAGAATAATTATCAAATAATATTAAATAGATAAAACAATATTTATTATAACATGATCAGTCACAAACTATTCTTCATTAAAAAGAAGAAATAAAAAGAAAATACATCCAGGCCAATAGTGGAGCCCTAGTTAAATAAAATAACAGATGTGACTGGCTAGTGCCTGAAAAAGCTGCAGGTGTGTTTATGGTGTTTATTAAGCTGTTGGGTTGCATTTTGTTAAAAATAAAAATCAATAGAAAAACTGTTTTAATATAATGTAATGTCTGGTGTACAAAACTTTGTTTCTAATGCAGTAACATGAAATGACAGAAGCTGTGAACTATCCCTGTCAAATGCATGTGGTTGATTAGCATATGCCTCATGTTGCATGGTTAATTTGCATGTGCTACTGTATTTAATGTTAGTTAGATGAAGATGACTTATTAACCATTTTACTATAAGAATCCTCATTGAGTGATAAGGAAAAATATTTTGCTTGTGTTGTGTTTAGTTTTACCTTCAGAAAATTTAAAAACTTTATTGATGGACTCTAATATCTGAAGGTCTTCTTACTCCTGTCACCTTTTGTTAAGTTGATTTCCATATGTTTTACATTGACATAAAACATTCAATCTCAAAAGCGCTATGTAGTAAAAGTAGGTACATTAGATGTCATAGAAACCCTGAGGTCTTACTCTTAATTAGGTTGCTCAAATACAATTATTCATTTAATTAAAAACTTTAATGGCTCCATAATAAATGTTCAAGCAGTGACTGACATTAATCACCAAAGAAAAAGCATTAGTAATTTGTAATGTTAGAGTTATTATACACCTTTTGTAAAAAATGTGAGCTATATTAAATCTCCACTCATCCATCAATTCTCTGAACTCATTCCTCCTAATTTAGGTTTGCAGAATGACAAAGTCTATTCCAGCACCAACGTAGCGTATTAAATGCATATTCCAAAATAACTGCATAAATTCGGTAAATAGTATATAAAATGCTGCCCCATGTTAAATTATATTGTGAAAATAATATTTAAATATGGCCTTCAAAATGTCCTACTGGCCCTTTGAATAACCTCATCTGTCTTGCAGCTTGCAATATTCTACCTCCAGCATGGTCTTCTAGCAGGTGATCTTTCACTGTCTGGACTTAAAAACTCCACCTGGAGGTCTAGACGTTTCATTCAAATTCCCCTGCGTTACCCATATAGTGTGCACTCTTTTTATACCCTGATATTAAAGCTCCTTTAATAAACTCAGCAAGCTGTAACGTTGAAAATGGTCTCCTCATTTTACATTTCTATTAATTTTATTGTAAAACTGCATCATTTAAGTTCATCAAGCTAGGCAACAAAACAGAAAAGTTGAAGCTGTACTTAAAAAGTTTTATTAATGTTCTGATTAAGACAAAAATAAAGTAAAAAAATACGATGACTGTATTCATTACATGGCCTTTACCCGTATTTGGCTTCCTGAAAACATTCATGAAACTTCCTTAAAACATAAAAACATAAAATGGTTACCCACTACTAAAGCCTAGTGAAGAAGGCAAGTCAGCGTCTTTACCACCACAGGGATTGCAGGCTGCCCTCTCAGTTACTAAGGAACGTCTACATATCCACCATTGAAAGTATCCTGACAGGTTTTACCTGACAAGTACTACTGTGAGGTTTGGAAACAGCAAGCAGCAGGACCACAGCGCTCTGCAGAGAGGGGAGTGCTCAAGTAAAAGCATCACTGGGCATGCACTCAATACCTTTCACGACAACTACACCCAGCGATGTCTGACCAGGGCAAAGAAAATTATTTGTGATATCATCCATCCCAACGCCGGACTCTTCTCTGTGCTGCGATCAGGTAAATGGTGTCTCAGACTGAAGGCCAGCTCAGAGAGACTAAGGAGGACATCTTTCCACAGTCCCTATGCATCACAAATAAGGACAGTTTCTAGAACTTCATGATGCCCTTAATATGAAATTTTTAACATTTTTCTGAGATTATTATTTGTTTACCACATATTTTAAATATTTTTGAATTTTAATATAATGCACAATATTGTTGTCATTTTACTGTTTATTAACGTTTTGAATTCTTCTTCTTGATCATCAGAGTCTTGAAGTTTAGCAACTAAACATTTTGTATTGAATGTATATTTGTATGTGACATTTGATTTGATTGGATAATGTTCCATACTGAATATCTAATATAATAGAATTAATACACACTGAGGATTTTGGTCTGTTATAAAGTAACTGAATCAATGCAGCTATATTAGTGCTAAACCAACATATGAGCAGCTCAGTAAATAGATATCCCCACTCATCTCTATCAAAAACTTTTTCTTCATCTAGTTATGTTTGGATATTTGGAGAGTCAGATTCTGTAGGTGAGTATAATCTATTCAATTTGTGTAGAAGACTGAATATTAGGTGTCTACATTTAATTAGCCTGCTATGGTTATTTGATATTACAAATGGAGGAGCAATTGGAACACTCAAACTTGTAGTGATGTTACTTAGGCAGTGCAATAAATGTGCGTAAATCCTCCAGCAGCCCAATGGCAAGCGGAATGTGATACTCAAGTGACATTTTATACACACAATCACAGCTAACCTACAACAAACATCTTAGACTCTGTGACGTTCCAGACCAGAACAGTGATTATGGTTAAAATCATTGTAAGTACCTATAAAATATAATTAAAAGAATGAGCACTGAGTGTTATGATTAATTATGGTCAAGTTTATAATATTTTATTATCAGTTTGGGTAGTTTATATCAGATGTTGGCTAATTGACTGACTTGTCATCCTATAGTCTCCAAATTGGACAAATCATACTTGTTATTAATATACAGTATATCTTGCTTAATTGTAATTCTTTTTAAGTCTTATTTTGTTTTGTCATCCAACAAATATTCATTTAAGTTTTTTGTTGTTGTCAGCTTAATTTATTTTTATATGAAAGTGCAAAATCTATAATGATTCGACATTGGTGTTAATTGCTGGAAGTGCCCGTTTTCACACTGGTGTCTGTTCATTCGAAGTGATCTACATTTTATCAGATGCTATCAGCGATGTGATCAAAACTGAGCAGATTAAATATGTCATGTCATCAAGGACAAATTATGGAAAAAGCCAAAATTTACTCAAACCATGAGCAGATAAATATGAAGTATAAATAAGGACGACATTCCATTGTAGGTCCACAAGAACAAGAGTGGCTTTGGTCATCGCTATCTTAGACTCTACAACATCCAACACATTCTGTGCCATAATTTATAAATCTTGCAAAAAAGAGACTTAAATAACATTTATTTTGAAATGCTGTTATATTCACAGTTTACGCGTTTTAATTGCTTAAATAAACTATTAAGTGAAGTTTCTTTCATAAGTCCTGTTAATAAGACAGAAATGAAGCACTCAGTTCTTTCAAACAGAATTATGGGTATAATTGCTTTTAACTGAATTTTGGCATTTGACTTTTCACTATTAACTCTAAAACGTTTATAGAACCTGAGCAGTGAAGCAATCAAATAAAGCAGGTGTGCTTGCTTTTCCGCAATAAGTCAGCTGTGACTTTCTAATGCAGCTTTTGATTTTAGTTTATACACTCCATGCAAACATTAGTGAAGGCTGATATTCATGGGCTCATATGTTATCGCTTCCTCCTCATTGTGATACACCGCGACAAAGAAATTCTAATATGCACACGTTCCATTACAGTTCAATTACAAGTGGATAAAATTGTGTTCTTTTGTTCTTGAAATGGCAGTAAATGAAGAACAAGTGAGGTGCTGAAAGATTCAGGCTAATTCAAATCTCATATTTAACAAAACATCTCCATTCATTTAATTATACAATCGTCGCACAGATGTTCCTTGCATGGAGGTGTTTTTATTCACAGCATGAGAGAAAGAAACATTATAGAGTCTTGAATATCTGATTTTCTTGCAAAAAGGAAGTCTAGTGAAATTCAATTGGTTTTCTGAAATGATTGAATGAATTTTTTTATACTGAATAGATCTACAGGGCAGTCTTTGTGTGAATGTATTGTATTCATTCATCTATTTTTGAAATTAAAATGTTTCCCACGTGACCAGTACTTGTATCAAATGTAGGTCTTGTTTTCGGCTATCTACTATAGTACAATATTTTCAAAAAGTAAAAAAAAACTATTTATATATATTTAATCCTGCTTAGGAAACACTTCTAAATCTTTGAGGGTAGGTCTCTATCTACTAATCACTTGTACAAATCAGCTCAAAACTACTTTTATGTTTCTAAGTCATACACTGTTTTGTTCACATTTGCTTTCTTATAGTGTCCTTTGTATTTTAGCAATCCGTGGAGACAGTGGAATGGATTCAGCCAGTCTACGCCAGATTGCTAGTGTGGCCCTAAAAAAGACCACTGGCTTCTTCTGTAATGCTTCCAAGCTGTTTTGCCCCCTTGGTCTGCACTCTCATGCACCGGCCAGCCCTGCCAAACTCCACTCACCCAGGGCTAGAAGCACACATGGTCCACATCCCAGGCTTGCCCATGGCCACGCACACAGGCTGATGGTCCTCAGCAGTAGTAATATGTGGAATATTGTGCTGTCTCAGAGTGCCATGTCTGCACCCCACCTCTGTGCTGGTCATGAGTTCACTTGTACAGATGGCTTCTAAAGGTATCCCCTCCGATAGACCACACCCTCCTGAAGAATGTGTCCCTCTCAATTCAAGAGCCAGGGTTGCTGCAATATTTTATTTCATGGTGTTGCTCCTTTATCATGACTTTTACTTAGCCCAACCTTACTGAATTTACCAGAATACTGCAATTACCTTGCAATACCTGTAAATCAGGTAGCAAAACCAAACCCACATCTTTACAAACAGAGTTCAAAATGGAACTGACTAACAAGGAAGTCTTTGGTATATACATTGCACAAGCAGAAAGAGGTGTGGAGTCAGGGAGGCCGGAAAAGCAAGTGATATCTGTAGAGGTGGGTTCTGGACAGGATAGAATGTCATAAGAGGGTGCTGGAAGTGACATCATCAGAGGGTGGATCAGAGGTGGTGCTATTGGGAGGTACGGTCTTCCCTTGGCCTGCAGAGGTCCAAAAGGAGAGAGTATTAGAAAGCAGTGCAAACCCCTGGTCCGGTTGAGAGATGATGCTATTTGAGCCTGTAAACCGTCTCCCATGTGCACTTGTGTGACACTGAGTACTGGAAATTAATGATCAGCAGAGTAAACAGCTCTGAAAGGAGCAACTACTTCAATGTTACTCACTTCTGTGCTCATTAGTAAATAATTCTGTAAATAACCAGAAAATTAAAACCAAAGGGAAGAAATGAAGTGCAAAAGAATTCATTCTTGCCCATCACACACATATAAATTCCTACCACACACAGTAAAAATATAGCATAACCAGTTCGGAATTTCTGGGTGGACGCAGCTTACTTAATTAAGGTAGGAGTCCAAGGTTAAGAAAAAAACCATTAGCTACAGGGTTCCCCCAGGACTGATCCTGCAAACCACTGCACTAGATCTCATTTCTTCATTCCTTTGTGAATAGCGTTGATCAGAAGGTAATGACAAATAGGCAAATATGGGATTTTGGATGGTAAAAGCAAGAGAATCATCATTAGGTAGACAAGCAGAGGTCTAAGCATATTAAAGCAGGAAACCAAAACTAAGACAACACCAAGTAGGAAGTTAACACCAATGTGTAAATAAAAAACTCATAAAACAAGCTAGTAATCCTTTTCCTAACACTAATATTTTGTTTATTTTAGTCTTTAGTGCAAAGTTCACATAAACTATTACTTGCACCACCATCTTTTAGAGGTGAAGTGAAATAATATCACAGGTCACAAACCACATAACTAGCATTAGAATTCATTGCCAAATCAATCAATTTTATTAACGTTAAAATATATCTTACAACTAAGACAATTTTTCACATACTTTCCATTTATAGTTTTGACATTTTTGAACTTCATTGATTATTTTTGTTCTGTTATTTTATTATTGTTATGTATCCATTTATTAAAAATGTATCTATTTTGTTTTTGTTATGGCTCAGCCAGGGTTATTGCTCTGGTTTTTGTTTATTTCCTAGACATTTAATGTGTTCTTTGCTACTTAAGTTTCTATATTACTACTTGTTATTTTCTTTCATGTAAAATGTTATCTTTGATCTTACTTTCTTTAATAATTTAATCCATTAATATTATAATTCTATATGTGATTGGTTCTCCTATGTCCCTTGTATTTTTTGGATGGTACCCCAAGAGGCGGGGCCCCCTTGACATCACGACTTTGGAGTATTCCTCTGACTATTTAGGCCATAGCGGAAAGAGCTCAGGTGTTGATTTTTTGAATTTTCTGATGTAAGGTCTCTTTTTTCTTGGCTTATTGGATTTCTCTTTCTGGATTACAGGTACATATTGTAATTTATCTTGTTCTGTCAGGATTGCCTTTTAGAAACTACTTATTTCTTCTTTTCAGCCTTTGTGGAATTTCCCTATTTTAAATTAATATACATTTATTGTTTGATTCTCTCTTCAACCAAAGGTTTTTTATGGTTGCCTTTTGTTGAGAAACACCTTTTTATATTTTGGAAAATTTTTGAGTTTTACAAACTTTTTGGGCCTCTGTAGATTGAGGCATGGAAAGGAGAGCTAGGATTAAGCCTGGGCAGTAAGGCCTGTTAGAGACCTCACACTCCTTTCTTATTATCAACAACAGCAACAACATTTATTTATACAGCACATTTTCATACAAAAAAGTAGCTCAAAGTGCTTTACATAATGAAGAAAAATAAAAGACAAAATAAGAAATTAAAATAAGACAACATTAGTTAGCATAGAAAAAGAGTAAGGTCCGATGACCAGGGAGGACAGAAAAAACAAAAAAAAACTCCAGACGGCTGGAGAAAAAAATAAAATCTGCAGGGGTTCCAGGCCACGAGACCGTCCAGTCCCCTCTGGGCATTCTACGTAACATAAATGAAATAGTCCTCTTTGTATTTAGGGTTCTCACGGACGGACTTGATGATGATGGTCATGCAGACTTCTGGCTTTTAATCCATCACAGTGCTTTGGGTAGATGCACCACCACCAAAAGGACACTGGAAAAAGAAACAGAAGAGAGAGTAGGGGTTAGTACAGATTTTAGAGCCACCATGAATAGTTATAATGAATTGGATATACAGAGTATCAGGATTAAATTACATTGAAGTTATGAGAAGGCCATGTTAAAATAATGTGTTTTCAGCAGTTTTTTGAAGTGCTCCACTGTATTAGCCTGGCGAATTCCTATTGGCAGGCTATTCCAGATTTTAGGTGCATAACACTTCATCACTTCTTTTAAGTTTTGCTCTTGGAATTCTAAGGAGACACTCATTTGAGGATCTGAGGTTATGATTTGGAATATAAGATGTCAGACATTCCGATATATAAGATGGGGCGAGATTATTTAAGGCTTTATAAACCATAAGCAGAATTTTAAAGTCAATCCTGAATGACACAGGTAACCAGTGTAGTGACATCAAAACTGAAGAAATTTGCTCGGATTTTCTTTTTCTGGTTAGGATTCTAGGAGCTGCATTCTGCACTAGTTGCAAACGATTTATGTCTTTTTTGGGTATTCCTGAGAGGATTGCGTTACAGTAATCTAGTCAACTGAAAACAAACGCGTGAACTAATTTCTCAGCATCTTTCAGTGATATAAGAGGTCTAACTTTTGCTATGTTTCTTAAGTGAAAAAATGCTGTCCTAGTGATTTGATTAATATGCAATTTAAAATTCAGATTACAGTCAACAGTTACCCCTAAGTTTTTTACCTCCATCTTGACTTTTAATTCTAATGTATTCAGTTTATTTCTAATAGCCTCATTGTACCCGTTATTGCCAATCACTAAGATTTCAGTTTTATCTTTATTTAGCTTGAGAAGGTTACTATTCAGCCTCGCAGTTAGGAGACCCGGGTTCGCTTCCCGGGTCCTCCCTGCGTGCAGTTTGCATGTTCTCCCCGTGTCTGCGTGGGTTTCCTCCGGGCGCTCCGGTTTCCTCCCACAATCCAAAGACATGGCGGTTAGGTGGATTGGCGTTTCTAAATTGGCCCTAGTGTGTGCTTGGTGTGTGGGTGTGTTTGTGTGTGTGTCCTGTGGTGGGTTGGCACCCTGCCCAGGATTGGTTCCTGCCTTGTGCCCTGTGTTGGCTGGGATTGGCTCCGGCAGACCCCCGTGTCCCTGTATTTGGATTCAGCGGGTTAGAAAATGGATGGATGGAAGTTACTATTCATCCATTCAGATATACAAGTAAGACATTGTGTGCAAGTGAATCAAAAGAATCGGGGTCATCAGGTGCAATTGATAAATACAGCTGTGTGTCATCAGCATAGCTGTGGTAGCTCATGTTATGCCCCAAGATAATCTGACCTAACGGAAGCATGTAGATTGAGAAGAGCAGTGGACCCACAATACAGCCTTATTATGGTCCTGACAACATTTTATAATAGTTTTGTTTATGGGTGAATTTTGAGACTCTTGTTGTTAAGGCATACACCATGGTTTCTAGAGGATACTGGTATAGAAAAAATGTGTTATGACATCATTGACATGATGCATTGTAAACCCATGTCACACATGGAGAATCAACTGAGACTGTGGATAGTTCAAAGAGCTTTGTGCACGTGATCGTAGTTACTCATAGTACTGGAATCTACAGCAATCTCTTCTGGTAACAATGTTTCATTTCAACTATGGTATATATTTATAGCTATAATGTTCATTTTCAGGTCGGCATGGTGGCGCAGTGGTAGTGCTGCTGTCTCGCAGTTAGGAGACCTGGGTTTACTTCCTGGGTCCTCCCTGCGTGGAGTTTGCATGTTCTCCCTGTGTCTGCGTGGGTTTCCTCCCACAGTCCAAAGACATGCCGGTTAGGTGGATTGGTGATTCTAAATTGGCCCTAGTGTGTGTTTGTGTGTGTCCTGCGGTGGGTTGGCACCCTGCCCAGGATTGGTTCCTGCCTTGTGCCCTGTGTTGGCTGGGAATGGCTCCAGCAGACCCCCGTGACCCTGTGTTTGGATTCAGTGGGTTGGAAACTGGATGGATGGATGGATGTTTATTTTCATTTTTTTTGTCCTGTTTATGGTGTATTATTTATGTGTTTTCATTAATTGTGTAATTTTTGATATTATTGTTCTGCTTATTTATTATTTAGTTGCTTGTTATTTTGTGTTGTTCTTTTATATGCACATTGCAGTGCAGACCAGACATAGTCCTATGGTCAGACCCTACCACCATGTTAGTAGAGTTGATTGTGCCTTTAGAGGACCACCTTAAAATGAAAACTCTACAAGTATGAGGGGCTAATCACCCAGTGCAGGCAGTTCCTTGTATATGTTCCTTTTGTGAATATATATCCTCCTCATTTATAAAGATTCTTGTGGAGTGGACTCTTTACAAGCTGGAGTTTTCATGGTTCTTCCTCTTGTGTGGCATATTTTGAGAGAGCTAAGAGTGTCATGAGATTTTTAAACTTTAAAATCCTGTTCTCCATTTTGAGGCCTATCCTTGCTTGAAGACTCCCAGTCGTCTAGAGTCAGGCTTGTCTGGGGAGCACCTACATTGGGTCTGGCCAGTAAGGTTTCAGGCCTGTTTTTTGTGGATCATTTTGAAGGCATCACCCATTTTTGCAATTTTGTGGTTCCAGAATCATAACAATTTTGGGACATTTAAAGGCATATTTTGAACATTTGAAACCAGATTCCCTTTTTGTAGAATCTTGAGGCAGGCTGCCTTAGGTAAGGGTTATTTTTGGTAGCCTACAGAAGACTGTGACCTGTTTTACGGGTCTTTTTGAGGTCTCAGACCATTTTGCTATTTTGTGTGCATCCCATCATAACCAATTATTTTTGGTGAGCACTTAGGCATTAGGCAAAAGTGATTCTGACTTCCTAGTTGATGATTCATTTCAGGCATTAAGACCTATGTTTATCTCCTGTTCTGTTTAAAAAGACTAAGCTGCCTTGATTTCTGGCAGTATGATTATAGCTTCACTCATAAAACCAACTCACAAGTATTGGGACCACAGAAATATCTATAAACTAATACAAACAAATAACAGTTTGAGGATCACACAAAAAGAACAATGAAAATAATTAAAATAATGCTACCATAAACAAAATAACAAAATAAATTAGAGGGATGCAATATATGACCTTAACATCGAGTTCCTAAAACATTTATTCACAATTTATTTCTTTTTTCCTTACAGTTTTGGTGTTTTTTCACGTTTACATTTGATCTAGTTAGTTTTGCCTGTGTCCATGTCTACTGTTTCTTAATTGGTTTAACCAACCTCTTATGTTCTCTTCCAGCTCTCTGTTAAATCCATATGACTCCATCCTTTAATAAAGATTCTGTGCTTGAGACTTTGCTCTAAAACTGCTGATACCCACGAGTGTCCCATTGAGCCACTGTTTACAGACTGTCACCAATCTAAAATGACTTCTTTTCTGCTTTCACAACCTATTGAGAACTCCTGGTGTCTCATTATGTTTCTCGTGCAAATCTAATTATGTTAGTTAAACATGACACTGATGATTGTATAGAGTTGCAACCCTATTTAAATTACCATGCCAAGGTTTAATTTTTCCACCATCTGTGCTGTTTATTTTTTTTCCATCATTTTTTATTACTCATGTTTTTCACATAAGACATTTATGTCTGGATGCATTTAATTCTGATGCCATTTTTATCTTGAGAAAAGTTTTTCTGAAGCCATTTTTCTTATGGAAACTGACAATTCCATTGCCATTATTGTTCCAGAGATTAATAATTCTGAGTTCAGCATTCTGCAGGAGTAAACTGCAGCAAAACATCTTCAGTTTCATAGTGAATTATTTTGCTAGTTTTGGAATTTAATGCTTAAGCTACAGGTAACTGAAAAATAAATAAATGCTTAAATAAATGACAAGATACAAATTACACAGAAAGCAGGTGTTTCTACACAAGTATGGTCATTGAAAAAATGAAACAATATTACATTACGCTTAATTTCATGTACAAAAATGCTGGACAGGGATCATCGTTCTGGATTTCATCACTTTAAAATGATCTCTGGGACTTTCAGAAAGGAATGATATTTTGGTATATTTTACAGGAGCTTCAGTGACGAAATCTGCTCAACTTGCTGACGTGAAATAATAAAGAGAGAAAACCAACACGAGCTAGGTGGATCAGGGGAAGAATAAAACACCATCTTGACTGAAGACACATGTAATAACTGACCAGTGATTCTAGGTCATCTGGTTATCAAATTAAAGGGCAGAAATAGGGCCTAAAATAGTGGGACTTTGTCATTGTTATACTTAAATTACATTAGTGTTTAGCACAGTGGTTCAAAGAACACCAGCTGTGGAAATTTATATAGTGTGACGAGTTGTCCTTCATCTTCTTCTTTTATGTGTAGCACACACCATAGGAAGTGAGCAGGCTTGTTTAGACGCTCTGTTATGGTGAAGGGTGTGTTTTCCTGGCATGAATAATGCTTAACTGACTCTCTTAAAGGACCAACTCCTACAAAGTAATCCTGAGTGATCACATTGAAATTAAATTTAAGTGTTTCTATCCTAATGTTTGTGATAAATGAATAATTTAACGAGCATGACAATGACAAAGCCATATACTACACCAGACACCTGATCTCAAACCAATGAGACACTAAAAGTGAGAATCTGAAGAGGTGCCTGGGACAGCATTTTCCACTGCTATCATCAAAACGTCAAAGGAAAGAATTTCTTATGAAACAGGGGTGATGCATGGACCCCTCCAGTACAGCTCCAGACACTTGTAGAATCTACGAGGCTGTTCTGGTGGCTAGTTGTGATCAGTGGTCCCGTTTATATAATTTACTGTTGTGTTTCTCTTATTTTGACACCGTTTGTTTTTTTTATTTTAAAATAAGATGACTCTGAGGCCAAGGCAACTGTCCCAGAAGTTGTAAAATGCAAAAAAAAAAAAAGTATTACTATTTCCTTACTTTCATACAAGAAATAGTATTATAGGGAGCTAACATAACATAATGAGGACTGCAAAGGTGTACAGTACATATAACATAAAGCCTGGACAAAAATATCAATTCCTAAATATTACAGAAATGTCAACTGTTGACCTGTTGAATTGTTAAATTTTAATTATTATTCTGTTAAATGTACTACCAGGATGCAGAGGAAACGTACAGTAGAGTTCTTGACCAATATAAGAAAAGGTGCCCTCTGCTAGTCATAGTTTATTTTTAATTTCATCTGTATTTAGGTAAGGGTCTTTCTTTAATTCTTTCTTTCTTTCTTTCTTTCGCTACATTTACCATTGAAACATAACTGCACACAATATACTTAAGGGCTCTGTTTTTCCCTATTTGCCTCTTCTCAATTACATTGCACTGTTTCTACAGTCTCTGCACCCCTGCCTCACACTCTGTGTTACTGGGATAGGCTCTGGCCTTGTACAATCAATGAAACAACTTTAATAAATATGACAGTTTGACAATAGCTTTTATTTCACTTAAATTCAGTGGCCCATTACAGAAAGAGTACCACCTCTGACCTATTTTATTTCTTCTGTGATCTTGATTCTGTAAGTAAACTGAAGACACAGTCATTATCTAGTAAAACAAACATAGTATATAAGAACAACATCCTATAACCCCAACATCAATACAGTGTACTGTACATTAAATATCACTAACATAATAATAATAGGTTGTAAAAGTAATGTATGTACAATATTAAGAAAACACTAATACTTTAAACCCCTCTAAAACATCTGGGTCCTACAGGCAAAACATATAGAATGTATACCATCATAAAGATTCTTCCCAAAAGCATTATGAAGTATTTTATTTTGGAATGATTTTGTTATAATTGAACTGTTCATCTTCACATGGGTAACTAGGAGAAAATTTCCATTACACACCATATTTATCAATTTCAGGTTAGCTGGATATTCTATTTGAATCCAAGGTCCAGTCACTGCATGCTGTCCTCACGTCTGTGTTAATTTTCTTTCCTCTTCTTGAAGACATGCAGATTAAGTTAATTGATAATTCTTAACTGGCCTGGTATAACTGAATGTCATTCAGTGTATGAGCATTACCTTGTGTGGCCTTGTGTTTCTGGCCTCCACCCAAAGTTTCTGACTGTCTGCAGTACAGAGTTGGATTAATGGTAATCACACAATGAGAGGGTGGATTTTTGGCTTTGCTACATTATTGTAAATTTTGAGCCTTTCTCTTACTGTAGTTCCACTAACACCAGTCCTGGGCCTGACTGCTCATTCTGTTGTTCTATATGATAAAGGCTTTCTCTCTCAATCTCACTTGCCACTCAATAGAACAATTCATATTCAACATTTAGAGTTTTGGATGACATGGTGGTTTACTCTTTAATTTAATATTGTTCTTTATCAGTATGCTGCTGCTGGAGTATTTGAATTTCCCCTTGGGATTAATAAAGTATCTATCTATCTATCTATCTATCTATCTATCTTCTGTCTATCTATCTATCTATCTATCTATCTATCTAGTGGTTACCGCTGCTGCCTCACAGATCAGATGACCCAGATTTGAATATGTAATCCCACTTGTTATTTGTGTGGAATTCACATGTTCTTCTAATGAATGCTTGATTTTTCCTCTACATGTTTCACTTGCAGCACCAAAGACGTGAATATTCGGTTAACTGACTCTGTGTGAAAGTTTAAGTATGTGAGTGACATTTGACTCCACAATGAGCATTCAGGGTTGGTTCCTGCCCTACACTGATATCTGCTAGAATAGGCCCCTGAACTGGATAAAAATGGATTCATTATTTTATTTTGTATTCTGTGCAAAGGGAGTAGACAAACAATTGGTAAATAGAGGAGCACAAACATAAAGTATATGCAATGCTGACATTAAAACTTGTAGTGCAGAAAAGCAGTAAGGATAATGGGATGAATACTTTCATGAGAAAAACAAGACACTTGGCAAACACAAATTAGGTGCCTTTTTTTCTTTTAATGTGGTTTTAATGTTGCAAGTCCAGACTAGTTTGTTGAAAGTCAGGACTTCTAGAAACACACAGTGGATTACACCCCCAGTGTCCCAAAAATGCTGGCTAGTGTGAGTTATGCAGTGAATTACGCCATTACAAGAACGTGATCATCTCCCAAAGTCCAAAACATAACTTCAAGAACATGTTGTTACTAAAAGTCAGTAGCATCTGGAGAGGGCTGAACCATTCAATAGTATAATTGATTATATAACTTAATTTGTGTCAGCTTTTTAAGTTGTGCAACTCAATGCATTGAATTTACAAAAACAGGAAAGATAGCTCTGCATTGCTTTAAGAAATAAAATGCACAGAAAATATGTAGTCACTGAATGTGTCTGACAATTCACGAGACAGTCTTTTCAAGCTCAGCCATGACTGGTAATGCTTTTCTTAGTGACTTGATTGTCAGATACTTACGACGAATCTTAGTTGCGTTTATTTGCTCTTTAATGGAAGAATCATGCAGTGTGACTAAAAATGTGTTATGTCAGAATTTAGACCATTTTCTGAATTAAACAGCTGTTCTCTCTTCATTAATGTTATAAAATTACCAAGTGTCATTTGAAATAAAACATACCTTTCTTGAGATTTAATGCATTTATTGACACATTAGTAATGTATCCCTTTCAATTTTAGAGCTTTTACTTGAAAGCATTTACACCCTTAGAAGTTTTACTATTTTACATTTATACAATATTGAATCACAGGGGATATAATTTGGCTTTTTTGACACTAATCAACAGAAAAAGTCTCTTTAATGTCAATGTGAAAACAGATCTCTTCAAAGGGATCTAAACTAATTAATTATACATGTAAATATAAACCACAAAATAGTTAGTTGATCACGTGAGTAATCGCCCCCTTTAGTATGATACATGTAAATCATCACTGGTGCAGTCAATTGGGTTTAACAGTCACATGATTACTTAAATGGCGGTCGACTTCTTTAGTTAAAGGTTTTCAGTTCATTGTAGTATACATGCACCTGTATCTGCAACGTTCAGGTTTGTGAGCTTATCTACACAATGAAGACAAAAGAACAACACTGTAAAAAGGTGAATGAAAAGAGCAAGTGAGGCGATGGAGACAAAATAAAAATATCTGAGTCACTAAATATCCCTTCTAGTCTAGTTACATCAATTATTAAGAAATGGAAATAGTATTACATACCTGTAAATCTACCTAAAGGAAGCTGTCCACAAAAATGGAGTGATCATGCAAAAAGAAGACTAATGTGGGAGGCAATCATGAAATCTTCGTGGCTAAGATTCGAGAGACTGTGCACACAACAACTGTTGCTCGGGTGCTTCACCACTTGAAGCTTTATGAGACAGTTACAGAAACAGGAAACATACATGATGTCTCGCCTAGAGTTTGGCAGAAGACCTTCTGGAGAATCTGAAGTCAGCTAGAAGAAGACTTTATGGTCTGATGAAACGCAAAATGTAGATTTTTTGGTTAGCAGACTAAACACCATGTTACACAACATACTAGCAGAAACTCACCATCCCCGCCATAAAGCATGGTCGTAGCATCATGCCGAGGGGAAGCTTCTCTTCAGCAGTCCCTGGAATTTTGTGAGGGTAGAAGATAAATGCAGCAAAATCCTTGGAGTCTGCAAAAAAACTGTGCCTTGGGAGAAGAACTGTTTTCTATTATGACAACAATCGCAAACATAAAGCCTAAGCTACACAGGAAAGGCTCAAAAACAACAATGTTAGTGTTCTGGAGTCCAGATCTCAAGCCAGCTGACGATCTGCGGATCAACTTGAAAAGAGCTATTCACCTGCAATCTCATTGTAACCTGACTGAGCTCAAGCAGTCTGGCAAAGAAGAATCAGAAACAATTGTAGTATAGAGATGTGCAAAACTGACAGAGGCCTGTACACACAGACCCAAGGCGTCAGGGGTGCAGCCACCAAATACTGACTTGAAGGAGCGAACACTGATACAGTCAGTCATCTTGTCTTTTGTATTTGGAATTCACTCAGACCACTTTGTAGAGACCTGGTTTCAATTTGACATTAACATGTACTTTGTATTTTTATGTTGATCAATGTCAAAAAAGCTAAATGAAATCTGTGATGCAATGTTGTGTAACACTATATTGTGAAAACTTCCAAGGAGGTGAATAATTTTCTGCAATTCTGTCTGTAAAAAGAAAGATACAATAACTGAAAAGTAAATTGTATACCAATGATTTCATATTCTATAATCCATTTATACAATTTTAGCTTGAATTATAGAAATATTTTCCATATAAAATAAGAACTTAGTGCATCCTTTCGCACTTGTGTTTTTGTGCTAGTGATAGGATGTCAATACCCCACTGAGTAAAAGGAGTGACAGTAACATTTTAGAATATGGGCTGTAAGGGCTTGCTGTAGTGTATGTATTAGTCACTTATTTCCATTTAACACAAAGAAAAGCTTTCTAAAGTCATAAAAGAGTAATAGATGCACTATACTCTAGGTGGCTCCCACTGAACAGTGTCACTGGTGCTTTTAAATCTTACTAACAAAGTGTATTAATGTCATATCACATAGCAGTAACTGATTGATAGAAACACCTAGGTAGACTCAACTCTGAAGTGTTTCCTGCCTGACTAACATCGCCCCTAAGGTGACTGCTGCTTTGATTTATTGCAAATTACTTAATAATCATAAAATCAGACTCAGAAAATGAATGCTAACTGCCAGGAGAATGTTCCTGTGTGTATCCATTGAGAGATCATGTAGTGATCTATAGCAGAAGAAATGATGTGGAAATAGCTGGAGGTAAACAAGCCCAACTGTAAGATTATTTGCTTCAAATTTATTGGTTTACTTGTGATTTGTTAGTCCTTTAACATATTAATTCCATCATTAATTTATCTGGATGTACTGTTTCATGCCATACTGTTAAAAGTTTGCAAAGTCCTTATGGGAAGCTCTTTCAGGCATTATTTTGCATGAGAAATTGCAATAAGTTGAAAAATCATCATTTAGCTATTACATTGCAGTCCAGTCAATATCTAAATGGAGTTTACATGTTGTCATCAAACATTAGTATTTCAGATTCAAAACCAGTAACTCAAAACTGTGCACCTCTTGCTAGCTGATGATGCTAAACTGGTCTAGGGAGTTATGTGGCATTTGGAGCGTGAATAAGCATGGGAGGCAGCATACACCCTGTAGATACCCTGTAAATACACCCATATACCTGTAGTATAGATAGATAGATAGATAGATAGATAGATAGATAGATAGATAGATAGATAGATAGATAGATAGACAGACAGAACCTGGCTTTTCACAGAAGTTCAAAAAATAAATATTATATTATGACAATCAACAAACACCTGTCAAATATACACCAGAATGACTAGAAAGAAATAAAACATTTTGGCAGTCACAGTCCCAATGAGGCATGTTGCTGTTGGTAAAAAGGAGCCCCAGTAGCGTTTGACACACTTCTGCTAAATAATTCGCTGCCTGAAGGTCCTCAGTGTTAGTGTGTCAAAGAGAGGATGCGCAGCATTGTTTATAATGGCACTTAGTTTTCCTTTCTCTCCTCCAGGGGTTCCAGAGTGCATCCCATAACTGAGCCTATTAGTTTGGTGGGTTTCTTATGAAGTGATGTTACTTGCCCAGCGCACCACAGTGTAGGGAATTGCACATCACAGAGTTGTAGAAGATGTGAAGGATGTCACTAAGTAAGTAAAGTAAAGTAAGGAACATAGTCTAACAAGTAAAAGAGATCATAGAATGTATTGTTTAGGCTGTACAACTCTGTACAAGCACACCACTTCTATAATATCATGACAGCAATAAAAAAAAAATCAGTTGGAGGAAGAGTTAAGCAGGAGTGGGTTGATTATGGACTTTGTATGGTTTACAGTAACATTTAAGAAGTCATTAATACAACAGGTTAATTGTTTCTCAAACTTCTTTATACAATATACCATACCTTCCATCTTATTAACAAACTACTCCATGGCAAGCAGAAATGTTTCTCTTGGTTAAATATACTAATGAACTGTTTGATAAGTCTACTTAAGTCTAACAAATCTGTGCAACAGTATTGAAAGGGCAAACCTGATTCTAAAATATGTTCATTTACTTTATTATCTTTATGTTTATGTTACTTCAGCTTTTAAATGAATTTGAAAGACCCCATGGAACCCATGGTACGGGCCTCTGTAGTCTTTTCATTTTTAAAGCACTAGTGTTATAAAAGGTGCAGCAGGTGCTGTGAAGCCCACGCAAGTAGTCAAAAGGGGAATGCTTTCGAACATGTAAAGATAAAATATATATCTATGGGAAAAGCAATGACCACATAGCTGAGATAAAAAACTTTGGGAAAAAGTTAGTGAGAGTTCAGAGTAAAACAGGAGAAAAATAAGAAAACAGAGAAAAACATCTTCCCATGGATGATTTTCATAAATTGTAGAGACTCATTAAAGTAATCTAAATATGAATTTGACTTTATAAAAAGCTGCCCTCTAGCATCCCAGGGAAAGCCAGTGCCATACAGGTGCTCTCTCCCCCGGTCCTTCCATCCAGTTGGTGTCCAATGGCTATGGTTGCCCATCACTCAAGCTATTCCACTGATTTTGTTGAGTGGCCAAGGTTAGCTCCTGTATGCTAAAATATGTCAATTACAAGATTCTAGTATTTGTGGTTTATAGTGTATGTTTTGTGTTTCAGAACTGTGTCAATATGCTGAAAAACAGAGAGGTTTGAATCAGCTGGGAGCACAGGAGCTTCAGTGCACTTGAGCAGTGGGGTGGAAGTAGCCGCTGAAGCAGGCAAAGGTCCTTTAAAGGGCCACTCACCAGCATTCTGCATTAAAATTTTTATACTGGTGGCAGTAGTTGGGAAAAGAGCCAACTATCAACCTTGAGACAGGACTAGTTAACAAGAACACCGGTGGATCCTTCAATCATACTCATGATAGCCAGTTTGCCTTTCAGACAGATGGAGTTCTAGTTACACTTGAGGATGAGGGTTCTGAGAAGAGAATAGTGTAGTGCATCTGTGTGGTGCAGACCTCAGGGGGCAGAAACATATCTAAGGTTTCAAGACTACCTTGAAATGCCAGCATAAAAGTATGTTGGGGGGCAGCTGTGAGGCACAGCACAATGAGAGCACTTCAGATATTTCTTCTAGCTGCTAGAGTCCATTGGTACTGATGTGCAGCTGCTGGTAAGTCTTGGATATGGACGCTGGTCAGAGGTCTGCTCACAGAACTGGTGAAAACAGTGGCATACGGGTGGGCTTTGACCCCAGTTGAGTAGAGTGAGGTGAAGCCCTGCAGCTTATATAAGCAGACAAAGTGACAAAGCAGCTGCAAAATACATGAGTGGCAACTGATAATGACAAATATCATTTTTAAGGCCACTCACTAGCACTCAGCCTAAAGTGGCTAATTCCATTCCTATGTCTCGTGCACTCCTGGGGTCAATACACTAAATATTGTTATATTATTGAATTTCTGATGCTTCAGAACAATACACCTTGACTGATCCATTCTGCTCAATATATCAGAGCCAGTTTTTTGTGACACAGTCAAGAGATGGACTACAGAACTCAGTCACGTCAGGGCATCTCTCAAAGGTAACCCAAGGTCTGACTGACCTTCAGTGTCAACAACAGAACAAAATACAGTCAAGGTCATATTGAGTCATAACACAGAAAAGAAGAGTGAAAGTGTTATATATCAAATATCATTGTGATTAGTTATGGGTCAGTTTAATATGTTTTTCTCCATACAAGATTTTTAAGTAGCACATAAAGATGCAAGACAAGGAATCTACCTTTCTCCACCAGATTTAAAAAGGGTGGATGGCACAACAGCCCATAGGTGAATCATTTGAAAAGTGTCATTGAAGTGTCCCAAGACCTTTGTCACCAACAGAATCTCAGTGATCAGAGGTCATTCACAGCCTTCACAGTGGAAGTACATCACATCCGCCTTAAACCCAGCTGATCAAGCATCAAGAGAACAAAGCATAGAAAGCTTTCTCAAAAGCATCACATGGTCACAAGGTCCAACTTTCCTATTGAAGACCGAACGTGAGTGGCCAAGAAGGCCAGATCAACTAAATGAGTCTCTTGCTGAAGATGATGCAGGAATTAAAATCTGTGCAGTTAACATGACAAGAGCAGAAGAGATTACTGAACCTGCAAATAAACTAATCACCTGCTTTTCAGAATGGCTACACTTGAAGAAAGCAGTGGCTTGGTTCCCCAAGTTTAAAGATAAACACAACTACGAAAAATTGTAGCTGTATTTATCCCAAATTACTGAAGTTCTGCAGCTTTAGTTTTGCTTTATGGGATTCTGGCAATAGTTTGACACGCTGAAATGATTCCACAGACAAAATATCTTCATTTCTAAAAGCCTTAGTAAAAGTTCAAAGCAAAACTGTTAACACAAAAATAGAGAAAAAGTTGGTATTGCAAAATAAAGAAAACTCTTTGTTTAAAGAAAATTCAGTTTATGGCTTTTATGTTGTTTGTTTCTTTAAGTCTGAATATACGGTCAAACCATTTCTTCTGCCACTACGCATACACAGTATGAGGAAACATGCAAGTAAAAGTCTACAGGGAGGTTGAGTCCTGGGTGTTGGAGTAGCATAAAAGGAGCTTTGTGAAGCATTTTAGATTAGAAAAGGAAAAGAAGAGTCCAGTTGCAGCAAAGATGGTGATTCCCTGAGGAATCTCCAGACTGTATTGTGCACCTCCATGAGCTTACAGCAAGATGTACCTTAGAAAAAACTGCTGTTCCACACAAGACAGTTGTGAGAGTTGGTCAGAGTCCCCATCACAAAACATCTAAAAAACGCTTTTCTATGGTCCGTTAGCTGCTGTCAGTGTGTGTGTGTCAGCCTATGAACAATGAAGTGATAGTTGGCAATGCGGGATGACAGTTCAGTACGTAGAGGGAATCAGGCAGTGAATAAATAATACATGGGAATAAACTAAACTCAGTTTCTTTTAAACTCAGTCTTTAGACTCTGATGCTTTGATTTGTAGAAATTGTGAAAAAAACTTTAAATGATTTATTAATAATCTAGCTGTATATGATCTGCTATTTAAAAAAAAGTTTCACAGTCAAATTCCCCACACAGTTTGATTAACTTCCAGTCATGGGCAACATACAGCATATCTGTTCACTTTCATGAATAAATGAAGAAATTTTATTTACTTCCATAGATTAAATAAACATGCCACTTTAATGAATACATTTTCAAGTGTGCTCTGTAATGAATACCTCATTTTTACATATGAATATATATCATTACTTTGCATAGTAGAAAGTAGCAATCAAAGGCTAATGTAACTGAAAATGTTTGCTCACAAACAAAACTTTCTGCTCATTCCAAGCTAAACATCTTACAAGGAACACTGGGCATATGCATAGTGGGCACACAAAATGTTGATTCATGAAATGGAGCATCATCACATTCTCCCCTGCTGGATTATGTTCTAGCAAAAATACTTACAATATATATTATACTGAAGTCTAATCTGTACTAATGCTCACTGATAAGCTCATTGTATAAATAGAAGGTTGGCTGATTATTTTTTATGAAAATAATGCTCTGTTTTTACTATTTTGTTCAGTTCAAAGACAGATGTGGTAGAAGGAAGTTAATGAACTTCATAGTCTAGACAAAAAGAAGCTGAGGTCAATAAGCTAGAAAAGTACAGCAAAGATATAATTGAGTATTATACAGAAAGTTACATAGGTCTAAATTTAAATACCTGATTTGATAATCACAGATTGGTTTTAGTAATCAAAGCATTAATAGTTTAGGATGACATGTCAATCAAATGCATTAAACTGAAGGCATGGTGGCACAGCAGTTGGTACTGCTGCTGCACTTCACTCTCTGTGCAGAGTTATCATATTTTCCCATCTGTATGAATTTTTCCTCTAGGTACATCTGTTTTCATTGCATATGCCAAAGACACACATGTTATTTTACTTAAAGACTCTGAGTGCACTGTGCAGGCCCGCCATGCAAGGCTTGTGTACTGCTATCCAATGGGTTGAATGATAGCATAAAGCCTCTGGCTTATCCTTCCAGACCTCCTTTAAAACTGCTGTCTTATTTAACTTATGAGTCAGGATATAGTGCCGCAGTATACTGGCAAGGAGATTTTCTGACACCCTGCCAAACCTCTATGTGGACTGCATTCTGTGTCCTGGGGAAACACTGCATGTGCTTGCCAGGTTGCACTTCTTTCTCTCTTTTTCTCTCTCTCTCCACTGTCTTTCTGCTTCTACCAATTGTTCTTCCAAGAAACACATAAGGCCCACTGATGCTGCAATTTCTCGTACTATAGTATTGCAACACATGTTACTATAGACACTGTGTCTTTTTCTCTTTTTTCTGGACCCTATGAACTCTTAAATTGGCATGGCTAGGTCTCCTTCTGTTCTCACTTTAACTCTGCTTCATTTTTTGAGATCACCTGTGAGACTTAACATTGTCATTATGCCACATCCCTACTATTGCCTTGCCAACCAGGAACACACAGTACAAACTTCTTCAGTAATGCTAGTAATGTGCCAAAACTAGACCCAGAATAAAAAATGATCTGGTAACAATTGGCACAATCATGCACAGCTTGACCAGTAGCTGTAATAGAATAAGCTTTGGCAACATTATTATTCCATTTTTAATATAAATCTGGAAACATGGAAACCAGGTATTAAACACATACTTTACATAAAGCACATTTCTGTTTTCAGTGTGTACCATTCAATATTATCTATTTGCTTTTTTCCAGGGGCAGCACAGTGGCACAGTGGGTAGCACTGCTGCCTCGCAGTTAGGACACCTGGGTTTGCCTCCCGGGTCCTCCCTGTGTGGAGTCTGCATGTTCTCCCCGTGTCTGCATGGGTTTCCTCGGGGTACCCCGGTTTCCTCCCACAGTCCAAAGACATGCAGGTTAGGTGCATTGGCGATCCTAAATTGTCCCAACTGTGTGCTTGGTGTGTGTGCCCAGGGTTTGTTTCCTGCCTTGCGCCCTGTGTTGGCTGGGATTGGCTCCAGCAGACCCCCCGGGTTGGATAATGGATGGATGGCTGGATTATGTTCTAGCAAAAATACTTAAAATATATTTTATACTGAAGTCTAATCTGTACTAATGCTCACTGATAAGCTCATTGTATAAATGGAAGGTTTGCTAATTATTTTTTATGAAAATGCTGTACTACACAATTAGCATTTTACATTCATATAATCAGCAACTAATAAGATTTACTTACAGTAAGTTATACATTGTAAACATTAAGAAACCAGGACAAACGTCTTAGCTCTTAAAAGGAACAGATTGTTGCAACTCTGAAACTTTTACTAGTGCTTTTTTTGTCTTGAACAGACAGGAAAATGACAGAAAATGAATACAGAGACCTACATTGAAAGACTTTCCTCAAATAGAGCATTACCAATTAAGATCTGAAACACTGAATTAGCATGGCTAATGCAAACTATGTACAAAGTGGTATTAAAGAAAAAGGAAATGGTTAAAAAATCTGATGTCATAGCTGCTTAGAAATAGATTTAGGGGTCTAGGATGTAACATCTCACTAAAAAGGTTATTGCTAAATGCACAAAACAACCCATGTACAAAAACTGTTAAGAACAAAGTCTTTATTTTAACCTTATTGATACTTGTATTTTGTTTTGTTTTTTTCCTTTTTTGGCACAAAATTAAAAAAAAATATAAGACAGGAAAAGCCTGGGTGGCACAGTGGTTACTGCTCTGTTGTTCGGTTAACTGTCAATTCTAAATTGACTGTGTATGTGTAAGTTAGCCCTGCCCTGTGGTAAACTGGCACCGTCTCAGGGGGCCTTGGAATCAAAGCTGCAGGCATGGCACCAGCTCTATGTGATCCTGAGCCAGTAAGAAGATTGGAAAAATGACTAGATAGATATCTTAGTTTGTTTTTCATTTATAAAGTGGCTAGAACACTAGTGTGAAGTGGTTTTGTTTAAATAACAGCTCCAATTGTATTATTATAGCTTTGATTGGTATTCTGGTTGTAATAGGCTGCAAATTATCATGATGGGCAGAATATTAAGGATTCATATTAAGAGTCATGAGTATAGAACATGGGACCACTCATCAGATGTCATTAACACTTACATTTGGTGAGGCCATACAAAGTTGAAGTTCTGAGAATATGTATGTTGAGAAGCATAAAACAGAGTAGAGAAAAGCAAAGTGTTCTAATGGCTAAAAAGCTACAGAAGCAAAAGAAGACACAGTACTTCTAAGCTATGATTTTCATTTCTGGAAAATCACAGTTCACTATTGTATGCCCTAAATGCAATTTACTAATCATACATATCACTTATTTTCTTATTTAGAAGACATTCTCCTCTCCAAGGTAAAAACAGAATTATTTATTATTTGCAAGACAGTGCAGTGCAAGCCACATTGTCTGTTTGACAGACCTGTTTTTTTCAGGAGTTCAGCATATTTGGTTTAGTGCACTAATTTGTTGATTTTTCAATATATACATTTTAAAGTACATTAAAATGTTAACATTAAACACAAGGCACTCCTGATCAAAGATAACAAAAGAACAAGTTTTGTGCAATTACTTGAGAAATAATAAAAAGTGAGTTTGTTACAATGGTGTGGCTTCTAGTTGTATATTTGAAAACAAGTCTGCCAACTTCTGACCCCATGGTTAATAAGATTCTTCAGAACAACCATCTCCTCCATCTCTTTGTGACAATAACATCATTTTCCTAATTAATTTCAAGGTAACCTCATTGTTTAAATGTACTCTTCTCTTTTCTCTGTATTACTTTATCTCTTCATATGTTTCCTATCATGAAATTTGTACTACTCCAATTTCCCTTTTACCTGGGGACATCTCTTTCTTTGTAGCTAATTCCAGATCTTCTAAACTTTGTCTAGATTTTATACAACTAGTTCTTTAATTACACATGAACTTAACACTTTACTTGGTGTGGTCTTGTCCTTTGTGTAATATGGATGTCTAGAGCTGAGCTCCATTAGCAGCAGATTTATTTTACCCTTTTTTTTTACTATCATTCTGAGGTATCCTGTGTTTACATTATAAGTTAGAATAAATAAGCATGAGCAGCAAACAAAGGGTTCAGAAAGAAAAGGAAAAGGCAGGTAAAGTTTCATCAAAGACAAAACTGGCTTCAAGTTCACAGTACAGCCTCCCAGAGCCTGACCTGGAACAGACGGGCGAAGGAAAAGATCCACCAGGACCTGATGCTGCAGAATCGGCTCCACTAGAAAGTGAAACTACAAGCAAGGAGGGCAAGGAGAATTTGTTGACTTCAGGATGATTACTGGAACTGCAGCTAATGTCCCCATGAGTCAGCAGCATCAACCCCAACCAGACTCAAAATTTTGCAAAAGGAGTGCAGAGAAGACTGAAACACACTGTCCGATATGAAGGGGTTTGGGACATAAATGATATAAAGAGTGTGGAAGAAAGATTAGACTTACATAGTCACATAGTCAATTAGGATAAAGTGGTCTGATATGCTTTCCATATTAACTATAGCATTCATCTTAAAGAAATAATATAAAGGGTTAATACATGTTAGAAACCCGTTCAGGCATATCAGGAAATCAGATGAAGGTCAAGGGAATAATAGAGACAAAGATGTAATACACAAAATGAACTGAAAGACAACTAAGAGATGACTAAGAAGTCAACAGATGTCCTATGAACAATGGACAGTTGTCACATACACAAAAATTTCAAGGGTAATGGCTAAACTTAACAATATAGAAAGAACAGTATAACAAAAATAGACTTTTATTTTCTAAGTTACCTGATGTGTAAACCAACAAACCAACTTGAACATTTGCCATAACTATACATTTTATTTCCTTTTTAGTCACCTTTATTTATTCATCAATTATTATATCATATTGAAATTGCTTCCATTGAATAAATGTACTTTTTGGTAATGTCAGAGTAACTAGCTATTTACAGTGTGTTTTTATTTTCACTTCATATCCTTGGTTTATTGTATTAGGAATGCACTCTCATATGTTATCTCAGTCTCCATAGGAACTGTTTAATATCATTACCTATGTTTATTGTATTGGGACTGTTTAAAATCATATGTTAGGTTTATTCTATTTGAACTGTACTTTCAAAAGATATCTCAATTTTAACCTTTTCTACACCACACTGGGGGGTTTGTTTTGTTCTGGATGTAGTCTGCCAGGGGCCTCATGCATAACGGCGTGCGTAGAATTCACACTAAAACATGGTGTACGGACAAAAGCGGAAATGTGTGTACGCACAAAAAATCCAGATGCATAAATCTGTGCGTACGCCAACTTCCACATTTTTCTGCTACATAAATCCCAGTCAGTGTGAAAAGTAACCCATGTGTACACGCCTGCCGCCACTCCCCAACTCCTCCCAGAATTACACCTCTTTGAATATGCAAATCAATATTAATAGCCTTTAAACTCAGCGTTCTGTGAAAAGGCAATGGCAAATGTACAGGGGAAAATAGAAGAATTTCAGTGAATACCAAGTGGAGGCAAGGAAAAACTTACTATTTGTTGGTTTAAACAGTAATATAAACAACAAAAGGAAGTTGATCGAATGACATAGACTGTCAGAGAAACTCGAAAGCTAAAGTTCACAAAGTCGCACAGTGCCCAAAATAAAAAGGAAGTTGTCAGATATCAAAGTCACCTTGAAAAGGTTGTAGCCCACCGCATGAGTGTCATATGAAAGCTTATTAGGGTACAGAGAAAAGAAAAAAAAATTGGGACACAGTGGGAAAAAAGCTCGAAATGTCGACTTTAATCTCGAAATTTCCACTTTAATCACGTAGTTTATTTTGTCATTAAAGTAGAACATTATATACTTAATCTTAAAATCGCTTAATTTACTAGTTTCTCAAACGCTATCGTAGCTAAAGTTGCACATTAAATGCTTTGTTTTGTATGTGTTCTTCTATGTGCTCTATGTGTGTAAATCACTACCTGCTTCTTAAACGGGCTTTCTCTTCCTCCAACAGGACACAGAATCCATTACATTCATAATATTACAGCTTTCTGAATAATTAGAATACTGAGATTCTTTAAAACTTTTAAGGAACATTGAAATATGATACTTGATATAATTTTCTTGATTATAGGAGTTAAAACATGTTATTGAACATGGGAACACGGTGGTGCAGTGATAGTGACGAGCTGGCGCACTGTCCAGAGATTGTTCCTGTGCGGTGCGCAAATTTTGATGAAATAATTTATTGCAGCAGTACTGTCTCTTTCAAACGTACTAACCCCCAATTCTGGCCCTTCCTTTTCTTACTCCAAGTAACCAATTGCCACACAATCAGCTCCATAATAGATGATAAGCCATCTGTAAGCTTAGAACGCAGATTCTTCAAAACTTTTAAGGAACATTGAAATATCTTCGTAGTACATGTTTAATTATTCTATCCATCTATCCTTCCAGTGTCGCGCCAACACCAGCAAGAATACAGTGCGAGGCAGGAACAATCCCTGAATGGGGCACCAGCTCCTTGCTAGCGCTGCGACACTGTGTCCTCACATGTTTAATTACTAACAATATAGATTATTTAAATGAATTTAACATTTTATTTGTATAATGTAATAAACATATTCTGCTGTATTTCATCTTAAAATATTATCGTCATCATATGTAAATATGTGCTTTATAAAGTTGCTCAGGTTGTGCAATATTATAACTGCATCATAAGTTTACAGTGAGGTAATTGTATTTATAAGTACAAACAGTTCTACAAGGAGCACTTGATGGACTGATTGATTACGTTTATAGTCCTTGGGATGAAACTGTTTCTGAACCGTGAGGTCCGTACAGGAAAGGCTCTAAAGCATTTGCCATATGGGTGCAATTCAAATAGACAGCATGGCAGAGGTAGCATGTGCTTGATGCTGTATACCGATAATTCTCTTTCCGATCAGCTGCTGTAGAGCTGTGACTCCACACTCAGATACAATTATATAAATACTCTGAGTGGTGCAGTGAGAGTAATATTGAAAAAGATGATCCGCTGTGGCAACCCCTAACGGGAGCAGCTGAAAGAGGAAGAAGAAGAAGGTGCAGTGAGAGTAACAACGCTAAAGCAGCTATGGTATTTGGAATAGTTTGGCCATTCCGTGGACCATTACATTGTTACAGGTTAATTACGATCAGATGCATTAAACTAATAAACAATATGTGGTTAATTTCAGTGTATATGATAAAGCTGCGTCAGGTATGTTTATCTAAAAAAGAAAGGGAAACCACACATGAACAGTAGCACAACAGTGGTTTGACGCTGGGTGCCACCCGTTTGCAAAACTGAGAGGAGAACTTGCCTATGCCAAGGATTTAGCTGGGGAGAAACTGTGTGTGGCTTTACGCCAAGTTTAGTTTTTATACATTGCAATGTGAGAGTGGAAACGGGCGTACACAACATTTTTGTGTGTACACACTGTTTTATACATGAGGCCCCAAGACTTTGTGAAGTGTGTCTAGCTCACTTGAGGAGACAAAATGGGGGGTGGGAGGGGGTTGGTTAAGAGATCACTACTATTTCTTACTCATCCTTTCTACCCCAATAACAATAAGTGCCAACATAACAACAGGCTTCATAGCCATAACACCTAGCAATAATATGAAATCTAGGCCAAAGATATCACATGTAACAATGTACTACCTTAACTTAAGACTACAAAATAACAAAAGTAGAGGAACAATGTTTTTATGACCAAATTGTAAACTTTGTGAGCTGGAATGTCAAAGGTCTCAATCATGAATTAAAGAGAAAGAAAGTATTCACTCACCTAACCAGTTAAAATGTCAAGAATGGATTGGCCAAATTTTTCGCTCCAGCTATACAAAGAAAACTAATGATGTGGGAATCTTAATACACAGAACTATTTCATTTGTAGCATCAGATGTAATATCTGATCCTGAATGGTGTTATGTCATGATTATGGGCAATGTATTTAATACTAAAGTGATTCTGATAAATATCTGTGTACCTAACATGGATGACATGTACTCTACTTGTAATGTGAACAGCTACAGTGGTTAAAACATCTAATACTGTAAAAATAATTACACAGTTTATAATGGACTACCAAAATACCCGCGCTTCGCAACGGGGAAGTAGTGTGTTAAAGAAGTTATGAAAAAGAAAAGGAAACATTTTAAAAATAACATAACCTGATTGTCAATGTAATTGTTTTGTGACTGTTATGAGTGTTGCTGTCATCAAGGATTTGATTATCATTATTTCTTTCAATCAGGTTCGTATTTGGAGGACGTGTTGTGTTCAAGTTACATTCTGTGTTTGTCAACCGTTGTAAAGATAACAGGTTTTATTAATCTTAGTGTTTACTACCCAAATTGCTAAAGGCAAGGAGGCGTGTATTATGAACGAAAAGGGAGAAGACAGCGAAGGAGCGGAAAAGTGTGAAGGAAAACTGTTTAAATAAAGAGTTGGGAAGGTGAATGGAAAGAAGCCGCCAGCGGTAAAGCAAGGAAGACTCCGTAATAAGGACGGTTGGGTGCACGTAGAAGGTGTAACAATAGGATTGTTAAGCCTTATGATAATGTTCCCGCAAGAAGGGTTTAGAGAGACGCACCGGGAGAAGTATAGAATAGGGAACCCCGTGTGACTGTTCTTCTGTTCTCCTTCGACAGTTCTGTGGATCTGCATATTTGTATGCACCTCTCTAAACTTGCATCACTGGTTCCGCACACAATTCGGTCACGTATAAGGGAACTTTTAATCTCCCCGAAATTGCATGTGCCTGCTAACACTCTCAGGTCTGTGACGTAGTTGTCTATATTTACTTCTTGTCTGATTTCTTAAAAAAAATCTGTCCCTCTCTACAGTTTCGTTTATTTTCGGGTTGTAATGTTCATCAAATTTACGTATCATCAAGCTCATGGTTAACTCATCAGGTCTTGCATTACCGGTCAGCACCTGACACGATTCTCTGCAGCTCTCTCCAATAAGTTAACAGAATAATTTGACCTTAGTGTTTTCCTCTGCCTCCGGCATTACAAGTTCTGTGAATAATCTAAACTCGTCCTTCCATGTTCTCCATGACTTCGCCAGGTATTTAGCATCGAGGCTTAATGTCAGCGGCGGTCTCAGACCCTTCATTTTCCTTTTGTTTTAGCGTCTCTGCGTCCTGAACTTTTAACAGCAAACTGGCGTGACTTTCACCGCAGTTCCGTCACCTATGCTGCCACCATATTTCTCTCTCGAGATTATTAAAAGGCACAGACTCACGCTTCCAGTTTGTCTGTTTATTTCACAGTAGTCAAACCCAGAACAAAGTCAGTTCACGTGAGCCACTCGGAGTACATGCATCGAAGCTTCTCAGCTGTACTTGTGCTGTCTCGTGCGATCTATCTCGCGAATATCGTATTCGTCTTAGGCATGACAAATGCCAACGGCAGCGTGTCTATGAATCTAATTTAAAGTTAAGCTTTACACCCTGCTTTCCTATTCGCTTGCATAAGCACAGTTCTTCACCAGCAATTTTAACTCCGTTACAGCAATTTTAACTCTGCTACAAAATGATCAAAAGTCTCGTTTATACCCTGCGTCTTCTCATTAAACTTGTATCTTGCGAATATCGTATTCGTCGTAGGCTTGTCAAACGCCAGCGGCAGCCTGTCCATGAACTTAATTTAAACTTAAGGTTTACACTGTGCTTTGTTTCCGCAGTAGCTGCACTTATGAATATGCTTGTGTGCGTCACTCGCTTCATATTCTTTTTCTGCTTTCTCAATTGTGTAATGCGTTTTTTGGACAAGTTCCATTCATTGAAGTGATCACTACCCAAATCGGTATTCGTGAATCTAAGATGTTTAACAGGCATTCCCGGTATTAAGTTGTGGATTTGCCTGCGAATATTTAGCAGCAGCGTATCTATGAACGTAATTTAAACTTAAGCTTTACACCTTGCTTTCCTATTGATATGTGTACAAAAGGCTTGTTCAGCGTCAGAGGGTTGTTACATCACACACTGCATGCACGGGTTTACCTTTCCCAGTCCTGCAAAGTCAGTTCACGTGAGCCGCTCGGAGTACATGCATCGAAGGTTCTCTGCTGTGGTTGTGCTATGTTGTGTGATCTTGCGATGTCCACGGCTTCATTTAATGTTAGCTAAGACCTGGCATTTAAAAGTTTCTCTCGCACTTTCGCTGAGTGTGTGCCTGACCATCTCATCTTCGTTGCATAAGCATAGTCCTTCACCTGCAAATATTTCGCGGCAGCGTGTCTATTGGATAGCTGCTGACGGATGGCCTTATATGGGCAGGCACTCAATTACGTGGGAGGCGTGATCATGCAAGATGCAACTCCGCCTCACAAGGTGACCAAGTTGCAGGCTATAGCTGTATATATGGACAAAAGAAGGTTCCAGTTATGACCGTTAAGCGTAGAATTTCGAAATGAAACCTGCCTAACTTTTGTAAGTAAGCTGTAAGGAATGAGCCTGCCAAATTTCAGCCTTCCACCTACACGGGAAGTTGGAGAATTAGTGATGAGTCAGTCAGTCAGTGAGGGCTTTGCTCTTTATTACTATAGATTAGAATTTATCAGACCCATTGAGGTTTTTAAATTCTAACCTAAGAGCATATTCCTCCTTCTCATAAGTTCATCATTGTTACTCAAGAATTGATTATTTCTTCATAGACAATAATGTTTTGCCCATTATCAAGTCCTGTAAGTACAACACTTATTGTTATCTCTGACAACATCCCCTTGATCAGCTGGCATCTAAAACCCCTGTCATTAGCTGATGAGAACTACACAGAATTTATACCCAAGCAAGCTGATTATTTTCTGGATCTGGAGACAAATGTAACATCGGCGGTCTCTGCAGGAATAACTCTGGGAAGGTGTTAAGAGGACAGATTATTTCTTATCTTTCTCACAAAAATTAATTTGAAGCCAAGAAGGTGCCTGAGTTAATTAGTGAAATTACCAAAAAAGATCTACAATTTATAGGAAGGACAGGTTTTGCAATCAGAATTTATCCTGTTGACTACTAAAGAAACAGAACAGCTCATGTTTAAATCACAACATCATTCTTATGAACACAGATAGAAGGCCAATAAGATTTTACCCAATAAATCCACAAGCAGGAAGTCTGTAATGCAATAGCAGCAATTAACAGAACAGGCAGAGATAAAATCATTGACTATAAATATATAACCTACACATTTAGAGAGTACTATAAGTCCTTATATTGTATTCAGTTTAAAGAAGATGAGACACCATTTAATGAAGTTTTAAATTCAATAGAGATACCAGAGCTAAATACTCTAAATTCTGTGGAACTGGATAATCTCTGAAACCCTCAGAATTACTAGATGCTATAAACTCATTCAAAAGTGGGAAAGCAGCCGGTCCTGATGGCTACCCAGTGGAATTGTATAAAAAACTTTCAAATAAGCTAGCTTCACTATTGTTAGTAATGTTTATAGAACCTAAAGATGACAAAATTCTACCTCAAACATTTCGCCAAGTATTAATTTCCACCTTTCCTAAGAAAAACAAAGACTTCATACAGATCAATCTCACTTCTGAATAATGATGTTAAGATATTCTCCAAAGTTCCACCTATAAGGATTGAGAAAGTGTTTCCTTCTGTCATGTCAAAAGACCAAACAAAATTTATTAAAGGTAGACTTATAATCTTCAACATTTGCCCATTAAGTCTAACACCCCAGAGATCTTACTATCTTTTGGATTCAGAAAAAGCATTTGATATGGTTGAATGGGACTACCTATTCACCACATTGCACGAATTTGGGTTCAGCCAAAACATATGTGCATTGATCAAACTATTCTATAATAGTCCAGAAGCCTCAATTTGTATTAACAAAATTATTTCAGACTACTTCAAAGTAGAAAGGAGTACTCGACAAGGATGATCCCTATCATCATTGCTATTTGCAATCACTATTGAGCCATTGGCTGTTTACTTTCAAAATGCATTAGAGATAAAGGGAATTTTCAACAACAACAACAACATTTATTTATATAGCACATTTTCATACAAACAGTAGCTCAAAGTGCTTTACATATTAAAGAATAGAAAAATGAAAGACACAATTATAAGACAAAATAAATCAACATTAATTAACATCGAATAGGAGTAAGGTTCAACGGCCAGGGGGGACAGAAAAAACAAAAAAACTCCAGACGGCTGGAGAAAAAATAAAATCTGTAGGGATTCCAGACCATGAGACCGCCCAGTCCCCTCTGGGCATTCTACCTAACATAAATGAAACAGTCCTCTTTGGATTTAGGATTCTCACGGAAGGGCTTGATGATGATGATGGTCACGTAGACTTCTGCCTTTTAATCCGATCATCATTGTTGGAGCATCATGAAGCTTTGAGTAGGTGGTGGTGGCGCAGGCCAGAGAAGGACTTAAACAGAAAATATCACTCTATGCAGATGATTTGTATACATTTGACCCACAAAATTCTGTGCCAGTAGCCCTAAAAGCGCAAGCAGATTTTCAAAAGATATCTGGACTCAAAATCAATTTGAATGCAAGTGTGCATTTTCCAGTGAACTCTCTAGCACACAATACTAGGTTGGACACCTTCCCATTTAGTAGATCAATTTAAATATTTAGGGGTAACTATCACAAGTAAATATAAAGCTCTTTTTCAACAAAATTTTGCTGTCTGTGTGAAAAAAAATAAACAAGACATGAATAGATGGTATACCCTCCATCTCACATTAGCAGCAAGAATCATCAGTGTTAAGATGAACATCCTTCCCAATCTTCCTTTTCTTTTTTATAGCATCTCCAAATACATTAACAAATCATTTTTTAAGAAATTAGATTAAATCATAACCTTATTTATTTGGAATTCAAACCATCCACACATCCAAAGGGTGACTCTATAAAAACTAAAGCAGAAGAGGGTATGGCACTACCTAAATTTCAGTTTTATTGCAGGCCGGCAAATATATAGATCATAAAGATCTGGGACCTCTTGTATAAATGGTGCGTACGCACAAAAATGTTGCATAAGCCTGTTTCCACGTTCAAATCGCGATGTATAAAACCTAAACTTGGCGTAAAGCCACACACATTTCCAGGGTAGCTCATACCCTGGCGTACACAAGTTCTGCGCTCGGTTTTGCAGACTGGCGGCACTAGCGTTAAAGCAGTACTACTGTTCATGTGTGGTTACCCTTTCTTTTTTAGATCCACATCCCTGACGTGGCTTTATAAATACAGTGAAATTAATTGCATATTGTTTATTAGTTTAATTCATCTGATTGTAATTAACCTGTAACAATATATTGGTTACCCGGAATGGCCAAACTGTTCTAAATACCATAGCTGCTTTAGCGTTGTTACTCTCACTGCACCTTCTTTCTCTTCGTTCAGCTGCTCCCATTAGGGGTTGCCACAGTAGAACAACTTTTTCCATATTACTCTCACTGCACCACTCGCAGCAGCTGATCAGAAAGAGAATTATCGGTATACAGCATCAAGCACACGCTGCCTCAGCCATGCTGCCTATTTGAACTGCTCTCATACGGCAAACACTTCAAAACCTTTCCTGTACGGACCTCACGGTTCAGAAACAGTTTCATCCGAAGAACTATAAACGCACTCAATACGTCTATCAAGTGCTCCTTGTAGAACTGTTTGTACTGATTAGTACAATCACCTCACTGTAAACTTGCACTACAGTTACAATATTGCATAACCCATGCCACTTTATAAAGCGCGTATTTACATATGATGACAATATCATTCTTAAGATGAAATGCAGCAAAATATGTTTATTATATTGTACAGATAAAACTTTAACTTCCATCCATCCATTTTCCAACCTGCTGAATCCGAACACAGGGGTCTGCTGGAGCCAATCCCAGCCAACACAGGGCAGGAACCAATCCTTGCCAGGGTGCTAACCCACCGCAGGACACACACACAAGCACACCCAGCACACACTAGGACCAATTTAGAATCGCCAATCCACCTAACCTGCATATCTTTGGGCTGTGGGAGGAAACCCACAAAGACATGGGGAGAACATGCAAACTCCACGCAGGGAGGACCCGGGAAGTGAACCCGGGTCTCCTAACTGTGAGGCAGCAGCGCTACCACTGTACCACCATGCCACCCAACTTTAACTTCATTTAAAAAACCTATATTGTTAATAATTAAACATTTGAGGACACGGTGTCGCTGCACTAGTTCACGGATTGTTCCTGCCTCGTGCTGTATGCTTGCTGGGACTGGCATGACACTGGAAGGACAGAATAATTAAACATGTACTACGAAGATATTTATATGTTTCTTAAAAGTTTTAAAGAATCTCAGTATATTAATTATTCAGAGAGCTGTAATATTACGAATGTAATGGATTCTGTGTCCTGTTGGAGGAAGAGAAGGCCCGGAAGCACGTAGTGATTCACACATACAGAGCACATAGAAGATCAAATACAAAACAAAGCATTTAACATGCTACTTTAGTTATGATGGGATTTGAGAAACAAATAAATTATATGATTTTAAGATGAAGTTTATGATATTCTACTTTAATGACAAAATAAACTATGTGATTAAAGTGGAAATTTCGAGATTAAAGTTGACATTTCGTGCTTTTTTCCCCACTGTGTGCCTATTTTTTTTTCTCTGTACCCTAGTAAGCTTTCATATGACACTCAGACGGTGGGCTACGACTCGCCTTTTCATGGCGACTTTGATATCTGACAACTTCTTTTTTATTTTGGGTACTGTGTGACTTTGTGAACTTCAGCTTTCGAGTTTCTCCGACACTGTATGTCACTTGATCAACTTCCTTTTGTTGTTTATACCACTGTTTAAACCAACAAATAGAATGTTTTTCTTTGCCTCCACTTGGTATTCGCTGAATTTCTTCTATTTCCCCCCTGCTTTTGCCATTGCCTTTTCACAGAATGCTGAGCTTAAGGACTATTTATATTGATTTGCATATTCAACGATGTGTAATTCTGGGAGGAGACGGGGCGGGACAGCAGGCACGTCTGTTACTTTTCACGCTGACCGGGATTTATGTAGCGGAAAAACATGGAAGTGTGTGAATGCACAGATTTATGCATCTGGATTTTTTTGTGCGTAAGCACATTTCCGCTTTTGTGTTTATGTCATGTTATAGTGTGAATTCTACGCACAGCGTTATGCATGAGCCCTGGACATGAACATAAATTGACAAACATACACAAGCCTTGGCTGCAATAGATTTTAACTCTGGCAGTACTACTTTATATTGTCCACTCTGTGCTCCAGTAAACACTATCTGTCTAGCTAATAATTCAGTTACCCTTCATTCACTCATAATATGGAACCAATGTCGGAAGCAATTTAAGACAGAGAAGCTCTTATCTGTTGCACCTCTCCATGAAAACTAGTCTTTTCCACACTCTCAGAAATACACAGTATTTAATGTTTGGAAGATTAAAACATTTAGAGACTTGTACAGATCCCAGGATCTTTCACTTAATATTTCAGGAAAGGAATGGAATGTAGCCATACACAGAATACACTCTAGCTCCATATGTGCAAAGCCTTAATCATTCAACATAAAATCTTCTGTTGAACGGAGTTATCTCCTTTAAAAATATCCAAAATATTTCCAGGGGCAAGATTCAACCTGTGAGCTTTGCAATCTAGCTCCAGCCTCACTGGGACGTATGTTTTGGGTGTACACCAAATTAAAATCATTTTGGACAAAAATCTTTGAATGTCTATCAGACAGCCTTGGTGTCACAATCCCTCCTAGTCCATTAACAGCTGTGTTTGGCGTACTTCCAGATGGGCTTAAAGTGGAGAACGACAAACAAACTGTAATTGCCTTTATTTTACTACTAGCACATCGACTTACCTTGCTTAACTGGAAGAATCCTACTCCACCACTTTTAAGTCAGTAAGTAACTAATGTTCTATAGTATTTGAAAATAAAAAAAAAAAAACAAATTCTCATTCAGAGGATCTGTTCAAAGATTTTTAAAAATATGGTAGTATCTTATCAATAACATTTTAAAATAAGCTTCTATATCAGGGAAAAGGATTCTGTTCTTTCCTTGCTGCTTAAAAGATTTGCTTTGTTGGTTGGCTCTCCTCTCTGTCTTTTGGGTGGAAGTTGAATTTTGGTTTCTCAAGTTTGATTTGAATAATTCAGTAGGGCCATGGGGAAGCTGAAACCCATCTCACTAAGCATTGATCATAAGTCAGAAACAAAACCTGGACAGGGAGCCAGCCTATCACAGGGTGAACACAAGCACAGTAGGATCACCAGCTCGCCTAACTGGCATGTCTTTACGCAATGTTAATTGACCTCTGGCACTCTCCAGTCACACTGAATCTCTTTTCATTAGAAAAGTTTATTTCTTTTATGACAGGATTACATTAGAAAAAGTTGCTTATTCATGTTATTTAATTTACATTTTTATAAATTTTATTATTTTATTAATTTCTTCATTTTAGCTGTTATTTCATTTTATTATTTCTGTGACAGCATTGCATATCTGTTTTTTGTTTCAGGTTTTTACTAGGACGCACCTGATGCTAACCAATGATGGCACAAAATCCCTACACCACTGCTAAAAAAATCACTTTGGAACTTCAAGCTGCTTCAACAAAGCAAGCCTACAAAGATCTTCTTCATCTGGTTATGGCATAGTTAGATGTTTGACCTATATTTTTGGATAATGTTTGGAGTTAATTGATGCTTAAGTATTCTTTCTACTGGTATTCACGTTTTCTCCAACATCGTAAACATATTTCGGTTAGATTGGACAGCAGTACTAGTCTACTAATATACAGTGTACAGTATATGAGAAATTGTGCCCCGATATGATGTGATATCCCATCTAGGGTCGATTCTTACTTTGCTCTTTTTTCTTTCAGGATAAGCTCATGATCTCCACAACATTACAGTGCATTGAAATACATTGGTTCAAAAAATAAACTGCTGAGTAAACACAACTTCCAATTTAGTGGACACATATTTTTAAAGGTGTTCTTCCCTATGATGCTGACTTAATAGATAGCTTACCTTTAATCATGTGTCCTCATCGTTTATCTTTATTTAAATTACACACCCTACAAAATAGTTTTGTACCACACACTTAAAACTCTTTTTCTGTATTTCTGACTATTCTTTTCACTATGGATCTTGTTTACACAATAGTACCACCCAAGGCATTTATTTTCTCAGTCTGTCTTAGTTTCATATGTTATGTGTTTTTTTCTTTCTGGATTAAACTTAATTGGATTCTTTGGCGCTTGCTGGCTGACTGGGCACACTGTGTGAACTGCTTATGCTGCTATTGATTGTTTTAAGTGTCAGAGATGGCTGGGGTGGCGACCCGGCTGGGACGTCCAGAAGGACCAGAGGAGGGCTTACGCCTTCCCCAGACCATGTGGTGGCAACCACCCTGGTACCTTTGGGGGCCATGGGTACAGAGCTTTGAAGCTCCACCCTGTAGGGGCCTGTGGTCACCACCAGGGGGCGCCCCAATGCCTTGGAGACCCTGGACCTCAGCACTTCCGCCACACCCGGAAGTGCTTGGGGGAAGAGGAGCAGGGACAACCGGAGTGCTTCTGGGGATACAGCTGGCACTTCCGCATCACTGGGATGTGTCGGTAGGAGATTGCCAGGAAGCACCTGGGGCACATCCGGGTGTGTATAAAAGGAACTGTCTCCCTTCATTCAAAGCTGGAGTCGGGTGAGGAGAAGGACAGAGCTTGGTGGAAGAGGCAAGGAGGTGGCCTGAAGTAAGTAAGGCATTGTGAAGAGGCCTGGACTTTGGGGACTTCTGGGGTTTGTGTGGCACTGGACTTTGTAAATAGAATGTATAATAAACGTGTGTGTGGTGAAACCAACGTGTCTGCCTGTCTGTGGCCAGGCCAGTCTCCACAAAGATATACTTGTGCTAACTTGTAAGCAATATCTATTGCTTTGTCCATTGTTATTTAAAACTCCACACTCAACAGTTTCTGTCTTATTGCGAATTGGATATTTCTAGGATCACTTTGAAGTGATCAGAAGCAAACTAAACCAGTTTATGGAGCAAGATTTAAGCCATATAAAAATTATGTTAGTCATTGGGAAGTTTTGGCTTTTAAATTTGTCAATTTAAAATTAGACAATAAAATATACAATAAGTGAACTATTTGGTGTACATTCTGAAGATGGGATTGTAAACTAACAATTCCTGACACCATGCTTCCCCCTCCCCTCGGCCCGCAGCCTGTGTCTCACAGTAGAGCAAATATATCGCTCCTGCAAGCAAACTATGATTCTTAGTGCAATGAGAGAAGTCGCAAAATCAACCAGAATTTTCAAGAAAAAAGCCTGATCCAAATCCATTAAGTAGTTCTCTCGTTCCTTAGCTAAGTGGATGTAAGATATGCCCCAAGGCTGGCACGTGAGTGAGGACAAGCCTGCCCCTCTCCCCTTGGCACGCTACGTCTCTCTCAGATTCACGCAAATAAATCTGTACTGCAAGCGAACTGTGATACTTAGCGTGATGAGAGATAAGATATGCCCCAAGGCTGGTGCGTAAGTGAGGAGGGACCCACCCCCATCCCCTTCTAACAGCTTCGAGGGAAATAACAGGCCCACTGTCAAATCATCCAGTTCTCCCCTCTGGCTAAAAACTATTTAACAACTGGACTACTGGATTCCCAAAACAAATGGGTTCTAGACCATCCATTACAGTTTACAGGGCTTACTACCTCCTAGGATGTTTATTGCCAGGGTAGGTTTTATCCTTCTACTGTGCTGTGCCACATTTTAATCTGAATCAATGGATTTTCAACTAGGCCACCCATCACAGCTTAAACTGTAAAAAAAGGTTTCCAGACAATGAATATTAATAGCAAAGCTATGATATGATACTTTTAAGGCGCTCTGCATGACTGTGCGAGCTTTGGCAGGATATCGTTTAGTGAGTTTACCCATTTCAACTTGCATTAAAAGAAGAATTCATAACCTGTGGTACCCTTGTGCACTTGTGCAGTGGACACTGAGAAAAAGACAAATAAAAACCTCACAAGGATCCATATTATTTTGTATTTTAGATAACCTGATTTGATTTTTACTCTTTTAAAGATTTTGCTTATTTATAGTATTAAAGATAAAGACATATGCTTGTTATTGGAAAAATGTGTATAATGTGAGGCTGGTTTTGATTATTTCACTGTGTGAAGCAGTTTCAAATAAAATTTGTAAAAATGGTGACTATATTTGATTAGAATGATCATAACCTTTTGTCAACTGATTTTTGTTTTCAAGAGGTAATGTGTTACTATAGGTGACAAGATGAAAGAAACTAGATAATCATTTCAGAATCTCTATAAACAACATATGCAAATATACATACAACAATACAAATATTATAACCAAAATTTAAAATTAAACCAGTACATTCAAAGCAAAAGAACGGAGTAGATATTAATAATGATAATAATAATTTTATTTATGTAGCACATTTCATACAAATTTTGCAGTGTTGATAGTGTTAGGAGCAGCAGTATCTGAAAAATAAGCTAAAGAGACGTTGTTGAAGTGCATAGAAATCCTCCTTGCACATATTCGTAGAATCTATTGCCTTCATAACATTCATTTTTTATAATTAGTAAAGCTGGTGTGATTATATTTTCTGCACAGACCAACAGGTGCTGTCTCAAAATATCCTGAATATACTCATAGCTATAGACAATCATTATGTGTCAAAAGTCATATAGATGATACTAGTTGAAGGCAAATGTTCTGTTTGCAATTTGCATGTGTAATCCAACCCTGGAGAAAATAAAGAAGACTTTACAAAAGTTAAAAAAAAAAAAAGAACATAGCAAAACAGCTAGTCGATAGGAATTCAGAAATATGTTTTTATGCTGTCAACCGCATACCTGCTTTTCTGGTACGGTCAATTATTAAACAGTAAATAAGAAAGTAAATACATAGTTCACATGCCAAGCATAAGGAAGGTCGGTTGCCTTAGACTATATAAACCAAACTATGAGTGCAATGTCAGTTAACCAGCACTTTTTCACAATGTAAACATACCTTCTGATTTTTTTTTTCAACTAAGAAAACATAAAAGATGAAAAATCACACTGCTAATTAATGTCCTTAAAGCATGGCTTTAATGTTGGAAATAAATTTAATGCATTACAGTTAAGGGCAGAGGTGGAAAATCATAATTGTAGTGACAGAATCTACAAGAAAGACGGGCAAGTTGTGTGAGGTGCATCCACAGCATTAAGCAGATGTTCTAATTCCTTCCCTGTAGCTATTTCTTTATCTGCCATTCCAGTGCCAGTGCTAGGTTATTTTGTGCTGTAGGCCAAGTTTATTAGTGCGCCAACCAACTGTTAAGGTAGCTAACCCATGGGGCTGGGTTTTTCTCCCCTCTTATGGTCTACGCCCTAGGCAAATGCCTAATTCACCTTAATAATGGTGCCAGCCCTGCCACTGACCATACTTCCAATGAGGCAGTTGAGTAATCACAAACCATCATCATCATCCTGACCAATTTAATGACCATTATCTAGGATTCTTCAGGTTGTCAACAAATCTTTTCCTGTCACATTTCATAGTCTTGGGTATCATTTTTGGTGACCCAAATTATTTTTTATTATCTGAGCCCACCTTAAACAACACATGCCCAGAGCCACCTTAGCCTATTTATCCTCAGAACAACACCTATCATCTCCACACTAAAGCATTCTCTTCACGCATTTGTCCTCCTCTCACTTCACGACTGTTAGCCTGTCACCAGTACAGTTTACAAAGTTTAAAGGGGATGACCATGAGAGAAAACATAAAACGAGCAGAGAATCAAAACCAACATCAGCCCTGTTTTTCATGTTTTCACAATTAAAATCAAAGAATTTAATAAGAAATTTGAAAGCATAAGTCAAGAACTGGAAAATCTAAAGAACAATAACTACCACACCCATGAAGGTTGGGTTTATTGTTTCTTGTTGATTTGTTAAATTAAAAATGTATTTAACTTTGTTGAATTATTTTTGCATCTTTTTTGATGCCATTTTGTTTGTTGCAGGTGCCACTATTCTGTAGAGCAATTGTCACTGTGTTTCTGGATAAATGACCCAGAAGTGGACAGTTGCTGACATCAATGATCTGTAGCTATAAAGGTAATGACAAACACTTCCTATTTATGCAAGTTTGTGGAGAAAAATGAAGAGATCAGCGAGTTTTTATTTTGTGAGAGTTTCCTCAGTTAATGATTTTAATGCAATAACTTTTGACTGTGATCTGTTTTTGGTACTGACAAATGTGTTATTGACTTCCTCATTAAAAATCTTGTTTGTCCCTTCTCTCACATCTTATGTTTTCTGCACTGTTCTAAAACTACTGCTACTTTTCTTGATCCACCAATAATTCTTACTAATATCTGTGAAATTAAAGTTGTAGTTTTGTGTAAATCTGTTTTAATTTCAAGACCAGTATTATACACCTACTGTAAATTCAATGATCATGTGATATGCTGATGCATCCATCCTTTTCAGAAACCTCTTATACCAGTTCAGATAGTGGGAGAAAATGGAATCTCTCCTGGCAATTCAAAAATTAACCCTGGAAGGTTTGTCAGTCCATCACAGACTGCACAAAACACACACAGACTCCCTTATTAAGGACCATTAAGTGTCACCAGCTGTTCTAACTGGCACTTATCTGAGATATAGGAGGAAGGCAGAATATTATACTAAAATGTTTATCACATATTGCTGGAAGAAAACAGAATATTTAGCTAAAATGTATGGCATAGTAGTGAATGAAAACGCATTAAGTTCTTTTGAACAAAATATCCTACACAGTATCTATGGAGTGGTAAGGGACAATGTCAAATGGAGAATAAATGTATGATTTGGGACAGAATAAAGAGCTACAAGGCCAAGGTATGATCAGAGGACTCTGTGGTTGAGTTATTTTGAAAGAATGGATGAGGGTGGAATCCCCACAAGAAGGTTATAAGGAAGGCTAAATCCAAGAAGACCAAAGGTGAAGTAGTTGGACTGTGTGATGAAAATCCTGATTTGCACCTGTGAAAACCTGAGTATGGATGTGTGTGTAAATGGCTTATGCAAAGGACAGACACCTACCTGATTCTGCATTGGTTTTTGTGTTTCGTCCAATGTCGCTGAAATAGATTCAGAGCATCATTTACCCTAAATAGGATTAAACAGGGTTAGAAATTTTGTATTATATATTACATAATAACACTATAAATTGGTTAAAACATTTCTAGGATGTCATCAAACAATTTCATTTGCCATCTGGAATGCACACCGAGCATTCTAACTTGCTCTTTGCTATTTAAATGCTTTTCCTGTTCTGTTTTTTCTTTTTTATGGATATTGATATTTCTAGACAAGGATCTGCATAGCAGGTTTCACAGGTCAGGGCAGGGCAGAGAGGAGAGGGAATGGCAGCCCCATCAACAATGACTTGGATTCTGAGTCATGGAAATGGTCAGGTTGTGTTTGTATCACTTCACAACAGGCTGTAAGAAAGTAAAGAGTCTCAGGTAGGTAGACAGGTGTTAAGATCACATCCATTTTATGGTGTTGTGGAGTGCTGTGACAAATAAACCATCAAGTTGAATCACACTGCTTCCCTTCCTAACAGCACCGTTTTCATAAAACCAGTTTAAAGAACTCTGTCACAGCCAGTCTTCAAATTCACAGCTGTAACTACAGAACCCTTTAAATGTTGATCCTATTAGACATTTACTGATCCATGCATTAGTATCAGGAACCAAAGCTAGAAACCAAGGCAATTCATTTTATCAGAAATTAAGCCAAGAGCAGACGAGTTAGAAACAGATATGATTAACTGTAATTTTGTATATGGCAGAACATACATTTCAGTCAAGCACATCTACATATTTTCTGTTTATTACCAAATGCAGAAATCCATAACTGATTCATACAGTGAACAAACCTAGCTGAGGTGCTAGGAGCAGAAGGGATAAGTCATCCCTGGATGGGATGCCACTAGGTTGCAGGTTACCAATACGTTAACACTTATTCATGCATGTTCAGTTTAAAGTAACCAGTTGTATCTGTTAGATGTGTAAGAACACCAGTCCACCCAGAGAAATCCCACATACTGTAGTAAGGTGCAGATTCCACACACACAGTGACTGTATACCAGCCATATTCTGACATCATTATGTGACACCAATGGTTTTACTTAATTTTTTACCATGTGTAAATGACAACTTATTGCTCTCCAATAATTTACAGACTGTTTTCCCAAATATACTATTACACGATTTAGCTGAGATTTACATCCATTCATTTTGTAAGCCTGTTTTTTCCATTATAAGCATACAGAGCCTTTCCTGTCCAGAAGAAACAATAGATGAAACAAACCATTTATCTCAAAGTTAACTTATACATATACATTCAGCCAAATTATAGTCTCCAGATAGTTAACTTACTGTAATACATCTGCGTTTAGAAAGAAATAGGAGTACTTGAAGTAAGCTCACCTAAACAGAGGGAAAACATGCAGACCCCAAACAGACAACGATTGGGCCAGGAATCAAACTCAATCCCTTGGAGCTGTGAAGCAATAACAAACCATTGCAGTACTGTGTCATCTTAATTTAATAAAAAAGGCAAAAGGGGTATTTGCAATATGCTTTCAGTTGTTTATGTTAATTTTACCTTAATCCAAGCTGTTTTATAACCAAATAAAAAGTGCTTTAGAGCAGTTAATGGTATTAATCTTCCCTTTTGGCATTTGGTGTACAAATAACTAAACACATATATTGTTTATATTGAAATGTAGTTCTCTTTCCCAACTTTATATTGTATTGTATTTAATGTTTATGTTTAACTAGTGTACAGCATTGCCTTATGCTGCATTGTATGCTAATTTTATGAGCAGGCAGTGTGATATACTGGCTGAGACTTTGGACTTTAAATCCCAAAGTTACTGGCTCAGTTACCACTTCTGACTGAATGTGTAATGCTGTGTTAGTTAGTCAACCTGACTATGCTACAGCCTTAACAAACATATACAAGTAGTTGTAAAATATCCTTATCTTATAAATTGCCTTGATCAAAGGTGTCAGCCAAATATAATAATAATAATATGCATTTCATAACTGAGGGCCTACAATTAATGCCAAAATTCACATTTCTATCAAATTAAATGGGGAATTAAATATAACCTACTCATTTTCTGTATCTGTTTATCATAATCAATACATCAATAATACAGGAATCATCAATATAACCAGTCAAAGAAAAAGGTGTGAGTTAGCAATGCCAATTTAAAGGATGTCAATTGCAAATATAAACATGCATGGAAAACAGTTTACCGGCTCAAGTAGTCTGGTTTCTCAGTCGGACCAGGGGTTGACGCTATTATCTGATCCTTTCTCCTTTTGCTCCTCTGCAACCAGCCAAAGACTGTGCCACTCAGTGACATCACCACCATCCACTGATGACCTCACTTCCGACACCCTTTGATGACGTCATCGCCGATACCCAGAACCCATCTTCCTGCCACATCAGCTCCTGTTCTGGCTTCCCTGACTCTACTCTTCCTCATATTCAACCATATTTAGACCAGTTTTAACTTGTTAGTTAGTTCTGTTGTGAACTCCAGTCTGTAAAGACATTTTTTTTTTTTTTGCCTGCCTATTTTTCCAAGTATAGGGGGTGGCCATCTCCAAACCTTTTTCTGTTTACTGGCTACTTTATTAGAACACAATAAAGTAGTTTGAGGCTGCCAAAAAATCTTACCCAATAATAACCATAATGAGATAAAAATGCCTCACAATTTGCTTTTCATTTAATCCTCCATCTGTATACAATTCCCTTTTCATTTGCAGAAGTACAATTTGTGAAACCAATGTTACAGTGCTGTGTAAAGCATAAGGGCACAGTTTTGTATTCAGTGGTGCAATTTGTAGATGGTAAGTTTTTTTGAAATGTCAAAAAAATGAATGGAAACAGCTGTACTTTTGCACAGTTGCAAATCAGCTTCAGAGAAAGTGATGGTACAGCAATTAGGATAGTGAGAATGCCTTTCTCAAACAATTGTAAAAAAATGTATGCAAACAATCACAATGAATAATTTACATCTTCTGTTGTTTGCCTAAAACTTTGGCATGAGAAAAAGAGAAAAAAAATGAGTGTTGTTATCATGCTCACTAGGAAGAGAAGTGCGTTTTTGTCCTTCATAAGAGTCCGGGACAATGAAAGAGTCAATTGTAAAATACAGCTTTTAGAGGGGCCTCATCAAAATAAAAAATATTGTTTTTAAATAGATAAAATGATTTAGTTTTACTAACTTTTACACCTTGTCATTCTGTGATCATTGTCTCCTATCTTAAGAAGTTCCATACCAATTGATTTTATAATATCCAATAATAGCATTCCCATACTGATAGCGACTGTATGCAGACCACATTGAACTAAATGCAGGATGTTCATTATTGTTAGAGCAAAACAAACCATGACTTAGTTTTGTAGACTTTATCATATGTAAGCACTTGTTAATGCAATTGTTCTAAGCCAGGTATTGTTTTGCTTTGTTTTAAGTTCTGATAATAAAATACTCTCTTAGGAAAGTCTCAAGGCTGCAGCTGAAAATACTGTAAGTCTCCTAGCCAATGAGAGACACTGCGGTTGTTTTTTAGGTGTGAAACTCATGAAATTACATCATAAGAACATTCAGAATGAAGACTATTTTGCTAACTGATGGTAAAACCCTACGTCTTTTCTTCCTGTCACCCCTCCCACTCTATTAGAAGAGAGAACCGCCCAAGGAAAAGCGCTCAAAAAAACCTACTCTCCTTCCTCCTTTCAACTATGATTTCCTATAATGCATAGTTTTATCTGTGTTGAGGTGAATAACACTTTTTTTTTCAAAAGGCTCCTCTCATTACAGTAATGCATCTTTAAAATTCACATTTCAAAGTTCACTTCACATTCCTGAGGTTCTGTTTTAGGCATATAAATATATTAAAATACATATAACTGTAGCAAGTCAAGATATGCTCTGCTCTCAGAAAAGGCTGGCAAGAAGCAAGGCTGTCTATCAAATGTCTGTCCCTAATGAAACCTCCACAGGAACAGAACATTATACTGGAAATGACAGAGCATTTCTCAGTGAAAGACAGAGGCCACTGAGAGGATGAAGAGAGGGAGGACTGGGGCATCTTGGGGTGATGGATGCCTGTCAGTGGGTGTCAGATTGGGCTTCTTCCTAGGAAAGGTAGGGACTGAGTGACCCTTTAGGAGAGACACCTTAAGGGTTTGGCTAGAGGCTGTGAGACCTTTAGAATGCTAGTGTCCAATACGTGATCCTTGACCATGTTACTTGTTGGGGAGGGCAGATACTTTGGATGTTATCTGAGATGTCCTGATTAATTTTGTCAATACTGTTTTCTTTAGCCCGTGAAGAAGCACCAGGGTCTGCTGTGAAGTCTCTATTTACCAAACAGTTAAGGAGTTGCACTAACGATGAATTTTTCTCTGAGAACTCTGACTTTGTTCTGCATCCCAAGGACATGCAAGTCTAGATTAATTTGGTTCATCAATCTGCTTTTTCCATTAGAAAGAAAATATCATTTGAGAGTCGTGCATAAGGAAAGGGCCAAACCTGGGGTCTCATTTATCAAGCGTGCGTAAAACAAGCTCTAAACTAGTGCGTATACCAACAGTCGTAAACACAAGAAAGTTGGGAGTTATCAAACGTGAGTACGCACAGCTGTACGAAATGACTGATGATGAATCGCACTCCTTCTAAATTGTGTGCGTGTGCATAGTAATTTAAATTTGCATACAGAAACGCCCTCAAATTACCTTATTTGGCAAACAGTCTTCCTTATAAAAACCCAATGCCGCCAGGGCACTATTGAACCATTATCATGGATCCCGTGAAGAGAGGAAAGAAAAAAAACTTCACAAACAACGAAGTGGAAGTGCTTTTAAATGAGGTACAATGTAATAAGACAGTTTTGTTTGCTGCTTTTTCAGGCGGAATGGAAGAAAAAAAAAGACTTGGCATGGGGACAGGTTACTAATGCGGTAAATGCCGTCTCACCTGTATGTAGAACTACTGCAGAAATCAAGAAAAAGTGGTTTGATTTAAAAGTGTCCTCTAAAAAAAGAATTGCAGCCCACAAAAGAGACCTCGGTGCCACGGGAAGTGGCCACAGTCTTATTTCAGTGTCACCATTGGATGACAAGATAGCGGCAATTATTGGTGAAACATCAATGAGCGGAGTAATCCCCGATGGTGACACTGAAAGTGCAATCCCATCAACTGCAGGAGAGGCCGAGCCATCCGAAAATGGTTAGAAGGTTTTCAAATGTTTGTGTTGCGATATATTATTCAGAGATAAATAACACTCACATTGCAAATGATTTGGATTGTTCATTTAACATTTATTTTATAGATCTGCCAGTTTTGCCAGGTCCTGCTCCGCCTGCCACTTCAGCACGTCCGATGCGTTTCGAGGCACGAGTCCTGACTGATGCGGTTCTGAAAAAACAGGAGGAATTAGTGAGAGGCATTGCAAGCATAAAAGAGGAACTGCATCAAATCAATGTGAACTTGAGTAACATTAGTGATTCACTAAATGCATCATGCAAGTTCAATAAAAGCTCCAATTGATCTCACCATTTTCTCACAATTACTCCTTCTTGTGAAACAGATTTAGAACTATGAAGTATAAGGGCACTGGGTTTATATGTGATTACAGTTCTCTACCACTAGGGGATTCTGCTTACGCACAGTCAGGAGTTCTTCTAAATGTGCGCACATTATCACGCACACGTACAAATTAATGAATCGCATTCTATTAGTGGAATTGTGCGTACGCATGATTTACACATAAAACCGTGCGTATGCACGCTTGATAAATGAGACCCCTGGACTATCTGACAACATTATATTAGACTGATATGAGTAAGTATGGGTTTACCCTGTGATGGACTGGTATTTAGTTCAGAGCTTGCCCCTGTCTTGTGTTTGATGCTGCCACAATGGAAAAAGTGGATTTCAGAAATAATTATAATTTTAATCCATAGGCTAATTGGATATTTTGAAAGAATTAAGTGGGTTTGAAAATGTTATATTATGTATGCAAATGTTATGTGTACATCTGGTTAGTAATATAACTGTTGCATTCATCTTTGAGCCCATGCTCTATTTATTTTGTACTGAACAAATAGTTGTTTACAGCTTTCCCTTGGTATCTGCGTTGGATTGGTTGCAGGAACCCCATGTGGATACCAGAATCTGTAGATGCTCAAATCAATTAAAAAAAATGTTGTAGTATTTTGATATAACCTATGCACATCATCCTGTGTATGATAAATAACCTCTACTTATAATAGCACTAGCAACACTAATACTTTCATGAATTTCAGGTTCTTTCTCTTTTATTGAGTGAATGCTTGGTTTGTTCTTACTGACTTGGCAAGTGACAGGCCTCTTTTCAAAAGATCTAAGACTTTTTATCTTTTGTCAAGAGATAGCACTTTATACTGTACGTTCCTTTAGCCTTTGAGCTTGTACTAATTAAGCTCCTGGACTTTGTATACACCGCCCATCACTACTACTGATTGGGTGGTTTAGTGAGATCCTCAGGCTGGCCCTGCCGCAATCGCTTTCAGCCTCTGATGAAACGCCAGCTTGACAATAGAGGAAGTAAAAATGGTAACAAGTTTTATGTAGGTAAAACAGCGGAAGGATCATTACTGAGGCAACAGTGGGGGGCTGATGTGCCTGTCTGACCCAGTCTTTCCTCGCTGGCCCTCTCCTTGAGCCCGTGTCCCACAGGTATGCCTACACATCCCTTCATTTGTGTGGATTCAGTGTAGTTCTCAACACTTGGCAAATTAAAATTTTGCTTTTTGAAACTTTCTGGATTTTCAGTTGGTTCAATCCATGGATGGATATGGAGGGATGGCTGTACTCATAAAACAGGTGTTTAAAGCAAAGTATATATTGTTTCTATATGGCATACAGTAAACCAGATTGCTGCTGAAAAAGTGTCTTTGATTAGAAAAGAGGTGTTTTTATATTGGAAAAGCAAAAAGTAACTATGTCTTTAATGATTTTCAGATTAGTCACATATTTAGAACAAGAGTAAGATTCTCACTATGTAGCACGCAACAACAAACCTTAAAACCAGAGCTGCACATGTGCTGTAAGGTAAAGAAAATAATGTCATGTATATATCAGTACAGCCTGTACTGTCCTAATATCTAAGTTTGCAAATAAATCATTTTGTTTTCCACAGCACACAGATGTCCTAATAATGAAAATGAAGAATAACACACACTTACATTAATGTAGTAATTAAACACAGTTAAAGAACGAAGAGATAAATTTAATCTATAATTTACAGGACTTTAAGTCAAGTTCATTGATCCAGCAGCTCTCCACCTTTCATTAGACTTTCCTACAGCTTCATAGTACTTATCTGTCATCAGTTGTCATAAAAACATTCATGTCAACAGCTTACTGTACTTCTTTACAGTTTCCTTGAATTTTGATTGTTTAAAAAACATTCTTTTCATCTGTCATAACACTGGATAAAATATTTTCCTTAATTAATTTTATTTGCTGGCTGCTCAGTGGGTAGTTTAACTGTATCACACCATTAGGGCTTTCTGTGCCGATTTTGCATCTTTACCTTGTGTCTGCGTGAATTATCTTACACACTTCAAAGATATATTGTGAAGATGATTGGCATCAGGAAATGTCCCTGCTGTGTAAAGGATTGGTGATCCCTTCCAGGGCTAATTCCTGCTTATTTTGTTTTGCTGTTTGGTTAGACTTTACCTCTTCCAAACTGAATAAACAGCATTACAAAATAAATGAATGAAAACCTTATTAAAACAGAGAGGCTTAGACTTGTATTAGTGGATAACTTTAAAAATATACAGAGGATGGACAAGAAGTGTGAAACAACCACATGGAAAAGGAATGGGTGGCGGTGAGTCCTATTAGGTTGAGTGACAGTTCAATGGCAGTGATATGGGTCAGCTTAGCATTTTGATAAAGTATACATTTGTAACAGACTTCCAAATAGACTAGATAGATGGTGCCCGAGTTGAAGGTGCATAGGCCCCAAAAACTTTAAAATTATTTTAGATGTCAAGGAAAAAAGTCTCACAAATATAGAACATGCCAAAATGGACAACCTAAACCAGCAAAGAGAAACAATGGCTGTAAATTGAAACTCATCAGACTCAGAGATTGATGGACAATTCACACGATAGTTGCCAAATACCGCAAAAATACGACAGAATGAAATCAGCGCTTCTATTATCAAGTTTCGATAAGAACTATATGTTGTGAGCTACATAAACCTTTGATTTCGGGCAGGGCTACCATTCAGGAACCACTTGTATCCAGGCCTAACGCACAATGATGTTTAACCTTGTTTAATATGGGTTGATGTATCACTTTTAAAGGACACCACAGTTGCAGGCAGTCATGAAAGAGACACCACATTAATCATATTTTGTATGCCTGGATGGGTTTGCACTTTGCGAAAGCCAAATGAAGTCCACAATGAACAATATTTGTAATCATTTGTTAAACATGGTAGAGGGTCTGTAATGGTATGGGCATCAGACCCTTTAAATCAGGGCTGAGCAACGTCGGTCCTGTAGTGCTGCAATGGCTGCGGTTTTTTGTTACAACCCAGTTGCTTCATGGGAAATCATTCATTGCTGATGAAGCATTTATTACTTAAGTGACACTCTTCTGCTCCATTTTAGTTGACTCGCTTGCTAAGATATTAAACCCTTAATTGCTTATTTTAGACTTAAACAGCTGGATTCATTGTTTTAACTGCTCCTCATTAGCAATAATATGCAAATGACAAAAGAACCAGCAGTTCTACAACTAGCTTGTCTCCATTTCCAAATTCACTATCTAGTTTAATTAAGTACTCAGAAGGAAACTGAAGAGAAAGTGAAGAACTAAACATTACTTGTCCGTTTTAGGCTTCAAATTACCTGGATGATATTTGTATCATTAGAAAGGAAAAAAATCTATGATTAAGAATGAACTGACATGGTAGAGTTAAAACATTATTATTAAATGAAATAAGACTTGTTATTGGTGATGACTGGCTTCTAATTAGGCAAGTGGGTGGGAACAAAAACCTGCAGCCACGGCTGCTCTCCAGGATTGGAGCTGGCCACCCCTGCTATTTTGTAAACACTTTTTCCCTACTATGTTCTGCTTTTATAGGATTACTAGCTGAACCCTGTGGCTGCGCCCACATAGTAATGAAACAGGACAAACTTTAAAAATCAATAGACATTGGCACTATATTTGATCGTGTTCAGCTCTGACGGGAGAACATTCCCTGCGTGGGAAGAAAAACACATGGCCACGTTATCTCTTTCTATTCTACACAAGAAAGGGTCTGACACAGATATATAGTACGAATATACAGTATGCTGGAAAAGGAGTACCAGAGAATATGTACGCATTGAAAAGTTGAGGACTGTAAAGAAACATTCAGTTATATATCAGTGATATATCTAGAGAGTTAACAATAGAAGTGCAATTTATCTTTGTGAATATTAGGAAGAAGAAATTGCATATATTAGCAAAATTACTTCATTTTAAATCTTAATACATCTCAATATAACTAATTTTCCTCATGTTTACCTTTTACATGTGCACTTATTATCACCTAGTACAGAGGTTTAATTCCTACCTGGAAACAAATCCATCAGTGTTATTCCAGCATCTATACAGAGTACAGCTGAATATAAAAGCACCATAAACTAATACAAGGGAACAGATAAGAAAAATTAATACTTCAGTTTCTCACAAAGCTAATATATATACATATTATTAATTTCAAACCAATTATGCAATGTTGGACTTTACTGTCCAAAGATAACCAATTTGGGCACCCCACCCAGTAATCAGACATTCAGTTACCATATTGCAATGCTGACGTTGTCAGAAAGAAGGCTGCACCCCAGTAACAAACCAAGAATTACCTTCACATGTTAGCCCACAAACAGATAAAAACATTTTAAACACATATACATGAGGAACAACAAGGATCTTGTTTCATTCTTCTTTAAATTTATAACGTTATATACAGTAGTGTTATATATTGGAATCCTTGGCAGTTTTAAAACGCTATACTAATTATACCTCTACCTGTACTTGTTAATTAGAACATTAGAACAATCTAGACGAGAACAGGCCATTCAGCCCAACAAAGCTCGCCAGTCTTTATTTCTTATTTCTTCCAAAAAAACATCAAGTCGAGTTTTGAAAGTCCCTAACGTCTTACTGTCTACCACACTACTTGGTAGATTATTCCAAGTGTCAATCGTTCTTTGTCTAAAGAAAAACTTCCTAATGTTTGTGCAAAATTTACCCTTAACAAGTTTCCAACTGTGTCCCCGTGTTCTTGATGAACTCATTTTAAAATAACAGTCTCAATCCACTGTACTAATTCCCTTCATAATTTTGAATACTTCAATCATGTCACCTCTTAATCTTCTTTTCCTTAAACTGTTAAGGCTGAGCTCTTTTAATCTTTCCTCATAATTCAACCCCTTTTCTAGTGCTGCTAAGTCCTTTTTGTAGCCTGGAGAACAAAACTGCACACAGTACTCAAGATGAGGTCTCACCAGTGCATTATAAAGATTGAGCTTAACCTCCTTGGACTTGTACTCCACAGATCGTGCTATATATTCTAACATTCTGTTAGCCTTCTTAATGGCTTCTGAACACTGTCAGAACACTTAGAGTCCACTATGACTCCTAAATCCTTTTCATAAGGTGTACTCTCGAATTTCCGACCGCCCGTTGTGTATTCAAACCTAACATTTTTACTTCCTATGTGTAATACTTTATGTTTACTGACATTAAATTTCATCTGCCACAAATCTGCCCAATTCTGTATGCTATCCAAGTCCTTCTGTAATGATATAATGGATTCCAAATTATCTGCTAATCCACCTATCTTGGTATCATCTGCAAATTTAACCAGCTTGTTACTTATATTCCTATCTTAATCTTTTATATATATTAAAAATAGCAGCTGTCCTAGCATTGACCCCTGTGGAACACCACTCTTAACATCGGCCAGTTCTGATGAGGTTCCTCACACCATCACCCTCTGCTTCCTGTGTTTGAGCCAATTTTGCAACCATCTAAAAACATCACCCTGAACTCCCACTTCTTTTAATTTGATGCCCAACCTCTCATCTGACACCTTACCAAATGCTTTCTGAAAGTCAAGATAAATAATATCATATGCTCCACTTTGATCATATCCTTTTGTTGCCTCCTCATACAATTCCAGCATGTTAACATAAAACACAACCTCCCTTTTTTGAAACCATGCTGACTGTTCAGAATAACTCCTGTCCTTGCCAGGTGTTGCTCAGTCTTATCCTTAATAATTTCTTCCATGAATTTTCCTGTGTTGCATGTTAAGCTTACTGGCCTATAGCTGCTTGGATCTGACCTGTCACCCTTTTTATATAATGGGATAATATTTGCCGTTTTCCAGTCCTTCAGAATCTCTCCAGTTCACAGTGACTTCCTAAAAAATAAATAAAAAAGTATAGCAAGATACATGGATATACTTTACAACTATAAAAGTCATAACAGTCAAAAGCAAATAGATCTATTCTATGCTACTGTACATTATGTTACTGCATGTGCTACAGCAGTGTCCAATGCTACAGAACAGGGGTCCCCAACTCCTGTCCTGGAGGACCCAAGTGGTTTTCATTCTAACCCTTTTCTTAATTACTAACCTCTTGCTGCAAATTAACTTCTTATGAATTAATTTTAATTGATTTGCTTTTTTAGATTTCTTCCACTGAATTTCTTCATTGTTCCTCTGAATTGCTTCATTTCTTTCCTTAAATGGCACCCAAACAGAAATAAATGAAATGTGAAGTGAGTGAGCCAAAAGAAGTCCAACTAAGTCAAGGCCTCAAACTCAAACCAATTTCACTCCAACCAGTTGCTTAATTAGGCACTGAGTCTTGTAGTTGATTAAACCTGTTCTTTAATTCCATGGATTGTTGCTACTCTCATTGTGCAATAGCATACATTTCCGAAATTGTTGATTTTCTCTTTTCTAAGAGCACTGTTAAAATGTTTTGAGGACCTAAGCAGATCAACATTCCTGAGACCTTCATCTTTCTTTATTTTCAGATATTATAAGATGGACACAATTTGCTGGTCATGTTTTGGCTCATTTTGTATCTCATTATTGTTTGGCAGCTAATTAAGTAAAGTCTTTAAGAGCAAGTCAATTAAAATTAACTTAAAATAAGTTAATTAGCAGGAAAAATAGGTCACTAATTAAGAACAGAGTTAGAATGAAAACCTGCAGCCACTGGGTATCCTCCAGGACCAGAGTTGGGGACCCATGCTACAGAAGATATCACAGAGCTTCTAAAACTGGTCATATATTTTGTATTTTATCTCTGTATTATCAAAAATGCTTACTAATGGAAAAAAAAAACATTAATAAAGCTTTTGACCAAAATCTTGTTAATGTTACCCTATTCACTTACAGTATATACACAGTACTGTATATAAAGCCATATTTCCCTATTAAATGTAAGTCAGTGAAGAAGAAAGAAACTCTCCAGATTTCAAACAAGATCAGAGAATTAAAACAGGTGTTAACCCATTATAAGACACTTATCTTTATGCATTTACTGCACAAGGGAAAAATTAGGTGTCACATTTAACTTATCTGCCCTCTGTTGCAATCTTGAGTATATTCTTGTAGACTCCATACATGAAAACATAACATAAAAAATAAAAACATATGGTAATGAACTTAAGAGTCTATAAGGTGTTAATGGGAAGTAAATTGAAGCCTTAGTAAAGAGGATGAGCTTGTTGATAGCTATGGGATTAGAGCTGATCCAGTTACTAATTCAAATCTCGCTCATTAACAAGATCAGGTATATTTTAGGATACTCTGAGCTATAAAATGCAGCCTTGTAAACCATCGTGATGCGCTCAACTTTACTTAGAAAGGGAAGAGCCTCTGCTTCATTGAATTGCTCTAAACTAGCCCCAGTGTGTGTCTGTTGCATGGGTATGTGCGTTCACTTGGTGATAACATGCTGACTAGTCCAAGGTTTGTTCCTGACTTGTGCCCTATGCTAGCCTAGATAGACTCCAGCCCCCATGTCCCTGGTCTGGATTGAGTGGGTTAGAAAATGGCATGACATAATAAAAGAGAAGAAATGCAGGTAGAGTATTCTTCTTGTTACAGATTGGGGTCAAAATAAAAGTTCAACGGATGTGATGTGATAGCACAATAATACAGCATACAAGCACTAGCATATTCATCCATCCTTGCATCCATAAATGGTTTTGATGCTTTTTTTTACCAGCAAATACTAGAAAGTCTCAGTAAATTTAATAAAAGGTTAAAGTGTTCTAATCTTTTCCTTCAATTTGAAGAATAAGTGGTTGGAATGACATACTAACACATGGCTAGTTATGCTGCTAGATCCAGTGTCCTTTTCATTGTATTCTGATATACAATACAATACAGTTTATTTTTGTATAGCCCAAAATCAAACAGGAAGTGCCGCAATGGGCTTTAACAGACCCTGCCTCTTGACAGCCCCCCAACCTTAACTCTCTAAGAAGACAAGGAAAAACTCCCAAAAAAAAACTTGTAGGGAAAAATGGAAGAAACCTTTGGAAAGGCAGTTCAAAGAGAGACCCCTTTCCAGGTAGGTTGGGCTTGCAGTGGGTGTAAAAAGAAGGGGATCAATACAATACAATACACAGAACAGAACAAATCCTCAATACAGAAAAAAAATAAAAATTTTAGAAGTACGGAGCAGAATTTAACAGTAGATGATATCACATAATAAGATTTGGATATTTTTAGAGTCCTGGAGACCTCATTCATAAAGCTGCCTCCCCCATTTGGCCATTCCACGGCTAAAACAGTGCTGGGTCAGCCAATCCGATGAAAGGACCCCTCTTTCCCATGATTCCTGCGATCTTCCATCAGGGATGACTTTATCTTAGGCAGGCAAACAACTTAGCAAGTGGGCCGTGGCACCAATTGCCACATTCGAGTACCGAGAACAGAAACAGAATAGGTGAGGGTTAGTATCCAATTATAACTATCATGTTACTTATGTTTTAGTGCTAATGGCTAACAACAGAGTTGCAGTCTGTATAGTTCATCAGCAGCTCTAGTCAGGATATGCTAAACTGAAGTAGTGAGTCTTCAGCCGGGATTTACAGGCTGAGACCGAAGGGGCATCTCTTATAGTAGCAGGCAGACCATTCCACAGTTTAGGGGCCCTGTAACCAAAAGCTCAACCTCCCACTATTATTTTTATTAATCTTTGGAATCATAAGCAGATCGGCATCTTGAAATCTTAATGTGCGCTCAGGTTTGTAAGTCATGATAAGTTCAGACAAGTAAGCCAGGTGTCTTGGCCATTTAATGCTTTATAAGTTAAAAGGGGGATTTTGAAATCTGCCCTAAACTTAACTGGGAGCCAGTGTAAGGATTTAAGAACTGGAGTTATGTGTTCATATTTTCTTGTTCTTGTAATAATTCTTGGAGCCGCATTTTGGTTTAACTGGAGGCTGTATAGAGAACAGTTTGAACAGCCAGTGAACACCGCATTGCAGTAGTCAATCGTACTAGAGATAAATGTGTGAATTAATTTCTCAGAATCCTGTTTATTTAGAAAGCGCCTTAATTTCCTAATATTTTTAAGATGGATGGATGGATAATATCTTTTCATTATCTTTAAAAACATGTTTGTTGGCCAATGTAAAGAGTTGGCTCTTGCTTTAGGACTGATGCTACCATGATATCATTTTGGCTGTAATGAAAATGAAGTGAAATAAGCATTTCTGAGAAAGGGAATGACATAAAAATGTGCAAACAGAAACAGTTTTTATGTATATAATATGTTGGTTCAGCATGCTAAAAACAGAAGACTTTTAGTGATGAAAGTATGTGGATCCAGTTGAACAGACTTGAAGTTTTGAGTCTGTTAAGCTGGATCCACGTACGTTCATCACTAAAAGTCTTCTGTTTTTAGTGTGCTGAACAAACATAAGCAACACCCTCAAAGGTTGTTTTTAACACAATGACAGGATTGTTTGGATGCATTTAGCCCTAAAGTGCATCACGTTGTCAATACATATACATTGCTAAATATCTTGAAGGTGAGAATCTGATGTTGTGTTTGAATTGTGTTAAGCCACAGTCTTTGACTGAAAAGCATGGATTATCCTTAGCAATTGTATTTTCTCAAGGTAAGAACAAGACTCCGAATATGGGTACATTTTTCTTTTAAGCTGGTATAATAAGTGAGTATGGGAGTGTGTGTATGTGTGTACTCTCAAATAAACACATGCAGAAGTAATTCCTTCCCAGTGCTGCTAGGATAGGCTCTGGGCTCCAAATTGCCAGGTGGGTAGAGAAAATAAGTGTAATGGCATTTATTTTTATTTCTTTAAAAGATAAAACTGGTAGAAAACAGAGATGCAAAAAAGTATACTATTGTTTAGTTTAGTGAAATGAATGCTGCTATTAACCAGACCTACAATGAGCCGAGAGGTAATTTACAAATTTTGCATCATTTGCATTTATGTTGACTCATTTTCTTTTTCTTGTTTATTTTTTTCTCCTTCCATTAAAAAGTGGAGAATGTATATCTTCCTTTTTACTTTGGTGCCATGCACTTTGTCAGGTTGTCAATGTTTCAAAATTGAATTGGAATGTAATGATTTTATTCTAATATGACACAAAGACACAAGGGAGTGATCTCATTATAGCTAATGTTAAAATGTATTAAATAGGTACAAAATTATCACTATTAGAAATGGTTTTGTTTTAGACTGTGTGGTCTTTGGCCGGCTTGTCATCCCAGCCAATACCCCCAGGTTGCCAGATGGAGCCCTCCCTGCAGTATGGAGGTGCCCCGAAGACCAGCAGGGAGTCATGGACTATGTAGTTTTTATAAACGACCCTGCTGGATACCACAGGGGCCGCAAGAGGGAGCTGCAGGGAGGACCGAAGATTCAATTGTGCCCTAAAACCTGGAAGTGCGTCAAAGGAAGAGCGACGTGCTTGCGGGGTGAGAAGAAGGACTCGTACCTGACCCGGAAGTGATAGAGAATCACGTGGACTGGGGATTGGGAACACTTCCGGGTCAGGAAAGATAAAAGGACTGTGGGAGATCCCAGACGGCGAGCTGAGCTGGGTGGAAGGGTGGCAACGTGTCTGGGAGTCGGAGGATTGATTTACTGTGTTTATTATTGTTTGGTTTATGAGTATAGTGGAGGAGAGGGTGTTTTGTGCACTGCTGTCACTAAATAAAGTCAACATTTGTACTTTTTCCTGGTGTCTGGGGTCTTGGAAAGGGGTTCAAGGAAGCGATACAGCCCTAATCTGTCACAACTGTTTAATATATGACAGTCAGATGTAATAGAGGCTGACTTTCAGATATATTTTTCCCTATCTTATGTCTCAATTGGGTAATTGTAAATGATCACAGAAAATATTGCATATAAAAAAGAAAAAATATGACTTTAAATATGTTACATTTAAAGAAATTGTACAAATAACAATTGTATTCAGTGTAAAAGCTGATGACTTACTATACTATAGGGATGTTCTACAGCAAAACATAAAATATTTAAATTGCTACAGAATCAATTGGTCCTCTGTGTTACAAAGCTAAAAACAGTTTTATTGTTTGAAGTATTGCTTTGAGCCTCTGACAATAACTAATTTTTCTACCAAACTGGTGGAATCCAGTAGGATGAGTTTAATTTTTCACATTCTTTATACTTAGTTTTATTAAAACTCATTTCTCATTCTTAAATTATATATTAATTTTGTCTATATTGAGGTTTTATGATGTTTCTAGGATACAACTAATGACAATGTGAACCATATACTGTACTTTTACATGGAATTTCTTTTGTTTAGCCCTTTTGAATGTAATCCTCAGTTCTGCTTTTAATGTATCTAACTTCTTTGTAAGTGAGTGCACCTACAGTAGAATGAAATGCTCTCAAACACTGCATATTTACACAGTATGTGGTATAAAGGAGGGCGGAGTGCGATACAAGTTCAGCAAGAAAAGGCTGCAGAGTAGAAGGGACAGCCTCTGTATGATATCAGTGTATAATTAATAAAAACAAAGAACACCTTATAATAATATCATGAACATTTCAAAATGCAATACACCGGGGCGGTGGGCACACAATATAATGTTCTGTATAGCAGAATGTAAAAAAACAGAAAGATATAACTGATTATATCTGAAATTCATGGGTTGCTGATTGCAAATTAAAATAAATAAATAAATAATAATAAAACAACCTCTCAACTGAAGCAAGGATCTGCTTCTTTAAAACATTCTTGAAATTCTTAAAAATACTGTTATCCATCGCACCGAAAAGATAGAAGATTATGGCAGGTGTATGATTGCAATAAATAGATACAAGAAACAGAGAATTGTTGGATGAACAGACCCATTATGTTACGCAAGAATAGAAATGTTTCAGAATACTATACAGAGTGGCCAGAAAAAGATAATACTCCCAAATTGGATAAAAAAGATTGTTATAATTCACATGGTAAAGGAAGATAGAATTGTGGTGAAAGGATGCAGGGAAAAAGCAGACAATCTACAATTATGAACTTTTCTCATAGGACCTTCTCACAATCCTCAGGTAACATGATTGAAGAGATGTGCAAAAGGTGATTGTAGTCATCTTGCCAGTAATAAGTCATAGTGGGCTATTGGCAAAAATGATTAATTTTCTTCACTGCAAGGTAGCTCTCTAAAGTATTCATCGTGACACAGTAAGTGGTCATTATTGCTGTTATATATTCTTTTTTCATTATTAGTTATAAACCTGTAAACATATAAGCAAGCCTAATTGGGCCTTTTCTTCACGGAACCACACCTATGATTGACTCTACCAAGAGTTCAGGTATCATGCAGCATGTCAGAGCACCATCTATTGGACCAATTAAGGGGTATGAGAAAAGACTGCCCATTCCTCCATGAAACTTTACACTCTCTACGAATGCTCCTTACGGTTCCAATCCAACTGGAGAAACCAATTTAATAATTGAGGTGTTGCTACAGTCTTTTTGGAAACTTGCAAGACTATAGAAATATGACACACCAACATGCTATAAAGGCATTGAAAATTATTTCTAAAATTAAAAATACTGCAGAGGACATGAGGTTGTTAAAAAATCATATGTTGTAAAAAAAAATGAATAAAGTCAGTTAAAAAGAGTCCAGCAGGGTTAACCCCATTTAATGGATGGGAAAAAGGGTGAAAATAAAAAGCGCACTGGGGTGCAAAAATGCTAATCGCTCAACCCAAGTAGAAAAGAAAAGAAAACGTTCTTCTCAGTGGTTTTTACAAAACTGTTTAAGTAAGAAAAACAGTGAGAAATACAGAGCTTCTGTAAAAAGACTGCTGCTTGCACTTGATCTTTAGAATGAACTTTCAGGATGTAGAAGTAATGTCATTTAACTTCCATTTGAGACCCTCTGAACTGTGGGAAAAAAAGAAAGAAGGTGTTACTGACAGCACCCCCACTCAATTCAGGGTGGCATTTCTTAGCATTTCAGATTCCTGAAGTTGTCCCCTAAGCACTCATTCTTGAGTATGTATATGGTAGTTCAAGATTATTGTCAAGTGTAGACAGTAGAGTGAGACAGCATGTCTCTCACAGACTAGTGACAGTAAAATAATACAAACAAAAACACAGAATATAAAACTTTATCTTAAATACAACATCAGAGGATATATACTCCATACACAGTACAATAATGCACTTGGGTAGATTTAATAATAGTAATTAACAATGTATTGCCATTTTTATGAGAAAACGTGTAGTTATGGACTCTTTCTTAAAAATGGTCACAGATATAAGCAAAGCAATTTATATGTCAAACCTCTGTAAAATTTAAAGCCTCATTCACCATGATATGTAAAATAATAAGTTTAACTTGATGGTAGACACAACATTTGATCAATTAATTTTAACCATTTAATGCAAACTATACACCATCTCATTACTTAACCATGCAAGGCCTTGGTGCAATAGTGAATTTAAAATAAACTGTGAAACTGAAATCCCCAATGTGCACTATTTAGGAGGTGTTAGTAGTTTGCTATCAGGTAGAACTGATGTTTTCATCTGTTTATGGAATATATTTCATTAAATTCAAATTGAACACATTTCAGCAAAATATTCAGCTGATATTAATGAACAAAAAATAACAATGAACGTTTTAAAAATAAAAAAGTAACAGAAATGTATGAGTAAATGTTCAAAACAAATTATGTCGGTAGCTGAAGGTTTTGTCCAGATACATTTATTGGGCAATTTATTGCAATGGCTAACATGACTGGAAGAAAGAAAGAAAGAAAGAAAGAAAGAAAGATAGATAGATAGATAGATAGATAGATAGATAGATAGATAGATAGAACTTTATTTGTGCCAAGGTCTGATTTTGACAGAGAGTTGATAATTAGGGACCTTTAGACACAAAAAGGTTCTACCTGGAGCAGTATCCAAGATAATGTTATAATGGATATTTGGGGCAAAGACATCATCAGACCAGAGCAATTGAGAATTAAATTGTGAACTCTTCGAGTCTGGAGTTCTGTCCATTACTGTGAAAAGCAAGAAAAAGCAAATAAATGAAAAAAACACTTCATTGAAAATGTTTAAAGTGAGGTGAAGTGCATAAACCCTAATTTCATTTAAAATGGCCTTTCATGGGTAAAGTGGTGCAAAGAACAAAAATAGTTGACTACTGAGATGTAGAAGGAAAGCCACATGGTTGGCTGAATCATCTCTCACTTTACTCTCAACAAGACTGTTGAGTGCATATACAGTATGGCACAAACCAAAAGAACTCTATAGAATGAATATATTTGTTCATAAATTTAAAGCTTCTGGTAGCTGTTTTGTGGTTTTTATGCAAGATTTAGGTCATGTGATTTTCTGACAGTAAAAGTTAAATACTATTACTTGCATAACAATTCTGAAGGATGTTTATTCAGTGAAGTGTTACTGTCCTGATGGTAATGGAATCTATAATATTGCAGTTCCTACATCCATAGGAGATGATTGGTCAGAAAATGATTTGATGAGCATGGGAAGAACATAAACCATATACCATGGCTGCTCCTAATTAACTTTCTGTAGTTGAGAAATAATTGCAGGTAATGGAGTGAACCCAAGATGACATTTTACACCACCACTATTAAAGCACAGAATTTTTAATGTAAGAATGGTTATGCATATCTCAGAACAGTTCCAGACACTGGTAGAATCTGTGATATTGCACACTGAATTTGCTGTGGTAGCACATAGAGGTCAATACACTATTATTCCTGTTTGTACATCTGTACTATCTTTAATCATACCTCTACATGACTCATTTATTGCCTAAGTGAAATTAAGATTCATACTACTGAATACTTGTATATTTTATTTTAGAACACTGTGCCTTTTTTAGTATGTGCATCATCTGTTTTTGACTTCTATCTTTTAAGTCTGCTGCTAAGCTTCTGAATTATATCCTTTAACAAAATACAGGGTCACAGTGTCTTTTTTGCTTACTGTATGTAAAAGACTTGTTTATGGAGAAAAGTAATACTCTTTCTTATGAGACTTCAAAACCAAACAATAATAATAAAATTAAATTTAACTTTGCAGTCCATTAAAATAGATATTCTACATAATTTTATGACAGCGGTTACATACAATAAGGTCATGTTGTTTTCTAACCTACTTAATCCATACCAGGATCACTGGAGATGCTACAGCCTGTCCCAACTAGCATAGGGCGCAAGGCAAGCACAAACCCTGGACAGGACACCAGTCGATTGCAGGGCAAACACACACTAGGGCCAATTTTAGCATAGTCAAAACAAAATGGGGGAGAACATGCAAACTCCACACTGGGAGGACCGAGTATGTGAACCTTGGTTTCCTTACTGCGAGGCAGCTGAGCTACCACTGCGCAATCATAAAATAACGTGACAATCTAAAGTAAAACAAAAGAATAATCATAATAATGTAATTTGTTTATTGTCTGAAAGTACTTAAAACAAGTTACATTTATTATTCGGACACACGGAAAACCATCAGGAATAGAACAGTAAACTTAAGAGTAGTGTACGACAGGTGTGGAGCTTCAAGTGAGTTGGATATTTGCTGTATGCACCTCATCTGACGCTGAAATATTTAGCATGTTCATAACGTACTGTCACGCACGCGCGCATAGGGAGCCATGGAAAGACCCGGCGAGCCGCGTATCACATCGGGCCAGGGGATCAAAGCGAGGCACTAACCTTTCTTTCTTTTGTTCCCATAGAAAGACAGATTCAACGCCGCCATAAAATCCCGGATGCCTGGAAAGCAATACTAGCCACTTCTGCATTCCATCCCTTCCATCACAATGATGTCATTCCACCCACACACCACTGCGGTTCCCTTCCAGCATGCCATTCAATTTCCGGTCCCTCCTTATTTAAGTTCCCCCCTACAACTGTGACTGTATGATGTCATGACCTTTTGTCAAAGCGTAACGCTTGTGTATATGAGCAATATTTCTGTTACTTTTTGTTCCTTACAGTATACGGGGCCAGAAACCCCAAACCTTGACCTGTCTTTGTTCCTTTATTACAGTGGCGTAGCTGGCAGGATAAAACTGTCCGAAAAATGTCGGAAGGACAGGACCTAAATACCGTTTTGACTAACTTGGCGACCCAGCTTCAAAACCTGCAAGTGGAGCTGACCGACACGAAACAGGAGCTGGCGGAGACCAAGACCCGGCTCGCAGCAGCTGAAGTAGCCAGACCGGAGCCCGCATGGCTTCATCCTCCTCCACTTGTACCTCTCAGCGAAACAGATGACATTGAAGCATACCTATTGACATTCGAGAGGACGGCCACGCGAAATCTGTGGCCGTGCATGTAGTGGGCCTCTATCATAGCGCCATACCTGAAGGGCATCGTGCAGAAGGCCTATCACGACCTCCCCGTCGAGGAAGCCGTCCAGTATGACCTCCTAAAGGCTGAGATCCTGAGCCGCTACGGCGTCACGTCGGACCAGCAGGCAAGAGAGTGGAGGCACTGGCGATACAACCCTGATCTCCCAGCCCGAGCCCAGGGTTTCAAATTCTGGGGCAAAATGGGGTGCTGGCTGAGGCCAGACATCAATCAGGGTTGACATATAGTAGAACAAGTGGCCTGTGAAGGCTTTATTAACGTCATGCCAGATTTTCTCACCCAGCAGGTCCGACGGCATCCATTTCCAAGTCGGGGGGCCGGAGAGGTCTGCTCGTGGTGGCTGACAGGGGCGTGTCGCTGTCCCTGAGCCCCACCGCCGCACACAAGAGGCTCCCGCTAAACCAAGAGAGAGACTCCTGGCTTTGCCCCGCTGTTTCAAGTGTGGCGAAGTCGGGCACACCCTGCCCGCCTGTCCACAGAACGTGGAGTTGATGGACTGCACCTGGGTCAGAGGAGAAAGGTATTGTGCTTTGTCTAATCCCCTGGCTGTCCCAAACACGGGAGTGGTTTTGGTAAATGTGGTGGCACTTTTTGACTCTGGGAGTAACATTAGCATTGTTGCTCACCGATTTGTTCTACCGTGATAGTGGCTGCCCCAGCACGTAAGGGTGACGTGCGTACATAGTAAGACCCAGTCGTATAGGTCCGCTAGCTGCTACATAACCTGGAAGGGTGTACCGAGGCGCCTCTCAGTGGCTGTGTTACACGATCCACCCTTTCCAGTTATCCTAGGACAAGACTGGTCTGAAAGTGAATGGGGTAGAATAACCACCACTCCCGCCGCCGAGTTGGGTTTAACTATGGGCAAGCAGGGCACCGTCCCCGCGGCTCCCATGCCGTGCAGTTCGGCAGCTAATGATGACACTGGGATCTGGGGGGATGTATTTTTGTCAACGGACCTCAACCCGGAAGTACAACCTGGACTGGTTGTTTCCGGCTCCAGCAGATCCTTTGAACCAGGCCGAGTTTCAATTTAAGTCCACCCCAGCGTCATTTAAAAGAGAGTAATGGAATGACGACTCTCTAAAGTTTGCCCGGAATGCTATTGTTTCAGTAGATGGCAATCCGCCAGATGCTCCCATGCCACCCAGGCCCTACTTTGTCCTCGACAATGTTGTATAGAGTCGCGGATCACGAAGGTGAGGCATGGAAGCTGTTGCTAGTCCCATGGACCTACCGATGGGAGGTCTGTGAGCTGGCTCACACCCACCTCCTTGGCGCCCACCTCGGGGCCTAGAAAATGCTGGAGAGGATAAAACTCCGGTTTTATTGGCGCCGGATTAACGAGGAAGTCCGGCATTTCTGTCAGTCGTGCCCCGACTGTCAGTTGCGTCAGATACCCCGGCGGGACCGCGCTCCTCTCATCTTGATCCCCCGCATAGATATTTCCTTTGAAAGGATCGGTGTCGATCTAGTAGGACCCCTGGTGCCTTCAACACATGGCCATAAATATATCTTGGTCATGGTGGGTTCCCTTGCGCTCTGCTACCACGAAAAATGTTGCACAGGAATTGGTAGTCCTGTTCTCCCGAGTGGATATACCCAAAGAAGTTCTCACAGACCAGGTTACCCCCTTTAGTTCGGATACGTTCAGGGAGGTTGCCAAGTTACTCCGTATTAAGCATCTGAAAACCTCAGTTTATCACCCCCAGACGGACGGGTTGGTTGAGCGGTTCAACCAAAAGCTCAAACAGATGCTCCGCAAGGTAGTCGACGCGGACAGTATAAACTGGGACCAACTTTTACCCCTTGTGCTTTTTGTGTATCGGGAAGTGCCTCAAGCCTCCATGGGGTTTTCCCCTTTTGAGCTCTTATATGGCCGCCAGCCTTGGGGCATTTTGGACATTGTCAAAGAAGGACGGGAAGGGGAGGCGCTTCCCTCCACCAATATTTTGGAGTACATTGCGCAACTGCGCGAAAGGATAGAAAAACTTCGGCCCCTTCTAAAACAGTACATGTTGAGGGCCCAAAACACGCAGGCACGTAACTACAACCGTAACAGCACCCTCCGAGAGTTTCAGCCGGGGGATCGTGTGATGGTGCTCGTGCCTACCTCATGCCAAACTGCTAACCCGTTGGCAGGGCCCGTACGAGGTACGATAATGGAGAGAAAGGGGCTTGTCAACTATTTAGTGAAACAGCCGAATCGTCGACCGAGTGAGAGGGTGTACGACGTAAATTTGCTGAAACCGTGAAGGGACTGGGAGGACTGCCCTCATGCGACCAACACCCTCTCCCTTTTCTCACGAAAGACAATCCTTAATCTCGGTCCTAATTTGACGGCCCCCCAAAGACAGGAGCTGGAGTCTGTGATCCTGTTCGTCCCGGAGGTAGTCAGTGAGACACTGGGGCGCACCTCGTGGATTGAGCATGACATCGTGACGGACCCGGGGGTGTGGTCATGGAACACCCCTATCGCCTCCCGGAGGCAAAACGGGCCGAGGTGGGGCTGGAGGTGCAAAGAATGCTCGATATGGATATTATCGAAGAAAGTCACAGCCCCTGGTCCAGTCCAATAATCCTCGTTTCTAAGCCCAACGGCTCGTGGAGATTCTGTAATGATTTTAGACTTCTTAATCAGGTCTCCAAATTTGATGCCTACCCTATGCCCCAAGTAGACTAGCTCATTGAGCGCTTGGGTACAGCTCATTACCTGACTACTTTTGATATGACTAAAGGGTACTGGCAAGTTCCCTTAAAGGCATCCGCTAAAGAAAAAAACCCTAGCGGGCATTGGCAATATAAGGTCCTCCCATTTGGTCTGCACTTAGACCCCGCGACCTTCCAGCGTCTGGTGGATAGAGTGCTAAAGGCCCACCAGTCCTATTGTGCCGCCTACCTGGATGACGTCATCTATTCTGGCACCTGGGAGGAACATATCTTGCACGTTTACGCAGTCCTCTTAATACTAGCGAAGGCCGGCCTCCATACCAATCCCTGCAAATGCTATTTTGGGTTTCACGAGGCCAAATATTTAGGCTACCTAGTGGGCGGGGGACTGGTGAAACCGCAATGTTCTAAAATCAAAGACATCCTGGAATGGCCCCGTCCGATAACCAAGAAACAGGTGCAAGCCTTCCTGGGGTTAGTGGGTTACTACCGCCGGTTCGTACCCCGTTTCTCCGAGAGAGCCGCACCCTTGACGAACTTAACGAGGAAAAGGGCTCCGGTATATGTGGTACGGGACCACCTAACGGAACAGGTATTCAGTGACCTAAAGACGGCCCTGACCACGGCACCGATACTAAGAACCCCTGACTTTTCTCTCTCATTTGTCCTCCAGACCGATGCTTTGGACATAGGTCTAGACACTGTGTTGAGCCAGAGCATCGACGGTGCCGAGCACCCCGTGTGTTACCTGAGCCAGAAACTGCTGGATCGGGAGACCAGATATGCTGTGGTGGAAAGAGAAGCCTTGGCGATCAAGTGGGTGGTGACACACCTGAGGTATTACCTGTTGGGACGGGAGCTCACTCTGGTGACTGACCATGCCGCCCTCCAATGGATGGCTGTGCACAAGGAGTCGAATCCCCGAGTCACCAGGTGGTTTTTGGACCTACAGCCGTACAAGTTTACTGTCACTTATTGTCGTGGCAACTTGCAGGCAATGCTGACGCTCTCTCCCGGGTCCCGACCTCTCGGTTTGGGCTGCCCGACAGGATGGGGCTGGGCTGAAGGACGGGTCCTATCACGCACGCTTGCATAGGGAGCTGCGGAAAGACCCGACAAGCCGCGTATCACATTGGGCCAGGGGATCAAGGCGAGGCACTAACCTTTCTTTCTTTTGTTCCCGTAGAAAGACAGATTCAATGCCGCCATAAAATCCCGGACGCCTGGAAGGCAACACTAGCCACTTCCACATTCCATCACTTCCTGGTTCCATCACGATGACGTCATTCCTCCCACACACCACTGTGGTTCCCTTCCAGCATGCCATTCAATTTCCGGTCCCTCCTTATTTAAGTTCCCCCCTACAACTGTGACTGTGTGATGTCATGACCTTTTGTCAAAGCATAACGCCTGTGTATATGAGCAATATTTCTGTTACTTTTTGTTCCTTACAGTATACGGGCTGGAAACCCCAAACCTTGACCTGTCTTTGTTCCTTTATTACAGTACGTACAGAATCAGAGTCGAGGGTAGATCTCATAATTAAAGGTTCTACTCCAGAAACTATTTTTTTTGCAGGTTTTTTAAAATAAACTTGTTGTATCTGTCTACAGTAGAGTCTCCTGTAACCTAGAATTATCAGTTAACACAATAATGCATTCTAATTTCTTGGTGCTGAAAGACAAAAATTGACATTCTGCACTAATTTCTTATTAATAAACTTGCATGCACCAATTCAGGAGCTATCAGAGCCAGGATATGAATTTAAAGCATGTTCATATTTACTTTGACTAACATACAAACATGCTTGGTATATTGCATTTTGGGCAAATCTTTTTAGAAAGTAGCTGTATTGTTCCCATTATCATTTCTTATTATCTTTATTACTGTCTGTATGTTTAGATATTTAAATGCATTTCTTATTGTATGTGTACTTTTTTCCTCTCGCTCCTTAACACATTGTATGTTAGGCTAATTTCCAACTCTAAAGAGGCCTGGTGTAGTGATGAGTGAGTGGCAGCGGTGGGGAGGTTCCAAAAACTGAAACACAGAAGATTTTTTTACCCTAATTTAGGGAGTAGGGTTCTCTCTTTCTATAAGGAAAAATAAAATATCCATGACAGCCTCTCAGACAATTTTTTTCTTTGTGCAAACTGCAAATGAATTGTCCATTCTTTTCTTTCTCTCTTTTACATTGTTCTGGGGGTCATGTGCCTAGAGCCTGAAGATGGTTATGACATCCTGTGATGACATCACTGGCTTGAGAAGACTCATTGGAACCTCCTGGGGTTTGTCTTTTCTGACAAACGTCTGGTTCCCTACTGAAAACAGAACAAAATATGCTTTGAGACATCTAAAATTCTAAATTATATTTGCAGTGGTTTCACCTGTGCTCCTGTTCTGCATTTCATTGACACTGTGACACAGGGTTTTTTTTTAATTTTCTTCCATGCATCATATATGAGCAAGTTCAATAAACTTATTTTTAAAATGTCCTGCTGGGATCATGAAAGTACCCTAAGATGAGCTGTCCAGGGTCGATTCCTAGCTTGTACCCACTGATACCAGGATAGACTGTGACATCCTGCTACCTTGAAATGAAATAGACAGTTATCAGTCAGTTTGGTGCACCAATTAATTACTGACAACATCACATTCTTGAACAAGTTATATTTTTTCAAATAGATAGATCCAAAAAGGCTTGCAAAAACACAGAAATGTAATATCTGCTACTGCAGATACAAAGAAAAACATACAGTTGTACAAACAATGGCTGTATTCAGTATAATTAGAAATGAAAATGTATATTTTGCTCATGTATATGAAGCACTGCTAGGAATATGCATTAACTGGATTAAAATACAAGTACTTTGGATCTTATAATATGAATGCATTTTGTATGTATATGTTCCATATTTTGTACAAGGTTCCAACATGTTTATTCAAAAGTGAATTGTTCTTAATATGCAGATAAAATTATCTACATAAAGTACGGGATGGCTACTGGCAATAAAAACATCAAAAATGTAATATTTTCCTTATAATAAAAATTAAGCACTTTTTTTTTTTTTTACTATTGCAACATAACAAAGCAGCATGCATTTACACTAGGGCATCCATCACTGTAGAAAGTAAATTCACAAATATATTCTGTTTATTATTTGTAATTTAATATAATCCCGGCATATACTGACCATAAATCTCAGATTAGCTTTCCTAGGCCGTATCTCAAAATCCACATAACAAAAATGACTACGCTGTTTTTCTATTTTCTCTTCCATTAAAAAAGAAACAAACAAACAAAAAAAATAATAAACACTTTTTTCAGGTGGTACAATGGATGGATGGTACAAATAACCGGATTTGACTTCTGCCTCCTTAACTGCCCGAGAATAGTCAGGACATTCTCTCTGAGTCTACTGTGTGGATTTAAATCGGATAATAAAGGTCGACTCTCTCATGCCGAAAACTTGTATTATCAGCATGAATGACGACTCCGAATTCAAGTGTAAGCGTGCTTTGCAATAACAGACTGACTTGGATCCTCCCTTTCCCCGCTGCTTCCAGGATAGGTGTGGAAAATGATTTCATTTTTAACAGATCCACCTTCATGTTAAGGAATCCTCTGACGCCTTCAATAACAGTAGGAATAATAAAGCACAAACAACAAAAAAAAATTAGAATTATGAATATGAAATGTGTATATATATATATAGGAAGGACAGGATACATCGAAAAAATATAAAAAATAAGCAACTACATTCCTCAAGTGTTATTTTGAGCCGACTGAGGGTTAAAAAGGCAAGCGTCTGACCTTATTGTCAAAAGGTAAGGGCGGGGTCATTGTGATTGACACAGCTCTTAGCCGCTAGGAAAGGCCCTGCCCACTCACTTTCAGCGAATGGGAAAGAGAAGGAGGCGAGGCAGCAGCAGGCCTGGAATTGAAGGTTGGTTGCATGGGTAAGCTTTGGATGTGTTTTCTCGAGTTTTGTTTGACAGCTTTGTTTTTCAAGCTGAAACGTAAAGTAAACGATCAAACTAAAAACCCGAAGAATTTTCTGTGTTTGTGTTTTGTAATAAACGTATTGAATGTGAATTACTTTGCTTGTCAAGCAGCCTAAGAGAAAAGCAACAGAGTTGTTTCTATTAAAATCATCTAGCTAGTTATACAAAAATAACAGGAATGGCAATACTAAAAATAAAGCACGGGGAGGGTCCATGCTTGTGTGCTTAAAACACGGATTACAGTAGAAAAGACGTATTCCGTTACTGACATGTTCATTATATGTGCTACTACCATGTAACACAGCATATAATACTGAAGCACAGACAAAACAGAATATAGGACCAAGTTTATATTGTTTGTGATCTATTAAAACATTTTATGTATCCGCATCGGTTAAGCGGAAGGTAACGTTGTAGCTTCCACATTCGGGCCCATGTAGCGTTAGTTCATATTGTTTGGCATGCATGTTTCTTTCTTTATTTTTTTGCAATAGGCTTTGCAACGGAAACGATTAGCAACAGGAATCCATTGATACTGATTGCATGTCAGTTTACTGGCGATCGCGTAAACAGCTCAAGTTTCGGTTTTAAAGTCACGTTTGAATGCAACTTTTCTGTTAACCAGGTGAAATTGTACCGATTCATGCCGTCAGTTATCAAGTTCAACTTTTCTTCCCTTTCCCCTGTCCTGTTTTCTCTTTAGCAGTCACTTTGATGAAAGCGAGGACCGCTTATCTGGTCGATGGTTTGGGGCGTATTTTTGACAACTTTGTGAACTTCGGGAAACTGCATTTGACTGAGCTGGAGCGGCTGTGTCAAGAAGATCACTTTGGATTGTGAAATCTGGAATTTATTGAATTTTCTTTTTAGGCTATGGCACTGAAAGAAACTTTAACTTTATGTTGTCGAGAAGATTGTTAATAAGCAGCCAGTACTAAAACGGAATACTTTGACACGTATCACGATTCATAATGGATAACCAAGCGCAGGGTGCTGGTGGGGAAGACCCCAGCAAAAACTACAGAAGGAAGGCAAACGAAGATGAGATCAAAAATAAACCTAAACTGGTAAGGAAAATGTGCAACACAGTTTACAATACATTTATGAGATGAGCAATATACATTGACGTATGTATACTTTCTCGAGGCTTGCTTTGAGGCCCTAATAGGCACGTTATTAATAATTAATTACAAGACAGTAAAACTTAAGGAAAACGAAAAGCATTCTTTAGCACTTTCAAATAATGGTTTACTTTTAGGATCTACGTTTGTATAATCGGAGCATATGTAACAGTTAATCAAACAGTAATTGCAAGCAAATGTTGCCCCTTTTCAGACTTCTTGTGTTCAGTGTTGGTAACATAAGTGACAACTGAGTCAGTTAAAGTGAGGTGATAAATACCAGGTAGACTGATACAAGTTCATTAGATTCTGTAATTTGTTTTTCTGAAACTCGTTTCTTTAGGTTTTTGGTCTACTCCTTCAATAATATGATGAACATTCTAAACTATTACTTCTACAAAGAACACATTTTGTGATATTTGTGTAATTAATTCTTAACTAAAAAGGAAACCGTTATGCAAACCAAGACTGTACTTTTCTTTTTCAACGACTACAATTATTGCATTGGAGAATGTGCTGCGCCGATTAATCATTAACACGTGGTGTCTAAGATGCCTCTGCTCACATTGTTCACTTTCACGATTCATGAGTCATACAAGATCTCAATTAATAATCAATGAAAATTTCTGTTTAGAATTGATCATTGCATAAATTGCATTGTTTATTCATTTTTGACTTAGGATATTATGTGACTGAAGATTTTTCTTTTTACCAAGGTTTTACTTTAAGTACAGGCCTGGGTTAACTGTATTACGTTTAACCATGTTCCCACTGATTGTTTTTTAAGTTGAAAAAGTTAATTTATATTAAATTATGGCATATGTATTAGTCTACATATATTTGGAAGCCATAATGAATTCTTTTGTACATTCATAAGTTACTGAACCCTTCTAAACTTGAGTACTTTATTAAATGTCCAGAAGGTCATAAAGCCATCACATTGGCTATATTTAGACAAGAAGTATTCAAGCATAGCAATTTAAGGGAAAGGAGTTAAACACGTATGGTCACAGGTTCAAACTGTGTCCTAGACTAAACGGTTGCCCTCTTAGTCCGTGTTACGTTTTACGTGTACATTTGAAACATTCACTATGAAAGTGACTGATGTATGAAATAAAAGGTTGATTAATTGTATTTAGAGCGTTTGTGTAATATTTTGGCGTAAAGATTTTTTTATTTATTGATATTGGTTGAGTTGATACACATTTTAATTTGATCTTCTATTATTTGAAGAATGCCAGATCTTACCAGCATCAGAATACTGTATCTCCAGTGGTTTTGCTGTAATGAATGAATTCTGGTGTTTTTACTTTCATTGTGTACTGCGTATAGTGCATACTCAGAAATGGGCTAGGACCACTGACAGTTATATGAATTTTTCTGTAATAAAACAGATCCAATGACATTAAACTATATAGTTACACCCGCTATTATATTTTATGGTGATATATTACTAAGAAACTGAGTGCTCAACAATCCAAAAATTGTGCAGAGTTTACTCTCTGTAGGATTTTTATCGTTCACTAGTTTAGTAGTTAGTGTAAATGACTGTAAGTCATTAACCAAAAAGATGGCCTAAAGCACTGCTTGCACTTTCTGCTAATTCCTATGTATTGCATGTGCCTGCCTGGCCAAAATGTAAGAGTACTGGTTAATAAATAATACACTCCAAAAAGGATGTTCCATATGTATGTTTTACTACATAACAGTTTACCAAATTGCTATTCTTCCATCCATTTTGTGGCCCTGCTTAATCCAACAGAAGTAGCATCTTACATAGGTAGGTGACAGCTCCTGACAGGGCACCAGTATATCCTAATGCACAGTCACAAATATACCCACACTTGCTCATACTGGGACAGTTTTAACTCATCAGGTACTCTAATATGCATTTCTTTGGTATGTGCAAACTCTGTGCAGAGAGTTGCCAGTCCAGGGTTCTGATCCACTCTTCTGGAAGTGCTTACCAAACATCCATCCATCCATTTTCTAACCCACTGAATCCGAATACAGGGTCACGGCGGTCTGCTGGAGCCAATCCCAGCCAACACAGGGCACAAGGCAGGAACCAACCCTGGGCAGGGTGCCAACCCACCGCAGGACACACACAAACACACCAAGCACACACTAGGGCCAATTTAGAATCGCCAATCCACCTAAGCTGCATGTCTTTGGATTATGGGAGGAAACCGGAGCGCCCGGAGGAAACCCACGCAGACACGTGCGATACATAGAAATTAGCAGAAACATGCAAACTCCACGCAGGGAGGACCCGGGAAGCGAACCCGGGTCTCCTAACTGCGAGGCAGCAGCGCTACCACTGCGCCACCGTGCCGCACTTACCAAACAGCAACTGTAAAAATCTTATAACATATTAGAAATATAGTTATCGTACCTCTTTACACTTCTCTGACACTGCGATATTGCCAGTGTTTGCAGCATGAAAGTTTTAAAAAGCCACAGCCCAGACATGTGTGAGACTGCGGGAGGAATGTCCTGTAAGAAGAGAGTAAAACAGTAAAGTGTGTCTTCATTGTCCACTGTCTTGTGGAGTGATGTATTAGTTTTCCCACATTTTCACCACAACACTAAACTTTCTGGGTCATTCCATGTCAAATATAACATTTTTGCAGAACTTCTGTCTCAAAAAATTCTGAAAAAAGTACCAGGTGTACTCATGTTATCCAGGAGATACCCTGTAAAATTATTTTGATGCAAGATGAATACTTTCCAAGATACCGGCAATTTTGTGAGGGGAGAGGAGTGTCAAATTTGACACGTCTTTGTTTTTTCATCAATTTCTCAAGACCTAAACCACCCAACAGGCTGAAATTTTGCATACTGGTACCTCGATAGGTATAGTATGTAACAACATCAAAATATTTGGTGCAGATAACACCACCTGGTAGGAGCAGACTTTCAAAAATGAAAAAAAAATATTTTGCGTCTTTGGCTTTGTGATGTTTAGGCTTTCAGAAAGCATACTTCAAACTGCTGAATTTTCTTCCATGTTTAGTTACCTACACAGGGCTTTTCAGCAGGTTATAAAAAACAAGAAACTGCGTTAGTGTTTGAGCAGCAGACCTCTCAAATGTGAAAAAGTCATTTTGGGTCTAATTTTCTGACCAGCTTAATGTACTGTGGGAATGTCCATACATTTTTAATTTTTTTTTCTTGTATCCTACATGGTCCCTTCTTTCTCAAAAAACAAGTCTTGCTTTTCTTATGTCAAATGTCTTATGTTAAATCACCAAATGCACATTAAGCACAACATATGAACAACACTGCTTGATGTATGGGTTATAATGAAATGTTAACATCTTGGTATTGTAACAGCAGGAATTTGACCCATTTCATTTCTGTTTCAATCAAAGTGCAGAGTGTAGGGCATCTTTGTCTTTAAGATCAAGATGGTACTGCCTTCCACTGACCGTTGTAGCTGCACTAAGCAGTGCAATGACACACTGTAATGGCACCTCCACAAATATTATCTCTAGGTGGTCAATGGAAAGACTGCGAAGGACAGTTTGGATGCATGAAACCTATCAGGATGTCTGATTCTGCTGCAGTCTTGTCACAAATCACACCAATCCAGCATTTTTCATCATACATGCACCCAACATAGCCTCCAATAGGACAGTGGTCTAATTTGAGGGATGCATCTGATCCATCAGGAGTGTGATCGTGAGTGGGCAGGATCTTAGTGGCTGCATGGCTGCTTCAGTGGTGAATATTCAGACAATCAATTGACTGTCTTCACCAGACACTGGGCTGACTTTGAGTTTGCTGGCTTCTGTAGGGATGTAACAGTGGTATTCTCGAGTACCAGGTACTCTTTTGGCCATGAATAATCACATTCACTGTCCAGCAACATAAGATAGGACATTGTCATTTGATATCAAAAAATCTTTTTTTTCATAACTTAATAATTGAAAACTCAATGATTACCATTATTGTCGCATGGAACATTTAGCCTATGCTTAGGATGGAAAATAAACATGAAAGATTTGCATAAGAAAAACAAGGTTTGTGTTTTGAGAAGAAGAGACAATGTGGAATAAATGAAAAGTATTTTTTAAAATTATCTGCACATTCACACATGCCATTAAGGTGCTCTGAAAATGAAATTTAGAATAATTTTTTGGATTTGAGAGGTCTGCTGCTCAAACCCTGATACAGTTGCTTTTTTATTTATTGCTTTTTCAGAAAGCCTATATAGTTATCTGAATAAGGAACACATTCAAAAGTCTATGTTTTTTACAAATAGGTGTTTCTGAGTCATAAACATAACTAAGCCAGAAACTCAAATTAAATTGTGTTCAGTTTCAAGGGGCTGCTTTGATCATGCTGGGTCATCTGGACCAAATGTTTTAATGTCTTTACATACAATATCAATTAATGTACCAGTGTGCAAAGTCTGAACCTGCTTGGTGGTTTAGTTCTTGAGCTATGGACTTGTGAAATTTGAAGGAAAAAATAAGGTTGGATAAAATTGAATTCCCCCACCTCTCAGTAAACTGGCTCTATCTTGGAAAATATTGATCTTACATCAAACAAATTTCACATGGTGTCTCCTGACTAACATGGGTACACCTGGTTACTTTTTAAGAATTTTTTGAGTTCGAAGTGCATGGACCATTGCTTGATTTGATATGGAATGATCCCTCTGAGACTCTGACCTCTCTTCCTTCCACTAGCAAGCTTTTGCCAAACTTATTTCCTGATTCTAGTCTCACTGCTTGAGATGACTGTCATATATGTACTCTGTGGCCTCTATGGGAACAAACTCTAGGTTAGAAATCCATCCATCCATTATCCAACTACAGGGTCAAAGGGGTCTGCTGGAGCCAATCCCAGCCAACACAGGGCGCAAGGCAGGAAACAAACCCCAGGCAGGGCCCCAACCCACCACAGCAGGTTAGAAATGCCCTGCTAAAATTACATGAGCACACACGCAATGAACCAAATCAATTCTTTTTTTTTTTAAATGGAATCTTATTAAATGCCACCACTTCAAATTATTTCTCTTTTAAGACTGTTCATAGTCTTTTTAATTAGAGAGGAGGAAAATCAAAGTACCCCTTCCTGTCAAAAAAAAAAAAAAAATCCACGTGAATGCAATTATTGAAAAATAAATGTCTTTAAAATATTAAGGATATGTGACTCAATATTGAAAAATAAATGTCTTTAAAATATTAAGGATATGTGACTCAGATGTGGTACTTAAACACATATGTTACAGGTATAATACTAGTATTGTTGGGCTTTTAGAGAATGGCAACAGATTGATCCTGTGACAAAATGGGTGTAGCCTCCTTTTTTGATTATATTAATGGAGTCAACTCTGGAAAGTTTATGATTAAATTTGGCTTGCTGCTCTGGATGTGCTTTCTAGTGCCAAGGTTAGGTGCATTTGTATGCTTGCCCATTTTAGTACCAGTCTTCTTTTAACTGAAATCAATCCTGAAAATGAGGTCCTGTTCATAAGTTAGTACTGTATATCAAGGATAAGGCTGAATAGGACATGTTTTTTGGTCCATTTTAAGACTGGAAATGAAGACATTCCACATTCAATCAGTTAAGCTCACATTTAATGCCATCTATTTAAATCTAGAGGAAACCTCAATCTTCAGTTTATTCATCAAAGAATCCTTCTTGTAACAATTTTTATACCTCTATGACAGCAGTATCTTGGAATGTGTGATTCAGTACATAATGATTGCCCTGTCCTTTACTAATTTCACAGAAAATAAACTTTCATATAATTAAACACTCACTGTAGTTTATTCTGTTTATTTCACATTTTTGAGCATCGTGGACTGTTTAATGTTTTTAAATGATAAATCAGAAGTCAATTATTATTATTATTTTACTGTATAGAAAAAGTGGTTTGTGTTACAAAGTTTTTTGTTTGTGGTTTTTGTCTTTTTTACACACAGTAAGTGCACAATTTCAAATGAATGCACCACAGCACAGACAAGGTACAAAATATATAAAAAATGCAAACTGTGCTGTTGATTTTTGGAAAAGGACCAATTTATTTAATAGCAAAAATCAAGGAAATATTTAGGTTTGGCAAGTGGTAGTTTGCTGCATAATGTGTAAAGGAGAACCTCTTCCACAATATTATAACATATTTGCATTTAGTAAATGTAATGATATAAAAGGCTTTTAACTTTAATTTAATTTTAAAAGCATATTAAAATGAGCAAAAATGACAATCCAAGATTTAGCTAACATGGGACTGTTTAATGTATACATATTATTATGAGGATTGTGTAGACCTTCAATGTAAACAAGAGCAGAGTGCCAGGGGAAAGTAAAGACATATTGTGTTTAGGAGTTTGTCTTTAGGAAGCAACAATGTGTGTGATGCTTGGGGTCTAGCTTTTACTAAGTAAAAATGAAAATGATTTAATCCAAAGACCAGGTGGTGGTCTTAAACAAGAAACCCAGACCCAGCCTATTTAACTTTGTTTCTTAGAATGCCACAAATGTAAAGTACATTAAGTAAATTGATGGACAGAAAGGTGGTCCTTGGAAATTTTGTGAACTAAATGGACATAGCAAATTGTAAGCTGATTTTTTTAATAACAGTTTTTGCTTCATTTGGGGAAAGTTGGAGGTTGTGATGGAGTTGAAATTTAGGAGAAAATGTTATTGAGATTTATGGACATACAGTTTTTTTCCTCAGTTGTTAATTTTGTATTTGGAGGTTTCATTTATAGTCCATGAAAGGATACTGGAGGCCTTATAGGGCTACAGACAGCAATGTGGATATTGTTAATCAAAGAAATGTGTTGACAGTACATTACATCATATTACAAAACTGGTTTATTATTTGCATGTGAGGTTTCAAATTTGAAAAACAAATTCACTCTGTGTGTAACTTATAGTAGTCAAAATGAAAGATTTAGTAACTTTATAGCTCTTCAACAGAATATCGGACAAGACTAGAGAACAATGAGAATTTTGTTCCCTAGGTTTAATTCCAAAATGTTGTATGTTTGACATAGATAAGTAATCTAAGTAAAAGTGGACCAATTGTAGAAAAAAATGTGAACAATTTAAGTCATTTCAAGTTGACAATTTAAAGAAAAGTTTTTGTACGGCACGGTGGTGCAGTGGTAGCACTACTGCCTCACAGTAAGACCTGGGTTCGTTTCCCGGGTCCTCCGTGCATGGAGTTTGCATGTTCTCCCTGTGTCTGCGTGGGTTTCCTCCGGGTGCTCTGGTTTCCTCTCACTGTCCAAAGACGTGCAGGTTAGGTGCATTGGCGATCCTAAATTGTCCCTAGTGTGTTACAGACTCCAAAAATGAAAATTGAGACAGAAGCAACACTAGTTTAGAAGGAGACTTCCGGACAAAACTTTACTGGCGATAAAAGGAGGTTATAAGGTTAACAGTAGATGCGAAAGGAAGTATTTGATGGTATTTTTGAGGATGACAAGTGGACAAGCAGCCTTGCCAGGATGAAGATGTAGATAGGCCAGGTTTTGATTTTTTTCTGTTTATTTGTACTCTTTTTGTTTATTCCTCATCTGTGTGAGGTATTTGATAAGTTTTTTTTTCTTTTATACATTTGCCAGTTATTTTAGAATAGCAGTTACCCTCAAGGTCATCTCCACCTACGTATTACACTGCTCCCTAAATGTTGTTATTGTTTTTATCTTTGTAATTGAAATATTGATCTGAATTTTGAAGTATAAGAGGTTTGTTTTAGGGTGGCACAGTGGTTAGCAATGCAACTTCACAGCTCCAGGGTTCTCATTTATAAAACTTTGCATGGATTTGATCGTAAAAATATGCGCATGTCAAAAAACAGTAAAATGCATATGCCAAAAAAGAAAAAAACAGAGTTATAAAACCTGGAATACACACATTTCTGTGCAATTTAACTTTATAAATTATATTCATCTTGTAAATGTGCATTTGTAAATGCACCTTAATGCCAATCTTCCTCATACATATGCAACCACAATGTTGCAAACATTAACTAGCAGCCTCCCTCCTGATGCATCCAGACCCACCCACCACCTGCATTCAATAGCATCTGACTGTGCACCACAACTGAGTGAACAAGATCATGTACAGCATTATAGCACCTCTTCTGTGTTCTGGGGGTCCAGGAAAGGCATAAGGTGCCTTTGTCTTAATGAGTAGCCACTGTGACAGATTGGGGCTCTCTTGACCCCTTGAACCCTCAGACCACTCGTCAGACACCAGGTAAAAGTCCAAATACTTGATTTATTAGAACAATAAAGTGCACAAAGCACCCTCTCCTCCTCAATACTCTTATACAAATCAATAATCACTAATCACAAATACAGTAAACAATCCACCACTCCCAGACGTGTTGCCCTCCTACCACCCAGCTCAGCTCAACGCTCTGGTGTCTCTCTCAGTCTTTTATAGTCCTTGTCCCGGAAGTGTTTTGCCCTCTCTGTCCACGTGACTAGGAACACTTCCGGGTCAAATAAAAATCCTTTTTCTTTACCCCGGAAGCACGTCATTCCCCTTGTCCATATGTACTTCCGGGGCGTAGGGAAAATAGTCACTGCTTCTCTCTGCAGCGCCTTCTAGTGGCCCCCATGGTATCCAGCTGGGCTGTAAAGGAAAACTCCAATGTCCATAATTCCCTGCTGGCATTCCGGGCACCTCCATGCTGGAGGGAGGGCTCCACCTGGCGGCGTGGGGGTATTGGCCAGGATGAACGGCCGGCCATCTATCACACACTAATACCTGGCACATGAAGATTGGGTTCAGCCAGTTATCTTATCAACAAGCCAGCCCCACATACTGTACTGTCACATCTGTTAAAGCCAGTTTCCCTCAAAGTAAATGAATCACAGGTTGACACAGGCCACAGATGTGATGCTTGTCAGTCTTATCTTGGCATCACATATGATTCGCGCATTAATGGAATGTAACTGCTTATGGTTAACAAAAAACAATTTCATTCTCGCTAGGTGCCCTCATTGCAGTATGAGTGTAGTAAATTGATCTGATTACATTAGGAGAACAAGACACTGCTGCGAATTGTCTTCTTATGTTGTCAAAAATATGTTTTGTGTGTACACACCCACACTATATCAAAACTGAATGTATCACCCCGCCAATCTGTTAATGGCTTCTAGCACAGGAGGTATGATGGAGTGAAGCTTGGCTAAGATATTCCTGATCTATTGGCAAGATCCCTGAGAAGGCAGCAGGTAGGTTATGCAAACTGACAAAAAGTACTTCAGTGTAAATATCCAGCAATTACCCTATTAAAAGGAAACTAAAACAGTTTGAATATGTTTGTCATGTCAACGCACATTATAATAATGACTCAATGATATGAATTATTATGTGTGAGTCTGGTTTTAGCTGGTTTTGCTGCATTTCCTTGCTTGTTCATGGGTGCCATCATTTACCAGTTTCTCTGAAATGTTACATACATGTGGGTCAGAGTTTTCACAAATAAACACAAGCTTTTAAGTCAGAGTTTGCTTTATAAATCCTGATGTTTGCATGGGTAGTTCCATACACGAATTACTAGCCTCTTTTTGTGCATACGCTCAATTTATAAATGAGGCCCAAGGCGACTGACTTTGAATTCATTCACTGTTAATGTGGGGTTTGCACATTTTATCCACATCTGCATTTGGTTTCCCTCTGGGTCCTCTAGTGTTCTTTCCCCATCCCACAGATCTGTGTTAATCTTGCTTTCAGGTTGCTTTGGACAAAAGTATGTACTTAATGAAAAAAATGTAATGCAAATGTATTCGGTTTATGAAAATTTTCATGGTATGGGTATGACCTTGCAATAGAGTGCAATTATAGCTGTTTAGTTGTTCATACAATAATGCAATATTTGGTTCAGACAGGTTTGATAATGGGATAGGTGTGTGGATATTTTGTTTATGTTCAACATTTTACATGTTTCTCTCTTTTTTTTTTTTTCCTGACTTTCAGCTTCTAGACATTGTGGCATAGAAAAGCAAACTGGTAATCTGAAATATCCAAATTAAAAACAAGCTAATACTCTGAACATGTTTTATGAAACAACATTGTGTATTTAGAATGCAGATGCTAATTTGATAGTACAGTCTTTGCCATAGCAAATTGAATTTTAAATATTTCAAAGATGGAATTTTAACTACTAGGTTACAGATTTTGTATTCAATACAAAGGAAATGAGAATATTTGTATAAGTATTGCTTTCTGCCTGGTATGCAAGTCATTTATAATACATGTACGGTGGAATGGTGGCTCTTTGGCACCAACTGGTTTGGTAATTCAAAGGTTGCTGGTTCAAATCCTGGCAGTTACAGAAGGAATGCTACTCCGCTGGGCACTTGAGCAAGGCCCATAACCTGCAGTTGCCCTAGGGGTGCTGTACAAACAGCCGACTCTGCCCCCAAAACTCTGTGCGTCTCTGGAGAGTAAGTTGGGGTGTTTAAAATGACTAAATCCCAATCAAAGACATTGTATATAGCAAATAAAGGATTAAAAATCACAAAAAAACACAAATATACTTTCTGTTAGAGAACTGGTGTCCTGCATTGTATATCCTCCTATGCTTTATAAAGATATTACCTTCATAATGAACTTCATAAATTTGTGACAATATAACTTACTTGTAGTGTACTTATTAAGGCTTTTTGTTTTTGTACTTCTGCTTGTTTATTAGATCTTGCATGTTCTTTGACTTTAGGCAGTATCCTGTTCCATTACATGCCAATAGATGTTGCTGTATTAGGTTTTATGTTGCTGTATTCAAATGTAAGCATCTTCTTCTGTAGTGTCACAAATGAAGGACTGGTGTATTGGCAACACCAATCAAAAATAGGAATGTGGTTAGGGCTTCTGTGAGTTTACTTAAGGAAGACTTGTACACTGCTTACTGATGAAATTAAGTCTAAAGGCTTTTCCCTGTATTTTTGCCATTTAATGAGCGCTGAATTAATGTTTTGCACATTTATTTCCAGTGCTCTTACTCTGTTGTCAGTTGTGCTGCATAGCATGTGGGTGCTGCTCATCACATTTTGATCAAAGCCCTAACAGAACACTCATCTTCCAACTGTTTTGAAAACTGTCAGACATCAAGTGCATGGTGATGCTTGAAAAAGATAATCCTTATGGGTAGGAAGTATGGTACTGAGGCAATGAATCTTGTTTTCAGATTCCATATCTTTGTCTGCTGCTGCCTGCTGGCCTGCCACACTTTTTTAAGAGGGATATAACATCAATCTGGTTCTGATTTTTCGAGGAAAGGGGCTTGTATTTATGAGGAAACCATGAATGCCACCAAACAGTTGTATGCATTGTATTTACCTTGAAAAAGTAATGCAGGGTAATATTTTCCCCAATTCATTTTTTTCTGAAATGATTAACTACTTCTGAAAAGCTGCTACAAATAGATTCATACATGTATCTGAGTCTGACATACCTATATTGTGCACACCTATTAATCTTCTCTTATCTGTTAATCTCTTCTCATCTTACATTGAACCACCTATTGGGCATAGTATAATCTCCTACAATACTCTCAAGTTGCACACAATGTCTTTAAAAGACAGTTGAGCTGGGTCAACCAATTCTCGATTTCAATAAAGGTCATCTAACTTCTTTTCAAATTATTGGGTATAATCGTAAGCTGTTAGATTTTTCTTGTATCCGTCAAAGGTAATACAGATCTAAAGAAATTTATTAGTATTACACCTGTTTAACTTTCATCTTCTTGTATTGTACTGTACTGTAGGTAGCTAGACAGAACTTTATTTGTCTTCACAGGGAAATATGGCTTTTAACAGAAACTCTCTAAATAAATAGGTAGATAAGTGTATTAGTACAGTTTTGGCTTTCACGCCATTGTTATCCAAATACTATACTTTTTGACTATTTCTAACACAGACTATAGCTGGCATTGTCTTAAGTGCCTTTGGTAACTAGGGGGCTTTGCCTCCTGCTAGCTTTGCTCGCCAACTCCTTCCCTGAAGGCAGTGCTAGAGGCCGTTGTGAAGAGGGGGGGCTGAATGCACCCCTAGGAGTAGTGGCCGCCTCTCCAAAACACCTCTTAAGTGGTGATACAATGGGAAACAAATACAGTGTTGTCTAAACTTCCAGTTTGCTCGATCAGCTGCTGGTTGCTGCCTCTGCCGTGCCATGTGATCTGCACTTCGTTCGCCTATCCTTCAAACACCCCGCCCCACCCCACCTTGCCAGCGCGATGTTGCGAAGTGGGTGCGGCTGAATGCACTCCAAGGAGATGCGGTCGCTCTTCTGATACAGCTCTTAAACGGTGATACAATGGGAAACAAATAACTGTTTTTTTTACCTCCTCTTTGCTCGCTCAGCTGCATGGCTTGTTGCTCCTGATGTTTAAAAGCCTGTACAGCACCTTCTTGTCCCCCAGACATCCTCAAACACTATGCAATCTTGTTCCTCTGTTCCTTTGTTTCACTGAGTAATATTTTCCATATGTTTGCACTAATGCGATCTTTACTCTCATTTTTATGAAACTTTTGAATTTTCCTACTTCCATTAACTGTAATCTGGTCTGCATGTGAATCTCGGGACATGCTTCCAAAGGTTGTAAGTATGACGTGACTTGTCCGTCTCTCAGGATGTAGAAGTGTCTCTGTCTCTCTTTAACAGATCTCTGTTCCAAAGATCTCTCTCCCAAAGATCAAGATTTTTTTATAATAGAGAGAAATGTACTCATTGAAAAGGGAAATTTAGATGCATTCAGCAGCACAAGCATAAAAACAAATGTACAGACTCAGGGTACAATTAATTAATCAGTAAATAATGAATGTATAATGTATAAATTGCAAAAAGTAATAACAATAATAATATATTTGATTTATATACCACTTTCCCCATGCATTGAACTTGGAGTATCAGTATTTAGGTTGAGACATTGGGAGGAAGCACTGAATATCCTGATGGCAGCAACCAGAAAAGACCCCAAAGATGCTTCTAAGCACACCGTGATGGAATGTGGCTGTGGCTAAAAGTACTCCAAGAGACAAATGGATCTCATTTTGCCACCATACTCTCTTTCACAACAGCTTCTAGGATTTCCAGAGTTACTGTAGCCCTGTAATGGAACAGACTTAATGGCAAGTTTGTTCAGACAGTATTCATCTTTTGAGCTTAAGTTGTTTACTCAGGAGACCAAAACATATAACAATGCACTGGCTACTTCAGACTGATAGAACATTTCCAGCAACTTGTTACTACATAGGTCTCCATAGGAAGTACAGTCTGCTCTTACACTTCTTGTACAGCACCACATTGTTGTCAGACAAGATAAGTTTCTTTGGCACACCAGAAGTCCACCACCAGTTGATTTGTCTTGTCAATGCTGAGTTTCAGGTGGTTCTTCTTGTGCACCATAAGGCATTTTGCTTTGAGTTTAAACCTGTAATGCGTCTAGGCTGTTGCTGTCTGCTTCTTTGTCATTCAGCCTGCCCACTTTCTATGCTGTCACCTTTTCTACTATTTTAGCTTATTTTTCTGCCTTTGCTTGGGTTATCTGTGAATATAAATAAAAAAAAAATAAAATAAAATATAACATTAGATAATATTATAAAACAGAAGAAAAATACAATGATTTCTCCATACACATTTCATTTTCTTAATGTCAGTCCATCAGCAAAACAAGATGTCATTGTATATGTAAAATTATAGTAATCAGAATGCAATACCTGGATTAGTTGCTATGATTACATGGTTGAATTTAAAGATAGAGAAAACCCCTCTTTGTTTAATTATAGACTTATTGCCACAAGTCTTTAACAACATTCACAAAATGGCGGAGCAGAACACTACAAAATACCTTTGTAATACATATTAGAAGAGTATGAGTTTTTTTTTTTTGTAAATCACATATTATAAACATATTATGCTGACAAACTTAATTCTCAAAGAATTACATAATCTGATGGAAATATTATAGAGCAGTGTTTCCTAAACTCAGTCCTGGGGACCCACTGTGGCTTCAGGTTTTTGTTCAAACCAGATTCCTAATCAGTAAAAACACCTGATAACACTGAGCTCATTTAATTAGCTGGTATTTTTTTCTTTTATTCTACATTTAGAAAAGCACAGCAGCATGATTACATTTGTAAGACATTTAGAAATATTTCTGCTTTTGCTATAGGTTTAAGTGTTTAATTCTCTTTTGTTGATTTCATTATATTTTGCCCTTTCTTTGTGAAGTTTTCACCCTTTTTTGTATCTTATTAATGACAATTAAAAATGAGCAGAGCAGACACGCAAGCAGACAACACTGAATAATCAAAGGCTGCAACTACTTTAGCATCAGACCCACTAATTAGTAAATAATGGATTAATTAAACAATTTGAGCACCTGGAAAAATAGAATGAAAATCAAGATGAAAATATTGTTAAAAAGAATAAAAATACTGTACATTATTCCCATATACTGTAACTGCTTGGTACATTTTAATATATATATATATATATATATATACACTCACCTAAAGAATTATTAGGAACACCATACTAATACAGTGTTTGACCCCCTTTCGCCTTCAGAACTGCCTTAATTCTACGTGGCATTGATTCAACAAGGTGCTGAAAGCATTCTTTAGAAATGTTGGCCCATATTGTTAGGATAGCATCTTGCAGTTGACGGAGATTTGTGGGATGCACATCCAGGGCACGAAGCTCCCGTTCCACCACATCCCAAAGATGCTCTATTGGGTTGAGATCTAGTTACTGTGGGGGCCATTTTAGTACAGTGAACTCATTGTCATGTTCAAGAAACCAATTTGAAATGATTCGAGGCTTTGTGACATGGTGCATTATCCTGCTGGAAGTAGCCATCAGAGGATGGGTACATGGTGGTCATAAAGGGATGGACATGGTCAGAAACAATGCTCAGGTAGTCCGTGGCATTTAAATGATGCCCAATTGTGTGCCAAGAAAACATCCCCCACACCATTACACCCCCACCACCAGCCTGCACAGTGGTAACAAGGCATGATGGATCCATGTTCTGATTCTGTTTACTCCAAATTCTGACTCTACCATTTGAATGTCTCAACAGACCAGGCAACATTTTTCCAATCTTCAACTGTACAATTTTGGTGAGCTCGTGCAAATTGTAGCCTCTTTTTTTCTTATTCGTAGTGGAGATGAGTGGAGTGGTACCCGGTGGGGTCTTCTGCTGTTGTAGCCCATCCGCCTCAAGGTTGTGCGTGTTGTGGCTTCACAAATGCTTTGCTGCATACCTCGGTTGTAACGAGTGGTTATTTCAGTCAAAGTTGCTCTTCTATCAGCTTGAATCAGTCGGCCCATTCTCCTCTGACCTCTAGCATCAACAAGGCATTTTTGCCCACAGGACTGCCGCATATTGGATGTTTTTCCCTTTTCACACCGTTCTTTGTAAACCCTAGAAATGGTTGTGCGTGAAAATCCCAGTAACTGAGCAGATTGTGAAATACTCAGACCGGCCCGTCTGGCACCAACAACCATGCCACGCTCAGAATAGCTTAAATCACCTTTCTTTCCCATTCTGACATTCAGTTTGGAGTTCAGGAGATTGTCTTGACCAGGACCACACCCCTAAATGCATTGAAGCAACTGCCATGTGATTGGTTGATTAGATAATTGCATTAATGAGAAATTGAACAGGTGTTCCTAATAATCCTTTAGGTGAGTGTATATTAGCAAACTTAGTTTTCTAATTTCTGTAATGTTTCCAAAACTCAGAACTTGGGAAATAACAGTTCACAGTTCAGGAACAAAAATCTGCAGTCACAGTGGGTCCCCAGGATCGAGTTTAGGAAGCACTGTTATAGAGTATATGTTTTAATTGGTTGGTAAGGTGATGCAGTAGTGGTGCTGCTGCTATGTAACACACAAAATTCATACCAGGGCTAGTTTTATAAGAATGGCAAACCACCTTATCTGTAGGCTGTGGAAGCACATGAGAAAACCCATGTACACACAATGGAAAGCATGCAAACTCCCGTGCTGGGAGTTGAACTCAGGTCCCCTTGTTACATAGCAGGAGCGCTACCACTGTGCCACCATGCCAACCAATTAAAAAAAAAATACTGTACTATTTCCATTAGATAATGTCATCATTTGAAACCTGCATAGTTAAGTTTCTCAACATAATATGTTTGTAACATGCAATTTGCAAAATATCAACAAATACTGCAACGAAACCTAATAACAAAAATGAATGGCATGCATGTGTATTACTCTAATGTTAAATGAAACAATGCTGCAATTTAATACACATACTATAATATTTAATTCAGATGCTGTTACATTTTAAATCTTAACAAGGGGCATTCAAAAAGTTTCTGCACGTTTTATATTTTCATTGGAAACGATGAAGACGGGAAGAGTAGTAATTGGGCATTAGAAAGTTGGTACGACGCTGGGAAAAAAAGGTGACTATGTAGAAAAGTGCTCGTAATTTGTTTTTGAAATTCTTAATAAATAGAATTTAAAAAAAAAAAGCACGGAAACATTTTAAACATCCCTCGTATTTTGGTGACATGCATTCTATAAACGATTGGCAAATGCTGCAAACGAACCTAATAAAAAAGAATGGCTGCTCATTTTCACTTCCACTGGAGGTCTATAGCCAGATTCTGTGTACACAAACTGTGCTCCTTGATGTCCATAGGGCAGGATGTGGGGGTTGGGACCGAGTGATTCCAGAGCAGTAGCTTCGTCTGTGGTTTTAAGCAATTCTCGCAAAATAATTTTCATTTAATTATGCTATATTAACTTAATTTAGTTATTTATTTAGACGTAGTCAGAAAGTGGATGTTGTACAGCCTTGTCCATGACATTACTGGTGTTGTTAGGCTGGTTTGTTGATTTGAGTGTTTTGAGTACTGACATCTGGATCTCCTGTGGCTCTTCATTATTAGCTCTAATATCAGCAGTCCTTTTGGCATAGTGTGACACATTGTTTACTTCAAATGCGTATTTTGAATTTCAAATATTCATGAACATGGGTAGCAGATCTTTCAACAGGTTTTTGTACGAGTTACTTTTCTCTGTGAAATTGGCTTCCTTTTATGATAAAATATATATGTGCGTCTATGTATTTTAACTGCATGATTAGTGGAATTACATATATTTCTGGTAATAAATTGATTTTTATATACTAAATTAATAGTTAGTGTTTACATTTTATTTTTACCTGTTTAGTATATTTATTTATGTTAACTTTTTTCTGCTTATTCTGTATTGTGGATTTATTAGTTTTGCATACTAAGGACCTCATTTCAACCCACAGATCACATCTTGACTGTTTGTTCACCATCACACCAATATGGCTGAACTGATTTTCACGAAATGTTGGATATAGGTTACCATTGTTCCAACTTAAAATATAAGTTATGTGGCATTAAAAAATGTAATTGGGGAGATAGCTTATAATGGGGTGTACAAACCAAAAATTGTACAAAATGTCTGAACTTCTGGGTTGATCTTAATAAAACTTTATATACTGTATATAATAAAGGTGAGCAAACTTAAAATTCAGACTATGTGGAATCTAAAAAATGTCATAGTTAAGGGGGGAATCAAAGTTCATTAAAATTGTGCATACATAAAATTGTGTACGGATTTTTAATGGAGGTGTTATAAAACCATCTTATCACGAAAGCACTCAAAGGGGACTATGTCTCCTTTTTATGAAACTTTGTATTTATTGTTTATGCACTTTAATCTATCTCAAGAATTCCACTGGAGAGTCATAATGGGACGGCCAACATCACAAAAACGACTCCCTCCAAAATAGCTAAGTCAATGTTCATAAAATTTTGCACGTGTATTATAGTTAACCCAACTTAACATTTGCAGTTTTTTAGAGTTTCAAAAGCTTCATTATGAATAGAGGTTCAATATTGGGATCAACACAAAAGTGCTAGTTTTGTCAGGGTTAAATGCTACATGAATGATTAAGTTATTTAACAAGGAGTAGGAGGAGTTTGGGAGCATGTGCTGATTTAAATAAGACATCCAGTTTATTAATGTGGGATTAAACATTTAATCGTGATACAACTCTACACCAGCGGATTTATGTAGGGCTACAGCAATTGATGATTTAAGTAATTGAGTATTCTATCAATTACTCCATCAATTAATGGAGTATTTGGATAAGAAATACTTTTGCTTTGTTTAAGAGTAGTAGTAAATATACAGTACAAAAGAGAAAATAAGACATTCCTTTTAAAATTAACATCTGATATCCTTTTTATAAAAAAACAACATTTTATTGAATAAATTGTGTACAATAAAATTATTTGTCAAAACTAAACCCATTTAATGCATTTAACTGCCATATTACATTATAGGTTTTAAAGAAAACATGGTCTGAAACACAAAAACAGTGAATAAAAAGATATCAATTACAAAGTACTTTTAAAAAAGGTATACATACAGCTTAAAACTAAGACATAAAGGCAGTTTTTATGTGTTATTATTATTGATTTAAGTTGTGCAACTGAAGTACATGTTTCAACCAAATACCTTGATACAGCTCAGGCATAAGGTAAGCCTTTACTGTCTTCATGGAAGGTATCTAGTCTATCTAGGAGGCAAAGAAAAAAGAGTTCTGGCTGGATCATAGCCCCTGGATGAAGTTGATTTGGTGTGTGTTTGTGTTGCATAAGCCTTTAAAAGAGCATGTGGTGCTTGCAATGAAGAAACTTGAGCATATCAACATTCTCAGAACTGAGGCAGAAAATAGACACTCTGATGGCGCGGATGTTGCTGGAATACAACAAAAAGGACTTTGAAGGTGTTGGATAGCATGCTGCATTTGTTTTCTCTCTTTCTCCATTTTGCAATCCGCACCATCAAGTCATGTCTTCAAGTCATCTATCCACAGCATAAGCATGTTGTACAACATTAGTAATCATCTGTGTTAAAAATACTGAGCTCGCTGAGGAGGTGAATGTAGTTATATGGATTAAGCGAAGCTTCAATGCAAAGAATTGGCTTTAATGATTTTTTAGTAATCAAATTACTCAAGTTCCTTGTGGAATTGTTTCAGACCTTCATTAATGGTTTCATCCCAAAAAGGAGTTACTACAATGATGGAATCCAGTCATACACATAAAGGACAAACTCCGGACTCGTGAGAACAGGATAATTAATAGTTTTCAGAGCGGTAGTGTTTATGATGGAAGGGATACTTTCATTCCAGCCTGCAATAAAAAAAAAAGGCTCTACTTTTAAAAACATGTTTGGTTTCTTATTTTAACTCTTTCTACATATATAGGCCAGCAATGCCATGTACTATGACCAGTGAACCTATAAATCCATAAACCTATAAGTGGATTTCATTTTTTACTTTTGTTATGACCTTGGAATGAAAGACCCAATTTACATGTGCATATTATGAGAATGGACAGAAGATAAATTCATAACTAGATAATTCATGGAGAGAAATGGATCAGATTCTACACGATCAAGGCATGGATCCATAAGTTTCCAATTGTAGAAACTTTCCAATTGTAGAATTGACTTGTCTTGAACATGGAATGTTGATATGAAACAACCTAATCAGCACAGATTAAAACTATTCAAATGAGAAAATATATCTTCAAAATCTGCTAATCATGCCTATGGTTTTGCCATTTGAAGGTTTCATCCAGAAAGACTTAACTTTTTTTTATATAATTTAAAGGGACTGAGAAATTATTCACGTGAAAGTTATTTTTTCTCCCCATGAAACAGATATTCGATATTATCTAATTATTAGACAATTTTTTTCATATCATTAGCTTTTTTCTATACTAACATATAGGCAATATATTTTCTGAAACAACAGGAGAACAATATTCAAAATGACTTTAGTTATATTAGAAACAAAACATGCCATTTTGAATCTGAAAGGATTTCTGGGATAATGCTCTACTGCATGTTGTCACATGCAGTCAAAAGCAAGAGAAGGCAATCAATTTATCTTTTGTCAAAAAAAAATAAAATAGCAAGTATTGGTAAAAAGCAATAAAACAAACTTGATAGTACATCTGAAAATTAGGACTGGGCAATATGGAAAAAAAAAATTACCATCATATTATTCAATATTGATATATATCACAATATGAATCAAATCACTATTTCTGTTAAGCTTAAAGGTTCCTTTTTACTCCTGTGTGAGATGTGAAAATACCATAAGGTTAATTTTGGTTTAAATATTTATTTTCTGTCAGAAGTTTAACATGACAAATGTACTATAGAACATTATACAACTGTATTTCAAATAAATAAAATAGGTCAAGCTTTCAAATTTTACAGGAGAACACACTAAATTGTTAAGTGTTACAGGAGAAAACAAAATGCACAACGAAATTCTTTGGTCAGTTCCAAATAAATAAAATTAATGATAAAATTCTAAAATCTTAAATCTACAAATAAAATATTAAAGCTTTCACATTTTACAGGAGAACACAAAGTCAATTCTTTGCTCAGTTCCAAACATATAAAGTAGGTATTAATACAAAATTAAAAAAAACAAACAAAAAACTACTGCTATACTGCTTCCTTTCTTTTGTATAGATTCAGACTGTTTTAAATGGTTGGGAAACAAACCCACAAAAAATAGACAAAATACATTCTGTATATATCCTCAGTACATTAACAAAATTGACATTCCTTCAGTTATGGTCAGCTTATGATCCAAAGCAAACAGAAAACAAACTGCCAAGAAATCCCCATTAGTGCAGCAATTGCTTGGGTCTGGGACGGTAAAATCTTGCATTGTGTGTGCTCTAAAGGATAACACTGCTTTAGATGGTACACAAAATTAGTGGTACTGTGTTTGTGGGAATATGCCTTCAGCAGTTTGCAGTGCTCACTACTCTGCTTCTTCTCAGGCTTTACATAGCCAAAATGTCTCCACACTACTGAATTCCTAAAACCCTTCTTTTCAACAATGTCCTTGTCTTTTGAGTCTTGGGCTGTGTCTGTTGGGGTGTCTTCTTTGGTAAAGCAGATTTTATTTTATTTTTTGGTTTTACTGCAAAATTTTTGTTAACATTTTTTGTTATCATTGTCTCTTTTACCTCGCTCCTGAGTTCTGACGATCATTACCGTTTTATTGCCTACTCTAAGTGGAGGTAATTCTTTTGCCTCACGGGTCAGCCAGATATAGAATTTTCATTTGAAGAAGTAGCAAAAGACAAACAAGTTAGTTTCAAGTGAAAGCCTTGCAGTGGTGCTGTTTTCCAATTTTTGATGCAGATTTTACCTTTTTACGCAGTAGAAAAACCTTATTCAAAGACACATTTCAATCATTTGGAACCCCAGTGTAAAGTACTTGGCCAAAAATAATTCAGTAAAACAATGTCCAGTAACGTTATGGAAGAGATACTGTTTTCACTGTTTTACGTCCTTACCACAGCTATGACTGTTTCAGTTAGATTGTAATTGATTACTTTAACTAAGATGTAAAATTCAATACTTACATGCCTAAGGCAATTATTTTATTAAGCCGATTAGATAGTGTCTAAAATGTTTTTTGTTAAGCTATTTTATTATTAAATTTCTGTGCATATTGGGATGCTTCTTATGAACATCAGTTTATTTTAATTTGAACCTTAATTAAGACAAGTTGTCACTCTGTAATGCCCTGTAGTCTTGGGTCCTCTGCTATTGGAAATAATGTTTAAAAAAATAAAAGACAAAAAAGTAAATTTGTATTTTGAATAATTTTAGCCTATGTGACATTCTTTGTAAATTCTTAAAATGTGAAGGGCTTTTCTCTTGATGCTGTGGGCTCACCTTCCATAACAAAGGGAGTATTCTGTGGGATGAAATTTGATGTTTTCGCAGCAAGCTCCACACATGAAAAGCACAAAATACCAATTTGTTTTTTGAGCGTATTTGTTAATAATAGAGTATCATTCTTTGTGAATGAGACCTACAGATAGTAGAAAATATATTCTTAATATCCTAACCATGTGTGGTGGCAATGTCCTTGTAAATTGGATATTATCAATAATATAGATATTTGTCTTACAATTATCGAAATTTAAAAATTACATTATCAACTAAACTGTTTGGTTTGTTATCATTTGAGGGTTGCTTATCTTGATAGCACTAATGGCAAGGCAAGAGCCAGAAACATAGTGGTTTCTATTGTGGAACACACTCATGGAAACCCCATGCTGACATGAGGAAAATGGCCACATTTGTAGAATTTTTTGCAAAATTTATTGTCAAACATCAGTACATCACAACTAATTGGAAATGTTATGCTAGTGAATAACACTTATGTATAAAAATTCCATATGCGTTGTACAGTTTTACCACCTGGGTAGTATTAAATTATTGCTTATGATGTATTCTGTAATGATTGCTACCAGTTTAATTGCCTTTAGTTCTTAATTCACTATTTATCTACACATATAATTTTCTTGAAAATCATTTTTGTTTATATATAAAATCAACTTACATAACACACTTTAAGAAACCATAATCAGAAATAAATATACTGTATATTTTTAAAAATTGTTTCTAGTAGATACTAATTAGGTGAATATGTCTGTATGAGTAATGCTATATTTTATGCAGTCAGTGAAGTAATATCTTTTATGCATGAGTTCATGTTCCGGCAGTGAAGATAACAGTGCCTCACAGAATGCTACATTTATGTTGAAATCCTGCAAAAGAAAATTCTAAAATGTTAAAAGAAATCTCAGACTGCCTTGGTGAACATATATTTAAAGAAACTGTTTCCAAATACATGTAGGGTGTCCTTTATCTATATTATTAACATATCACTAAGTTAATTATCCAAATATTTATTCATTTTTTTCACCAGTTGCTTCCAATGCCAGGGTCAGAGCCAAACCTTTTCTAGCAGTATTGGATAAATGGTAGGAACCAAACTTGGACTGGTCACCAAATATGTTCAAGGCACCCCTGTAATACTCATTCCAGACCAGTTTAGAGTCACTAATTAGCTCAGTGTGTATTATTCTGGGGTGTGGGAAAAAGATTAATTTATGTGGATCATGTTCAGACTGTGCAAAGACCATATCCAAGTAGAAAATCAAACCAAAGCCTATGGAGCTTTGAAGCACCTGAGCCCCTCACAGATTTTACATCTGTGTTGTAGATGTAAAATCAGTAAATTACTGAAATAATTATTTAAAATAATCAGCTATTAAGTGTGATACATATGTGTCAGTCCAGTCTAAGCTCCTGCATTATAGAATAATACATTCCACAAATTTCTCATACCATGCTGCAGAGAATAAATATTGTTTTGTCTGTGCTTACTTTTTGTTGTAAAGAATTATTTCTCTATTTGCCTTTCAACCTCATTGTATATATTGTAACCTTGCAATAAGTAAAAAATGCTTAATTAATCAACTATATCATAGTTTAATTGAAAACATTTTTCAATGGGTAAACTATAGACAAACATAAAACAAAAAAAAATAGAACATGTATGACATTTTAAAAGCATTTTATTATTAAATAAAAAAGACAAATTTTGCCAAAATCTGTTTACCAAAGAGATTATGTATTACTTTTGAAACATTTGTGTCAAGTAGCTTTTGTTATTGTTATAACCCTATACAAATAACACAGTACATTGTGAAACAAAACAGCGTTCTACCAGGGCCATGGTGCTACATAGAACACAGGACTACAGAAAAAGCTACACATTACAATGTAAAGTGCATGTATGCAAGTATGTGCAAACATTGCAGGACAGTGGAAATACAGACAATGGTACAAACAAAGGCAGTGCAGTGCCGACCAGTACACATTTGATATCTAAAGGTACAAAAGAAAGTTGCAGGTTGTGCTAAAATATCTTAATTAAAGGAACAGATGTAAATATGACACTGGACGTAAGAAGAACTTAACAGTATAATTATAAATAAACATAAAGACATGATCTAGTTGAGTGGGAAGGTGTGTGTGTGTGTGTGTGTGCTATCAGTCTAGCCCCGAGTGTTTAGGAGTCCTATGGCTTGAGGGAAGAAAATATTACACATTCTGGTGGTGAAGGCCAGAATGCTTTAGTAAATTTTTCCAAATGCCAGGAGGGTGAATATTTTATGTGAGGGGTGTTCCGGGTCCTCCACAATGCTTGTGGCTTTGCAGATGCAGTGTGTGGTATATTTGTCCGTGATGGAGGGAAGAGAGATTCTGATGATCTTCTCAGTTGTCCTCACAATTCACTGCAGGATTTTGCAATCCATGACAGTGCAATTCCCAAACCAGACCGTGATGCAGCTGTTCAGGATGCTCTCAATAGTCAATAGAAGGTGAGTATGGGTGGTGGGAGATTTACTCAAACTTAACAGGAAGTAAAGATGCTGCTGGACCAAGTGAGGTTCTTTGCCAGGTGAACACTAAGGAATTTGATGCTATAGACGATCACCACACTTGAGTAGTTAATATACAGTAGAGAGTGGTTGCTTCTAGTTATTCTTAAATCAACAACCATCTCCTTTATTTTGTCTGTGTTCAGAGGCAGACTGTTGGCATACCACCAGTCAATTAACTGCTGCACCTCCCCTTGTTACACTCACTCATCATTTTTGCTGATGAGGCCCACCACAGTTGTGTTGTCAGCGAACTTGATGATGTGGTTTGGGCTGTGCATTGCTACACAATCATAAGTCAGTAAAGTGGACTAAGCACACCACCCTGTGGAGCACCAGTGCTCAGTGTAGTGGTGCTGGAGATGCTGCTACTAGTCCTGACTATCTGAGGTCTGTCAGTCAAAAAGTCTAGGATCCAACTACAGAGTGAGGCTTTCAGGCCCAGCAGGCTTAGCTTTCCAATCAGGTGCTACTGAAGAATGATTGTGTTGAATACTAGTCAATGAAAATCATTAGCATGTATGTGCCCTTCTTGTCCAGGTGAGACGGCAAGATGGAGTGTGGTGGCTATGGCATCATCCGTTGAATGGTTTTGGCATTATGTAAACTGTAGTGGGTCCAGTAAAAGGGGCAGCAGGGTTTTGATGTACCTCATGATGAGCCTTTTGAAACACTTCATGATGCTGGGTGTGTTTGCAAATGGATGATAGTCGTTGAAGCAGGACCCTGTGAAATTCTTCAGCACATGAATAATGGTGGTACTCTTGGAAGTGCATTCGAACAACGGCGTTGCTCAGGGAGATGTTGAAGGTGTCAGTGAGAACATCCGCTAACTGGTCTGCTCATTCTCTGAGCACCCTGTCATGGATTGTCTGGTTCAACAGCTTTCTGTGGTTTGACTCTGCATAGTGTTTTCCTCATGTCGGCCATAGTCAGATGCAGTACTTGGTCATTGGGAGGACGGGTGGTCTTCCTCACCACTAAGTCGTTCTGTGCCACAAACCATTTGTTCAGCACATCTGGAAAGGAGGCATCACTGTCACAGGCCGGTGGTGTTATCCTGTAGTTAGTGTCCTACCACATGAACCATGCGTCACCACTGTCTGGGAAGTGCCTGCAGATTTCTGGGTGTGTGCGCACTTTTCTACTCTGATGGCCCGCTGCTCTTGGGTCCACCTTGTCACCTGCTCTAAATCCACGGTTTCTGGTTGGGGAGAGTGATGATGAACTTGGAGACAGTAACATCATTAGTACACTTGCTAATGTAGCTGGTCACTGATGCCGTGTACACCTCCAGTGTATCAAGTCTGAGGCTTTTTGTAAAACATGGTGGAAAGTGGACTAGTTTTTGTTCAGAATTTAAGAGGTTATTCTGTTTGCAAAACCTCTATATTAAATTATTCTGTTGAGTTCATAACTAGATAATTCATGGAGAGAAATGGATCATATTCTACACGATCAAGGCATGGATCCATAAGTCTCCAATTGTAGAAACTTTCCAATTGTAGAATTGACTTGTCTTGAACATGTAATGTTGATATGAAATTGCCTAACAAGCACAGATTAAGGTAATTTAAATGAGAAAAATATATCTTGAAAATATGCTAATCATGCCTATGGTTTTGCCATTTGAAGGTTTCATCCAATTTGACTTAACTTTTTTTATATAATTTAAAGAGACTGAGAAATTATTCATGTGAAAGTTATTTTGTCTCCCCATGAAACAGATATTCGATGTTATCTAATGATTAGACAATATCATTAGCTTTTTTCTATACTAACATATAGGCAATATATTTTCAGAAACAGGAAGAACAATATTCAAAATGACTTTATACTGGAAACAAAACATGTCATTTCCTGCCACCAAATCAACATTTTTTTTGTAAAAGTCCTCCTTAATAAAAGGACAAGTGTGTGCCTGTCTGTGTGTCTGCCCAGTTTGTATGTCTCTGCTGTCCAACAGATGGCGCATCACAAACATTAGCACTGCTTTTACAAATCCGGTACCAAATGGTATGTAACAGATAAATAGCAACTGGATGGACACACTGCACTGCAAACATTAACATTGAGGTCTGTGTTGATTACTGAGTTCAACATTTTTTAAAGAGCAAAATAGTCAAAGTCACTCTAAATGCTATTGCATAATAGAAATTAGCAAAGTCTATATTTGTTTATCAGGGGGATATGGCTTCCATTACTTTCTAGATTAAAAAAATGATATGCCATCCTTCTTTAGTGATATAAAGTTTATAATAATAAATGAAATCCAAATCATATAACTTTTTCATTCTGATTTTTGTTTCTAAAACAACCATGACATAATTCTTAAAAATAATAAAATACAACTTTTTTTCCATTAGTGTGCTAGTTTTTTTTTTTTTTTTGAATGCTGTCAATTGTATGTCCCTTAGTTTGAACTCAAAGTAATTTAGTCTAGATAGTTATATTTTGGATTTTATTTTTAATTTGTTGAGAAGTTTCTTGTATAAAATACTAAGTACAGGTTTAGTTCCTGCCTTGTGCTCCAGGTTGCTAGGATATTCTCCAGCCTCATCATCACCTGAATAAAAGGACAAGTGTCAGTGTATCTGTGTGTCTGTCCAACTGCTAGGGCTAGGATAAAAAAAATTATAATTATAAAAAATAACCAAAACATGTAGAAGAAATGTCAAAAATAATGACATTAACCTTAACCTTAATAATAAAAGTACCAAGGTAAGGATCTTAAAAATCTGAAAAACAAGTTTTATAGCTGTTATTTTAATGATGGATAACTTTTCTTGCTGGGCAATGGATCAGTGAACATAACGGTAAACGGTAGCTACCACTGCCATTTTTTTCCCAGAAGAACACTTTGACTATATGAGTTGTCAGCTTGATGGGTGGCTATATCTGAAAAGGAAATTACTACCACAAGCGAAAGGGATTGGGTGTATATTATTAAGTCAGAACAAGTGTATAACTTGTATCAAATAAAAAACATGAGACCTACATTAATTACTTAGATTTCAACCCTTCTTAGATGGTTAGCTAGTAACCCTATAATTTCTTTAAGCAAGTCTGGGCATGGATGAATGGATGGACGGATGGATATGTGCTCTTATTATGGATGTCATAAAAATCGATACTTTGGCACCAAGTCCATACCAAAATGCTTACAGTTGGTACTGCACTGTTGAATGGCAGCATGTAGAAGTATTATTTTAGAAGGCACAATAATAGGTGATAAAAGCGTGAGTAAAAATTACACATGGAAATGGCTCAGTGCTACACCACCACATTAACACAATTTGAGGAGAAAAAAACCCAAAACAAAACAAAAACAAAAAAACAAAGAAGTCACTCATGCTTATCGTTGAAAAAAAAAAACACACCCAGACAGACCCACTTTTATTATTGCCACTTTTATTCCATAATGGAGATGGCTAAGAAATAGATTTGTGCATAGTTTGGCAAAATGACATGACTGATCAGGTGTGAGTTATTATTGCTTAACTTGTAGATGGCAAGTTTAATAGATTTTAATTGCTTTTTAATGTAATGTCCTACACAATTCTGATAAAAGAATGAAGGCTTTGCATTAATTCTCTGATTGGACATCTACAAATATTAAAACCAATGTCCAGGTAGCCATCCATTTTCTAAAGGAATTATACAATTCAGAATAGGGGTATGCAATATTTAAAAAAAACGATATCTCAGCATTATATGAAATCTTTGCTGAGAATGATAAGTAGACATAGTTTTGCATCCTTCAAAAATTTCCTTGTGAAAGTCTTATATTGTACTAGTCCCAGTTTGCTCTATTTAATAGGATATTAACTACTGCTTACTAATGATATTAATAGAAACAATATATTTAAAGGAGTACTCCACTCTAAAGAATTTTATTTAAATGCTACATACCCTGTGTAGTTTGTAGTGTGGGCCGAGAAAAAATTATTCTCATGCTTTTGTGGAGAAATTAAATATTGAATATTCATACTGAACAGCATCTATAAGTGATCAGTGCTGGACAGTGGCAAGCAAAGTGGAAAAACATCCATAGAAAAAAGAAAAAAAAAAAAAAACTTGCATAATTCACATGTCTGGCATCCATTTTAATAGTCGGAACGTGCAACATGTGCGCATTTTTGCTAATATATTATTGACAGTTCCTGAAAATGAGCACATTAAATGTTATAGGAATTGATAACAACAACAACAACAACATTTATTTATATAGCACATTTTCATACAAAAAACATGTAGCTCAAAGTGCTTTACAAAATAAGAGAATAGAAAAATAGAAGACACAGTAAAAAATAAAAATAAGTCAACATTAATTAACATAGAATAAGTAAGGTCTGATGGCCAGGGTGGACAGAAAAAAAAAAAACTCCAGACGGCTGTAAAAAAAAAAAAATCTGTAGGGATTCCAGACCATGAGACCGCCCAGTCCCCTCTGGGCAATCTACCTAACATAAGTGAAACAGTCCTCTTTGTATTTAGGGTTCTCACGGAAGGACTTGATGATGATGGTCACATAGACTTCGGGCTTTCAGTCCATCAATGTTGGAGCATCATGATGCTTTGAGTTAATATTAATAATCAATATGAAACCCATGCTGCGGAATGCCAGTAAATATTGGAAAGAGTTTAATTTATTGTACCCACCGAGGGGGACAACAATAAATGTAAGAATTCGAAAGATTCTTTCTAACTTGGTTAGTTAACTATCAGTTTTTCCTTTGGCAATACCAGTAATTAAACAAATAATTCAGCAAGCCTCTTACTTTATTTACCTTGCCTTTCAGCCTTCAGACTTATATCAAGGTAACTGAAGTAGACTCGTTTTAAGAAACAGGATAATACAGTTTATTGATAAACAGAAAGTAAATAGAAATATGATAACTGCGTATTGTATATAAGTTGACATGTAAGACATGATGCAGACAGACTAGATAGACAAGCATATAACATAGAGGCTGGCTGTTTACTTGTTATTAAGAGTTTTATTTATCTTGGCAAACAGATTTACAATACCAAGTCTTTAAATGTGATGTCCAATGTTGTGTGGAGTTGTTACTTTGTTGCTGCTCTGGGTTCAAGTGATAGGTTTTTCTTGCATTGGAGTATACTCCCTTTACTTCATGACCCTTTGTTTGTGATTTTCTGTGGTGCTGCATTCTAAGCTTGCTCTCCACCGTTTGGTCCTGTGTCGTCTCCAACTTAGGGAAAAAAATTACTCTTTCTGGCACAACAGTTTGATACTGAAGTTCCCTTCCTGAAGTAATTGGCTGTTTATCAGCCTTTTCAGCCCACAGCTTGGATTGGCAGAGAAACTGTCAATTTTTGATCTACAAAGATAGAGGTTTTCATTTCTCAGCTCCCTAAACAGAGAATGGCTTATTAGCATTTAGTTTAAGAGACAAGTTTCAGAAGGTAATTTTGCAGAGTGAAAGAACAGTTTTCCCCTAGGGGAATCTGTGCCATGAGATACTGGCCGAGGGATTCTCCATGGAGTTCAGTGAGAGTGTCCAGAGAATTATCCTAATGGGATGAGTGTTACTATTTTTGAGGGACTGTGTAACTTCCAAAATCAGTGTGTCCTCATAGGCAAGTTCTTCTGTCCATCAGAGTTGTCATTCCTTGAATTACAGCTCTTTGTTCTTGCTTGAGTTCATTCTGTGCCTTCAAGCTCAAGAAGTCTGGAGAAGGACCTCTTTAAATATGTCTGCTCAACATTTGATTTAAATCTTTGTTATCAGACAAAGTACAGGCAGAAGTACAAGCAGGGGTTCAGTCACTTAGTTTGGAATGCAAGTGGGGGAAGGTGTGACTGGATGCCTGCATCCCTGTTAAATCTGTTTTCCTAACAGACCTGGGGTGCCACTAAGCCTAGCAGAATGGGCAGTACCCCCTTTGCCTTATAATGTAAGCATGGAATACCTCATTCCCGGAATGCTATGCATTTGAATTGAAGATGTGTCTCTCTCTTCATTCACTGGTGTAGAAGACTGTGTTTCTTTCAAATGTACAACAAAGTGGGAGTGACATCCTTGGTGTTTGCACTTAATGCAGCAGTTAATTGTTAATAATATTTTAGTCAAAAATGCACACATTTTGCACACTTTGACCATACAAATGGATTATGTGACATGAGTTATGTGAGATTTTATTTTCTTTTTTCTATGGGTGTTTTTCACAACCTTTGGCACTGTCCAACACTGATCACTTATCGATGTGATTGATTTTCAATATTCAATATTTAAGTTCTCCATAAAAACATGAAAGTAAAAAGTTTTCAGAAACCTCTACAGACTATATGGGGTAAGAAGCATTAAAAAAAATCATTTTTGGGAGTATTGTCATGAACAGCTGACTCCTGAAGTATTTCATATTCTTCATATTAGTTAGTTCATAGATGGTAAAACAAGTTAGTTGTCACTCTATCTTTAATGGCAGTTGATTTCCAACAACGTTTGCAGATTACTGTCTTTTGAGCAACATCTGTCTTTCCAAACTGAAATCACCTCCAAACAAGTAAGAATGGTCCACTTCTAGCAATTAAATCTAACAGCGTAGATTGTGAGGCTGGTGGTGTCTGTATTTTGTTTCTTGGTATTGTCTGTTCTCTCATTTTTAACTAGTTATGCTAGCCTAACTTATGGAGCGGTGTATGCCTGTACTAGCACACTGCATATACTCTGAATGTGCACGTGCAGTAGTCTGTCATACCACGCTACAGGCATTATTGCTGTGTCGGACATATTTGGAGACAACCATTAGTGAAATTTGCTTAAAAGTGGCTTGGGAACAATTAGACGGATCAATGAGTGTCACATTTCTAAACTAATCTAATGCCTTATGAAGGTTGCGCATAGAGTAAGGTTGGTGATTTTGTAAAAAATAGAGGCGCTTTCACTAATTTGATCAGAGAGCTAGATTCTGATTACTGGACTGCTACTCTATCTTTATGAAAATATGAATTGCAAAATATTCATTCAACAAAAATGATGTATTCCACTTCCTTTTGATGGGGTGTAAAGGACATCCGTTAAAAGAGTGGATAATAAAGGGTTACAAGAGATGTAGATTTTAGTACTTAACATATCTGAATCAACAAATTTGGTAATTTGGAGTTTGCACAGCATTTACCATTTCATGGCACGTCTAACCAAATAAGAAAGTTAACATTACTATGTAATAGGTAATGTAAACATGCCACACCAGAATAGCTACAGTGTTTTAACACATGGTATATCCATAGATCAAAAAGCTTATCTAGTTTGCTGTTATGACATACAGTGTTGGAATTGTCAAATTGAGACAAAGATATTATAGCAGACAGAAGCACTTCTTAAATATGTCCCTTCTGTCACAGTCCTCCTTGAAATGTGCAGATTAATCATTAAGTTTCAGTTACCTTGTGCTACTGAGCTCCTGAACTGATAAAAGTAATTTTAGCTTTTTATTATCCCTTAGCATCAAGTCTTTTGTTCAGTTTCGTTTTCTCTCTCACTTAACATGGTTTAAACTTCACTGTCTAGAACAGTTGGGGGATATGTTTAAGAAGAAGTCCCGGGCGTGTAAAGTTTTATAGTTCAGGATTTAACCGTTATTCATTATAAACTTTATAAAAGGTTGTTCCCAGATTTTGAAACTAGGCTACAGGACACAGTGAATGCATATATATGTCCATATTCTGTTGTCCAACAAAATGAAAAAATGCAATAAATTTTATTATTTTTTGATAATAAATAGCAGAAGAGTTTTGGTATGTCAGCTGTTATGTTAATGTTGCTTTGGTTAAAGAATTATGGGGGTAAAACAACTCTAAGCCTAATAATGCTGTTGTGTTCTTTTGTCCAAGTATTGTAATAATGCACTTACGGGAAATGCATAGATGATGCAGTTCTTTGTTTCTAGTAATCAGGAGCCTCATTTACGTTTCCCAGTGAGTTGATGGTATCTAGTATTTTTCCAGCCATGGTTTTGTAACCATGGAGACTGAGACTGCTTTGCTTTGAGTCACAAAGCCAAGAATAGAGAAGCATCAGTTCAGCAGCCCTACCCTTTTCTAATAAACATGAAATAAAACACTGGCAGAACCTGTTCTTGGAGACACATGCACAACAACATTGAAAAAAGGATAAATAAAATTTATTGTACTTGGCAAGTACATTGTGAAATCACATTGTACTTTTATCGTATAGCATATATTGGTTATAGTATAATGTAATTAATTTGGAGTACCAGTAAATTATGACCATAAAAACTAAAAGTTTCTTACATTGTATTCCTTTCTGGCATTAAATACATATATGAGGAATTTCTGACTATTAAAAGTTGTATTGATTATTAGATTGCAAGTGTCAATGAGCTTGCACGTGTTAATAAACTACATGGGCATTAATCAGTATATTTTTGTGAATTTTGAAAATTATCAAGGGTAAAACCTGTTTCTTCTGGTAGTAATTAATAATGCATTTCATTCTTGTCTTGTGAAAGAAGAAAAAGTAATTGGCTTCAGTGAGCAGATGTTTTATTTGTCATTTCCAGTCCACATTTAAATTAAAACTCTTTTTGGCTGAAAAATGCCAGCTCTAATGCCAATCAATCCTCTGACTGTTTTCTTCAGGCTGTGTTTTGTCAGTTTACAGGTCAGAGATCGGAAGTGTAAGTCTTCAAAGAAATGATTCTGTCAGTCAAGCTGATTGAAAGAATATCAACAAACAAGCAAAACCTCTTTTCCCTGAAGCATTTCCTGTCTCTCTGTTGACTTTTATGTAATTCGATTGCAACCGTTGATAGCTGATTCTAAAGGAAAGACTTCTGATGGTTTTTGAAATGGACAGTGGAAAGTTAAAATTATATGTGACATAACTATCTGCTTCCATAAATTTCCTTATTGCACTGATGGATGTTTAGATTGACCAGTTAGCACAGTTTGAAAAACAAATAGACTTGCTTCAGTATTTAAGAAATTGTAGTTTTTTTTACATACTGTTTTATAAAACCTTTTATTATAAAATGTGAACAATAAAAAACTAATTAACTGTTTCCCCAGGTTGTTTGTGCACTAATATATATGATAATGCAATTAATCAATTAATGCAAATAATCAATTTACTGGTTATGTTAAATGCACATTGTGTCATTTTAAGACCTTCAACTAATTGCCTTTTTAATACAGTACACATTGTCTTAAAATTTATAAATTCAGTAGTGTGTTATTTGGAATATTTTAATCTGTCCGTTTTATGTGTTAATTGTGTATTCATGTTTTATTTGGTTTTGTTTCTTTAACCAAAATTGGAAGTCTAAAATTCATAGTTTCACATAAAATAAGGGAAAAAACTGGTTAATTTTGATTGGAGTTGACTAGTTTTATTTTGAAATGTACTTTTTTTTTTTTTAACTTGTAATTAAGGTTACCATTAACATTTTACTTAACAAGTGTTTAACTTCCTCAGCTGCACACTGTAAAAAAGACAGGCATAAACTTTATTAATCCTGATTTTGAACTAATAAGAGGGAATGAATGTCAAAGGTCGAGGAACATACATGCCGTTCTCTTAATTGGTATCAATAATATTGTTAAAAAAGGGAAAACATAACTACAGTATACAGCAATGACTGATTCATAAATATGCCCCAGTGTTCAGTAAATCCACATGAATAGGCAGATTCCATAGAAACAGGGAGACTTACAAGGCCAGTATCTAATCTGTGACCCTGAGCTATAAGTACCATACTGTCATGAGCCAGGGAACTGCTGTGCTACCCGCAAACAGATTCATAGTTTGAAATATGTGTGACATTCAGCTACTTCATAAACCATATAAAGCATTATTGTGGGAACGTCCTTCTTGTAGTTGATCGAGCTGACCTGTGGGGCATCCTGAGGATTCGTGGGATCCCCTCCATGTTGCTGGATATCAAGGCCGGCCTGTACACTGGTACTCTGAGTACTGTGCAGAGTGGAGGCAGGACCTCTTCGTTTTTTCCCAGTTGATTTTGTGGTTCATCAGGGGTGTGTTCTTGCTCCTACTCTGTTCAATGCTTGTATGGACTGGGCGTTGGGCAAGGTCGTGGGGTCCAGCGGCTGTGGGGCATCTGTTGGTAAAGAAAGGTTCACGGATCTTGACTTTGCTGATGATGCTGTGATCTTCACGGAGTCAATGGAGGCTCTGATCGGGCGAGGAGTCTAAGTGTCTGGGCTTGCGAGTGTCTTGGATAAAAACCAAGATCCAGGCCTTTAATGACCTCTTGGGCACAGCCATTAGCAGTGTGTCTGTTTGCAGAGAGAGAGTGGACCTTGTTGAGAGGTTTATTTACCTTGGTAGTGACATTCATGTCTCTGGTGACTCATCCTATGAAGTCAGTAGATGGATTGGGAGAGCATGGGGGTCATGAGGTCGCTGGAAAGGGGTGTGTGGCGCTCCTGATATCTATGCAAAAGGACAAAGGTCCAAGTCTTTAGAGTCCTGGTGCTTCCTGTCTTGCTATATGGTTGTGAGACATGGACACTATTGAGTGACCTGAGATGAAGACTGGACTCCTTTGGCACTGTGTCTCTCCAGAAAATCCTTGGGTACCGTTGGTTTGACTTTGTGTCGAATGAGCGGTTGCTCATGGGGTCCTGAATGAAGCACATTACCTGAATTGTGAGGGAGCGTCAGTTATGGCACTACGGCCATGTGGCGCGTTTCCCCAAGGGTGATCTGGCTCATAAGATCCTCATTGTTGAGGACCCGAGTGGCTGGACCAGGCCAAAGGGTCGCCCACGTAACACCTGGCTGTGGCAGATAGAGGGTCATTTCCGGAGGGTGGGACTGGACCGTGTGTCTGCCTGGGGGTTTGTCAACCGGGATCCCGAGTTGTTTCGTTGTGAAGTGGGTGTGGCAACTACATGCTCGCCAACTTGATTTGACTTATCGTAATGTCATTTCTTTAGTCTTCTTTGAGGTCACAAAGGTGTCTGCAATGAAGCCACCTTAAAAGGCAGAGAAATGTGCCCCAAATATGTGTGTTACAGTATTTCTTTCTCTTTACAAATGCTATAGTAGAAGATGGTCAAATCACCAGGAGTTTGCTTATTTAGTGTTATATTACACAAATTATCATGGCAAAACATAATTCCTGAGTGTTCTGAATAAGCATTAAGTAGGTAGTTTATATGCTCTTTATTTGTGTGAGTAAATGAGATGAAAGTAAAAACAAGGTGCATAGTTTTTCATCTCATCTGTGATGCTAGTGTTTTAAGGTGTTCAGAATACCATATTCTGCTTCAGAAATAGGCGTGATATTTATTGGTTAAACACTGATCTATATGATAGCTAAGGGTGATAAAGATCGCTAGTCTAAACATTTAAAAACATTGCTTGGTATTGTAAAGGCGTAATCTGATTGGAGTAACACATATCCATCCATTTCGATTGTAAATAATAAATGCACATATCATGATGGTATTGTGTTTATTGTTATTTTACCTCCACAGTTTTGGAACCAAATCCTAGAAGCCAATATCTGTACAATTTGCATACTTTCTGTATATATATATTCCCCTTGTTTCTCCAGTATTCCTCCCACATTCCAAGCTTAATTAGTGATTCTAAGTTGGCCCCAGGTAAGTGAGCATGGTAAGCTAGTTCACCCTGCAATGGACTTACTCCTCATCCAGGGTTGGTTCCTGCCTTTACATGTAGTACTACAATTGCCCAATTTCTCTCATAATTGGGTTAAAGGGTTAGTTATCTAATTTCAAATTTTTATTAGGGAGAGGTTGGTTATATGAAAAAGGAAGCTTTAGTATAGGAAATATGTTTAAATTTAATATAAACTATTTTTAGATTGTTGTTGGAACAGAAATGTCTTTTTATGCTAGTTCAATATAAAAATAGTGGAAGGCTAAAACAAAAATTGAGAACGTTTAGCTCAGAACATCACTGCAATCTTTTTTGAGACCCACAGTTTAATTTAATCTGTACCTCAGTTGTTCTGAATCTATGTACTTTTACAAAAATACATTATATTAGACTAAAATATGCAACATACTTATTTGCAATGTTTGAACAGTAGCCATTTTCCAACCTTTGTGTTGCAGCAACACAACAGCATTTGATAACAACCTATTAGTTACTTGTATATTTCTTCTTTATCAGCAGAATTCTTCTTTCATAATCTTAAATATTTGAAATATTTTGTCTCAAGCATAGCTTGACACTGTTTAGTCTAGTTTAGTACCACAAATGTAAAATAGATACAGTAAAATCAGTTACCTCATAAACAAAATAAGTAGATGTCTTTTAAAATTAAAAGAAAAAGAAAAAGAAATCTTTGTAATTTAATAAACTTCCATAATGATAGTAAACACTGACCTTACGTAATGCTGAGAATATTTAGAGCAGTAAAAAACAAAACAAACTCTAGCTAAAAGTTGATGATATTGAAACTATGACTGTTTAAAAGGATAAAAATGAGAATAAATGATGAACTATAGAGCTATAGAACTATACATAAGAAAATAAATGAAAAGCAGCTAAAGAAGAGAAATTTAAAAGAGAAGTTAACAGACTGGTTATATCGATGGTTTCAAGAAAACATCCAGAATTTGTAAGGTGGGTACTGTGTACTGTGTTCCCACCTTTGCACAAGCCTACCTAGAAATTTTATTTAGAGGCTAATTTTTCTTTCTTACTGAAATTTAGTGAGTGTTTTTGTTTTTATGAATTTGTTTAATATCATATTATAAATTGAGGTACTTAGTTAATCTGTTCTGGGGCTAGTTTAAAGCCATTCTTTATGCACTGCAAGGTAGGGTCATTTCAAACTGTGGAAGAAACGTTTTGATGAGTAAAGAATTCAGAAACTACTAAAAAAATAGCTTTTATAATTTGTACAAGTGACATAACACTAATATTAACATTATGATTTATGCAAACAGTAGTGATGATGAAAACTTGAAGTGCGAAAATGCACTTTGAAAGGAATCAAGTAATTTCCAAGAGATATTGTTCAGTAAGCTAGCGGCAACAGCTGCTGTCAAACAGGATGTGAGTTATATTAAAAAATAGTAAGGGAGAAGTAAAATGTCTTCAATAATTCATTGGAACAACATTGCAGAAAACAGGAAATTTAGTCTAAGTTCCTAATGTGTTCCAAATAATGATATACTGTATTATTTACTCAATACAACTCCAGGCACATCTTTTTGCCTGCAAGCTGAGCTCCGTCAAGGTGGGTGATGGGACAGCAGGCTGCTTGCGCTGATCAACGCATTTACAAAACAAAAGACGCTGATGATATAGATGCGAAGGGATTTAACACTAGAATTACCAGAGCCTACGAAAAAACTTATAGATCCGGCCCACCTTAAATCCGTTCGCACATCTCCGCCAGTGTCTTTTGTCCTCTAAATGTGCCGATAAAGACAAGCTGCAAGCAGCCGGCTATTCCATCCCCCCACCGACTTAGTGCCACAAAGTTTTCCGAAATGTACTATACAGTTCTACAGTTCATAAGACAAAAAATTACAAATATCATGTATACCTATGTCTCTGTTTTTTTTTTTTTTGACATCATAGACCATAAGGTGCATACTAATTTAGCGTGAGCTGGAACACTCAATAAAACTGAATAAAAAAAATCAAGTGACAGTGAGATACGAAGAAGGCAGATTCGCCAGCATTTGTGTGTCAGCTTTAATCCCTCCAGATGAGAGAATGTCCAGTTTTATTGTCTCAAAACACCACTCACATCTCCAGTTAATCCCAGTTTCAAATAAAAACTAACAGCGTCAGATCCCTGGGTGTAGTATGTATCGTGATCGTGATTTAGTGAGAATAAAAGTGAAAAAAAACTGTAACTTTTACAAGTCCTATAAATGTACATCGTGTGTTACAGACGCAAACCAAGTGTATGTGTGTACTGTATAATATTAACAACTAGCAAATACCCGCTTAAGCATTTCATTCTTATAGTGCTCCTGTGTAGTATAATTATCTCCTGTACCGTCATCAGTCCACACCTTGAACCTGTCCCAGTCATTCAATACATAAGACACAATGTTCCTCCAAATATCAAGAGTGAGCCTGATATGGCGTGCAATATGTAACAAAGAGAATGGAAAAGGTAGGTGGTATCTCCGGGCATGGAAACCACTCGGTAAGTGATAGTTCTTTGATCGATTAGTGATCATCTCGATAGACATGGTAATGGGGGTGAATGATAAAGGAAATGGGTACCTGAGCAATTTAAAGTAAGTGTAAAATACCTATACAATAACTATAATTGTAATAAACAAACAATAAAACAGCGGAGAAGCCGTGGTTTAAACAAAAAGGCTGTAGTTATCAGTAGGGAGACGTGAATCCCGAGGCGAAGCAAGGAAGGGAATGTAGAGACTGGCGCGACAGACGGCCTTATATAGGCAGGCAGCCAAAAGCGTGGGAGGCGTTGGGATGGGGATCCAATGCCGCCTCACACGGTGACCGAGCTGCAGGCTATGGACGTATATATGTACCTAAGTAGGATTCAGTTAGCGTTGGGAACCCGTGTACCAAATTTCTTGAAGATGGGCCCATAAATAACAAAGACTGTTGAAAAGTTCAATATGGCGGCCGACAATGGCATCATACCACTAAAATAAGTACATACATTGGTTTCGGTTAGCTCAGGGAAGGCACCTACCAAATTTCGTGAAGATGGGGCCATAAATAAGAAAGTTCAACATGGCGGACGTTGTTGACCGTTACGCATAGAATTTGAAATGAAATCTGATTAATTGTTGTAAGTAAGCTGTAAGAAATGGGCCTGCCAAATTTCGGCTTTCTACCTACAAGGGAAGTTGGAGAATTAGTGACGTTGGAATGTTCAATATGGTGGCTAAAAGCGAAATAAGTACGTACATCGGTTTTGGTTAGCGCAGGGAAGCCACCTATCAAATTTCGTGAAGATGGGGCCATAAATAAGAAAGTTCAACATGGCGGACGTTGTCGACCGTTATTGACCGTTATGACCGTTACGTGTAGAATTTCGAAATGAAACCTTCTTAACTTTTGTAAGTAAGCTGTAAGGAATAAGCCTGCCAAATTTCAGCTTTCTACCTACATGAGAAGTTGGAGAATTAGTGATGAGTTAGTCAGTGAGGGCTTTGCCTTTTATTATTATAGATAAGAGCAGCTCACTACTGAAAACGGCAAACATAGGAGAAAGTGCAAATTGAACCAGGGACTCTTGATTACAAGTCAGCCAATCTTACTGCTATGCCACAGAAGCTGTTGTCTTTTTCTTGAACCTTTTCTGAAAGTGTTTATTTGATCTTTGGACTTCAGGCTTCACACATTATATAGTTTACTAGCAGAATACCCGCGCTTCGCAGCGGAGAAGTAGTGTGTTAAAGAAGTTATGCAATTATCTAATCAACCAATCACATGGCAGTTGCTTCAAAAAAAGTTGCTAAGAAAAGGAAACATTTTAAAAATAACGTAACATGATTCTGCGTTAACCACATATTTTTTCATACGTCTCAAACCAAGGGGATGTGAGGGTAAAATGAATCGGGAAGCGCGCTTACATACTCAGTGCATCCCCTCTCGGGAATCGAACCTCGGATGTCGCCGCTAGAGGCGAAGCCTCTACAATTGCGCCACAGCGTGTGGCTTGTCTATTTGAGAGTATGTAGATCGGGTATATATATACATATATATATATATATATATATATACCCGCGCTATCGCAGTGGAGAAGTAGTGTGTTAAAGAAGTTATGAAAAAGAAAAGGGAACATTTTTAAAAATAACGTAACATGATTGGCAATATACAGTAATTGTTATTGAGTGTTGCTGTCATCAAGGATTTGATTATCATTATTTCTTTCAATCAGGTTCGTATTTGTAGGATGTGTTTTGTTCAAGTTACATTCCGTGTTTGCCAATCATTGTAAAGATAACAGGTTTCATTCATCGATTCGTTTCTTACTGCATCAATAAACAGCTCGTCTTCTTCTTTATCTGAGACCTGACACACTGCATGCACGGGTTTTTTTTTTTTACAGTGTCTTCCTTTAGCGGGACATTGACTTTTTCCACCGTGTGCTTTGTTTCCGCAGTAGCTGCACTTATGAATATGCTTGTATGTATCAGACGCTTCATATTTTTTTGCTGCCTTCTCAATTGTGTAATTCGGTTTTTGTTCAGCACTCTTTGGAACCGCTGCTTTTTGTTCGCGCACTGCGTCAGTTCACATGAGCTGCTCGGTGTACATGCATTGAAGTTTCCCAACACTCATGAATATGATTGTATATGTCACTCGCTCGCTTCTTATTGTTTCACTGCTTTCTCAATTATATAATGCATGTTTTCTTCAGCACTTTTTGGAGCTCTTCCTGGTTTTCTACGCACTGTGTTGACAGTCAGTTCACTCCCCCAACGGCTTTCGAGCTCAAGTCCATTACAGTAAATGGAGAAAAATAGCTTCCAGTTATGATCATTACGCGTAGAATTTCGAAATGAATGCCCAACTTTTGTAAGGAAGCTGTAAGGAATGAACCTGCCAAATTTTAGGCTTCTACCTACACGGGAAGTAGGAGAATTAGTGATGAGTCAGTGAGTGAGTGAGTGAGTGAGGGCTTTGCCTTTTATTAGTATAGATGCCAACATTTTGTCATTTACTACTAAAATATGAAAAACGTTTCTGTTTTAACAATGTGTTTACACAGATTATTGTAGAAACGGAACATATATGAAATGCATGTGTTCCAAATAACAATCTATTATTTCCACTCTTAAACTCCAGCACTGTACTCCCAGATAATCAATCAAGGCATGAGCTGGGAGAAGTTCGTGCACGTTCTAAGTCGGTGGGGGGATGGAATAGCCGGCTGCCTGCAGCTTGTCTTTATCGGCACATTTAGAGGACAAAAGAAGCTGGCGGAGATGTGTGAACAGATTTAAGGTGGGCCGGATCTACAAGTTTTTTCGCAGACTCTGGCAATTCTAGTGTTAAGGTGAGCCGGGATTACAAGTTTTTTTTATAGGCTTCAGGAATTCTAGTGTTAATGGCAAGGTGACTGTCTCCAGTTATGAAGACTATTATGTTCAGCTGTAATCAAAGCTTAAACGTACCACTTATCGATTGAGCAGTCAAGCTCAAAAACGAGACTGGGCTCTCATCAGTGCTCCAGATATCACTTCTAAGCCTTCTAGAGGATGCTTACCTCTCAGGGGGGTTTGAGATTTGACAAAGTGTACACTTCAGGTAACACTACTTCTGAAAAGAATATTCTTACTTGGCAGAGTATATTTTGCATCCAAGTGCTGAATTAAATTACAGGATCCCAGGCATTCTACTATTGAAAATGTTTGGTTATTTTAAACGATGAACTCCTTTATTTTATGGTCTTTGACTTTTTTCACTTTTTCGGTCAAATATTTGTTTCTTTACAAACTGTGCCATTATTAATGGCTGAAACAGATATGGTTCTTTAAGGGTTTTACTACTTTGATTTTGATACTTTCACTACATTGTTGAAAGTCAGAGCACACAGCTGAGTGATGTACCCAATACCCTTTCGTCATGTCAAGAGTAGTCAAGTATCGAGCCGCACCCAGCCGCTCAAGTAGGTCGTCAATGCGGGGCATCGGGTAGGCGTCGAACTTGGAGACCTGATTCAGAAGTCTAAAGTCATTACAGAACCTCCAAGAGCCGTCTGGCTTGGAAACGAGGACGATAGGACTGGACCAAGGACTATGGCTTTCCTCAATAGTGTCCATATCCAACATCCGTTGCACCTCCAGTTCCATTTTGGCACGTTTTGCCTCCGGGAATCTATAGGGCTTCTCCCGGACGATTACTCCGGGGTCCGTGACTATATCGCGCGCAATCAGCGAGGTCCGGCCCGGTGACTCGCTCACTACTTCGGGGACGGCCTGGATTGCCTGGGTTAACTCCTGCCACTGTAAGGGTGTCAGCTCGTCACCGAGGTTAAGGGCAGACGTGCTAGCGAATAGGGAGAGGGATCTACGAGTGTCGGGAGACTCCTCCCTGTCCTTCCAAGGTTTTAACAAATTGACATGGTAGATCCTCTCGCTCGGCCGATGATTTGGTTGTTAAACTAAATAGTCGACGAGCCCCTTACTTTCCTTAACCTTGTATGGCCCCTGCCAGTGAGCTAGCAATTTGGAATGGGAGGTAGGAACGAGCACCATCACTCGATCCCCCGGGCAGAACTCTCGGAGGAAGGAGTTGCGGTTGTAACACCGGGCCTGCGCTGCCTGCGCACGAGTCACGTGGTCGTTTAGGAGTGGCCTGATTTTAGCTAGTCTGTCACGCAGTTGCGCCACATACTCCAATATATTAGAGGAGGGAAGGGCCTCAGCCTCCCAGCCCTCTTTTAGTATGTCTAAAAGTCCTTGAGGTTGTCGCCCGTAAGATAATTCAAAAGGGGAGAAGCCCGTAGAGGCCTGGGGCACTTCCCGGTATGCAAAAAGCACGAGCGGTAGGAGCTGGTCCCAATTCCTGCCATTGGCGTTGACTATCTTGCGGAGCATCTGTTTAAGCATCTGATTAAATCACTCTACCAGGCCGTCTGTTTGAGGGTGGTAGACAGACGTCTTCAGGTGCTTTATTCGCAGTAATCTAGCAACCTCCCTGGTCCGTGAGGACTTCTTTGGGATGCCCACTCTAGAATATAGGTTGACTAATTCCCGTGCGATATTTTTGCGTTAGCGGAGCACAGGGGAACCGCCTCTGGGTATCAGGTAGCGTAATCCACCATGACCAATATGTACCTATGGCCACGGTTTGAGGGTTCCAGGGGGCCTACTAAGTCCACCCCTATTCTATCAAAAGGGATGTCTATCAGGGGTATTGGGACGAGAGGAGCGCGGTCCCTCCTAGGAATCTGGTGAATCTGACATTCCGGACAGGATTGACAGAAGCGCCGGACCTCCTCGTTGATCTCGGGCCAGTAAAAGCGGAGTTTGAACCTCTCCAAAGTTTTTTCGGCCCCGAGGTGGGCACCTAGGAGGTGAGCGTGAGCTAGTTCACATACCTCCCGCCGGAAGGTACGCGGCACTAGCAACAATTTCTGCACCTCGCCTCGTGGGTTGCCACCCGATACAGCAGATCATTCTCCAGAACAAAGAAGGGCTCGCATGGCATGGAACCGTCAGCTTGTGAGCTGCCTGGAAGAACAATCGCATTCCGGGCAAACCGCAGGGAATCGTCATTCCACTGCTCCCTTTTAAATGAGGAAGGCGTGGACAGAAATTGATGGTCCAAGTTGCTCAGCGGGTCTGGTAAGCGGGTTAGCGGAAGCGTTCCCTGGCTTGTCCCTTCTCCGGCGGATACTTCTGGGTCAGGGTCCGTCGCTGAGGAAGCATCCCCCGATGTGCCTGCACCATTAGGGCCTGCCCCAGAGCACGGCGTGGAGACAGCGGGAAGGGCGCCTCGTCCCCTCATCACCAGACCCAGAGAGGCCCCGGAAGCGGTGTGTGTCTTACCGCAGTTTCTGTGTGACCAATCTTGTCCCAAAATCTCTGGATAGGGGGGTTCGGGCAACGCAGCGACCACCAAATTAGACAACTGACCCTTCCAGGAGATGTAACAGCAAGTGACTTGCAAATGTTGCTTAAGCTACTGTCGCGGTAATACATAATGGCGAGCGACAATGTTAATGTTGCTGCTGGAGTCAAACAGAGCCACCACCGAGTGCCCATTCAATAACACCACTCCCGTGTTTGACTTGCCAGCGGGTGCGACGGAGTACAGTACCTTTCCGCGGTGGCCCAGGTGCAGTCCATCAGTTCCAAGGTGGCGTTGAGGGGACAGGTCGGCAGTAGTACTTGTAACAGCGCGGGGAGGCCGGCTTTTCTTTGGGCCTTTGCGGCGCTTTCGCAGCGCGTCGAGAGGGCTCGGGGGTGACTGCCCGTCCCTGTCGGTTCCTACGAGCGTGCCTTTCCGACCCCCCCGGCTTGGTAGACCGCGAGCTGACTTCAGGACTTCCAGGAGGCCTGTCATATCCTTATAGGAGTGGCGCCGGACCTGCTGGGCGAGGGAGCTTGGCATGGCATTCACCAGGCCCTCACAGGCCACCTGCTCCACGACCTTCCGGGCCTGGGGACCCTCGGGCCGTAGCCAGCGTCCCATCTTCTCCCAGAAGTCAAAGGCCGGTGCTCGGGCCGGCTTCTCCGGGTCGAACTGCCAGCTCCGCCATTCGGTCGCTTGCTGGCCCGGCGTGATGCTGTAGCGTGCCAGGATCTCCTGTTTTAGGAGGTCGTAACTCCCGGCCTCCTCCGAGGGGAGGTCGTAATAAGCCCGCTTCGCGGGTCACTTCAGGTAGGGCGCCAGAATGGACGCCCACTCGGACCGCTGCCAGTCGTTCCGGGTGGCCGTCCGTTCGAATATGCCCAGGTAAGATTCAGTGTCGCCCGCCTCTGTCCTAGGCACCAGAGGCGGGGGCGTTGGATGAGGCGGATCGGGTCTTACCCTCCGGGCTTCTGCCAACCTGGCCTTCGTTTCCTCCAACTCCCGGGTGGTATCGGCTTGCGCTTGCTGCAGGGCCAGGATCTGGGCGTTCATCCCCTGCAGCACTGTGTTGAGGTCTTGTCCTTCTGTCATTTTACTCGGACTTGGATCCTGCTGGCTACGCCACTGTAAAAGATGCAACAATAGGCAGCATAAAGGTTTGAGGTTTTCCGGCCCTGTATATTGTAAACAATCCACAAGTCAAAAAAAAACTCTGGTCAAACACAAACTCAAATAATTCATATGCGCGATGCCATTAGAGGCGTCGGCGGCCATTTTATAAAGGAGGAGCCGGAAGTGGAGGAATGCTGGGAAGGAACCGTGAGGGAGGATGGGACTGATGACGTCAGGAAAGATGGCGGAGGAAGGGCGGAAGTAAACGTACTGCGGGAAGGCTTATGATGGCGGAGCCTCTTTTTTCCTGGAAGAAATCAAAGGAGAAAGGTTAGTACCCTGCCACTCCCTGCTGGCTTAACGCCTTACTGAAGCGGTTTAAGGTCCGTCCATGTCTCCTAATCGCGTATGCGTGACAATATATATATATATATATATACTAGCAGAATACCAAGGCTCGCAGAGGAGAAGTAGTGTGTTAAAGAAATTATGAAAAGAAAAGCAAACATTTTAAAAATAACGTAAGATGATTGTTACTGTAATTGTTTTGTCATTGATATGAGTGTTGTTGTCATATCTATCTATTTATATTATATATATATATATATATATATATATATATATATATATATATATATATATATATATAGCAAAATACCTGCAATTGGCAGCGAGAAGTAAAAAGAAAAGGAAACATTTTAATAATAACGTAACATGATTGACAATGTAATTGTTTTGTCATGAGTGTTGCTGGCATATATATATATATATATATATATATATATATATATATATATATATATATATATATATATATATATATACACACACACATATACACACATACATATATAAACATATACATATATACACACACACATATATATACATACTGTATATACAACATATACATATCTACATATATACTGTATATACACATATATATACAAATCTACATATATATATCTACATATATATATTAGGTGGGACTCGATTAAAAAATTAATCCAATTAATTAGAGGCTGTGTAAGAATTAATCTTGATTAATCGTATGTAATCGCACACGTAAATTTGCCCCAAATCGCAAATGTTTTTTTTTTAATTTAAAACGGTTTTAGTGGGCTTACAGAATCAAATAATAGACATGGACATGAATATTGTAAACTGAAGCTGTTTTAATTTCTGAAAAAAGCTTTTAAACTGCATTTGAATTCAAAACAGAAACAAAAATATCATCCCTGGTTAAAATTGGGCAGACTTAAAAATAAAGTGGTAGTTTAAGTACTTTAAGTACATTTTCAGAATAGTATTGTCTTTAAATAATAATAACCAAAATTTCAACATAAAGTGCAGTTTTCTTCTTAAAAAATAAGTCAGAAACATAAAAGGTAATTTGACCAGCTTACTCTTTAAACTCTGAGTAACATTAGCCAAAATTATTTTGTACATTAGGCTAAAACAGTGTGATCATTGAACATTTTGTAATTAGATGTATTTAGAATTACTAACGGTCACGGAAGTCCAATGATCCCCAGTAAGAGCCACAAAGTCCGCTTTCTGTAATGCATCTAATTTTGCTTGCTTTTCAGTGTGCACAAAACCATGCTTTTATCAAGGCTTCGCTGGTAGTCGAAATGATCAGTCGTAGGAACGCGCTTTATTCCGACTCTAACATTTTTGTAGCTGTGATGTGTGCATCAGTGTAATGGATGTACCAGGAAATCATGCATTGACAAAAGTTCCCGCTTGCTTGGAATTGAAAGTGTGATTAAATGCGTATTTTTAACGCTTATGGAGTACATGCATCGAAGCTTCTCAGCTGTGCTTGTGCTAAGAAAGGGAAAATTTTAAAAATAACGTAACATGATTCTGCTAACCTAATATTTTTCATACGCCCCAAACCAAGGAGATGCGAAGGTAAAATGAATCAGGTAGCGCAGACATAGTCAGTACACCCTCTCGAATCAACCTCGAATGTCGGCGTTAGAGGCTTAAGACTCTACAATTAGCCACAGCGTGTGGCTTGTCTATGCTAAAGTATGTATTGTAGATCGGGTATATATATACATATATATATATATATACCCGTACGCAGTGGAGAAGTAGAAGTTATGAAAAGAAAAGGGAACATTTTAAAAATAACGTAACATGATTGTCAATATACAGTAATTGTTTTGTGAGTGTTATTGAATGTTGCTGTCATCAAGGATTTGATTATCATTATTTCTTTCAATCAGGCTCGTATTTGTAGGATGTGTTCAAGTTACATTCCGTGTTTGTCAATCGCTGTAAAGATAAGAGGTTTCATTCATCGATTAGTTCCTTACTGCATCAATAAACAGCTCGCCTTCCTTTTATCTGAGATGTGACAAACTGCATGCACGTTTTTTTACACTGTCTTCCTTTAGCAGGACATTCACTTTTTCCACCGTGTGCTTTGTTTCCGCAGTAGCTGCACTTATGAATATGATTGTATGTATAAGACGCCTTATATTTTTTTGCTGCCTTCTCAATTGTGTAATTCGGTTTTGTTCAGCACTCTTTGGAACTGTTGCTTTTGTCTGCGCATTGCGCCAGTTCACGGAGCCGCTTGGTGTTCTTGCATCGAAGGTTCCCAGCTGTACTGGTGCCATCTCGTAATGTCAGCTAAGACCCGCACTTAAAAGTTTCTCTCGCAGTTTCAATGAGTTTGTGCCAAACACCACCCTGACCATCTCATCTTCCTCTGCATAAGCACAGTCCTTCACCCGTGAACATTTACCGCAGTGTTTGTATTGGATTGCCGCTGATGGACGGCCTTATATGGGCAGGCACTAAATTACAAACGCTAGTGGCAGCCTGTCTATGAACTTAATTTAATATAAACTTACGGTTCACGCCGTGCTTTGTTTCCGCAGTAGCTGTACTTATGAATATGCTTGTATGCATCATTTGCTTCATAATGTTTTTCTGCCTTCTCAATTGTGAAATGGCGTTTTGTGCTCATCTCTGTTTGGAGTTCTTCCTTGTTCTCTACGTACTTACGTAGGAGGCGTGATGATGTCACACGAAACTCCCCCACGCCATCTCCAACTCAAGACTCCATTACATTATATGGGGAAAAATAGCTTCCAGTTATGACCCTTATGCGTAGAATTTCGAAATGAAACCTGCCCAACTTTTGTAAGTAAGCTGTAAGGAATAAGCCTGCCAAATTTCAGCCTTCTACCTACACGGGAAGTTGGAGAATTAGTGATGAGTCAGTGAGTCAGTGAGTGAGTGAGTGAGGGCTTTGCCTTTTATTAGTATTGATATATACACTGCTCACAAAAATTAAAGGAACACTTTAAAGAAACACATTAGATACATCAGATCTCAATATGAAGTTGGATATCTATACAAATAACGACAGGGCAATGTCTTAGGAACAAAAGGATGCCAAGTCTTTTAATGGAAATAAAAGTTTTCTGCCTACAGAGGGTTCAATTGTGTAGACACCCTAAAATTAGAGTGAAATGAAGATGTGGCAGGCTAGTCCATTTTTCAAAAACTTAATTTCTGCTACTCAAAATGCTTTTCAGTATCTTGTGTGGCCCCACGAGCTTGTATGCATGCTTGACAACGCCGGGCATTCTCCTAATGAGATGACGGATGGTGTCTTGTGGCATTTCCTCCCAGATCTGTATGAGGGCATCCCTAAGCTGTTGTACAGTCTGAGGAGCAACCTGGCGGCGCTAATGGACTGAAACATAATGTCCCACAGATGTTCTATTGGGTTTAAGTCACGGGATCGTGAAGGCCATTCAATTGTTTCAATTCCTTCATCCTCCAGGTACTGCCTGCATACTCTTGCCACATGAGGCCGGGCGTTGTCGCGCATTAGGAGGAAATCAGGACCTACTGCACCAGCGTAGAGTCTGACAATGGGTCCAAGGATTTCATCCTGATACCTAATGGCAGTCAAGATGCCGTTGTCTAGCCTGTAAAGGTCTGTGAGTCGCCCATGGATATGCCTCCAAGATCATCACTGACCCACCACCAAACCAGTCATGCTAAACGATGTTACAGGCAGCATAATATTCTCCACGGCTTCTCCTGACCCTTTCACGCCTTTCACATATACTCAGGGTGAACCTGCTCTCATCTGTGAAAAGCAAGGGACGCCAGTGGTGGACCTGCCAATTCTGGTATTCTATGGCAAATGCCAATTGAGCTCCCGGTGCTGTGCAGTGAGCACAGGGCAGTAGACATTTGGGCCCTCAGGCAACCCTCATGAAGTCTGTTTCTGATTGTTTGGTCAGAGACATTCACGCCAGTGGCCTGCTGGAGGTCATTTTGTAGGGTTCTGGCAGTGCTCATCCTGTTCCTCCTTGCCCAAAGGAGCAGATACTGGTCCTGCTGATAGGTTATGGACCTTCTATGGCCCTCTCCAGCTCTCCTAGAGTAACTGCTTGTCTCCTAGAATCTCCTCCATGCCCTTGAGACTGTGCAGGAGACACAGCAAACCTTCTGGCAATGACACGCATTGATGTGCCATCCTGGAGAAGTTGGACTACCTGTGCAACCTCTGTAGGGTCCAGGTATCGCCTCATGCTACCAGTAGTGACACTGACTGTAGCCAAATGCAAAACTAGTGAAGAAACAGTCAGAAAAGATGAGGAGGGTAAAATGTCAGTGGCCTCCACCTGTTAAACCATTCCTGTTTTGGGGTCATCTCATTGTTGCCCTCTAGTGCATCTGTTGTTAATTTCATTAACACCACAGCAGCTGAAACTTATTAACAACCCCTCTGCTACTTAACTGACCAGATTAATATCCCATAAGTTTCATTGACTTTATGCTATACTCTGATTAAAAAGTGTTCCTTTAATTCTTTTGAGCAGTATATATATATATATATATATATATATATATATATATATATATATACTGTATATACATCTAACTACTGTATATCTCTAAATATATTTATATCTATCTATCTATCTATAATATATCTATATCTATATATATATTTCCTTTGGGGTGCGAGCAGCTGTTGCTGGGGGTGCCAGAATCCATCAAGGAAGAAAAATTAAAAACATTATTTATACAAAATCTTAATTTATCTATCCATTCCTAAATTATTAAATGGGCAGGCTATTTCGTATCAGTGCAATACGCTGCTTGTTAAAACGGATGACTTCCGCTCTTATGTGTACGTAGTGTTGCGTGGGCATTATGAACTATCGTATCTGTTCAAGCTCTATTTAAATTTTAAATATAATTAATTTTTATTTAGTCGACAGAAATATCTTTGGTAGGAATGTAAGTTAAATTTAGTCATAATTGCATAAATTTTTCTTCACCATAGAAATTTAAAGACTAAATTCAACTTCCATTCCTACCAAAGATATTTCTGTCGACTAACCCTAACCCTAACCCTACTTATATCCAAATAGAACTTGAAAAGATATATTTTTTCGAATCTGAGTGCGCATTTTAGATCGACTTAACGCGCACTACATTGAGCCCCGTGCTATTGTGCTCTGGCCTGCCTGCCTCAATAAGTGACGCCGCTCTTACTTTTTACTTTTCATTTAATCACGGGCCTCTCTACAGTTTTGTTTATTTTCGGGTTGTAATGTTCATTAAATTTACGTATCATCTGGTCCATTGGCGGACCGTGCATCTCACACCTAGGCCTTCAGTACTGCTCCTGTCTGAATCAACCCGCCCCTCAAAAACTAATTTATGATTATAAAAACCATCTTAATATGCAGAAATACAGTATAAAGAGTCGCTGCATCGCACACAGAATCACAACATTTTACTCACCAAAAATTCGTATTATTTGTAAACAAAATCCATCCTCCTCTCTTTCCTCAAAAACAGTTCAATCACTCTGTCGTACGGATTATCCATGCACCTCAGTTCCATCAAAAAGTCCCTTTCTATCATCATCGAAGCTAATGCTGAAAAACGAACCTGCGGCTTCTATCCAATCAATGGGTCTGAATATGGTGATGTTGCCATACACCTGCTAGAGGGCCGTACTGACACCAACTCAAAATCTGATTATTTGAAGCAACAGGTTAATCGACATTTATTCTGTGTTAGAGTGCCTGCACAACAGATTGTAAAGTCCTCTCTGCCTGGCAACAAATGATGGCTGAAATGTGATTGGTTAAATGCTTTAATACGAAAATACATGCCTGGAAGCTGCACAACCATCGGAAAAGCTATGAAAGGAAGCAGACAGACTATTTGGAATTAATTATATTTTGTCCATGAATACTTATTAATTAACATCAGTTTGTAATTTTTTTACTTATGAAAATGCTAAGCACAGTCCTTCACCCGCGAATATTTACCTTATATGGGCAGGCACTCAATTACGTGGGAGGCGTGATGATGCGACACGCAACTCTGCCTCCCACGGCCATCGAGCTGCAGTCTATTACAGTATATGGACGAAAAAATAGGTTCCAGTTATGACCATTACGCGTAGAATTACGAAATGAAACCTGCCCAACTTTTGTAAGTAAGTTTTAAGGAATGAGCCAGCCAAATTTCAGCCTTCTACCTAGACGGGAAGTTTTAGAATTAGTGATGAGTGAGTGAGTCAGTGAGGGCTTTGCCTTTTATTAGTATAGATTGTAAGTCTCTAAAGATAAGTCTGGTGATAAGGTCAGATGGCCAGGAAAACAAAAAGAAACAAAAAAAAGAATTCCAGTCAAGCTGGCCAAAAAAAAAAAAAAAAAAAACTACAGGAGTTCCAAGGCCAAAACGCTGCCCAGCCTGGGCATTCCAACTAACATAAATGTGCTTACAACATTCCTCATTGTTTCCAGGCTTCGTCTGAGAGGATTCAATGTATTCGGTCTTGTGGACAGGAGGGGCAGCCACCTACATTCCAGCATCAAAGGTGGCTGCAAAGTACCTTGGTCAGGTGGTGGTGGTGCAAAATGGAAAAGAACCAGAAAAAGAAAACAGAGAAAATTAGAGATTAGCAAAGATTGCAAATCCCTGAAGAATGTCAATACTTTTTTAGTCTATTAAGATTTCAACTAAAACGTAGATACAAAAAAGTGAAATTAAAACAAAAGCATTTTTACTTATTTTTTAAAATGTTCCACAGTATTAGCCCAATGTATCTCTGTTGGTAAAGTATTCCAGATTTTTGGTACATAACAACAAAAAGCTGCTTTACTACTTCTTTTAAGCTTGGCTGTTGGAATTATAATCAGACCACTATTAGACGATCTAAGGGTATGACTTGGAGTGTACGGGGACAGGCACTATAGGAAGAGGCAAGATTATGTAAGGCTTTACACACCATTAGTAGTATTTTAAAATTAATTCTAATTGACATGGGTTACTGATGTAAAAGTGTTAAAACAGGTGAGATGTGCTCAGATATTCTTTATCTAGTTAAGATTCTTGATTCTGCATTCTGCACTAATTGCAAGTTGGTGTCTTTCTTAGGTAGTCCTGTTATGAGTATATTGCAGTAATCTAGTCAACTGGAAACAAAAATGTGAATTAAATTCTCAGCATTTTGCAGTGTTATAAGTGGTTGAACTTTTACAATGTTTCTTAAGAGAAAAAATACACTCTTGGTAATCTGGTCCATGATTACACCTAAATTCTTTACCTCTACCTTGATCCCTTAGCATGAAAGTTTATTTCTATTAACCTCACTAAGCTCATTTTTGCCAACCACTAAGATTTCAGTTTGAAAATGTTACTACTCATCCATTTGGAAATACTGCTAAGACATTGCATCACAAAGCCAACAGCATCAGGTTCTTCAGGTACTATAGATAAATAAAGGTGTCTGTCATCTGCATAGCTGTGGTAGAATGTCAGAATAGATCCTTGTGCTTCACCATATACAATATCATGGACCTCTAAAGTACAATCACCACAACAAATAAAGATTTTTTTTTAACTGTTCAATAGGATTGAAACCAATTTAAGACACTACTGGAGAAGTCCTCATTTTGGCTAAGGCGATTTATAAGAATACTATGGTCTATGGTGTCAAATGCTGCACTTATATCTAAGTGAACGAGAACAGATATATGGCCTCTATTAACCCATAAGTCATTTACTAATTTAACCAGAGCTGTTTCTATAATATGATTTGTTCTAAAACCTGACTTGAACTTGTCTGGAATAGAATGTTTATTCAAGTAATCATTTAACTGCTTAAAAACTGCCTTTTTCTAGAATTTTATTTATGAAAGGGAGGATAGATGTAGGTCTGAAGTGACGGTGGAGTCTAGATTATTTTTCTTGAGCAGGGGTTTAACAACTACACTCTTTAGACAGTGTGGGAAAACCCCCGCATCTAATGATGAGTTCACTATGTCAAGCACACTAACAATAAGAACATTCGAGGATGCAAATGGAAGGTTTCACTTGAGAAATTATTCTATGCAGTTCAGGTAGATCTATTTTAGTGAAGAAATTTAACTTGCTTTAAAGGAAGGTTAACTTTGGGTGGGTGCATTATTTCTAATGTACGTAAGTTCAGTGTTTATTTTGTGTTTAAATAATATGGCACATGTCTCGCAAGTTTTGTTAGTGGTATTTGGATGCATTCTACTGAATAAGCTGGGTGCAGAAGATGATCAATAGTTGAAGATAAAACTCTTGGTTTTTCTTAGCAATGTCTTCAATATTTCATAGTGGACTGTTAGTTTAATTTTACTCTATTTATGCTAAGCTCTCAGGCATTTTCTCATCAGGCACCCTTTGGGTCTTCCAAGATATTTCAGGTGCTGAAGGATTTCTTAACATTTTTAGGGGCCATGGTGACAGCTGCAACCCTTACCTTAGCATTCAAATTTTTCTCCTTGTGGGTTACATTGCTAGTTGTATTAGGGTAAGAACTACATTCAGTCCTGTTTTTTAGAATATTAGCAAACTTCAAGACTGCAGATGAATCAAATTAATGTTTTATATAACAATACTGTTCTAATTAGTTGTAGTTACCAGTATTTCTAAATCAAATAATATGCAGAAATAGTCAGTTATACCAATGTCCATGAACTGTGTCACATCAACTTTTAATTGTTTTGAAATGACTAAATCCAGTATGTGTCCTTCCTTATTTGTAGGCTGGCTGATGTGCTGACTAAGATCAATATAGTATGTCCATGAATTCTCTTGCTTTTGAGTCACACTTCAATTTCTACATTAAAATTGAAATTGCCTACAATTCGGAACATGTCATTAGTTATTATTATAGATACTAAATCTGAGAATTCCTCAATAAAAGACATACTGTATTTTGGAGATCTATAAATGGTCAATAAGAAAGACTCCTTGAATAACCAAGGCAAGATACTCAAAAGACGTGAAAGTACCAAAACTGAGATCTTTACAGTTTAATTGGCTCAAGAAAATATTTGCTAAGCCTTCGAAGAAAATTGTAATTTGTAGGTTCTACTTCAATTGACACTGTCACACCATCATAGCTGAAGTACGTTTCACTCAATGTAACATATCTATTTTGCTATCACTGATAAGATCGTTAATATAAAAAGTCTATGAGAGCAAGCATAATGTGCTGAAATTTGAATCTACGCATAGTTTCTTTAGTTATTTACTGTTGTATTGCTAGGTAATGCATACCTGTACTTTCTTAAGTTGGTCTTGCCTTTTAAGATGGCAGTGTTGCAGCACTGTACAAATACATTCCATTTTCGGTGCAACATTGCCAATCATGCCTTAAAAATCTAAACTGTTTTTGCTTTATTTTTGTTAATAAATAATTGTATTGAATGGGTCATCCTTGGTAATATTGTGCTCTGAAGGATAGATCTTTTAATGTTTATATTCCATTCTACTTTTTAATTTGAAGTTTTCAAAGACAAGATTTGCTATTAAAGCAAATGTTTATATTGTGTAATTTTCAGGTAACAGTAGTTGTTATGTGCAGATACCTATTTCATATTCATTAGTGCTTTTGATACAAAACATTTTTGGCATTATGATACATGACACTAGCAAGCAATGTTCTTTTTTTAGTTTTATGATGTAGGAGCAACACACATTGCACCTTAGAATGTTGACATTTATTATGTTAGGCTTTCTGACAGAAAAATAAAATTCACTAATGGAAGCGGAGTTGGAAAGGGCACATATGCTGTTTTTGGTAAGTTACTTATCATAAAAAGTCAATGCAGCTTATTTAAAAATGCAATTTTGCCAAACCTGAGAAAATTATAAACTGTATTATATATAGTTCCAGTTGCTGCTGTGGATGTTTAAATGTAATATATCAAAAGATCTGGACATTTACTTCAATTTTAAATTGTGACCCTTACACCCAAGTGTCTAATATGACAAGCTCCAAAAAGCATCATTCAGGGATTGTCATTATTCTTTTATAACTCTTTCCCCCCAATTTACTTCATAATTCTTTACCTCTAAACCCTTTAAAATGGTTACAGTTAGGAATTGCCCTGTGGCAGCCATGGCACATCTGCTAAAATTGAGGCCAAACATAGGTTAGGAGCAAATTCTTTTCCTTAAATAGCAGGGGTCTTTCAAAGACCCGTGGGAATGGGTAAAAGTAGAGATTAAAGCAACAAATGCCAGATTCCTGTAGTCATATTTAAATGAAAACTAGCATTTTATTATTACCTGTTCCATTGATGATTAACGTATACTAATTTCCTAAGTGAAAACAAAAGTTTCATATTCTTTGATCTCCCTGCATCTATTTTCTGTGGAACCACGCTTACTGGTTACAGAACATACGTTCTAAATATCCTTTCTGTGCACTTCACAGTGAGGCATTTTACTCCCATGCATGGTTTGTGTCCTCAGTGAACCAGTAGGTTCTATCTCCTGAATTGACTTTAGAGGCCATTGTAATGGTTTGGTCAAAATTAGTAATTTTTGAAAGCAGATATTGGGGAAAGTGGACAGAACAAATCCTATAGTAGGTAGTCTGGATCTCAAGGTGGAGAAATTCTGAATAGGACATTAGAGACAAGGTGATGGAGAATATCTTTTTAGAATGCACGTTTGCATAACATTGAAGGATGAAAGTTTAGATGTCACATGCAACTAGCTTAGGGAATAAAATGCTGCTTAACAGGATTTTTGACAATGAGTTCATATAAAGCAATATAATTAAGGGAAGAAATGGAGAAAGTCTAGTATAGTATATTTGCTTAACTGGCTGCATCTGGTTTTAACAACTATCTAAGGATAACAGTAGAAAAAAAAACAGGTAAATAGCAGTGTTTCTGGGGTGCTGAAAAAGAAACCACTCAGTAACATCCATAGTCTCTATATTCTTAATTTAGAGCCTAAATATGCTTTGTACTCCTAACATTAAATTCATAGAAAAGTAACTTTGATTGATGTGTTGCTGCTTAATGCCTAATGTAAGAATATGTACTTTCCTTTATTTGATTAATAGTTGTTTGCAAAATATAAGAAGTATTAAAAATATGCATTAAAATATAAAATGTGTTATTTTACAGATTATAGAAATGCAAAATATAAAAATGAAAAAGTATAAAAACAATACTTTTGTGAAGGGAACATGCCAGTTGTTAATGCAATTGAAAACTGTATTAACTTCACCTCATTTTGAAATCTGAGAAAATAAGCTCAGCATGGAAAATGCTAAAATTGAAAAAAAATAATAATAATTTTGAAGCCAAACTTTGAATGTGTTGTTTGATGCTAGATTATGTTATTGAAGTAATCTACTCAAGCTTTGCACTGAAAATACTGAAATTTCTAACCTCTGAGAAACTTTCACCTTGGCCCAAAAAGTAATTTGATTAATGATACTTAAGAAGGCTATTGTTCCTTCCAACCATTTTCTAAATATGCTTAAATCTAATTTTTATGATATGTGTGTTAACTTCACACTACAACTCAAATAAGTGATGAAGAGAAACTGTTAATATGATGAATACTTGCTTATCTTTCTTTACATAAAAGAAAGATTGCTTACATGTTCTTAAAAGTAAAACTTCTCTAAAGTTTCTAATAGTCATGGGGCATGTTAGTGTCACAAGATTTTTTTTTTCTTTTTCTAAATGAACTTCACTTTTTTAAATTTGAGTGGTTCTCATAATCATTAAATTTAAAAGGATGTTCATTTACTTAATTCACCTTTATGATATTGGTAAAAGGTGGTACAGGTTGTATTTCGTCGCTAATCTTTTGAACAAAAATATACTGTGTAATAGGCTAATGATTTCTGAACTGGAGATTATTTAAGTGTGAAAGCTGTAGATCAATAGAGCTAAATCATAAACATCATCAGAAAAACAACAGAGTAGACATGTGATATGTTGTGTGCAGTGAATGCTTATCATTGTGTCATCACAATTTTATGACATATAATTTCTGTTTCTGTGGAGTTATTCTTACTGTCTTGCCTTTATATGGCAGTTCCATAAACTGAAGGAAACATCTGGGTGTACACTTTTCCATAATTGCTTGAAGGAGGAAAACATTATCATAGTTATCATGCATGAAGTGTGAGGAATCAGTTGATGGTTGCCCAAAACTGGACATATAGCTTGTTTACACTGTGGCTTAAAGTAAGTGTTCAAAGATGTTTTGTTAGGAATTCTTTTAACTTTAGGACTATCCATTATGGGATCAAATTGTAGTAGAACAAATTCTATTTTTAGGACTCTTGTAATTATCTATATTTAGAACCAACCACTATGAGTACTGTCACTTTAACTGAAATTTACCGTACACTCTCCATTTGTAGACAGCTGTTTAGTATAGGTTGGAACATTCTTGACTAGTACAGGTTCTGTACACAAAGGAATATTCAAATTTGGGTCCCTCAACAGTTTCCTGCTCCTAAGTGTGAGAAATGAAAGTATCAGTAAAATGGAAAGTGTATCTTTGCATTTTAGGGAGGTTCGACCACAAGGAGTTAGCAATAAGAGATGATGTTGTGAACTGGAGTCAGGAACATGGTGAAAGTGTACTGAGGCCTCCTAAAAGACCCATAACGCAAGCCAGGACCTTTCAGCTCAGAAGAGGCTTACCCCTGACCACCATGCCCCCTTAACACTACCAGCATGGTTCAACCTGACCACGGCCAAAATGGACAAACAGGCAGTTAAAGTTAAAAATACTCATAATACTCAAAAATATACAGATGCCTTACAAGAACGAGATAACCATGAAAACTCCAACTTGTACCAAAAAGTATTCTTCATAAATGAATATATTTTTCAAAAATCAAGAAGGATTGGCTCCAGCAGACCTCCCGTGACCCTGTGTTAGGATATAGTGGGTTGGATAATGGATGGATGAAGAACAGTAAAAAGGATTTGCCAAACTGGATATAAAATATCTGGCCAGGCCAGCCTGTCTCCAGTATTGTGTTGATCTGCTTGTTGCAGCAAAATAAGTGTTATACTGTATGTTAAGGATATACAGTAAAACCTTGATTATCCATCACTCAATTAACCATTAGTCTCCATTAACCGTCAGGGAAAAAAAACCCAAAAAACATCGTGCCCACCAGCGTCTACCTATTACTGTACTACTACTGCCACATGATATGCTGCGAGCTATGCACATTGGAATAGCTCACCCTTTTGCTAGCACATAGTGTTTTTCCCTACCACCACGTGTCATGTTGCATTTTGAAATCACAGTGTCAGTTACATACGTTCAGCTTTTTTCTTTTGTTATAATTAAACTACTGTACAATGTTATGGCCGATAAACTTATGCATTTGAAATTGAAACTACAAAATGGTGAAAGCGTTTCAAGAATTGTTTTAATTTATGGAGTGAGAAGAACAACAGTGAACAATTTAAAGCATGATGCTGGCAAAATTGAAAAACGTGTTGGAAATAGAAACTCTGATGCTACTGTTATTCTGTATTAATGTTCATGTTCTTCTGCATTGTAATTTTCATTTTAAATTCTGTTTTATTATGTTTTGTTAATATATTGTGATGTGCAGGCAAAATTGTGATGCGTTAGTGTGGGAGCAGAAAGGGTGGAATGTTGTGTAAGTGATAGAACTGGGTGAAGGGCTTCTGGTCTGTGAGGGGTGGACATGCCTCTTAGGAGATGAGTGACAGGATAAGTTAGGAGAAAAAGGTAGGTGCAGCGAAAGGACGCTTTGAGTAGGGGGTCAGAAGACAATAACCAGGAGTGTTTGCGGTATTGAAAAAGACAGAATGTGAGTGACAAAAGATAATCAATGATAGGGAAAGCTTACTTTTATGGTTTTGGAGATGTGCTCTGTTACCCAGACAATGGGATATAAGACAGGGTACCATTTGTTACAGAACAAAGACTCCAAGTAAAATATAGAAAACTCCAGTACCTCTGATTTGTATTTGCTTACTACTCTGGTCATTACAATATTATATATATTAATGTTGTTAATACTATGTTATATTTTGTTAATGTACTTTTTTTTTTGTAAGTAAATACGACGAATCGCTAAACAATCTACTGTATATCATTTTTAAACAGTTGTTCTGTTACCCATCTTTTCTCTTATCTGTTACAGCCTTGGTCCCGACCCCTGATAGATAATCAAGGTTTTACTGTTCTTGGTATGCCGTACGTTTTATAGGCTTTGGGGTTATTTCATTGTAGTGTTAGTAAAGAATAATATGATTATCAGACTTCCTGATTTGTCTTACCACATGTACAGTACTTAAATTGTATTTTTCAGTAAGTGAAAAATACTTTCTAAAATCAGTACTTAACAAGTTAGAAATGGTGTGTGTTTGTTGACTTAGTTAACGGTACTGAAAATTTAAATAGTCATCAAAGAGTAACAATGAATCATGTTTAGACATAATAGTGATAATAGAATGTAAGTACTTGTATTAGTAGAGTACATAAAATATGTGGCTTTTAGTAATATTTTACAATATAAGTAAAATCTTACTCCAAATAGGCTTATAGTGGACGTAATCGATTTTATAGACATCAGATTACTAATCAACTGATGTCATTTTTTTTTTACGTTTTTAGTTTTGTAAGGTTTATCACTAATTGTCACTCATATTTACTAAACATAAAGCTTTTAAAAGAAGTACACAACTAAGAGTTAAACCTTTTGTTGAAATCTCAAGCTAAAATTGTGGCTGCATTGGCCCATGATGGGTAGGAAGTCATTGTGGTGCTTTTCCCATAAATGATAGGGTCATAGAAATCTCTTATATATATTTCTCTTCGGGTTCGTCCAGCTTCCTCTTCAAACCCGGTCCCCCCCACACTCAGCCCACATGGCATTTCTCGATTCCTATTCCTCCTCTTCCAAACCCTTCGCCACGCTGCCTTCCATACACCCGTACGCCACTTTTCTCAATTCCTATTCCTCCTTCAGAGTGCCACATTCCCTGCTTCTCTCTCATGACTCCATTGGTGTCACGTCACCACCCTATATCTAGCCTGACCACGTGACCTTTCACTTCGGCCATGTGTGCGCCTGGGAGTCTTTTCCGTAGCCTGCTACAGGAAGGTACTCTCTCAACCATTGGCATTGGTTTCTAGGGTTAGATCTTTCGACTCATTATCTGTCGTCTCCAGCAAAACACCTATTCACAACTGCGTCTTTCAAGAAGTATTTCTTTCTTCTTGATTTCTGAATTCCTTTCTCACCGTTTTCCATTCCTATTCTTACACCGCCGTATGCAATGGCAGGCGTCAGCTAGTACTGAAATAGTATTATAATTTGCATATAATGCAGCTGTGAACTTGTTTTTAATATAATGTCAATAGCCAGAAGCACACTTAAACCTTTTTTAGACTGGATTAATTTTACATCAGGAGGTGGGGCAAAATCCGTGCTTTAAGTGGACTGGTACACACCGGTATGCTTTTTCCGGCATTTCCCCACTCTTGCCATATGAGTACCGGTAGTACCAGTGTCTACTGTCAAGTTGCACCACATTAGCAAACATATTTACAACAACAATATTTCTGTCTGCATACTCAAAGGGAACCCCTAAGCACTTAGATATATAATGTGTTTAGACCTCCAAGTGGATTATTGCCCCCACCCATGATACTCAGCATGCATAGCAAGGAGTACTGGCATTTTTTTCCCCTTTTTGGGCACTGGGCAAAGTAATTATTACCAGAAGAGCTCTGTAAATTTAGTCCCATAAAAATTGCTCAAGTGACAGAAGTTTACTGACATGTCAATTTGCATACAACTAGTTTAGCCTAGGATTATTTTTTATGGACTTTTTATAGAGGGTAAAAGGTTCTATGATTTTTAAAGTGATGTGAACGTACAGTTACTGACTTGAGCAATTAAGATAGGACTAAAATTACACAGGTCCTCTGTTAATAATTATTTTGCCCCATGTCCTGGTGTAAAATTAATTCCATCTGAATAGGGTTTTAGAGAGCTGTTTTTTGTTTCATTCAGTTATAGATGAGGTAAGCGACTGTCCTTGCTGTGATGCCGTGATTGCCAGAAGCTGTCATCACTTGCTTGCATTTTTTACTTTTAGAGTTACAAAACATCTTTTAACTGATTTGGTATGACAAGCATCAGGATAGCTAAGTTGGTGTTGCTGAGCTTTGTACAAGGTGCTGAAATGATACTGTGCTGTTGGCCGTAGATTTGAATCTGTTGGTGTTTTAATAACTTACAATGGGGATATGTTTTGCTGTCAAGAGCGGCTACCAGACGAGTAAATGAGAAAAATATAAAACATATTGAAATAACCTATCTCAAAGTCAATTTGAAACAGTATAATCATTCAGTAATTTAATTTTCAAAATATTTATTATTTTTAAAGTGGATAATTAATAAGTTTTCAATTTGTTTTTCAGCTTCAAATATGTGTATAGCACACTTTATTTGCAATTTCTTAATAGAAATTGATCTCATCTGACAAAATTCATGTACTGGGAGCTGAGGTTTTTAATAGGGACAGACACACAAAGAGACAGACAGATATGAAGACAGCAGTAGGTAGTTTTCACATTACATGCAAATGCATGTAAAAATAAAAATTCTAACATTAATTATATGGGTGCCAAATGTATTAGTGAATAGCAAAAAAATAAGGGTATTTTCATTTACACAAATTCTTTAAAGGTATTTTTATAACAATACATTTTGTAGTGGAAGGGTCCGATGGTGACCCTATCCTCCCCATAGTATTTCTTTGTAGACGTTTGTATCCCAAATGTTTGCCTTTTTGCTCTGTTAAGTCCCACTTACCAGCCTTTTGCAGCCTGCTCCAGTTACAGGTATGGTCAGGATGAAGCAGGGTTAACTTCATCTGTGGTCAAAATGCTTCCTCCCTTCTCTAGACACAACTGTTTATTAGAAGAACTACAGAGTGGAGCAGAGGAGCAAGTTCAAATGTTTATTCACTCGATATAGTATAACATGCTATAAGCTAAGGTTATTAATGTGCCTAAAGCATAAGCAAGACAAAACTAAATATTGAAACTCATAACATTATTACCTGGGTGGATGACAGTTCTTCCTGCTAGATGTCTACACCCAGTATGCCTAGTCCAAACCCGGTAAATCAGGTTTGTTAGATTTTCTGTTGTGATATTTGTTTTTGCATCATTAGGTGATTAATAATACATACTGTATTTAATGGACAAGTCACATTAATTCAACTTTCAAATGTAACAAACTCTTAATTTTCCAAATTTGTTTCTTTTTTTATCAATTTAATATTAATCCATTACTTCAGAACTCCTCAGAAGCACTTTTTCTTATGTTGTTTTTAGGTTGCTTCATTAAAGTGATAAGACTTTATTATTTTTACACCTGTTTACTAATCCAGAATCATTCATACATATATATTTTCACTATATTTGTCACATTTTAGTTATACTAAAGAAACATCACTATGGTTTATAAAACCTTAGAAACAATACAAATTTAGTTTATGCTTTTATTAATTTCCCAAATTTTGAGCAAAAAGTGATCTGTGTCACAGTCAGGAGTTGTAAGATCGTTCAAATGCTCATGAAAACTTTATGAAACATGTCATAACAGGTGATGAAACGTGGGTGTACAGCCCCTGTTGACCTTTACTTTTTGTTTCTGAAATTGAAATCGACCCTGAAAGATCACATATTTTAAAGGCTGCGCTACCTTGTACTGTATATTCTTTCTTGCTGTATTGGAATAGTTGTCATCAAGTATATCATGAATCCTGTAGATTATTTAAAATTAATTACATTTTGCACTTGCCCTTTGGTTAAAAAAAGAGCACTAAATATTTGGGACCACACTGGCTTGAAAAATTAGTAAACTGTATGGTAAAAATGGGAAGTAAATGTGTTGCTTGCATCAACCAAGTCACACACACCTTTAAGAAGAATGTGATGCATCTGAGGGAACAAGATGATCTGATTGTGCAAAAAAGCAGCAAATAGAATGGGAATAACAGGAAGAGGATCAACACGGCTGCTATCATTAAAGTTGCCTGTAATACTGTAATATGTCAAATCGAGGATAGTTTTAGTAAGAGTGACCATTTACTCACAGCGCAGCCAGTGCATTGCACACTCCCCACGTTACAAAATCATTTCCAGTAGCATAACTGGAGTATGTAGTCATGCTTTAGCCAATGTTAGCAAATAATGAGGAGCTGAAAATAGACTTGAGCTGTCCATACCTGCACTGTCATCTTGGCAAAGGCAGCACTGTAATTTATGAATATAACCTGCTGAGGATTATGTCTGAAACCACGACACTTATTTAAGTCATAATAAACACCAACGATGAACACTGAGTCTGATTAAAAAAGATTCTTTAGCAGAGGATGACTGCTCTGGCTGTGTTATCTGTTGAAACAGATTTTCAGTGTCTTAGAGAGGTTTGCAAACATGAAGGACTGCTGTACCTACCACCTTCCTCATCAACAAGTGAACTTAATCTGTGAGATACTAAGTTTACATTATACGGTATTCTACCTTCTTGAAATTGTGAATATGTTAACTGCTATGGATTTTCTGTGTTCTGTTGGTTTGTTGAATGAAAATCTATTTGCTTTTATTCAAAGACATTTAATATTGAGCTTTTGACGCATGTTGAAATGTATTCTAATACTATCCTTTGGCGGTTATACTGTTTTCCTAAATAATATGTCCATAGATCTTCATTTTGTGAATTTTTTTTAATGCAGTGTTTGGCTCTACCATACACTGCTTACTTTGTATGTCAGTGTTAATACCATCTGCACTTACTTTCCCTGACTTTGTGAGTCAATTCAGGCTCGGATGTTACCCAAGATTCGTTGATGACCACTTACCCAGTTCATTGTTATAGATATTTTCTACATTATTCTGAGAAGATGGGGTTTTATCTCTCATGGTAATCAGAATACAAAAGTTGTAAAAGTTTTATGTCTTCAAAACTGAGAAATTAACTTCAGAGATCTGATTTTCCTATTCTTTCTCACCATATACTAATTTACTGCTTAAAATATTACAATTATAATTAAACTTATAATTGACTTAGATATAATAAAACCTTTTTCTTGTTACATGGATTTATTTGCATGCCAGTTTCAACAACCTTCATATTGTTACATGTCAAAGCGTACTGTGAGTTAAGTTATTCAGGTTTTTTTTTTTACAGTTTTACTTTCACATATACCAAGTATAGGGAAAGTATTGTAATCGTCTAAAGATTTGATGTTGAGATTTTAATACATCTCGACGTTTTAGTCTTCCCTGACTTTCTCGTGTACAAAGTATAGGGTTCCTCCAAAAATTCCATTTCGAGATTTTGATGAATCACGTTTTACACCTCCCTGAGTCTGAAAATACCATTTTTGGAATTATGTCTGTGTGTCTATCTGTGTGTGTTTGTGTTTATGTAAACACGATAACTTGAGTGCATTTTCACTTCGGTCAGCCAAATTTTGCATACTATTAGGATTAGGTACAAAATGTAGATTTCTACCAACTTTTGGGCTATTTCCATTAACCAGAAATGGTACTTTACCTTTTATTCATTCAGCTGCAGAGTCTGATTTATTCAACTTTACTTTCATAACAATTGTTCAATATATTATTTGATTTGATTTGATTTGTTGTTGATGGTTCTTTAATGCACATAATATAAAAATATTCATTGTCTTGCGGTTTACTCCACAAATATTCATCCTAATATCAGAGTATACGAGAAAGTGTAGGGGAGACCACTTTCGACTTTTTTTTTTTTAAGGTAATTAGTTTTAACTATTTCAGTTCAACTTTTTTTCTAACTTGTTCTAAAAGAACTGTTTAATAATTTTATATTTGTATTTATTTTATTCTTTTGCAAATTGGAATCTTAATGCATTTATTTGGGACAGTTTACCATTAATCAAATCAACTCTATTTGTTTTCAAAATAAAGATAAAATTCTGTGAAATTTTATTAAATTACCTCTAAATGTGAAAAGCGGGTAAATTAGTGATTCCATAAATAACCAATATAAATATTACTGTCTTTGTTAGAAATTACAGCACTGATGAATGTTTTGTGTTAGGTTTAGGGGTCAATTTTGCACATCTGTGCACTGATTCTTATGTCTCATAGTAAACTGCTGAATGAACAGGTATTCAGAAAAAAAGCTAACTTTGATCGAGCCACTACAGAATACTGACTTTTTCCATTTCATTCTGCTGCAGTGTTACTTGAAAGTAGGTTTTCTGTCATTTATTTTGTCGGAATGTCAGTCTTTTCTCTACCTACAAGTGTTTTACAGTACAGTCAACCCTCGTTTATCGCGGTTAATCCGTTCCAGACTCTGCCGCGATAAATGAATTTCTGCGAAGTAGGATTCTTTTCTTTATTTATAAATCATAGAAAACCTGTTTACAACCTTCTAAATACAGTAATCCCTCCTCGATCGCGGGGGTTGCGTTCCAGACCCCCCCGTGATAGGTGAAAATCCGCGAAGTAGAAACCATATGTTTGTATGGTTATTTTTATATATTTTAAGCCCTTATAAACTCTCCCACACTGTTAACATTATTAGAACCCTCTAGACATGAAATAACACCCTTTAGTCAAACGTTTAAACTGTGCTTCATTACAAGACAGAGACGGCAGTTCTTTCTCACAATTAAAAGAATGCAAACATATCTTATCTTCAAAGGAGCAACGTGAAGAGCAGATAATGTCAGAGAGAGCGCTCGCTAAGAAAAGCAAACAATCAAAAAATCAATACGTACTTTTAAGTATACAGAAGCACCGCGATAAAGGGGCATTTTGTAGAGGAGCGTCCTATCTTCTAGGCAAACAGCCACTGTGTAAACAGCCCCCTCTGCTCACACCCCCTCCGTCAGGCAGAGAGAGTGAGAGAGACAGAGAGAAGCAAACAAAACAAGCGCCACGCAGGAAGCATATCTTATAGCATTGAGGAGTTTCAGTTAATATGTGATACATGCTTTGATTGGGTAGCTTCTAAGCCATCCGCCAATAGCGTCCCTTGTATGAAATCAACTGGGCAATCAAACTGAGGAAGCATGTAACCTACATTAAAAGACCCATTGTCCGAGAAAGCGCTAACCAGCTTAAAAATCTGTGATATATATTTAGATGTGCTTACATTTAAAATCCGCGATAGAGTGAAGCCGCGAAAGTCGAAGCGCGATATAGCGAGGGATTACTGTATAGTGGATTTTCCTAACTCATACATTGCAACAGTCATTTTGTCCTCTAGCCCCACTGCATAATGCACCAAATACACTGTAGTGCTACAGTAAGTTAAAACTGTCCATTTTCATCTTTTCAGACTTTAGAACTTTATTTTGCTTGGCCTTTGACTTTCCCTCATTACAGGCAGTCCCAGGGTTACATACGAGATAGTCACTGTAGGTTTGTACTTAAGTTGAATTTGTATGTAAGTCGGAACAGGTACATTATTTTAATAAATGCTATTGTTGACTGACTGTAACCAAGTGTTCTGCCAATGAATGATGGAGTTTCATCTCTTTCTGGGCTTTTTATTATTTTTACTTTATTTTCAATGGTGATGGTTTTTCTCTTCTTTACCGTATCAGCAGCACTTGCATCAGATTTGTGTTTCAGAGACATTTTTGAAGGATGAAGACAAAAGGTTAAGATGAGCTCCTCTGCACAGCACTGTACAGCTATCACTGCAGGAAGGCACCTGTCCTCAGCACGTCTTATGTATAGGGTGGGCCAGATATAATTATGCAATCTTCATTACGCTATAACTTATTCCGTTTATTACATAGAAAATCACCCGAAAAATCCCGGACCATCAAGAAGTGTGTGAACTGACGACATGAAGAATCGTCTTCTTGCCGAACTGGAATCGTCCCTGCATAAATCAAAGTCACCCAGGTGATCTGGATCTGCATAATTAGATCTGGGTCACCCTGTACTGACAAGAGACAGCTTCCTGCTATGTCCGTAACAGTACAAGCAGGCTTGCTATTGAGAATGAATGGAGGTAGCAATGGGCGGTTCTTCACCAGCCAACCTCACAGTCACCTCCACTACAGTATACTCCCTGCAGTGTCTGCAACACCACCACCCCCATTCAACACGCAGCCATCTGAGCCACACTACAATGCTACCCCCCACCGCCCCGTTCACCCTCAATGGCCTCCGTTCAGCCACAACTGGGTCATCGCTTGCAGTATTACCAGCCGCCCACCTAGAACGAATGGGGCAGCCGTGTGTGGTGGGCAGTCAGTGAAACCGCTTGCCGCTGGGAGCCGGCCGAGGGACACTACACTGCGCGAGCAGCGAAATCGCCCCCTTCCAGCCTCCGTCTAGCCACCGCTTGCAGTGTCCCCAGACCGAAGATGACGGAGCGGCAGTTACTGAGGCGCATGCGTCGCAGCTGCGGCCCCATTCATATGTCGTAGGTCGGATGTCCATAACCTGGGGACTACCTGTACTTGTACCTAACTGTAGTCAGTTACATTGTGACTTCAATGCTACTCAAGACTTTCATAACATGTGTTTTTAGAAGTAACAAGCTAAACATCAATAGTGATAAATGCTTACAAATGTATATTTATATAGTCGTAGATATTTCCTGCAATTTTTGAATTTCTGCTCCACAGACCGTATGACAGCGAAATGCTTGTTTAGATGTATAAAAGTTCACTCTTTATTTCTTCCAAATCAGCCCCCTCACCAAAATGTTTGAGTAGAATTAGTACTGAGTATTCATTAGCTTTTATGGGTGTAATGAAAATAGACAGATAGCAACCAGTCTTTAATGTTCTTACATGCATGACTCACATTTAAAACTAATGTACACTTCTGTTTGTAATATACAGTGGTGTGAAAAACTATTTGCCCCCTTCCTGATTTCTTATTCTTTTGCATGTTTGTCACACAAAATGTTTCTTATCATCAAAAACATTTAACCATTAGTCAAATATAACACAAGTAAACACAAAATGCAGTTTTTAAATGATGGTTTTTATTATTTAGCGAGAAAAAAAATCCAAACCTGGCCCTGTGTGAAAAAGTAATTGCCCCCTTGTTCAAAAATAACCTAACTGTGGTGTATCACACCTGAGTTCAATTTCCGTAGCCACCCCCAGGCCTGATTTCTGCCACACCTGTTTCAATCAAGAAATCACTTAAATAGGAGCTGCCTGACACAGAGAAGTGTCAAAAGTTGCATGTGTTGCTTTGTTTATAACATACTACAGCATTTGTGTTGCTGAGAATCTAAAAAGGGGTTGAATGATACTGCTATTCTCAACTTTAATACAATACATATTGGTGGGGGTTACCTTTGTGAGTCATAAATGCAAAAAAAGTCAATGCTATTGTCACACATTCACAAGTCAGTAAGATGCAGAAATGGTAGGAAAACTACCAAACAAATTTTTTAGAGCAAGGAAGCAAGTATAGAAAGTGGATCATTATGATTCTTTTAATGGTTTGTTTTTTAGCTATCTTTGTACATAGGTCTTGGGTGTCAAGAAACTAATTAGTATTTGTATTATTGCTATTTCTATTTTCCTGCACTTGCATCATATTTACAACCTTTTTTGTTCATAGGATCTCATTAGAAAATGGACTTTATTGTTAACATAATGTAGTATGCACACCAATCTGGTTGAAGATAAAACATCATTTTCTGAGAAGTGTCATTTTTTGACTTCTGTTTAATAAAGTTTACTGTAAACACTTGTTAACTAAAATGTAAACTTCAGCAGCAAATTGCTCTTGCATGAGCTTTGCTAATAGAGTATGCCTTTAATCAAAAGCAAAAACGAGCAAGAGATAAGAGAGAAGAAACAACAACTCCTTAACGTGCCTGCTCTAAATCGAAGGGGCACTGAATTTCATGGGACATTTTTGTTTGTAGGCTGCAGTTTTACTGCCAATTGTGAATAGTGGTACAGTAAGTAAGAAGAGAGCAGTTTCTGTGTGTTGTAGTCTGTGGTTCTGAACTCACTGTCAACAGAACAAGCAATCAAGAACCATTTGGAAATGTTGAAAAGTTGCAGTTAGTGTCAGGACAGGGTTCATCCTGACAGTTTTCATACCTCCATTTAAGTATAAACATTGAAATGTCATGTAGAATGCCATGCACACTAAAGCTTAATGTTACATTTATTTTAATAATAATAATTCTTTACATTTATTTAGTGCTTTTCTCACTACTGTAATAAAGACATGACAATTATCAAGGTTTGGGGTTTTTAGCCCCGTATACTGTAAATCAAAGTTGTCAATTGTTTTTCTCAAAAAACACAAAAGACATTGAAGGGAGGGAGGACGGACATTTTATGGTGGCGGACTGGATATTAACGTGAGGAATGCTGGGACAGTTGTGGATTCTGGGAGCATGACGCCATCACGGGTCAGCAGAGGGAAGAACTAGATCCGGAAGTGTGCTCTTTCTTGAGCCGTCCAGGCGTTCTTTACGGCTGCAACATCTCGGCCTTTCTAAGGAAGTAAAGAAAGAAAGATTAGTACACTGCTGTTGTCCCCCTGCGCAACGTTTTACGAAGCAAATCGGGTCGATCAGCTGTTCCCCAAGCGCTCGTGCGTGACACTACTCAAAGCATTCTCCACACAGGGAGGACCAGAGATGTGAACCCAAGATCTCCTTACTGCGAGGCAGCAGCACTACCACTTCGCCGCCTGTTTGAACTCAAAAATGCTTTCAAACTGTGTCTAAAATAGGACTTTTTTCTCCCAAAATGCTAAAATTTAATGTACAGTATATGATTATAGATCCTTTTCCTTTAGGTCAACATTCAGAATAACTAATTCTTTTTTTAAATGAGATTGCATGACAGACCGTATTAACTTTTTAAATAAAAAATATAGAAAAGAAAACTGAAAAAACTCTCCAATATTTATGAAAATTGATGAATAATTTGCCTGAATTTAATATTAATAAATTCATATTTGCAAAGAAAGTAAGGTCAACAACTAATAATTCAAAATTGGGGTCAGTATCACAGTTTTAAATATAAAAAACAGTGTGGACAGAAGCTGTTAGGAAAGAAACGGAGCAGAAATTTACTTTAACAAAGACCATTGTGACCAACAATGATACCAGCAAATGGCTGGCCCATTAAAAATAAACAAATAAAACAAATGCCTTACTTTTATAACATACACATATTTATAAACATGATATAGAAACATCTAAATTTTCATCACATTAAACTTTTTAAATTTTAAATGCATATGGGGTATAGAAAGCTCATGAGTTATGCAAATATGAAGCATATTAATGATAACTGAATAAAGGATTTTTTCTCTTCTCTCCTTTTCCTCATACAAAAAAATAGTAAATTGTGATTCATGATGTGGAACTTATTGCCTTCATGAAGAATTATGCAATTATCATGTTAGTTAGCTAGGAACATGTTTTATGTATATTTGTTCAATGCTTTTATGCATTTTTAGCTATATATCGTAATCACTGTTTTTATTTTTTAGTTAGTGTTAGGGTATTCTTTCTTAATGGCGCTTAAATGTTTGACTGAGTTATGAAAATTAAAAGTATGTTTTGTGAAATACATGAAAAACACTAGCAATCATTATCTTATAGGGGCCTAGCTTTTATTGTGCCACTATCCAGTGAAATTCATGTTATTAAGGATCATTAATATCATATACAGTGGAACCTCGGTTCATGAACGTCTCGGTACACGTACAACTCGGTTTACAACCAAAAAGTTTGCCAAACTTTTGCCTCGGTTCACGACCACACACTCAGTATACAAACAAGCCAGTTTCCCTTTTGGTTTGTGTGCGCCGATGATTTCCGCACGTGTTGCATTGTTCTCGGTCAGACGTGCATGCTTGCACGTGTGCGTGCTTTCGCTGTGAACTCTTTGTGCTCTATTCCATTTCCCTTCCGGTTCGTACGCCGATTACTGTATTTAAGCACGTGTTGAGCCGCTCCCTGTTCATTGTTCTCAGTCAGACGTGCGTGCTTTACCTGTGATCTCTTTGTGCTCTACAGTATTTCGCGTGCTTTTGCAGTTAACCATGGCTTCTAAGCACTGTAATCTCCTCTCCACCCAGTTCCTCCTCACTTCATGCCAGAGCTTGACTCATGCAAGGTTAGTTTTCTTGGTGGTTTATGATTAGTTTTTGTATTACGGATTTTTCAAATGTTAATTTTTCAGTTTGTAGCGTGAATCGTTGCAATGTTACTTTTCTTGGTTGTTTATTAAGTTACGGATTTTTCAAATGTTCATTTTTTTCCCCTGTGCTTAAAACTCATTTTTAAAAGAAGTGTTTACAGCGATCGGGTTGTAAGGCTATTATCATGAACTCCAGCAATGTTACTTTCTTGGTTGCTTGTGGTTGGTTTTTAAATAAATTTCAGATATGTTCTAATATTCCTTTTTTTCCCCCTGTGCTTAAAACTCATTTTAAAAAAAGTGTTTACAGCGATCGGGTTGCAAGGCTATTAGCGTGAACTCCTGCAATGTTAGTTTTCTCTGTTGTTCAAGGTTTTCTCGGTGTTATTCAATGTTTTTACATTTAGTTTACTATTAGACATGCATTATATTGTATAATTAACTATTTGTGCTTAAAAATCTTTAAAAAAATATATATTTACATACAGTTCGTACGGTCTGGAACAGATTAATTGTATTTACATACACTCCTATGAGGGATATTGCTTTGGTTCACCACCAACTCGGTTTACGACCAGAGTTTTGGAACGAATTATGGTTGTGAACCGAGGTTCCACTGTACATGGTTCCCTCATTTTAAAGCCACGGAATACTATAGTTTGCAGGTGGCTAAGTGGGACAGTTGTTTATGCTGCTGCAGCACAGCACCAGGAAACTAAGTTTGAATTTGATACTCTGACTGTTTGTAAGTTACTTTCTTCATCTACAGTTTTTGTGTGGGTCTTTTTCTCCATCATTCCAAAGTTATTTGGCAGCTTAGAACTTGACTTGCATGATAGAATGTGGTTTCATAGGACAGGGTACAATGACTTGCACTGATATATTCTAAGCATGGTTGCCTCTTGTGCCTAATTCTCTAAGGGTGGGTTTCCTAGAAACTCTTACTTAGAATAGGTTGTTGCAAAAAATACAAGATGGAAACTCAGTAAACTAGTTCTTTTACTATTGCTGTAACTGTAAACTTCTTGGTCAGGCCTACCTTGGCAGCATCCGGCACAATATAGCTACTAGCCCTAGGGAAGGGTGCCAGTCCACTACGTGATACATTTATGCTGCAAGCCCATTTTAAAGTGGTCACAGTATAAAAAAATGTGCAAAAATAAAAAAAGAATATTTGAAGAAAAAAAAAAATGTTCACATGGATGCAAGAAGGGTATGCAAGCTCTAAACACTCAGTATCTTCTTTGGGGCATGAAATCATAATTCTACGGTTATGAATCAGCATTGCTAAACAATGCCACCCATATTATATTTCATTCATTTGTTTTCCAGAGCCATTTTTTTCAATTCAAGGATGAAGAAATGGGACAATCCCAGCAATGGAGTCCTGTTCACTGTACAACATACTCAAATACCAAAAGTAACTTTACCAGGCTAATTATGTTATGTGTTTAAAAGGCATGTCCAGTACAAGGATATAAGGAATGGAAACTTATTTCCCCCACAACCTTGCTCAGTATAAAAGTCGGGTTAGAAGACAGCTGGATGGATGGACGGATTCAAGTTCTAGGCATAAAGAAAGAACCACTTCTGATCAGTATGCAAACCCATCTTAAAGAACTCTCTTACTCACTCTCTTTGTTCATTTTCTTCTTCTTCTTTCGGCTGCTCCCGTTAGGGGTTGCCACAGTGGATCATCTTTTTCCATATCTTCCTCTCCTCTGTTACACCCATCACACTAGGTCAAAATGAAATTGCTAACATTATTTTATGTTATTTTTTCATTAGAGAGTGACACAGTTGAACATACTTAGCACTCCTGCCTCTCGGATTTAGAATCCTAAATTCAAATCCTGTGTTTGAGTGTTATATGTGTGAAATTTGCATGTTCTTTCATTCTGTTTTCTTCAGGATACCCTGGTTTTCCTCAGATACATAACAACAATGTGAGTTATTGACAATTCTGTATTGACCCAGTTTCGATGAAAATGTAGGCGTGTGCATATTTGTGCCCTGCAGCAGAAAGGCTGTGCATGATGTTGCCTGGTTGAGATCTGGCATATTTTTCTAACTTTTCTTTCTAAAGGCCTCTTAGTTTTTGCAGTTTATAAAAATAATTTGAAGGATGCAGATGTTTATATAACTATAATAAGGTGGTAAAAAGACAGCTTCATAACTGTGGTCGGTCAAATCACATTTTGTAGCTGCCTGTATTTTTTTTACAATGGATATCTGTGTAATCTATCAAAATGTGGCTACAATTCTTATGTGAATACTTTTGATTTCATGCATACATATTTACGCCACTAGAGGGAGAAAGAACTTCATGCATTTTGCCATTTTTGCCACACTGAAAACCAAAAAAGGAATACAGCATTGAAAAATAGAAAGTTTGCTTAATATTTAACAAGTGAATAGTTTAGTATTCTATTTGAAATTTATGGTTATTATTAATTTTCTTTTTTTTGCTTTATCAGTTACTTAATTATGCAGTAGGCAGTAAAATTGTTATGAATACTAGGTTTTAGCTAAATGGTCTTTTGTTTACTTTTGAAACTGTGTTGTGATTAGTTCTGGAATATGTAACAAGATTGTTTTCTTTAAATTACCATGTAGTGGATTTTTTGTCATTGAAGAAGGCTATTTAAATGCTGCAAACTGTTCACAACTACCTGGACAAAGTCTTTTTCTGGAATATTAATCTCAGTTTTACTTTATTAAGGCAAATAATACCTTATTAGAAAAGAAGCTGAAGAGCAGTCAAATATAGTACATTGTTTGATCTCTGTAGTCAGGACTTGACATATATGTGGTGTTTCTGCTATTTCACTTGTAAAGTGAAAGTGATATATGTGAGCCTGTACCTTAGTCTTTCTCTTTTACCATCTCTCTTGGTAAGATGTATGTAAGTTATATGTAAAAAACAAAAATCTTGTAATTAGGCATTCAATAGTTTATGCAAAGACCAACATGCACATTCCATCTCCAGATAGAATTCCTACATACAGCAGATATTCCTGCTCCTTGTTGTTAACATTCAATTTTATGTTATTTAAAACAATTTTAATTTAATTATCCATGCATGTTAAGGATGCTTTTAGTTCTTTCCATCTAAACCTGTCCGTCTAAAATAAAATAAGCAGTTTTCTCAATCGCAAAGTTGCTATCTCCATTTCCTCTTTGAATCAGAAACATGAATATAGGCAAACTTTTTGTTTTTTTTTCATGATTTTTATTGCTTTTACAGTGCATTACACCATTATGTCTACAGCTCTGGATTAATTTAAATGGCTATATAACTAGATTACTAATTTATTAAGAATGATTTATGAGGTGCAACAATGATTAAAAATGTTTCAAAAAATGTTGTGAATATAATTTCTATGAAAGTTTTGATTGTTATTTTTATTCAATAGAATTAGAATACATTAAATGTAGGTACAGTGCTTTATTTTCTTATAATATGTAATCAGATTTTTTGAAATAAGAATGTATTACTTTAGTCCTTAAATTGCAGCCAGTAACACTTCAAGCCTTATTTCACTGTGTGATAGTAGCTAGATAAAATATGTTACTTGATATTATAAGTTAACAACTTGTTTAAAATCTGAGTGGTAATTTTAGCAGGTTTAAACAGTTAAAAGCAAACTAAACAAAGAATGTTGTTCCCAAGGTATTACTTTACCTTACCAAAAGGGATGTTAATTGAAGTGTTGAGATGAATAGGGCTTTTTGTCTATGAATTGCGTTTCTGTATGCTAACATTTAGAAAAGTTAATTGAACTGAGTATACTCAAGGAAGGAACAGTTATTTCTAACATTAAATTAAGTGCAAAAATGCAGTATATGAAAATCTATTTCATTGTAAAGAAATAAAACATAATTATCAGGTTCTAAAATGTCTATAAATTAGTTGTCAGAATTTTATAGCTCTTTACTAATACTAAATCAATTTCATAAAATTTTACTCTGCCTTAACGCAAGTTCTGAGGCATACTGAGCCATTAGAGATTTGGTGCTTTTTATATCTTGATGGTTTATTCATTTTTTAATTGATGAAGAAAATTAAATCTTAATTTTCTTTCAGTAATAATGTGAGTGTAGCAATTAAACTGGCTGCATACCAGCGACTAGCTTTAATCTGAAATAGTTCTGTTGTTCCATTGAGTCTAAAGCCCAGAAGGTAAAATTGGTTGTTTTGTTGCAAGTTGTATTTAATGCAGTTTTGGCTATATAACTGAGTGCAATAAAGTCTGATTGTTTCTCTTTAATTTAGTGCAATAAGCAGGATTAGTTTTCAGTAATTCCTTTAATGAAAATTTATGTTTAGTTTACTTTATTTCTAGTGTATTTTAGCCCATAAAATTTGCATATTGAATTGTTTTAGCCGTGAAAGCTTATCTTGAGAAAGATCTGCCTAGAGGGCTTAATGGTTTAGGATAAATACTGCTGTGGCAGAGGAGCATACAAACAGCTTTAATCATTTGTTTTCTGTCATTCCTACCTGCTCATCCACATAAATGAGATAGATTAACTGATTAATAGAGACTGAATGAAGTATGCAGACTACAGGAGTTTTTTTTTTTTTTAAATTTCAGTTAAACACTGTTAGTTTTTCTTAATGGTTTCATGGATTATGATGTTAGTGCAGCATTGTTTAACAAAAACCTTCTAGCTGACCTTTACAGGTTTAAGAATAAAATACATATACAGAGAGACAATATTTTTGCTGAAAGATTAATCTCTAATAGCAGAGTTTGACAGGTTTTAGTTGTTCCTGATTTAAAAAGTGTGAGATATTGTTGTAGGAATCCCTTTAAAACAGTTTTCTTCATAGACAACCCCCACCTCCAAATTTATTATATTTTGTTGTCTCATATTAATCCTTCTGGATGAAAGTAGAAATTTCCATTTAAAGGAAGAATTTAGAGCATGTTTCTTTTCCTGAACTAACTAAATTTTTTAAAATTACTTAAAACATTAGAATGAAAATTATTCTAAATCTACTTTTCTTAGCTTGGCAACTGTGTTTGTCAATTAGGTAGTATTTAAACTTACTAATTTATTTTTTAATGCACAGGTATTAAAATGTATGCTTAAATGTTACCTAAATTTAGATTATCTTTTAACTTTATTTTACATTCTCCTTTGGTTTCTGATTTATGTCCAAAAAACTGAAAGTTAGGTGTATATCACACATTTAATTTCTTAATCAACTTTTCAGAGAAGAGTTGGTGCCTATCCAATCAGCACTGAGCGCAATTCAGGAGCCAACCTGAATGGGGTGCCAGTTGTTTATTCTTAATATTTTAATTAGATAAAGTAATGATCTTCACATATTTCTTTGCTATCTTCTGTGTCTGTGCTTCCTGTCTGCTTGAAGGCTTACTGTATATTTAAAAGCTGAGTGGGTCAAAGGGGCACAGAGCAATTGAAATAGAGCAGCTTTAGTATCACTTTAGTAAAGGTAAAACTGTTTTCTAGCACTGTGCTATCCACTAATCCTTTCAAGATGTATGACATTGGTCAATCTGTAGAGATATTAGAGAAACACCTGAGTTTCTAAAGAAAAACATACATAGGTGCAGGTAGAATGCAGTTTAAAAACTGTACACAGGCCATGACCTGGCACAGGATTTCAACCTAAATGTTGGATCCATGTGCACCACTGTGTGGTTCTTATTTACATATACATAGAGACTAAAAACTGTTTGCCTTCATTTGAATTCTACATTAGTGTATTTGCAAACTCTAAAGAGTTAAAGTGGATGTTATACTTAATTAACAACAATTTAAAAGGTCTGTTAATTTGCTCACATATGCTCCCTCTTCCTATATACTATATATGGTACAGGTAGCACATTTTTATTAAGGGCTTAGTGCAAGGTTTATGATGATATCTGTGTGTTTTAATAAGTATTTATTCTTTATTTTCAAAATATTGTGACTGCTACAGATGCAAATTTTAAATTGTGGTGTAGGTCAATGTTTAGAAGGCATAACTAATTCTTTTATCTACATTTTCCTATCATGTAAAGAACAATACATAATAGGAATATGAACAGTTTAACAAAAATGATATATTGTTAACTATGTTGTAAATATTTGAATGTCAACTGTTGATTTTTTTAAAATCTGTAATCAAGTTATTTGTATTATTGAACAAAATTAATGTACTGTATATGCTGTAAATTAGTAACATCATTTAACAGCACCACTTATCATAGAAACCAGAAAAGATAATCAGATTGTGTCATATTTTGAACAATCCAGATGGTGTACATTATTCTCTATGATGTTTTCAAGTAGAATAAATAGTTACTTTGCAAAACTACACATTTACTCAAAATACAGAGTAATACTGATATATTTTGTCACAAGTGAATGATAAGAAAAATCTATGCATCAATTTACTGAACCCACTTACTAAATATACTTTATTCAATTTAGGCAGCACACCAGGGGAAAACGAGAAGCCAATCCATCATAGGGCAAACAAATGCATACAACAGTGTTCACTCATATATAGCAACATACTTTTGGTAAACATTACCCTTTTGTAAATAGAAGACTTTACATCTAGAAACATTTTATGTTATTCTTATTAGTAATATATGTTTTGTATTATTAGTTTAATTACATATTGGTATGCCTTTCTTTGTTGCACAAGGAAATAAAACATTTAAATCTACATTTCCAGCTATGGGATCCCACATGGGTATTTTGAGTGGAGTTGGCATATTCTGTCAGAGGCTCTCTGAGTCACCCTGTGCCAAAGACCCATTTAGGTTTTATGCCTGCAAAATTATTGTTAAAGCTTTTTCTTCTTAAGACTGTGACCAATAAACATAAGGTATACAAACAGATTGATACATTATAATTATTTGAAATGGCATCTTCCTGTCACTGTACAAGTCCGCTTCAACCAAGAATTTTGCATTTTATTAATAGGTTTTCATATATCCTTTTCACATTCAGTTTTATAATAATTTATAGATCATTCAGGAAGATTGTGATTTTTTTCGTTCTGCAATAAGAGAATGCTAATTCTGAGTCTCAAAGTTATATGAACTATTCTGAGACTGCCCTTTCCAATCTGAATTCCTTGAACTTGTGAATAACATTTAACAGCCTTGAATTTGGGTCCCATATATCTCAGAGGCATACTGTAAAAGAAAGACAAAAAAGGTTTGGCATTTTAAACGTCTGATGGTTTTATTTAGCAGCTACACAGAGAGGCATTATAGGCTGAGTACCAGTGGGGGGGAGCACTTTCTAAGATGTTTCCAGCGGTTCTGTAGGCTGCAAGCAATAGCTTCGTATTAGAGGCATGCAGCATGTAACTGCAGGGCGCCAGTTTGATTGCTGCATGTTGCCGAATATATGCTCATTAGCACTTTTATTATGGAACACAGCATATGGCAAAGTGTTTATTTTTTTCTGTGTGCAACAGAGTCCAAATTATAGTCAACAGTAAAATGACATTACAGTACCTTTGAAAAGTGTTGCCTGAGTTTAAACATTTAAAGGCAGCAGCTGTATTTTGAGCCCTTAAAACGTGCTTTATGCTAAGCAGGGATTTTGCATTATAATGTCTTTTCTGGCATATGCTGCATTAACTATTAATACTGGAAGCTTGTATTGCTGAAGTATTATAAATGTTAATTAAATTAGTGAGATTGTGTAATAGAAAAACTGCTACACTATAGCATTATTTTTTTCATGCCAGACGTTAACGTTACTTACTGTACATTCCAAAGTAAATTACTGTTTACTTTAGTGAGATCAGCAGTATTGCATAGTAATGATCAAAACTACTTTTAATAATGTATTTTAACATTTTTGTAATATTTTCAGGAAATGTCCTTCCTATTAGCAGTAATCTTCCTTCATCCAATAATTCTATGTCAGTCCAGCTATCACAACATACTGAGATACATGTTTAAGTTTAAGTGTATCCATATTACAAGTCAGAGAAATGCAATTTGTTATAGGTGGCATCCATTTTTTGACATAGCGACTTAGTTCTATGCTGGCTTTGATGCTGCAGATAAAGAAACCATCACTGTTTTGCTTTTGCGCATAATATTATGTACTGTATTATATGGTTGGCTGCTTTTGTTTTTGTGATTGATGTATAGTAATGTTTTTGCACTGTGAGCATATGGAAAATTGCCCAGATAAAAGTTTTCTTGTTATTATGTTAAAAAAAAATATCACATAAGATGCATTATATTTCATTGCAAAAATATTTTTTCAAGTTTTTGATCTTTAACATGTGTTGATGTTTCAAATTTCCTATACTGTACAGTGAAAGTTTTTTCAAATATACTGTATATATGTTGGGGGGAAAAAAGTAGTATACAGTATAACTACCTCCTAGTTAGTGGCAGCCTTTCACTTCTGATAAGGGTCACATTGAAAACAGACTGAGGCAGGCAAAGCTCCCCCTAGACCTTCTAGTATCCTCCCTCTCCTCTAAAGGAATGCTCATACACTTCATTGCTATCAAAGTGGTATATCTCCTCAGTGTATTTTATGCTCTTTTGTTAAAGGCATGCACCCACTCTGTCTCCTATGGGAAATTTAAAGAAGTGCATTTTCACTAGAATTCTAGACTGGCTCCAAACAGCAGAGATACAATTTTTAGGTTTCTAAATACATATGTTGTGGCTGATCCTTTATATTTAACCCAGGGGTGTCCAAACTTTTTTCACTGAGGGCCACTTACAGACAAATATATGAAGGGCTGTGCCATCCACTAAAGGAGAGGTATATTGCCTCCAGTGTAGTGTAAGTTAGTAAAATCAATCGAATGTAGGTAAATTATGCTTCATAACTGAATATGGTTAAAGAAAAAAACAGCATCACAGCTCTTCATTAATAAGTTTTTTATTGTATTACAAAACGTGTTGGTAGCTTATTCTCATAACAGCATCCTCAGATTGCTTTTTAGTCAGGATGGTGATCCCCTGTCCCAGCCCTATATAAAGGGGGAAAAATAAGAGGGGAAGGGGTGGGTATATTTCAACATTGTTATACAATTAAGTTATTGAAATTGTTAACATATCAACAAATGCTTATTACTTTATTCACTTTATATTGGCTGAATTAATTAAGTAATTTGTCTTATTAACACACAAATACCGTGTAATATATTTTTAACTTACCTATAATGGGAACAGTGATGCTGCGATTTGGACTGAAGAATGGCTTGCAGGTCAGGTCTGACAAGTTATCATTTAATAAAGGTTTCCCATGTTGGGCAATTAGCTGCGCTACCTCGTAACTGGATAATGTGGCATTTTCTTGTGTTTTGTTAACACAGAAAAAATACTGTTGTTGAGCTAGGAGACTAGCTGCCATTTGCTTAACTTTCAGTTCTTGCTCGGCACCAGTGTAGAATGTGTAGGTCAGATGTTTTTGGTTTCGTAGTGTCATCACACGTTATACTCTTTCATCACTGCAATAGTTTCATAGCAAATCAAATAGACAAACTTCCCCTTGACATCTAGGAAGAAATATTCATTTTTCCACTGTGTCTGAAATTTTCTGCACTCACTCGTTATTTTGTGTTTCTTTGGTTCTGCCATTTCTGGTCACCCATTGCCAATTTTTTTTAGCTCCACCTTGTGTTAAAACTAAGAAGTACTATACAATTAAGAACAAGTTTCGTGTGTGGGCCATATTTCATTATATTTTCAGAGTTTGCTGTGGGCCAATTAAAATTGGATCACAGGCCATAGTTTGGACACCCCTGATTTAACCTCTGGATGAACCATCTGTCTCAGAATAAAGTTCTGGGTGCTGTGCAAACAGTGTCCTCTTTACAGTAGATCTGTATTTCTCTGTATTTATCCCGAACTAATTTACTAGTCTTATTTACAATTAGAATTGATCTGGCTTCTGGCTTGTCACTGATAGTAGCCACTAGAAATCGAATAATGGATTTTAAATTTACTGACAAAATGCAATGCATACAAACCCAGGCCCCAGCTTGTCATGACTACACTTCAGATGGGCTGTGAACTTGGGTGGAGTCGCAAAGAGGACCTGAAGGCTGTCTTATGTCTACAACACCTAAAACAGTAACAGACACTGAGAAAATCAAAGTGGGGTGTGTTAAATACTTCCATAAACAGTTAGTTGTATTGCAATTGCAAGCTTCTAAGCAGCTCAGTTAGACTTTATCACAGGATCTGTTCGTCCACAGATTGAGACGGTGACGTGCCAGCGCAAGAATAAAAGCAGGGTGTAAAGATTTTAGAACTGGTCTACTATCCATTGTAATGGGAAATGTTTGATTTCTTTCAAATTAAAAGGATTTACTATCTGTGCTTATAGTGGGCCATGGAGCATACAAGTACAGTGGCATTATGTGCTTTATGAAGAGCTGGTTTAAACCTGATATACCTGACACTGTTTTACTGCTGGACGGATTTCATCTTATTTGAGCAGACAGAGACTCAGAGCATTGTGGAAAAAAGATGGGAGGGAGACGGATTATCTATGTGAATGAGGAATGGTATAAATAGCAGCATATTATAGTTCAAACTATAATTTATATTTCAGACATTGAAATTCTGGTTGTTGGAATTTGTCCACGTTATTTGTCCAGGGAGAAAAAATACATCATTATTATTAATGTTTATATTCCTCTCTCTGCAAATGGGGATGTAGCAATGGAAATGATTCACTCTGTCATCAACATTTTAATGATGACTAAATTATTATGTGTGGTGACTTAAACCATGTGATTTTGGAAGAAACGTTGACAAATTTCTGTTAGTTTGTGACTAGTTCCACTCAAAGAAATAATAATAAATTTAAATGTTAAAGATATCTTTAAATGTAGCCTACTGGTTCCCTTAGACAAATCTAACCACAACCTGATTCATCTTTCTCCCGGCTACAAGCCTTTTATTAGATAGCAACCCATTGCCACCAGAATAGTGAAGAAGTGGAGCCTGGATTCTGAAATGGCTCTGAATGACTGCTTTCAAGTGACACACTGAGAAATGATGTGCAAGTCACATGGGGACAATATTGAGGGACTCCGTCACTGCATCACAGACTGTATTAACTTCTGTATCGATACAGTGGTAGCCACAAAGATGGTGTGTTGCTTTCCAAATAACAAGCCCTGGATTACTAAAGAGCTAAAATGTCTCCTGAATGAGAGAAAGAAAGCATACAAATCCGCTGACGAAGAGGCTCTGAAGGGCATACAACTTACTGTATGCTAAAGAAAAAGCTGAGTGAAGGAAAGGAAGCTTACAAATCTAAAGTAGAAAACAAACTCCCTCAGGATAACATGAAAGATGTCTGGAACAAGCTAGGTATAATTTCAGAACTCAAGCAATCCAGGTCTCGGGTGCTAGAAGGGGATGTTGACAAAGCTATGCCCTGTACCAATTTTTAATCGATTTTCCTTCCCACTGCCAGCTTCTACTAATGAATGTGGAGAAGTTTGTTTCTTGGTGCAATGATAATTGTCTGCATCTTAACATCAGAAAAACAAGGGAACAGGTTATTTGGCTGTTGTCGCATCAAGGAAAATCTATGTCCAAGGAGTGGATGTAGAGGTGGTCTGCTTCAACAAGTATTGGGGGTCCATATTGAGAGGTTGGACTGGTCTTGGAACACAGAAGAACTATATAGGAAAAGGCAGAGCTTATTTATCTACCTATTTATGTATTTATTTATTTAAAGAGCTCTGCTAAATTAGCCATATTTCCTTTCCTCTGGGGAAAAATAAAGGTCTGTCTGTCACCAGCACAGACTTTCCTAGGAAAACTGAAGGGAGCATATCTTCTTGTCCCCATCTTCTTGTACCCATGAGTGCCAATATCCTAGTTTCATAATCTGAGAAGCTCTCAGAATGTTTGGCATTCCATTGAGCTACAGTACCTCACACATACCTGACATTATAAATCTGACTGACCGAACACTCCACTGATCTGACATAAATGTGATCGCTCAATTACATGTGTGGCCTACAGCGACCATGATTTAAACTTGCAGAAATACATACAAGGTCCATGACGCCTTGACAGGTAAGGACAACACAACACACCATCATAAATCGATGACACATTAATATCTGACAGGCGAAAACACTGAAAGTTGAATATGGAAGGAACTTTGTCAACTGTTGATCCTTAATTATCATGTCATACAGTGCCTGATACTGCTTCCTTTCATGAAAGGTCCATGCAACACACGCTTCTATGTGCCTTTACACCACCTTCCAGTCAGAATAAGTGATGTGATGACTGCTTCCTGCAATGATGTTTGCTGTTCAGGCAGAAACAAACATAAGTCTCTTTCAGAGGCAATCTGGCCTCATTGGGAACAACTGTCAAACCCAACAAATCGGAGAGCAAACATTTCAGGATAACGTGTTGCACAATGAACCAGCACAAGAATATACTGATACCCATTTTTACTCTTGGGGAGGGGGCCAACAATATCCAACCCAACCTGTTGAAAGGGAACATCTAAAATAGCCATCAGGGAAAGAGGAGCCCTAGGAGGTCTGTGAGCAGAGACCACCTGACAGTCAGGGCAAGACTTATGGAACTGTTTGCCATTTCTGCCCCTATTCAGCCAATAAAACCGCTTTGAGATGCGCTCCCTGTTATTTTTTTTTTCGGAGCCTAGGTGACTACTCAAGACGTATGTGTGAGCCATTGTCAATACTATCTTTTTTCACTCAGCTGGGCCAACCAGCTGTTTAGTCAGACTGCCCCCTGCACGATCGAAGACCCAATAAAGAAAGCCACTTTTAACAAGAAAATGCAGAGTTTTGAAACCGGTGGTCTCATCGTCCTTCTAATAGTAGTCACCGGCGGCATAAGCCTGTTTAAATGCAAACTCCAAGAAACTGTTGGCTTGCTGCAAGTGCACAAAATCGATGCATCTGGAGGGCCACTGTAGCAACTGCCTCTGAAGAGGTTAAAGGGCTGGGCAGCCGCTTGAGAAAATCTGAGGAGTCTCCTCCGCTCTCACTGGAGAGATATGGTTCAATTTCGATGCCGGTACCCTAGCCACCAGCCCCTCCCCTCCAACCAAAGCTTCTAGGAGAGTTGGAGCCGGCGCTTTGAAGTCGGCCATAACCCTAGGAAATAGGGCATTTCTCTTCCCTAGCAGCAAGGACCAAAGGCAGGAATCGGATATGGCAATCCAGACTTTAAACTTTCGTCCCTTATACTTTAGTAGAGGCAACACAGTCTCCTAGTCCTTAATAACATCACCATGAACACAGCGTATACTCACTCCCTCCATGCCAGAGGAAAGAGTCTCAGGCAGCCAGTCACATCTGATCACACAGAGGTCACTACCCGAGTCCATCAACGCAGGGATCTCTTGGCCGGCCAATGCAGCAGACACCGTGAAACCATCTTTCTTCAGAGACTTAGAGGGAACCTGTGAGCAATACACCTCAGCCAAGCTGACCTCCATGGACTGAGCAGGGGAGAGGCGACATTCCCGAGTCAGATGTCTGGTCTGGTCACGGCGGAAGCACCTGTGCTCAGACCCAGTGCTGGAATTCCTGCGATGGTGTCTTCTACTCAGGAACCTCCACAGGAGGCTCTTGACAGCAATGACAGCAAGGGAAGTGTGACTGGTGATGGAAGGCTGCTCCTGCCATGGCTGAGGCAAGAAGGAGTGGCAACTTTCCACAGGAAGGGGCTTGGGGGGCTGTGGAGGGCTAGGAACCAGAGAAGAGCTTCTTCCCTGCTTCCAAGCAGTCTGGGTGCCATCAGTCTACGAGCCAAGACGTTCACAGAGTCAATATCAATAACAACTCATCCCGGAGCTCTTCAACAATCCCGTTCAGCATTGAGTCAATAGTGACCTTTTCTACTATGCACTCAATGGTGTCTCCTCGAACCTAGCCTTGGATAAGATGAAGCAGGTCCTGTAGCTGAGCATGGATAAGGTGATCAGGGTATAGCTGCCAAAGCTGGACTGAACGCCTCTTGCCCAGGGAGCTTGTAGCTTTATGGTGAAGAATTTGCTGCTTCATGAATTAATAATCTCCAATTTTCTCAAGAGGGAGGTTTCACAGGACCATCAGGGCATCCCCAGGTTAATACGGGATGGCGATGGCAGCCCAATTTCATCTGTTCCAATGCATCAACATTGCAGCGTGCTCAAAGCTAAGAAGAAAACCCTCCGGGTCATCTGTAGGGCCCATCTTCACAAGCAGGTCTCTGGGGTAATCCGCTGGAAGAGGTGGCAGATCCTCTGGGTCCGGATGTAGGGAAAATACTGAGGGTCCATCTTGGGAGCATACTGAGGATCCATCTGTGCAACACCCCATTTCTGGTACCACTTGTCAAGCTTGGGTCACAAAGGTATACAGGATCAACAACGTTATAATGTTCCAACACTGAATAGTATTTCTGTTATCTTCACTGCAAACAAAGGTCAACCAACTAATCTGGTCTCCAAAAAAGTCATCTGATTCTTTCTATTTTTTGCTCCTTAATACTTGTTTTGATTTACTGTACTCTTTTCTTTTTTTCCAATCATTTTCAAGTCCAGTTTATTTGTGGCCTGGAGGTCCATGTGTTGCAATAGCATTACTATATTAACACATCACACAATCAAATATTTTGGTTTTATTTAACAAACTGTAAAAAGGACCATTTTTCACTCCAATACGTATACAGTACCTATACTGCAAGTCTGTTATTCATTTGGTGATCAGTGATCCAGTTGCAGCCATTTTTTAAAGACCTCTGATTGATTTAAAATCATTACTTAACAATTCAAAAAAATGACAATTATTAAGGGAGAGAATTAAGTTATTTCTATACTGTAGTTTCCCACTAATAAGAAGACAAGTTGTTTCTTTTTGATTGAGTGCTTTCAACCAATGTGATTGACAGTATCAACTAGCGTCTTGTTATCATCTTTGTCAATTCCTTCTCTCTACCTCTTTAGTTTCAGTAGATTTTTATTTAATTGGCTGTGTTAAGCATTTCAGAAAATAACACTTTTTATTCTTAAAGGGAGAAAATTTTAATAATGATTGCTTTAATAATGAATGGACAGAAAAGTACAGTATCTAAAAGCAGAGAGCTATTTCTGCTGCAGTAGGCCATGTATATACAGTGGTGCGAAAAAGTATTTGCCCCCTTCCTGATTTCTTATTCTTTTGCATGTTTGTCACACAAAATGTTTCTGATCATCAAACACATTTAACCATTAGTCAAATATAACACAAGTAAACACAAAATGCAGTTTTAAATGATGGTTTTATTATTTAGGGAGAAAAAAATCCAAACCTACATGGCCCTGTGTGAAAAAGTAATTGCCCCTTGTTCAAAAATAACCTAACTGTGGTGTATCACACCTGAGTTCAATTTCCGTAGCCACCCCCAGGCCTGATTACTGCCACACCTGTTTCAATCAAGAAATCACTTAAAAATGAGCTGCCTGACACAGAGAAGTAGACCAAAAGCACCTCAAAAGCTAGACATCATGCCAAGATCCAAAGAAATTCAGGAACAAATGAGAACAGAAGTAATTTAGATCTATCAGTTTGGTAAAGGTTATAAAGCCATTTCTAAAGCTTTGGGACTCCAGCGAACCACAGTGAGAGCCATTATCTACAAATGGCAAAACATGGAACAGTGGTGAACCTTCCCAGGAGTGGCCGGCCGACCAAAATTACCCCAAGAGCGCAGAGACGACTCATCCGAGAGGTCACAAAGACCCCAGGACAACGTCTAAAGAACTGCAGTCCTCACTTGTCTCAATTAAGGTCAGTGTTCACGACTCCACCATAAGAAAGAGACTGAGCAAAAACGGCCTGCATGGCAGATTTCCAAGACGCAAACCACTATTAAGCAAAAAGAACATTAGGGCTGCGTCTCAATTTTGCTAAGAAACATCTCAATGATTGCCAAGACTTTTGGGAAAATACCTTGTGGACTGATGAGACAAAAGTTGAACTTTTTGGAAGGCAAATGTCCCGTTACATCTGGCGTAAAAGGAACACTGCATTTCAGAAAAGAACATCATACCAACAGTAAAATATGGTGGTGGTAGTGTGATGGTCTGGGGTTGTTTTGCTGCTTCAGGACCTGGAAGGCTTGTTGTGATAGATGGAACCATGAATTCTACTGTCTACCAAAGAATCCTGAAGTAGAATGTCCGGCCATCTGTTCAAACTGAAGCTGAAGCGATCTTGGGTGCTGCAACAGGACAATGACCCAAAACACACCAGCAAATCCACCTCTGAATGGCTGAAGAAAAACAAAATGAAGACTTTGGAGTGGCCTGACCTGAATCCATTTGAGATGCTATGGCATGACCTTAAAAAGGTGGTCCATGCTAGAAAACCCTCAAATAAAGCTGAATTACAACAATTCTGCAAAGATGAGTGGGTCAAAATTCCTCCAGAGCGCTGTAAAAGACTCATTACAAGTTATCGCAAACGCTTGATTGCAGTTATTGCTGCTAAGGGTGGCCCAACCAGTTATTAGGTTCAGGGGCAATTACTTTTTTCACACAGGGCCATGTAGGTTTGGATTTTTTCACCCTAAATAATAAAACCATCATTTAAAAACTGCATTTTGTGTTTACTTGTGTTATATTTGACTAATGGTTAAATGTGTTTGATTATCAGAAACATTTTGTGTGACAAACATGCAAAAGAATAAGAAATCAGGAAGGGGGCAAATACTTTTTCACACCACTGTATATATATATATATATACAGTGGTACCTCGGTATACGTCTGCTTTGGAATAAGTCCAACTTGGTATACGTCCTGTTTGGACACAAAAAATTTTGCTAACCTTGTTTACCTCTCTCGAGACAAAGCCACGACTGCCCACGAGTGTTAGTGCACCAGTTGCTAGCATTCAGTGAACAACCCGCGCTATAAATCTCTGTGAACTTTCACGTGTGTGATATAGCGGGTCCACAGCTCCTGTCAAAGTCCAGCTTTAAAATAAATCACCGCGCTCGCAGCTTGGTGAGGGGGCGAGGTGGTTATGTGGCTGAAGTTTGTCAGGGCGATTAGCGATGTGGGTGTTTCTCACCAAAGTGCACTTGTGAGGGACCGTCCGCATTCATGATTGTTCCTGGGGCTGCTTATCTTGATAAACAGAAGCGCGAGTCAGCTAGAAGGGGAGCAAAAAGAAAAAAAAGACGGAAGGTTGAGTGAGTGAGAGAGAGGGGGCTGCTTATCTTGATAAACAGAAGCGCGAGTTGGCTTGAAGGGCAGTAAAAAGAGAGAACGGACATGAGAGAGAGAGAGAGAGCGAGCGAGCGAGCGAGAGTGCCCATGGATAAAGTGGCTGAAGCAAGCAGAGCGAAGGTCAGCTGCAAGTAGGGCAACTCCCCAGTTGGGAAGCAGGCACCGGGCTTCTTCTTTTTTTTTTTTTTTTAAGAATGCTTCCTGCTTTTAACTTCGTTGTTTTTAAAAAGACTTTTTTCTATTGTTTTTAACCTTCACGTTTCACTTCTGATTTTATGGATTATTTATTGGAACTTTGGAGACTGCACTTTAATTTGAACACCTTGTTTTGTTAATTGTTTTAATAAAAGCACTTTGCACTTTTTCACCATCCCCTTGCTTTGTTGTTACCGATGAGGTTAGCAGCGCGGTACATTACCGACTGTGTAGGATTCAAGGGCAGCAAATGGGAGCATACAGCAAACCTGCATTGTCACAGCGTGATTTTGTGTTTTTTTCATGTAAATTTGAATTGATTGTTGAAAAGTATGAAGGTGGCATGCATATCCGGGACATGGCTGTTGCATACCGTTTGCCGAGAACGACGGCATCTACGATTGTGAAAAACAAAGATGTTATTAAAAAGTAAAGTGAGGTAAAATTTTCATTTATTTCATGTAATTGCTTTTGTATTTATGTATTTTAGTATTAACCTGTGTTTACATTATTTTATACAACCCCACCAATGTATAATATGCCAATAGCAATAGGATTTTTTTTTTTCTTATGGGAAAAATTTATTTGGTATACGTCTTGTTTGGTATAAGTCAAACGGTCTGGAAAGGATTAAGGACATATACCGAGGTTCCACTGTATCTATATATATATATATATATATATATATATATATATATATATATATATATATATATATATATATATATATATATATATATATATATATATACAGTGACAAAACAATTACATTGACAATCATGTTACGTTATTTTCAAAATGTTTCCTTTTCTTTTTCATTACTTTTTTAACACACTACTTCTCCGCTGCGAAGTGCAGGTATTTTGCTAGTAAAATTATAATGGCTGTGGATTTTAATTGTGCTTTAAATCTTTAAATCCATACCTAGATAGGTCTCTTGTCACGGGGGCGATGACAACTAACACTGCAAAGACAATTACACAATTTGCAACTTGACCACAACTTATCAGACCCTTGGAGATTTCTAAACCCAAATTCAAGAACATATTCCATCTCCTCACCAGTGCATCATTGCTACTCAAGAATTGATTATTTTTTTGTAGATAACCATTTCTTGCCTACGATTAAATCCTGCAAGTACGACGCTATTGTTATTTCCGACCATGCCCCTATGATCTTGGAGCTAAAATCATTATTCCCCACATACTCATCTTGCAGATGGCGTCTTAACCCAGTTTTATTAGCAGATGAGAACTTTACAGAATTTATATCGAAACAAATCAGTTTTTTTCTAGAGACAAAATATATCCTCAGATGTCTCTAAAGGAATACTCTGGGAAACCCTGAAGGCCTTCATAAGACGACAGATTATCTCATATCTTTGCCACAGAAATAAATTGGAAACCAAGCAAGTATCAAAGCTAACCAATGAAATTACTAGAATAGATCAAGAACATGCCAGGTGTCCTAGTGAGGCTCTTCATAGGAAAAGGCAGGCTCTGCATTCAGAATTCAACCTCTTGACAACTAAAGAAACTGAACAACTCTTTTTTAAATCAAGACATCATTACTATGAACATGGAGAGCTGGTTGAGCTTTTAGCTCAACAAATCCACAAGCAAGAAGTTTGCAACGCAATCTCAGCAATTACCAACACAAATGGAGACATAATCATTGACCATAAAAATATAATGCACACATTTTGAGACTACTATAAATCATTATATTCTACTGAGTTTAAAGAAGACAAGACACAATCTAATGCATTTCTGGATGCATTAGAGATACCACAAATAGACACTCTTAGTGCAGAGGAATTGGATAAACCGTTGGTACTATCAGAATTATTAGATGCTATAAAGTCACTTCAGAGTTAGCAACATTCACATAAGCTACAGATAATAAAATTCTACCTCAAACTTTTCGTCAAGCATTAATCATGGTCTTTCCTAAACAAAATAAGGACGTATTACAATGTGCATCATACTGACCAATTTCACTTCTGAATAATGATTTTAAGATACTCTCCAAAGTCTTAGCTAGAAGGATGGAGAAAGTGCTGCCTTCAGTAATATCACAAGATCAAACTGGATTTATTAAAGGCCGACACTCAGTGTCCAATCTTCGACGCCTGTTTAATGTAATATACTCACACGCAAAGACAAACATCCCAGAGATTTTATTATTTTTGGATGAAGAAAAAGCATTTGATATGATTGAATGGAACTGCCTTTTCACTACATTGGAGAAATATGGGTTTGGCCCGAACATTTGTGCATGGATCAAACTATACATATCCAGACGCTTCAGTTTGTATTAACAACATTAATTCAGACTACTTTAAACTAGAACATGGTACCAGACAAGGATGCCCCTTGTCACCACTACTTTTTGCAGTTGCCATTGAGCCACTGGCAGTTCACTGTTGAAATGCTTAGGAGATAAAGGGGATTATAAGGACTAAAACAAAAAATTTCTCTATATGCAGATGATATACTACTGTATATATCAGACCCACAAAATACTGTTCCTGGAATCCTAACAGCACTAACAGAATTTCAAAAGATTTCTGGTCTCAGAATTAATCTGACTAAAAGTGTGCTCTTTCCTGTGAATTCTCAATCATACACTATTAGATGGATACCTTCCCTTTTATCATCGCAGATAAGTTTAAATATCTAGGGGTAAACATCACAAGTAAACATAAAGCTGTTTATCCGCAAATTTTCGCTGTCGGTATGGAAAAAATCAAGCAAGACTTGCATAGATGGTCAACCCTTCATCTCACTTTAGCTGTAACAATTAACATTGTTAAGATGAAAATCCTCCCTAAGCTTCTCTTTTTATTTCAAAATATTCCAATATACATAAATAAATCTTTCTTTAAGAAATTTGATTCAACCATAACCACATTGATTTGAAATTCAAAACATCCATGTATCAAAAGAGTGACCCTATAAAGGCCAAAGGCAGAAGGTGGCATGGCTCTACCTAACTTTCAATTTTACTACTATGCAGCAAACATATAACATATAAAAACCTGAACATTGACACAAATAGATGAACATATACAGGCTTGGTCTGCAATAGAAATAAAATCCTGCAGTTCCTCTTTATATCCCTTGCTTTGCACCCCAATAAATACAAATTATCACCAATATAATATCCCAATAGTGCTTCACTCACTCAGAATATGGAACCAAGGTAGGAATCATTTTAAGATAGAGAATCTTTTATCGGTGGCACCTCTGCACGAGAACTACCTTTTTCAACCCTCACAAACATATGCAGTTTTTAATGTCTGGAAAACATTTGGGATTAAATCACTTAGAGATCTGTACATAGACAACGTCTTTGCATCCTACGAACAATTACATTCTAAATGTAACTTTCCAGCAACACATTTCTTTCACTATGTTCAAATTAGAAACTTTGTTAAACAGAACCTGCCCAATTATCCTCACCTCCCACCTCCCTCTATGCTGGAAAGTAATTGATCAGTTTCAAGGACTTAGACAGCATCTGTGCAAATTTATAAAACCATTTTACAGCCCTCCTTTTCAAAGATCCAAGAGGACAATGGGAAAAGGATCTCTCCCTCAACATATCAGAAAAGGAGTGGAAGGCAGCAATACAGTTAATTCACTCGAGCTCCATATGCACAAAGCATACAATTATTCAACTCAAAATTATATATCGAGCACATCTGTCTCGTGTAAAATTGTCCAAAATGTTTCCAGGGCAAGATCCAAACTGCAAACGCTGCAATCAAGTTCCAGCCTCACTGGGTCACATGTTTTGGGCCTACACCAAATTAACATCATTCTGGACCAACATTTTTAATTGCCTTTCAGGCAGCCTTGGTGTTACAATACCGCCTAACCCATTAACAGCTGTGTTTGGTGTACTCCCAGATGGGCTTAAAGTGTAGAAGGACAAAAAAACTGTAATTGCCATTACTACACTACTGGCATGCAGACTTATCTTGCTTAACTATAAGAATCCTAACTCTCCCCTTTTAAGGCAGAGGGTAACTGATGTTATATACTATTTGAAATTAGAAAAAAATCAAACCCTTACTTAGAATATCTGTGCAGATATTTTTCAAAACCTGCCAGGATTTAATCAATAACATTTCAGAATAAGCTTTTAAAGCACTGAGGAAGCAGATTCTCTCCATATTCTTTTTTTTCTTTCTTTCTTTTTCTTCTCCATTCATCTATATTTACTTATTAATTCATCTATTTACTTATTTTTATTGGGTTTAAGTTTTATTCTGCTGCCCATGCTCTCTTTCTCAGGGGTGAGGGTTGACTTGTTTTCAATCCTATTCTTGTAAAATTGATCTATTTGTACGGAATGTTGTGTGATTTCAATAAAATAAAAAAATTTAAAAAAGGCACCTACGAATAAATAAAATGTATTATTATTATTATTATTATGGCGGCACAGTGGCACAGTGGTAGCACTGCTGCCTCACAGAACGCCCAGGTTCACTTTTCGGGTCCTCCCTGCGTGGAGTTTGCATGTTCTCCCCGTGTCTGCGTGGGTTTCCTCCGGGTGCTCCGGTTTCCTCCCACAGTCCAAAGACATGCAGGTAGGTGCATTGGTGATCCTAAATTGTCCCTGGTGTGTATGTGTGCCCTGCGGTGGGCTGGCGCCCTGCCCAGGAATTTGTTTCTGCCTTGTGCCCTGTGCTAGCAGGGATTGGCTCCAGCAGACCCCCCGTGACCCTGTAGTTAGGATATAGCGGGTTAGATAAAGGATGGATGATTATTATTATTATTACTATAATATAATAAAAATATACATTTGATTTGACTCTGTAATACCCTGGCTACTTGATTGAACTTTTAACCCACCTAAGCTCTTACTCTCAGAGAATTATCCTTCTTGGTGATTTCAACATCCATATTGACATTACTACATCTAAACTGAGAAATGAATTCCTATCCTTACTGGACTGTTTTGACTTGACACAACATGTTGATTTTCCCACCCACTCTGGTGGTCATATATTGGATCTGATCTGCACTTCTGGACTATCTGTTGCCAATATTTACAGCACTGATTTGGGACTCTCTGACCATAAAGCAGTATTTTTTACTGTCTCACTGCCTTTACCTCCTCTTACCTGTAAACGACAAATTTCTTACAGAAACCTTAAAAATATCTGTCCCTCTATCCTTTCTGGATCCATTTCTGATCTTTTACTGTCTGCACCTATTCCGTCAACACTAGATAGTCTTGTTGACCACTATAACTCAGCCCTTCATTCAGCATTAGATAAAACAGCTCCTTTAAAACATAAGGAGGTTTCCTTTAAACGTTCAGCTCCTTGGTATAACTCAGAATTGCGATCTATGAAAGCAGCTGGCCGACGCCTTGAGAGAATGTCACGTAAGACTGGCCTCACTGTGCACATCCAGGCTTTCTCTGACCACCAAAGAGCTTACAGAGAAGCACTAACTGCTGCTAAGAACACCCACTATGGCAGAATAATAGAAAGTGGCCACGATAACCCAAGGGTTTTGTTTTCTGTAGTTAATAAACTACTCGAACCTGCATCTGGCCCAACTACCTCTTCTACTGAAGTCTGTGAGGATTTCCTCCACTTTTCCGTAACAAAATTAAAGATCTAAATAATTCAACTAACATAAATACATCATCTGTTTATATCTCTCCCTGTTTTCCCACTCCATCCAGCTCCTTCTCTAAGTTCTCACCAGTCACATCTGCTTTGTTAATGACCTGCTTTGTAAGATGAGGCCTACTACTTGTATACTGGACCCCATCCCCAGCACACTACTTAAATCCTGCCTTCATGCCATAATCCCGACTGTTACTACAATAATAAACTCATCCCTTGACACTGGCTCTGTGCGCTCACTTTTAAAATCGCTTCTGTAACCCCAATGTTAAAAAAGTCTGGTCTTGATGCTGACAATCTTAACAATTTCCGGCCTATTTCCCACTTACCTTTCCTGTCAAAAGCTCTTGAGCGTGTTGTAGCTTCCCAGCTCACCAATTACTTATCGTCTAATAATTTGATGGAACCCTTTCAGTCTGGTTTCAGGGTGCAGCACAGCTGTGAAACTGCTCTGCTACGGGTAACCAATGATCTGCTTATGGCAGCAGACTCTGGACAAACCAGCATATTAATTCTGTTAGACCTCAGTGCAGCATTTGACACTGTCAGACATGACATTCTACTGTCAGAATGGAGAACATGCTGGGTATCTCTGGCACTGCCCTCCAGTGGTTCAAGTCCTATCTGACTGATAGGCAAGAGTTTGTTAGTCTTGGCAACAGCAGATCCAGCTCGGCGCCAGTCACACAAGGAGTTCCTCAGGGCTCTGTCCTCGGCCCTCTTCTCTTCTGTATTTATATGCTTCCCCTTGGCCATATTATTCGTAGCTATGGACTGGGCTATCATTTTTATGCAGATGATACTCAACTCTACTTCAATGTTAAAAGTGGAACTTCATCAGAGCTTTCTCAGCTCACAACCTGCCTTAGTGAAATTAAAACCTGGATGGAGCAGAACTCTTTAAAATTAAACTGCAACAAAACTGAACTCCTGCAAATTGGGACTAAAATGCAACTTAATAAAATGAGCTCCTTCCCAGTCCATCTTGGTGGTGATCTCATCAGCCCTGCCTCTACTGCAAAGAATCTTGGTGTCATTTTTGATTCCTCCCTTTCTTACTCCACTCACATAAATCACATTAAGAAACTTTCTTACTTTCACCTCCGTAACATATCCCGTGTTCGCTCCTTCCTCTCCTTTTCTAATGCTGAGAAACTTGTCCATGCTTTTATCACATCCCGCATAGATTATTGTAACTCGCTGCTGGCAGGTGCCCTTCTAATCTTATATCACAGCTCCAGCTTATTCAAAACTCAGCTGCAAGAGTCCTTACTCGAACCAGCAGCAGCGAGCACATCACACCCATCCTGCTCCGTCTTCACTGGCTCCCTGTGTCTTACAGAATCGAATATAAAATCCTACTAATAACCTACAAAGCCTTAAATAACCTCGCGCCAAACTACATCAGTGACCTTCTCCATCACTATGTGCCTGCCCGCCCACTAAGGTCCTCTGATTCTGGCAATCTTGTTGTGCCCCACACTAATCTACACTCCATGGGTGACAGGGCCTTCAGCTGTATAGCCCAGACTCTGGAATGACCTACGAAATTAATCAGGTCAGCTGACTCCATGAATTCTTTTAAAAAACAACTTAAAACTCATCTGTTCAGGAAGGCTTTTAGCTCTATTTGACTTCATTCCCCTTCTCTCAGTTTACCTCTCTGTCAAGATGCTCATGTAACCTGTGTGTGTGTGTGTGTGACCATCAATTCTGTTGTCTGTTAGGCTTTCTCTGAATTTACTGTCTTAATCTTCTTATTTATTTATTTGCTTTGTACTATGCTATATACTGTATACCCTGCCGTTCTTTCTTATATTCTGTAAGTGCCTTGAGCATGGGAAAGGCGCTATATAAATAAAATGTATTATTATTATTATTACTTGTAAAAGTTAGCACTTGTTTTTTTATTATTCAGTTTTATTCTCTCAGTGACGTTCACATGGTACAACAAACTTGCCTCTCCCTCTCTGAGTTGATGGCATTTGTCTCCATTCTTTTCACAAGAGGAGTGATGACCAGAGTGGGTGCTGTGACTGATACCTGCTCAGAACTGTTTGTTGTTTGGCAATCAAAGATATGATGTCCCACGAACGCTATCAGACTGGTCAAAGGCAGGGCCATAAAAAGAACCAGACAATATACAATCTAATGCATTTCTGGATACATTACAGATACCACAAATAGACGCTTCTAGTGTGGAGGAACTTGATAAACCTCTGGCGTTTATCAGAATTACTAGATGCTATAAAGTCACTCCAAGGTGGAAAAGCAGCAGGCCCTGATGGCTACCCTGCAGAGTTTTACAAGAAATTCTCCGCTCAGCTAGCTCCCCTCCTATTAGCAACATTTACAGAAGCCAGAGATAACCAATAACCAAAACAAAATAAGGACTTATTACAATGTGCTTCATACAGACCAATTTCACTTCTGAATAACGACGTTAAAATACTCTCTAAAATCATAGCCAGAAGGATGGAGAAAGTGCTCCCCTCGGTAATATCACAAGACCAAACTGGATTTATTAGGGGCCGACACTTATCTTCAAATCTTCGACGCCTGTTTAATGTAATATACTCACCAACTAAATAAAACACCCCAGAAATATTATCATCATTGGATGCAGAAAAAGCATTTGACATGATTGAATGGAAATACCTTTTTACTACATTGGAGAAGTTTGGGTTTGGCCCAACATTTGTGCATGGATTAAATTACTGTATACTAACCCAGAAGCTTCATTTTGCATCAATAACATTTGCTCAGACTACTTCAAACTAGAACGTGGCACAAGACAAGGATGCCCCTTGTCACTGCTGCTGTTTGCAATTGCCATTGAACCACTGGCAATACATTGTCAAAATACTGATCAGATAAAGGGGATTAGCAGAGAAGGACTGGAACAGAAAATCTCATTATATGCAGATGACATGGTACTGTATATTGGACCCAGAAAATTCTGTGCCTGCAGTCTTAGCAGCACTCACAGAATTTCAAAAGATCTCTGGTCTCAGAATTAATCTGAATAAAAGTGTACTCTTTCCAGTGAATTCTCAAGCATATAATATTAGATTAGACACCCTACCTTTTATCATTGCAGAACAGTTTAAATACCTAGGGTAAACATCACAAGTAAACATAAAGCTCTATGTCAACAAAATTTTGCCGTCTGCATGGAAAAAATTAAACAAGACTTGCATAGATGGTCAACCCTTCATCTCACACTAGCTGGAAGAATTAACACTGTTAAGATGAATATTCTTCCTAAGCTCCTTTTTTTATTTCAAAACATCCCAATATACATTAATAAATCATTCTTTAAGCAATTAGATTCAACAATAACCTCATTTATTTGGAATTCAAACATCCACGCATCAAAAGAGCGACCCTACAAAGACAAAAGGCAGAAGGCGGCATGGCTCTACCTAACTTCCAGTTTTATTACTGGGCAGCAAATATACAGGCGATAAGAACCTGGACACAAATAGAAGAACATACACAGGCTTGGACCGCAATAGAAGTAAAATCCTGCAGTACTTCTTTGTATTCCTTGCTCTGTGCTCCAATAAACACACGCTATGGCAATACACTAATAACCCAATTGTGCTCCACTCACTTAGAATCTGGAACCAATGTAGAAAGCATTTTAAGACGGAGAAGCTTCTATCTGTGGCACCCTGCAAGAGAACCACCTCTTTCAACCTTCACAAACATATGCAGTTTTAATATCTGGAAAAATTTGGAATTAACTTGCTTAGAGATCTTTATATAGACAACGCCTTTGCATCCTATGAACAATTACATTCCAAATTTAACATTCCAGCTACACATTTCTTTCACTATCTTCAAATCAGGAACTTTGTTAAACAGAACCTTCCAGATTTTCCTCATCTTGCACCCTCATCCATGCTGGAAAAATATTGCTCAATCTCAAGGACTTAGACTCCATCTCTACAATATATAAAATCATTTTACAATCCCTTCCTTTCAAAGATCCAAGAGGACACTGGGAAAAAGATCTCTCAATTAATATATCAGAAAAGGAGTGGAAAGTAGCAATGCAGAGAATTCACTCGAGCTCCATATGCGAAAAGCATACAATTATACAACTCAAAATTATATATTGAGCACATCTGTCTCGACTAAAACTCTCCAAAATGTTTCCAGGGCATGATCCAACCTGCAAACGTTGCAACCAAGCCCCAGCCTCACTGGGTCACATGTTCTGGGCCTGCACCAAATTAACATTATTCTGGACAAAAATTTTTAATTACCTTTCAGACAGCCTTGGACTCACAATCCCTCCTAACCCATTAACAGCTGTGTTTGGGGTTCTTCCAGAGGGGCTTAAAGTGGAGAAGGACAAACAAATTGTGATTGCATTCACTACACTGTTGGCACGCAGACTTATTCTGATAAACTGGAAGAACCCAAACTCTCCTCTTTAAGTCAGTGGGAAACCGATGTGTTATATTATTTGAAATTGGAAAAAATCAAAGACTCAGTTAGAGGATCCATACAGACTTTTTTCAAAACATGGCAGGATCTAATCAGTAATATTTTAAAATAAGTTTATAAAGCACAGAGAATTTATTAATTTAGGTATGTTTACAAGCCTTAAATTTTACACCGTTTGGCTTGTTCTCTCTCTCAGGGGTGGGGATCGATCTGTTCTTAACTCAATTTTTCTTTTTGTAAAAACTTGATTTCTTTGTATGGATTGTAATAAAATTAATAAAAAAAAAAAAAAAAGAGCCAGCTTCTTCACAGCGATTTCGCTGGCTAATAGACTGCTGCCTCACAATGCAACTCTGCTTGGCACCATAAAGTAAAATGGGACTTCCACCTGCAGCTAAAGTCACTTTAGTACGTAAGCAATTTGCCACACTAGTGTTTAGATCTGGCAGTGTCATGATGACGGTGTAAGCACCAAAAAAGAAGCAGCTTTTTATTTCAGTCTGTAACAGCTAGTGTAAAGTTTTGCTACCTGTTAAAGATATAGCTGAAGGGGTGTAAGCAGACACACAAATACTGGTGAATCATGTCTGCTTGGTATCTTGCTATCACTTGAATTTTTTGTTATTCAGTTTAATTCTTGACTAAAAGCACACTTGTTTCGTTATACCTTTGAAAAGTGTTTATTTTATATTTCAGTAACCACTTGAATGAAACAGAATCGGTCTCTGCCTCTCTCATGCACACACACACACACACACATTCATACATGAAAACGTTACTATTGGAAAACACTATGCCATTTGAACATGAGTTGTCATTTGAACATGTTTTTTTTCGATCTTGCCTGTTCTCCAGATATGCAAATCTTAGAGCTAAGCTAAAATGTCTGAAAATAATTTAAGAAACAGATGATGCTAAATATTAGAAGTTTAATGAATTAGGTTTATAATCAACATAACTATAGTAGGAAGCAAGTCCATTGTATTTTTAACTTGCCTCTAAGTTTGGTGTGCACCTTGGTCAGGCAACGGTGAAGTGACCTCATCAGTGAAAGACAGTCAGAGATGCAAACAAGCTACAGTGGTGTGAAAAAGTATTTGCCCCCTTCCTGATTTCTTATTCTTTTGCATGTTTGTCACACAAAATGTTTCTGATAATCAAACACATTTAACCATTAGTCAAATATAACACAAGTAAACACAAAATGCAGTTTTTAAATGATGGTTTTTATTATTTAGGGTGAAAAAATCCAAACCTACATGGCCCTGTGTGAAAAAGTAATTGCCCCCTGAACCTAATAACTGGTTGGGCCACCCTTAGCAGCAATAACTGCAATCAAGCGTTTGCGATAACTTGTAATGAGTCTTTTACAGCGCTCTGGAGGAATTTTGGCCCACTCATCTTTGCAGAATTGTTGTAATTCAGCTTTATTTGAGGGTTTTCTAGCATGGACCACCTTTTTAAGGTCATGCCATAGCATCTCAAATGGATTCAGGTCAGGCCACTCCAAAGTCTTCATTTTGTTTTTCTTCAGCCATTCAGAGGTGGATTTGCTGGTGTGTTTTGGGTCATTGTCCTGTTGCAGCACCCAAGATCGCTTCAGCTTCAGTTGACGAACAGATGGCCGGACATTCTCCTTCAGGATTCTTTGGTAGACAGTAGAATTCATGGTTCCATCTATCACAACAAGCCTTCCAGGTCCTGAAGCAGCAAAACAACCCCAGACCATCACACTACCACCACCATATTTTACTGTTGGTATGATGTTCTTTTTCTGAAATGCAGTGTTCCTTTTACGCCAGATGTAACGGGACATTTGCCTTCCAAAAAGTTCAACTTTTGTCTCATCAGTCCACAAGGTATTTTCCCAAAAGTCTTGGCAATCATTGAGATGTTTCTTAGCAAAATTGAGACGAGCCCTAATGTTCTTTTTGCTTAATAGTTGTTTGCGTCTTGGAAATCTGCCATGCAGGCCGTTTTTGCCTTCTTTGCTTTCTTATGGTGGAGTCGTGAACACTGACCTTAATTGAGACAAGTGAGGACTGCAGTTCTTTAGACGTTGTCCTGAGGTCTTTGTGACCTCTCGGATGAGTCGTCTCTGCGCTCTTGGGGTAATTTTGGTCGGCCGGCCACTCCTGGGAAGGTTCACCACTGTTCCATGTTTTTGCCATTTGCGGATAATGGCTCTCACTGTGGTTCGCTGGAGTCCCAAAGCTTTAGAAATGGCTTTATAACCTTTACCAGACTGACAGATCTCAGTTACTTCTGTTCTCATTTGTTCCTGAATTTCTTTGGATCTTGGCATGATGTCTAGCTTGTGAGGTGCTTTTGGTCTACTTCTCTGTGTCGGGCAGCTCCTATTTAAGTGATTTCTTGATTGAAACAGGTGTGGCAGTAATCAGGCCTGGGGGTGGCTACGGAAATTGAACTCAGGTGTGATACACCACAGTTAGGTTATTTTTGAACAAGGGGCAATTACTTTTCACACAGGGCCATGTAGGTTTGGATTTTTTCTCCCTAAATAATAAAACCATCATTTAAAAACTGCATTTTGTGTTTACTTGTGTTATATTTGACTAATGGTTAAATGTGTTTGATGATCAGAAACATTTTGTGTGACAAACATGCAAAAGAATAAGAAATCAGGAAGGGGGAAAATAACATATATTTATATAACATATATTATATATACAGTTTTTCACATCACTGCATATGTGTGTGTATATATATATATATATATATATATATATATATATATATATATACACACATACATACACACATTATACATACAGTATATATATCTATATATCTAATATCTATATATGCAGGTGTATATCTATATATCTCTATATATATATATATATATATACACATACACACACACACTCATATCTATATCTGTATATATATATATATATATATATATATATATATATATATATATAGCAAAATACCCGCGCTTAAAAGTTTTATTAAGAAGAAAATTAAACATTTTTAAACTGAGGGAAAATATACCAATAATTATTTGTTAAGGATCTCTTTGTATACCACATTGTGAGTTCGGCCCTCCGGTTGTAATATGACCAAGCTGTGCGCTGAGCTTACTCTTGAGCATGCAACTTACAGTTGGCCATGTGAACAGTAATCTTGTTTCATATCTCACAGCTTGGATTGCTGCTGTCATAATCGGTTTGAGTTTCATGGTTTGTTTCAATTACGACAGTATTTGTAGGATTTGTGTTGAAGAGACATTCGGCAACTGTCAAGCGTTGTAAGTATACAACCAGTTTCATCGATAACTTCACATCCAGCTTTTAAAGGTTTAAACATTCATAAACATCACAGTGTCCACTACTGAAATCGTCACCTGTGAATCTAAGATGTTTAAGAGGCATTGGCGGTTGTCCAAAGCTGTAAAATATTTGGCCATTTCAGTACACTGAAACTTGAAAGCGACAACCGAACAATTCAGCGGCAGCCATCAACTCACATGCAGATGCATAGGTGAAGGGCTTAAGCATTTCACTCTTATAGTGCTCCTGTGTAGTATAATTATCTCCTGTACCGTCATCAGTCCACACCTTGAACCTGTCCCAATCATTCAATACATAAGAAACAATGTTCCTCCGGATATCAAGAGTGAGCCTGATATGGCCGTGCAATATGTAACAAAGAGAATGGAAAAGATAGGTGCTATCTCCGGGCATGGAAACAACTCAGTAAGTGACAGTTCTTTGATCGATGGTGATCAACTCGATAGACATGTTAATGTGGGTACGGTTGGAATGATAAAGGAAATGGGTACCTGAACAATGTAAAGTAAGTCTAAAATACCTACACAATAACTATAATTGTTCATTCTCTTCCTGTGAATTCCCTGTGTGTGCAGAGAGACAGAGACACACACAGGTGCGTGCGACAGACAGACACACAGGCCCGCCCAAGAGACAGACAGACAGACAGACACACGCACGCACACGCGCGTAGGCAGGCCCACGCGAGAGACGGACAGACACGCCCGCCCGACAGAGAGACACACTCACACACACACAGGCTGGCAGGCCCACGAGAGAGACAGACAGACAGACGCACGCACGCACGAGATGGACAGACGGACAGAGGCACGCACGCAGGCAGGCAGCCCACGCGAGAGACAGGCACGCAAGCACACACACTTGCGCACGCAGGCAGGCCCACGCGAGAGACAGGCACGCATGCACACACACTTGCGCACGCAGGCATGGCCCACGCGAGAGACGGACAGACACGCCTGCCCGACAGAGAGACACACTCACACACACACAGGCAGGCCCACATGGGGGACAGACACGCACGCACCCCCTCAGGCCCGCGACAGAGACAGACACGCATGCACACACACACAGGCGCATGCATACATTGTTGCAATGTTACTTTTCTTGGTTGTTTATTAGATTACGGATTTTTCAGATGTTCATTTTTTTCCCTGTGCTTAAAACTCATTAAAAAAGGTGTTTTTAGCGAGCGGGTCGTAAGGCTATTGCGCGAACTGTTGCAGTGTTAGTTTTCTCTGTTGTTCAAGGTTTTCTTAGTGTTATTCCATGTTTTTATATTTAGTTTACTATTACGCTGTGCATTCAATGGTATAATTAACTATATTTGTGCTTAAAATCTTAAAATCTATACTAATAAAAGGCAAAGCCCTCACTCACTCACTCACTGACTCATCACTAATTCTCCAACTTCCCGTGTGGGTGGAAGGCTGAAATTTGGCAGGTTCATTCCTTACAGCTTCCTTACAAAAGTTGGGCAGGTTTTATATCGAAATTCTACGCGTAATGGTCATAACTGGAAGCAGTTTTTCTCCATTTACTGTAATGGAGATGAGCTTCAACGCCGTGGGGGCGGAGTTTCGTGTGACATCATCACGCCTCCCACGTAATCACGCAGTACATAGAAAACCAGGAAGACCTCAAAAAGCGCTGAAGAAAACATGCATTATATAATTGAGAAGGCAGCGAAACAATAAGAAGCGAGCGAAAGTGACATATACAACCATATTGATGAGTTCTGCTACTTCGGAAACAAAGCACGATGTAAACCTACACTTTAAATTAAGTTCATTGACAGGCTGCGCTGGCGTTTGTAATTTAGTGCCTGCCCATATAAGGCCGTCCGTCAGCGGCAATCCAATAGCAAACTGCCACGGGTAAATATTCACGGGTGAAGGACTGTGCTTATGGAGAGGAAGATGAGATGGTCAGGGTGGTGTTTGACACAAACTCAGCGAAACTGCGAGAGAAAGTTTTAAGTGCCAGGACTAAGGTAACATTAAATACAGCCATGGACATAGCACGAGATGGCACCAGCACAGCTGGGAACCTTCGATGCATGTACACCGAGTGGCTCACGGAACTGACGCAGTACAGATAAAAGGCAACAGTTCCAAAGAGCTGAACAAAACCGAATTACACAATTGAAAAGGCAGCAAAAATATGAAGCGTCTGATACATACAAGCATATTCATAAATCCAACTACTGCGGAAACAAAGCACACGTTGGAAAAAGTCAATGTCCCGCTAAAGGAAGACAGTGTAAAAAAAACCCGTGCATGCAGTGTGTCAGGTCTCAGATAAAGAAGAAGACGAGCTGTTTATTGATGCAGTAAGAAACGAATCGATGAATGAAACCTGTCATCTTTACAACGATTGACAAACACGGAATGTAACTTGAACACAACACATCCTACAAATACGAACCTGATTGAAAGAAATAATGATAATCAAATCCTTGATGACAGCAACACTCAGTAACACTCACAAAACAAATACTGTATATTGACAGTCATGTTACGTTATTTTTAAAATGTTCCCTTTTCTTTTTCATAGCTTCTTTAACACACTATGTCTCCGCGATACGCGGGTATATATATATGTATATATATATAACCCGATCTACATACTCGAATAATGGATACTTTATTCGCCATCAATGATTGTTTTGGTAAAGCCATACTCAGTGTATTCATTAGATGAACGGTAAAAAGGTAAGGGCAAGGGAGGATGACTTATTGAGGCATGCAGGCTGTAGTCTTGCGTCAACTCTATCTGAATTGCGCGATCACATTTGAAAAAATATATCTTTTCAAGTTCTATTTAGTCCATATGTGTCAAACTCAAGGGCCGCGGGCCACATCCGCCCGGCGTAATTATATCCGCCCGAGATCATTTTATATACTGTATTATTGTTATTAAAGCCCGGTATATGAAGCGCTGGTAACACAATAAACTACAGATCCCATAATGCAGCGCTTCAGCTGCCTTGCCGAACAGTTACCGCGTTAATCAAGTCTACCTTAAGATGCTGCAAGTTATTGCGAAGCTAGCTCACACGATGCTGAAGAGAAAAGTTGATTCTGAAAATAGAGCCTTTAAAACCGATGGGAGGCTGAGTATATGTTTACTGAACCCGTGTGTCTCATTTGTGGAGCTAATGTGGCTGTAATTACAGAATTTAATCTAAGACGGCACTATAAAACAAAACATCAGGGTAACCTGAAAGACCTGAATGCAATGCAGAAGATACAGAAAGCAGAAGAATTAAATAAGAATCTGACACTTCAGCGGACGTTTTACCCGTGCACAATCACAAAGTGATTTCAATTGAGCTGCTTTTATGGGAGACACAACCACTTGCCCCACTTTCCCTATTACCAAGTAATGTTAAACCAAGTCGTCACTACGGTGTTCCCAAATCGCACTTTGCTGATAAACTGAGCGCACTGAGTTTGCAGGCGCTTTGGTGACTTTGAAGAACAAAAAAAGTCCGTCTACATGCGGCTCGAACCTTGTGCATGTTTGGTAGCACATATCTGTGTGAGAAGCTCTTCTCAGTGATAAAGACTAACAAAACAGCACACAGGAGTCGCCTCACTGATGAGCACCTGCAATCCATCCTGAGAATCTCCACAACACAGAACCTCACACCAAACAGAAACGAACCTGTTGCCAAAAAAGATGCCAGGCGTCCAGCTCTAAAATGACATATGAGCAAAGACAACTGAATGATTTGATTTGTTATTGCTGAAAGGAACACATTTTATTTATATTTCTAGGTTTTGTTATGCAGCATGTTCATATTTGAATTTGTATAATTTTGACAGGATATATTTTTATGGAGAGCAAAATCTTTTGGGATATTTAAAATCTAAGTTTATTTTTATAAAATATAAAATTACATAAGAGTAAAGAAATTTGAATGTTTGTTCTTTTAATGTTTACTTTATTTCTAACTTGTATAATTTAGACAGGATATATTTTTATGGAGAGCAAAATATTATAAGTTGTTTAAGGTTTGAGTTGATTTATTCAGGAATAATATTCCTGTCTGTTTTACCATTCCTACCAAAGATATTTCTGTCGACTAAATAAAAATTCCTTCTATTTAAAATTTAAATAGAACTTGAACAAATACGATAGTTCATAATATCCACGCAGACTTGCACGTAAGAGCGGGTGTCATCCGTTTTAACAAACAGCGTATTGCACTGATACGAAATAGCTGTGTGTGTATATATGTAGATATGTATGTATATGTATATATATGTGTGTGTGTATGTATATATATATATATGTATTTGTGTGTATATATGTGTGTGTATGTATGTGTGTATGTATATGTACAGTGGTGTGAAAAACTATTTGCCCCCTTCCTGATTTCTTATTCTTTTGCATGTTTGTCACACAAAATGTTTCTGATCATCAAACACATTTAACCATTAGTCAAATATAACACAAGTAAACACAAAATGCAGTTTTTAAAATGATGGTTTTTATTATTTAGGGAAAAACAAAATCCAAACCTACATGGCCCTGTGTGAAAAAGTAATTACCCCCTGAACCTAATAACTGGTTGGGCCACCCTTAGCAGCAATAACTGCAATCAAGCGTTTGCGATAACTTGTAATGAGTCTTTTACAGCGCTCTGGAGGAATTTTGACCCACTCATCTTTGCAGAATTGTTGTAATTCAGCTTTATTTGAGGGTTTTCTAGCATGAACCGTCTTTTTAAGGTCATGCCATAGCATCTCAATTGGATTCAGGTCAGGACTTTGACTAGGCCACTCCAAAGTCTTCATTTTGTTTTTCTTCAGCCATTCAGAGGTGGATTTGCTGGTGTGTTTTGGGTCATTGTCCTGTTGCAGCACCCAAGATCGCTTCAGCTTGAGTTGACGAACAGATGGCGGACATTCTCCTTCAGGATTTTTTGGTAGACAGTAGAATTCATGGTTCCATCTATCACAGCAAGCCTTCCAGGTCCTGAAGCAGCAAAACAACCCCAGACCATCACACTACCACCACCATATTTTACTGTTGGTATGATGTTCTTTTCTGAAATGCAGTGTTCCTTTTATGCCAGATGTAACGGGACATTTGCCTTCCAAAAGTTCAACTTTTGTCTCATCAGTCCACAAGGTATTTTCCCAAAAGTCTTGGCAATCATTGAGATGTTTCTTAGCAAAATTGAGACGAGCCCTAATGTTCTTTTTGCTTAATAGTGGTTTGCGTCTTGGAAATCTGCCATGCAGGCCGTTTTTGCCCAGTCTCTTTCTTATGGTGGAGTCGTGAACACTGACCTTAATTGAGACAAGTGAGGACTGCAGTTCTTTAGACGTTGTCCTGGGGTCTTTGTGACCTCTCGGATGAGTCGCTCTGCGCTCTTGGGGTAATTTTGGTCGGCCGGCCACTCCTGGGAAGGTTCACCACTGTTCCATGTTTTTGCCATTTGTAGATAATGGCTCTCACTGTGGTTCGCTGGAGTCCCAAAGCTTTAGAAATTATTTATTAACAAGGGGGCAATTACTTTTTCACACAGGGCCATGTAGGTTTGGATTTTTTTTTCTCCCTAAATAATAAAAACCATCATTTAAAAACTGCATTTTGTGTTTACTTGTGTTATATTTGACTAATGGTTAAATGTGTTTGATGATCAGAAAGATTTTGTGTGACAAACATGCAAAAGAATAAGAAATCAGGAAGGGGGCAAATAGTTTTTCACACCACTGTATGTGTATATGTATAGATATGTATATATATATATGTTTGTGTGTGTGTGTAAATATATATATATATATATTTATATTTATATATATATATATATATATATATATATATATATATATATGACAACAACACTCATCACTCACAACAGTGACAAAACAATTACATTGACAATCATGTTACGTTATTTTCAAAATGTTTCCTTTTCTTTTTCATTGCTTCTTTAACACACTACTTCTCCGCTGCGAAGCGCGGGTATTTTGCTAGTATATATATATATTTACATACAGTTCATATGATCTGGAACAGATTAATTGTATTTACATACAATCCTATGGGGGAAATTACTTTGGTTCCACTGTATTACTTTCCGACAAAATTACAGGCATTTTACGGAAATAGAAACCAGTGTTACTGAGAGAAAATTAAAGGCACACAATACAGTGACGCATATTACAGCCACATACAAGGTCCCTTGCCATTTAATATAGACTGTTCCTACTAATGTTTATGCACTACTGTTCTAGCGCCCGTTATTGTAACTGGCTTAATGTCTAGTTTCTAATATTATTCCTTCTGTATTCATCTTTAAGAGCAGCAAGTCTGTCTCAGAGTTTTTTGCATTCGGAATTGGCAGCTGTAGCTTTTCCATCAGTGGTGGATGCTAGATTTTCTGCTGTTTCAATTCAAGTCGTGAATGTCTGCTTAACATCCTCCAGCTGATCGGCAAGTGTGCTCAGTTTACACTCATTTTCCTGAATGTGCTCCTCAATTTTTTCCAGCATACATTTAAAGGCCGCCTCAAAGTGATTATATATGCATTTCTCCAAATCTTTATTATCTTGTTGCAGCTTTTGCAGCTCGTAGGCGCCTTTCTAAACACTCAAGGACACTGAACAATAGATAAAAAAAATAATAGCAGCTTATTACTTACCTCTGCACCATTCAATAATACTTATCAACTCCCTGTCGATTGACATTTGACTTGGGTTTCTAACTCGTTGACAGAAACATGTAAATCAAATGGTTATATTCTTGAATAAAAGCTCACGTGTTTATTTGATATTTGGACTAAAGTCTTCACACATTATACACTTCACTTCATTATTAGTATAACATGGAAAAAAATTCTGCTTTAGGTATGTGTTCAGCATTTCTTGCGTTTCCTTTCATCCTACACTTACCCAGATCTTTGTAGACAAAATAACAATATACTGTATTATTTACCCTATACAACTCCAGGCAGCTCACATGCAGATAAGTACCCTTGGCTTGAGCTGAGAGAACTTTTTGCCAAACAACTACAACATTTATTTATATAGTTCATTAATTTAATACAAATAATATAGCTCAAAGTGCTTTACATGATGAAGAATTAGAAAAAAAGACAAAGTAAGAATTAAAATAAGAGAACACTAATTTATTCTCACGTACAGTATGAACAAATTTTGAAACAGTATAAACAATATAAAAATAATGAGTTGTGTTCGTACTAGTAACCATTGTATCAAGGTCTCTATATTGAACTGGCTACATGTGAATTTAACTTTTCTGTGGTTTTAAAGTCCTAGATGTATTAGTTTTGCCAATATGCAGACATATAAGAAATATCTGCACGTGTGAAAAAAATAAACATATAGCATTAAGTATGTGCTTCCTTGCTTTCTTGTTAAATAAAATTAGTTTTAGGTGAAGTAAAATCTGAAATTCATCTCTGCAGGTATTGATGGAGTGGTTAGCACTTCTGCCTCACATTTCTAGAGTCCTGTACTTGAATTTCATTTCTGGATCCTATTTGGAGTCTGCATATTTTTCATACATCTGTGTGGGTTTTACCTCTATCTGTGCAAATGGGCCCTGGGGACCCCAGTCACAAATATTATATAACATGCTTGCAATTTGTGTATTTTATATTATGGGCTTTCCACCCTGTAATACTGTGAAATCCGTAACGAATCCGAATGTTTGACATAAATAAGGACAGAGCAGTTTTTACTAGAATTTTCGCAGGTGATGTAACACTAGTAGTAGTAGTTTTCTACAAAAATAAATAAAATCTTCTCACAGGCTATTTCTGCACTCATAAGAGCCAACAATGAGTTTCCTGAGTCATATGCGGGGTTTCAAGAGCAAATTTGTATAAGTGTAGCTCAAGTCATGTTGATGAGCATGCACTGGCACAGCATGTTGCTGCACCCACTATACGATTGAACAGCTTGGGACCCCGGTTGGCAATCCCCCCAGGCAGTCACACACATGGACCAGTCCCACCACCCAGAAATGACCATCTGTCTACTACAGCCAGTTGTTATGTGGGTGTCCCCTTGGTCCAGCCTCTCAGGTCCGGACCAATGAGGATCCTGTGAGCCAGATCACTCTCTGGGAATCGCGCCACATGGCTGTAGTGCTGTAAGTAACACTTTCTCTCATTTTGGACTCCATTAACAACCACTCGCTCGTCACACCAGCAATAACCAAGGATTCTCTGAAGAGACACAATACTAAAGAAGTCCAGTTTTTGTCTCAGGTCACTGGATAGCATCCATGTCTCACAACTATATAGCAAAACAGGAAGCACCAAGACTCTAAAGACTTGGACCTTCATTCTTTTGCAATAATATCACGAGTGCCACACACCCCCTTTACAGCGACCTCATGATTCTCCATGCTCTCCCAATGTGTCTATTGACTTAATAGGAAGAGTCACCAGAGACATGAATGTCACTTCTGAGGTAAGTAAACCTCTCAACGGGGTTGACATTCTCTCCACAGGCAGACACGCTGTTGATGGCTGCCCCCAAGAGGTCATTAAAGGCCTGGATCTTTGTTTTTATCCAGGACACTCACCAGCCCAGACACTCAGACTCCTGGCTCAGTCTCTATACAGCCCTGATCAGAACCTCCATTGACTCCATGAAGATCACAGCATCGTTGGCAAAGTCAAGACCAATGAATCTCTCTTCACCAACAGAAGCCCCACACGACCCGATCCACAAATTTCAAAGTTCTGTCTGAACACCTCTCCATTCTTTTTGAATAATATCTAAGACACCTTGCAGACACCTGCCAAATAGTAATTCAAATGGACTGATGCCGGTAGAAGATTGAGGGGATTCACAAACAGTGAAGGATAATAAACATCCTTCATCTAAGCATGGTAAACATTGGTTCTCAATTTTGTAATTGCAAAGTTCTCACATAGCTGTTTCATTATTCTGGAAGTAAAGGGTGTACCCTGGTGAGTTAAAATTTCCCATGGAATTCCAATATGAGTAAAAATCTCAGAGCATTTGCAATAGCCTGTGAGTTAGCTTTCCACAAACAATATATACTGATAACAATTCTTACTCTTTGGAAGTGGGCCAACAGTGTCCAAGCCAATTATCTCAAAAGGGAAGTCCAAAATAAGCATTGGTGAAAGGATAGCCGTAGAGGATCTATAAGTGGTGTGACAGATAGGGGGTGCTTTCGCTCCCTTGAACCCCTGTCCACAACTCCAGACACCAGGTAAAAGTCCAAAATACGACTTTATTCAATCGCCACAGTGCACAAAGCACCCTCTCCTCCACTATACTCATTAAACAATCACCAGTCACAAACAATAAACAATCCTCCACTCCCAGACGCGTTGCCACCCTTCCACTTTTTATATATCCTGACCCGGAAGTGTTCCAATCCCCAGTCCATGTGACTCTCAATTGCTTCCGGGTCAGGTACAAGTCCTTTCTTTTCACCCCGGAAGTCCGTTGCTCTTACTTTGACAAACTTCTGGGTTAAAGGGCACAAATAGGTCTTTGTGGTATCCAGCAGGGTCTTGTATAAAAACTGCATGTCCCATGAGTCCCTGCTGGTCTTCGGGGCACCTCCATACTGCATGGAGGGCTCCATCTGGCAGCCTGGGGGTATTGGCCGGGATGACAAGCCGGCCACATCTCACAGTGGAGACAGCCTTACAGCCAGGGCAAGACTTCTCTTGCACAGACTTCCACATCTCTCTCCATATTCAGCCAGTAAAACAATTTTGAGGCATGATCCCTTGTTTTCTCCATGCTGAGATGACCATCCAAAATGTGTATGAGCAATTTTCAACACAATCTCTTTATAAACAACTACCAAGTGCTCGAACAGAACACCTTCTATCCATATGGAGATTACCCCATACAGGAAGAAGTTCTGAAGTAAAAAGTGCAGAGCTTTGAAAATTGGGGCCTCCTGCTCCATATAGTAGCAATCATCCACGACATGTGCTTGTTTAAATCCAAACTCTTAAGGTGCTGTCAGCTTGTTGCAAGTATGCAAACACCATCTGTGTGCCAGCCAATGGTTCCTGAGAGCCTGAAGCAGTACCTCCATCTGAGGAGGCTGAAGAAATAAGGACCTGTTTTGAAGAGCCTGCCAGCTGTATCTTCCTCTGGACAAATCTGGTTCAATTTCAAGATGGTTTCTTGAGCAAACCTGTCAACTTCAAGCATCTCCCTTTCTAGTAAAGAAAGAGGTGTTTTGCAGGCAGCCAAGACCTGCTGGAACAAGCCATTCCTCTTCCCAAATAAGGGAGACCAAGTTGAGGAGTCTGAAATTGTAGTCTAAACTCCAAAGAAGTTCCTTCCCTTATACTTCAGAGGAAGCCAATAGAGACCCTAAAGTTCTCTTTTCTCAAGGATTTAGAGAGGACCTGAGAGCAACACACCACGGCCAAGCTGATCTGTATGGACTGAGAAGATGAGAGGCAAATTTCCACATCGGCATCTTCTGCCCGTGGGATTGGCCTGAGGCCTCCCTCCAGTGATGTCAGTGACTCCAGGAGCCTGGGCATGAACTTGAGAAGACAAAGAAGGTGTTGGCATCATAAGTTACTGTGAAGTAAGGAAAGGATGAGCCAGAGGCTGGTGAAGAGGAGAGAGGCTCAAGTGACTGGGCATCAGACAGGGACGGGATGGTTTGAGAGGAGTAGGAGCCAGACTATTGTAGCCCCTCTGCCTCCATGTAGCTTGATTCCCTTCCAATCTGTGGGTCAAATCCATCAGTAAACTGACATTGTTCCGGAGAATCTCATCATCGCTTATCCCAGGTAACGCTATGTCAGTAGCGAGCTTTTCTATCGTGCACTTGAAGGAGTCTCCATAGAACCAGCTTTGGATAAGGTTCAGCAAGTTGCACTTGCACCCAGATAGGGTGATTAGGGTCGATCTGCTACACCGGAACTTACGCCCCTTGGCCAGGGAGGTCATAGCATAGCAGCAGGAGATCATAACCATCATGTATCTCAGGAGGGAGGTTTCACATAACCTGCAGAGCGTTGCCAGTGAAAAAATGGGCCACAATAGCAGCCACGTTTCACAAGTCACAGGACATCAACATGACCATTCATTCAAAGCAAAAGAGGAAACACTCAATGTCATTGGAAGAAGTCATCTTCACAAGCTTATCCCTGGGATGGATAGGTGCTGGAGGGCTCAAAGGCACATCCTCTGGGTCAGAAGTGGGGGGGACGGGGTGGACATGCTGATGCTGTTAAGGATCCTTCTATGCAACACCCAACTTCTGGTACCACTTTTCAGTTTGGGTCTCTGAGTTGCACAAGAGACAGGAAGACCAAGTTTCCAAGGAAATGATAACTTTAATGCTGAGAAGGAAGAAATAGTCTCAAAGGTGTATTCAAAATATGCATTTTCTTCAGCACAAAGCACACAGGTTATAGCTCCCTTCTTCAGATTAAAAAAACACAAAATGTCTTCGTCAAGCTGGTTCAGCAGCTGGAAAGCAGCAGCTGGGGCAGACACACACTGAAGATAACAGGAGAGGACGGGAGAGTGAGAAGAGAAACAGGTCAGCGCTTTTCTTTAAATGTTCTAAACAATGTGGAGAAGCACATTATGCATAAGCCTGCAGACCTACAGCTGATCCCAGAGAGAGCAAGTTAGGAGTGTGCTTGCTTCACATTAACATACTGATAGTAGATATGATAGTAATAATAATAGCAGCTCACTACTCAAAACGGGAGAGCCTGGGCTCAAACCTGCAACCTCTTGATTACTAGGCAGTGGTTCTTACCTCTGCACCAACCAAACAAACACTTTAGTTCTCTGTCAATTGATGTTGGGGCTTGGTTTATTAACTCATTGACAGCAACATGTTTAGTGAATGATTTCTTTTTCTTCGGCAATATTCTTGAATAAAAGCGTACTTGTTTTGTTATACCTTTTGAAAAAGTGTTTATTTGATATTTGGACTTCAGTCTTCGCACATTATGCACTTCACGTCAGTATTTTGTCATTATTACTATAAAATGAAAAATGTTTCTGTTTTAGTAATGTTTTCAACGTTTCTTGCCTCACATTTCCTGTCATCCTACCTTTACTCAGATCGTTGTAGACATGGACCACGCATTAAATGTACAGTATATATTCCAAATAACAATATATTATTTGCCCTATACAATTCTGGACACCTCACACTCAGATAAACAGATTTGAGCTATGAGAATTTAGCATCTGACTTGACTTCAACTGCCTTGGTGGAAGAAGGAATGGCAGGCTACTTGCTGTTTGTGCTGATTGACACATTTGCAAAACAAAAACACAGATGACAAGGTGCAAAAGAATTTAAGGTGGCCCAGCATTATAACTTTTTTCGTAGGCTTCAGGGATTCTAGTGTTAAGAGAGAGTTTTCTAAAGGGCAGTTGTGTTATTTTGACAATGGTTTACTGTTTACTGAGTGTCAGTGTGCAGCTGCTGGCTGTAAGCCGGATTAAATGTACCAGATTGGCTACCTCGCTGTCTTTGAGCAGCTACTGCCACCAACAGAGATGGTAACAATATAAACTGCTCAAAAAAATTAAAGGAACACTTTGAAAACACATCAGATCTCAATGGGAAAAAGAAATCCTCCTGGATATCTATACTGATATAGACTGGGTAATGTGTTAGGAATGAAAGGATGCCACATCGTTTGATGGAAATGAAAATGATCAACCTACAGAGCCCTGAATTCAAAGACGCCCAAAAATCAGAGTGAAAAAATTATGTGGCAGGCTAGTCCATTTTGCCAAAATTTAATTGCAGCAACTCAAAATTGTACGCAGCACTTTGTATGGCCCCTGTGTTCTTGTATTACATGCCTGACAACATCGGTGCATGCTTCTAATGAGATGACAGATGGTGTTGTGGGGGATCTCCTCCAAGATCTGGACCAGGGCATCACTGAGCTCCTGGACAGTCTGAGGTGCAACCTGGTGGCATTGGATGGACCAAAACATAATGTCCCAGAGGTGTTCTATTGGATTTAGGTCAGGAAAGTGTGGTGGCCAGTCAATGGTATCAATTCCTTCATCCTCCAGGAAATGCCTGCATACTCTCACCACATGAGGCCAGGAATTGTCGTGCACCAGGAGCCACTGTACCAGCATAGGGTCTGACAATGGGTCCAAGGATTTCATCCTGATACCTAATGGCAGCCAAGGTGCCTTTGTCAAGCCTGTAGCGGTCTGTGTGACCCTCCATGGATATGCCTCCCCAGACAATCATTAACCCACCACCAAACTGCTCATGCTGAATGATGTTACAGGCAGCATAATGTTCTCCATGGCTTCTCCAGACCCTTTCACTTCTGTCACGTGCTCAGGGTGAACCTGCTCTCATCTGTAAAAAGCACAGGGCACCAGTGGTGCATCTGCCAATTCTGATATTCTATGGCGAATGCCAATCGAGCTGCATGCTGCTGGGCAGTGAGATCGGGGCCCATTAGAGGACATGGGGCCCTTGGGTCACCCTCATGAAGTCTTTCTGGTTGTTTGGTCAGAGACATTCACACCAGTGGCCTGCTGGAGGTCATTTTGTAGGGCTCTGGCAGTGCTCATCCTGTTCCTCCTTGCCCAAAGGAGCAGATACTGGTCCTGCTGATGGGTTATGGACCTTCTATGGCCCTCTCCAGCTCTCCTAGAGTAACTGCTTGTCTCCTAGAATCTCCTCCATGCCCTTGAGACTGTGCAGGGAGGCACAGCAAACCTTCTGGCAATGACACATATTGATGTGCCATCCTGGAGAAGTTGGACTACCTGTGCAACCTCTGTAGGGTCCAGGTATCGCCTCATGCTACCAGTAGTGACATTGACTGTAGCCAAATGCAAAACTAGTGAAGAAACAGTCAAAAAAGATGAGGAGGGAATGTCAATGTCAGTGGCCTCCACCTGTTAAACTATTCCTGTTTTGGGGGTCATCTCATTGTTGCCCCTCTAGTGCATCTGTTGCTAATTTCATTAACACCACAGCAGCTGAAACTGATTAACAACCCCCTCTGCTACTTAACTGACCAGATTAATATCCCATAAGTTTCATTGACTTTATGCTATACTCTGATTAAAAAGTGTTCCTTTAATTCTTTTGAGCAGTATATATGCAGATACACAAGTGATAAATTAATTTGAAAATGTGTACTGTGAAGGTAGGGCATATGTGAATTACATTTTATCATTTTTTCCAAATGTACAGGTTCTGAGAATGATTATAAGCATCTCTTTTTTCTTTTTGTTTTGTTTTTGAATAGTATCTTCTTTTTCATTGACCTTGTATTTATATTCATACTAGTGACTGGTAGCCCGATCGAATTGGCTACAAATTCTACGTTTGTGAAATCCATACTTTCTCTGCAAATAATTATTTGTTTTTTTAAGTCCCTGAAATGATTTTGTTATCATAGCTTGTGCTTAAAATAGACCTTTTCGGCCGATGTAATGAAGAGCTTCCTGTTTAAACGGGGCTGCGAGAAAGTGAACTCAGCTGTTCAGTGCACCTCATTTGATTTTTTCCGGCAAACAAATTTTCAAAACAAACCGTATTTTACGACTCTGATCAGAGTCGGAGTAGTAATTATGTTGGCGTGGTCATTTTAGATCTGAGATCGGCTAAAATTTAAACAATGTCCGTTGTTAATACCCAGCCGTCATTACTTAGTTTGCCAATAGATGTCAGAAGGACGGATGCCAAAACCGAACTGCCCAAAGATGGATTTTGACGTACCAAGCAAATGGCGATACGTTCTAAATTACCTACGGTTCCGGAGCTGTCGAAGGGTTTAAAGTCAGTTGACAATGTTAGTCCTGGAAAGTATGCCCCACCAAACCAACATTCCAAAAACCAACCGAACTTACTGTTATCTGCACGAACCAACACTGACTTACTATACTCAGCCGTCCAGCGGCGTTGCTGAAGCATTCGAACATTCTTAGTCAATCATGCATTACTGCGTCCGAGTTTACCACGTTATGTTCTAACTACAGAGGCAGAATCCCATTGCATGGTTCTAACTTGTATTGAGTCGAGGTATTGACGCGAACACTGTACATACTGGGTATTGACACGTACACCATACATGCGGATAGTATCAAATTATATATAAGGATAATGAGTTATATTCTTGATGTCTGGCAACTCTGAAAGCAGTTGGTGTATCTATGCATGAGTTGCAGCACTATCAAAATGGTGCAGTCGGAAAGAAATAAAGATGCAGTTTTTCAGTCCTCCCAGTGCTTGTAACATCATCTATTCAACACTGCCGTACAGTGAATGGCAAACTGCCAATAGCCAACTAAATTGAAACCTCCAAGAAGTTAAAAGGAATGATTCATGCTAGAGTGATATTTTGTGCAAGAGCTTCTAAAAAGCAATAGTTAATCGTAACTGCCCACATCAGTGTGTTTAATTCTGAGACAGCTATAAATACATATAAAGTTCATATATCATATATCAAGTACTGTCTAATCCTGATTATATTAACCAGATAATGATTAATATTTTTACAAAGTTTATATGGAGTGCATACATTTATATTGATGCAGAATGCTAATTCACAAAGCATTTATTTTACCAGAGAGAATGCTACAAATGACAGTAGTTTTTTTTTTTAAACGTGCAGAAATACTCTGAAAGACCTTGAGTTCATGCTGAGTGATTTATTAGAAAGACTAAGGGCATTAAAATCAAATAAGTCACTGAGGCCAGATGGTATTTATCCTCAAGTTCTCAAAGAAATAATTGAACTCATACTGTTAACTTTTTTCATCAGTCTCCATGGACTAGAAAAATATGCTTAGACCCTGCATAAGAAGAGTGACTAGGGAAATTAATGGTGGTTACTTTAATATGTGTAACAGAAATTCATGGAAATATGTAAACTAAGATTGGAGAACATTTACTTTAACAAGTCAATTTTTTTTTATTTTAAATATACTGTATGTCATTAACCATGAAAATGTCTAAATTGTATGTTTTCAGAAGCTCACTTTATCATATTTTAGATTAAAAAAAAAAGAACTCTTTTGCAACAGAGATTATTTTAGTGATCTGAGTGGTGTGTAATTGTAAAAATGTAAAAGGTGTTCCAGGTATTGTATGTCTGCGGTGGGCTGGCACCATGCCCAGGGTTTGTTTCCTGCCTTGCGTCCTGTGTTGGCTGGGATTGGCTCCAGCAGACCCCTATGACCCTGTAGTTAGGATATAGCGGGTTGAATGGATGAGCTGGTAACTTAAAGTGCAGTTATAATAACATGCAGCAACTAACTGGGTAAGAAAATTCCTCATTTTTATAAGTCATTTATATTAATAAATTAGAAATGTTACAGAAAGTATAGACATAATTAATTGTTCAACTATACACAATATGTCACCTTCTTTTTCCGTTGGATGTTCCCGTTAGGGGTTGCCACAGCAGCATGGAAGAGGAAGGGCTACATACCAACTACCTCTGAGTATGAGCCTCTGCTCTCTGTTTTACAGCTGAGGATAGGCTGAGCCAGTGATGCAAGGAATCCGCATTATATACTCAGTGGGGCTCTCCCATCCAACATTTGCTGCTATACAGCTATTTGATGTCATACAGGCCTCATAAATCATCATAGGAAACTGGGAAAAAAGTTTGTCTGATCCAGCCTCATGGCAGATTTTCAAGGAAATGTTTAATGGACAAGGTCACTGGCAAAACTAGCAAATTTGCTGTGAAAAATCCATTGGTGTATTTTGTTTATCAACACTAGTCACCACATAGCCATCTTGTTTAAGACTGAAGAGGTTCAGTTCCTTTATACTTTCAAATTAACCAAGGTTCACGGTTTCCTGAGGAACTTTACATGGTAAAAACGTTCATGACTCTCAAGATATACAGTACCTAAGCTGAGCTACAGATGAAAGTGCATGGTGCTAAGATTTGTTTAATATACCAAATTTTCCATTTTTCATGCACAACTTGCTCAGACAGACTATGTATGATAGAATTTTAAAACATGCAATGGTGAAGGGCTGAACATTTTACAATTTAGAGGGAAGTCATATTACTGAAGAGATTCAAATATCTTGTGAAGTGTGATTATATAGTCTGAATTAGATGATGATTTCTGCGCATTTTTCTATTAGAATTTAGTTGTATACTTGGATAATTATTTTATATATTTATTGTGTATGCTGTTATATTTATTTTACTATATGTTTTTCATTTACTTGCATTAGTTTTTAATTTTATTTGTTTTATGTAATCACATCTTAGTTTTTTTTTTTTGTTTGGATTTAATTTCTTTAACCTACCTTCCTTTCTACAGAATATACAAATAAAAACATTGGCTGATGATATGGTAAGGTGTTTGGTTCTGTTATGTAACTTTTGCATGCTTTTTCTTTTACTGCATGGATTAATGTGCTGGGCTTCAGCTTTTGTGGATCTATAGACAAAATTTGCATTGTTGAACCAAATGGTAATTTTGCATTGTGCTAATATATATTTACCTGCTTGTGGCTTTGTTTTTATATCCACAATTTTGTTTTGTGAAGCTCAGTTTATTGCACAATTCTTCCAAAAAGCATGCATACATGCGTTTACTCTACCATGTTTTTTGCATGTGTTTTGGAATGTTGTGAACTTTTACATACATATTAAATGCAAAGTGTATCGGCTGTTTTATTGTCCAGAAATATGTCATTTCATCTAATGCTGGCTATTCCATCTTTAATGCTTCTGATTAGAATATTATACTTGCCATCTATTTAGCCCTTTATGACTTGCCAATATAATTGCTTAGAATGACGAAGTGAATATGAAAGACTCCCAGGATTGTTTGGGTTTTTCCAAATAAACCACACTATACTCATAAATGTCCCTTTTATTATGTGTTATAGAAATAAATAACATTCTCCTGTGTTTTGTTTATTTGTTGTTTAAATGGCAGTCATGAAGGGTTTAAATCTTCTAATATTTTTTAACATTTTTTTTTACAGCACAGAGTCTTATAAAATCTCTTTACATTGGACTACTGGCCATTTTGTAACAGATAATCCTAACACTCTGTTGTACATCCTGTTCCATATTGTAATATCCTTCTTTGGAAGGTTATTTTTTTGTCATGTCAAAAATAATAAATGCCTTTTATAAATATTTATACATGCATGCATAACAGAGAGTAGTGCTTCTTTGAGACAAAAGTCAAAACCTATAACATGTTAAATATAAAATGCATGTAATGTATTCATGCCTTGAAACCTTAGTATATTATGTGTCCTAAATGCAGAACTATTGATAAAGCTGAAATAAATTACTATGAATTTGCTATTTATTTCAGAAAACAAGATATATATATACTGTATATATATATATATATATATATATATATATATATATATATATATATATATACAGTATATATTTATTGCTTTAAAATCGTTTTAAAAATTATATATGCAAACAGGCAATATTCATGATTTACAGTAATATGGTTTAATTTATTGCAGAGATTATCACTTTACTATTTAGAATTTATGGTTTCACTTACTATGTTTTTAACTGCCTGTGGTTCCAACCCTGCATTTTTTTAAAGAGGTGATTTGTGGATTTACTGAGTGGTCCAGAATTTACTTCAAAATGTGGCAGTGATGTTATTTGAAATATTTTAGCACTGATCTTTGACATCCCAGTGTCTTTAATTCATCAGAATTGCCTCTAAAAAAAGGTTGGCACAATAGTTACCATATAGTTGAGTGCTTGTTTTTAAAACAAATGTACATATCAAAAAATGTTAATTCTGAATCATGTATTCTATTTTCAAATACATCATTCTTCAGTTCCTGGTGCTAGAATATAGTTAAAAACCACAAAGTTTAGGGAACATTCAGTTCAGCTTTTTTGGGTTTGCTGCAAAAAAGATAACAACATTCTTTCCATGGGTTCAGGCAAAAATGGTTCAGTGGCAGCCAGAGGACATCAATCTGCAACATCCACATTAACCTTTAATTATTAAGTAGACTGAATAATAAGGTAATTCCCATTTTATGTCAGTGTTAAAAAAGTCATAGTTTAATATGAGACAAATTCCCTTATAATGGTTCATTAAATTAAAGATGCTATAAAAACAAGTTTCAAAGCTGTGTGTAAGCATTAATGGCATAAAAAGAAAACCTGTCTTCTGAATAGAGTATGGGAATAAGGGTGTAAATAGCACCTTTGATTTTTTGCCAAATGTCCCTTTAGTAATGTTTTTTGTAATACTGATATAAAATAGCAGTTGAAATAATTTATTTACCTTAAAGGTAAGTAACTATTTAAAAATATTCTGTGGATATAAAGAAAAGTGTATAGTGGTTGGGTTTATCATGAAAAACAATACTTGTAGTAGAAGGCTTTTTATTTTGTATAATTGCAAAGTTTGTGGTCCTTGGATTTCATTAGCTGTTTATTCTGATCAAACATTCCTCCCTAGTTCTTTTACTAAGTCTGTAATTCCCTATGTGTTTATTATATCTTAACTAGAACTTAAAACAGCCAGCTGACCTGCAGGTCACCAGTCAGATCCAATCACCCCCCTTTGACTGTTAGTTACAGTCGTTGACTACAGGCTAGGCAATGTGGACTGACTCCTCCAGTTTTAATATGTGGATTTATGCCCACTGGAGCAAGCAGATACAGTACATAAATAAATATGCATGATATATATACGGTGTTTAAATAAATAGGTCAGGAGTGGATAGCATTATATAGGATTATAGGATAGTTTAATAATGTACAAAACCTAATATAATATGATGTAAAGGTAACCTAAGTACGGCAAGGTTATGCCAGAAAAAAGAAAAAAAAAATAAAACACAAAAAATGCATTTCCGTGACGATACAGAGATGAACTATAAGAGAATGTTTTTAGGACTGTTGCCTACATTTTCCAAGCACAAATTTTACTGACGTCCAGCTTACACAATTTTGGAAAATAAAAGAAGATTGAAAAAAATAATTTTCTTGTTTTGTGAATATCATTTTTTTTAAGTTAGTTTCTATATTTTATAGAGCATGTGTATACTTTACGTATCATATACCATAGCAGAAATGTTAAGGCTATACAACTGTGAGTAGTTTTATAAACCCATTGTAATAAGATCATATAATTTGTCAGGCCTAAATTTACAATATGTCTGTTGAAGATTCATAGTTTATTTTTATTAATACGAATTACTTTAGTAATGTATAAAAAGAGTCATACACTATACGAACTTCTCTGTTCATCTTTATAAAAAAAAAATTGGAAGAGAAAGACAGAAATAAGGGTTTACAAACTGATTAATGAACAAAGTTTATCCAGTGTCTACCCTTGTTATATCATATCTAATTGTTTGTTAATAAAATTTTAAATCAACAGACCTTTGTAAAACACAATAATAGCTAATGTACATTATGTACTTATGTATTTTGATTTAGTTATTTATTTTTGTTATTATTTGGGGACATGTGTAACAGTTTTTTTTTTGTCTCTTTCTTAATAGCGAGACAGAATTACCAGTTTCAGAAAATCAGGTGCTAAACGGGAGAAGCCTGTAATTCAGCATCCAATAGATTCACAACCCACAGGGAGTGAGCTGCCCTTGGTACAACCATTTTTTGATGAGCGGTCCATGAATTTGTCTGAGAAAGAGATTGTTGATCTCTTTGAGAAGATGATGGTAGGTACCAGCTAATCCTGGTGTAATTTAATTGTTTGTCTGTTTTTCAGTAAAATTATGTTAATGTAACTTCTGTTTATGACCTGAAGAGCCTTTTAATTTGATGTGCTTTTGAATAAAATAATTTACTGTTATTTACTAAACAGAAGAAATTTACGCTTACAGGATTGGAAAGATTTTACACTGTTCAAATAAGAGATCTGTGTGAAGTACATTTGAAATTCTAAGCAAGAAAGCTAAATGTACAATTATTTCATATAATCATTTACAGCAATTTAATATCTTACGTGAAGCCTTAAATTCATTTGTACAATAGTAGAAACCCATTTGAAGATTAGGCTGAAGTTCTTTTAGACAAATAGACAAGATTGAAGAAGGGCCTGTCTTCAGAATTTGAGGAATTCAAAAAGGCAATAAGGCTTTTATTTATAATGGAGAAATGTCATGGTAGAATTTAAATAAACTATCTAAAGAATAGACTGTTAAGATAAAAAAAAAGATTTTGGGTCCTAAAATAAGCAGTATTTCAGTTAGTATTTTCACCTTTTACAAAAAGTTAAAAAAATATTTTTACAATTATAATGAATATATTAGATCAATGTATTGATTTACTCATGGGCTGATGAAAGTATTAAAAGTACATTGTATCACATTTGAGATGGCAAAGTGTTGTTTTATGCACTGTATGTCATTAACACTAGAACTAGAATTACCAGACCCTAAGACAAAACTCGTAGATCCGACCCACCTCAAATCCGTTCGCACCTCTGCATCAGCGTCTTTTGTCCTGTAAATGTGCAAATAAAGACAAGCAGCCTGGTACCCCATCCCCCCACCACCACAGAATGTGCACAGTGTTCTCCCAGCTCATGCCTTGATTGATTATCTGGGAGTGAAGTGCTGGAGTTTTAGAGTGGAAATAATAGATCGTTATTTGGAACACATGTATTTCATGTGTGTTCCGTTTCTACAATAATCTGTGTAAACACATTGTTAAACAGAAACATTTTTCATATTTTAGTAGTAAATGACACAATGTTGTCATAAACTATATAATGTGTGAAGCCTGAGGTCCAAAAATCAAATAAACACTTTCAGAAAAGGTTCAAGGACAATACAACAGCTTCCGTGGCATAGCAGTAAAATTTGCTGACTTGTAATCAAGAGTCCCCGGTTCGATCCTGACTGCCTCCTATATTTGCCGTTTTCAGGAGTAATTCTAGTGTTAACAGAAAGAAGCAATTTGTACTTCATCTCCAGTTTCATTGAAGAGTTGGGTACATGTAGCTTAGGAAGATTTTAAGAATGTATATTTAATCCCTGGTCTTTACATTTTACCACTTGGCTGCTTTTCTGGCAAGCTCTAATCGTTTTTAACCACACAGCGCAGGATGGAGAGTAGTTGTTAGAGTTTAGCATTAGTTCTGTTCAGTCTACTTTACAACATTGATTTACTGCAAAGATTTTCAATTCAGTTCAATTTAAAATACAAAAAAAACTTAATTTGTCTCATACATAATATATAAGTGTAAGATGCATTGACATGTAAAATTAGTCTATACCTAAAACTCATATAACTGGGCTAAATAAAGAGAAAGACTAATAATAATGTAGTAAGAGCCAAATGGAGGCTAAATAAAACAAGTGCTCAAATTGAAGAGAATTTAACATTACAGAATACCGTTTTCTAAATTAAGTACTTCGATATACTTTGTTCATAGCAGTAACAGCAGTGTATTTTTAGAAGACTATAGAATGTGTTGAGAGTAAAAAAAAGATGTAAGAGATAAATGAAACTGAAATATACTGGTTGTAAATATACTATCAGTTGTGATAAAAGGTTGTGAATAGCAATGTGCTATGTGGACACTGAGTTTCTATGAGCAACAACTAAATTTGAAATGAGAAATTCTCAGACATATCTTCATTGAGAAATTTAATGGTCTGTGGTAAATACTCTTCCTTAGTCTCTCAGTTTTTTCCATGAGGCTGCAGAAATGCTTGCCTGGTTTCTAAAGACAGAATAGACATTACTGGGATGGACAATGACTTTGATGATTTTGATTTCCTTGTGCTTCCATCACCTGGTATAAAGATTCTAAAAGTAGTGAAGAGTTGAGCTGGTAGTGTGCTGTGCCAAGATTGTTACTCTCTGCAAGGCTTTAGCTTCTTGGACCAAGCAATTGCCAAACCAAGATGTGATGTTCAGTATCTGCATACGTGCCCGAGTACCAGTAAAGAAAGCTTTTTGGATGACATTAGGAAACTTTAAACTTTGTCAGTTGCTTGAGGTGGTTCAGGTGCCGTCTAGCCTTATGGATATGGGAATTTACTTTGACAGATATGCACTGCAACATACCTTAGCTGTTCACTCTCTCTCCGTCTCTACTTGAGACCCACCAATGCTGAAAGGGAGAAGGTTCTGTGTTGCTTTCTGCTAAAGTCCACAACCATATCTTTGGTTTTAGTCATGTTCAAAGAGACACAGTTCACTTGATACCATAACACTAGATTCTGAATGTCTTCCATATAGGCTCATCATTATTACTGATGTGACTCAATACCACTGTGTCATCCGCAAGTTAGACAATGGTGTTGGAGTTGTATCTGGCCACACAGTCAAATGTGTTGGGGGGGATTACAGTATTGAAAGCAGAGCTGTAGTTTTTGCATGGCATTTTTACATAGCTTCTCCTATTGTTATGAAGATGTGAGTGTGTGGTATACAGAATAAATTTGAATGGTAGGCAAACTGGAGTTGGTGGATAATTTAGGGAACAGAGGTGCAGATGAACGAAGATGTCAGGCTATGGGCCAATAGTCACTCAGGCAAATAGGCTTGTTGATCTTGGGCATAGTTACACTAATTAATGTATTGAAGCATTTTAGAATTACAGAGTGAGCCAGGGATCAATTTAAAATGGAAGTAGACAGTGCAGGTAACTGATCTACACAGGATCTCATCAGTCACCCAGAAATACTGACAGGGTAGGCCTATATTAGGCACATCTAAAACATAAAGGCAACATAGGCTTCCATCAAGATAATCTTATAGATCAATTTTGTAGAACGCTGTTTCAGTTATAGAGTTTATAATCTCATGGAAGCTTACAGGTGAACTTGTGTGTTTTTTTTTTGTTTTTTTTTTTTAATGTTTTGCTTCTTACTCAGTGTTATCACTTAAAACAATATTTTGCATTAATTCCCATGTTGTATAGTACACTGGAGAATAATTTTAATGAAAATATTTTTATAGTGTATTATTAAAATAAATACAACACTTGAACAATTTGTAATATTACTATAGTGAGGAATTGAAAGCATGACAAATTTGACAAATAGTTATAAAATCCACAATGTATGCCAAGTTGGCATTGGCTTCCTGTTGGAAATACCCTGGGTCTCCTCTGAACTCTGCTTTGTGAATCAATGTGTTGACTTCTGCTATTTCGCTGATTTGGAGCTGGTGGCTGATTGGTGTCATGATTATTTTTAAATATGTTCTGCCTTACCACTTAGGCTTTTAGGTTTTTACCAGGTAGTGCAGCTGCTGTCCTCTAATCTTCAAAACAGATTAAACATATTTGACAAACAACATCATTCATCTTATGACTGTGAAAGCAAATAATATCTTATCATGTCATATCCTTAAAAAAGAAGGCTTAAATATAATATAACGCAACATAACATTTCAAAAGTTGCTTAGTTCAATTCAGTGTTGTGTTAAACTGAAGCCTTTCTGGCAGCCCAGGAAACAGCCCTGTACACAGCACCATTTCATCTCACTCATGCATACACCCGTACTTACACTTGAACAGGCCAAATACAATATTGGAGCATCTTGTCTCTGGTAAATAATAGAGTCAGTTGGAAGGATAAGAGTGCTGAAAAAGGAGTGGCATGGGAGGGCTATCCTAGTGAATATTGTGAAGAGGGGGGCTGAACGCACTCCTAGAAGATGCGGTCGTTCCTCCAAAACCTTCTCTTACACAGTGATACAATGGGAAACAAATACAGTTTTTTACCTCCTCTGTTCTTGATTAGCTGCTGGGTTGCTGCTGTGCTGCATGATCTGCTTCTTGCGCAACACTTCGAACATTTAAAAGCCTGTACAGCAGCTGTCCTTTTGTCTTTTTGCCTTGTCTCTTTTCTCCCCCAGACATCCTCTGCCTTATTATGCAGTAGTTTATGTTTCTTGAAAGCCCTGAATGAATCTGTCCAACTGTGTGACCCAAACCTGAAAATATCCATAACCTCCAGAGTTATTTAGAGTTTTTGGCATGCCATTTTGGATAGTCAACTTTAGCATTAGCTAACTATATACAGTATATAAATGGTTTTATTTCAGGTAACTACCTGTTGAAGCTCACCGAGAGAATGCCAAGAGTGTGCAAAGCAGTAATCAGAGCAAAGGGTGGCTATTTTGAAGAAACTAGAATATAAAACATGTTTTCAGTTATTTCACCTTTTTTTGTTAAGTACATAACTCCACATGTGTTCATTCATAGTTTTGATGCCTTCAGTGAGAATCTACCAATGTAAATGGTCATGAAAATAAAGAAAACACATTGAATGAGGAGGTGTGTCCAAACTTTTGGCCTGTACTCTGTGTGTGTATGTGTGTATATATATATATATATATATATATCTATACTAATAAAAGGCAAAGCCCTCACTCACTCACTCACTGACTCATCACTAATTCTCCAACTTCCCGTGTGGGTGGAAGGCTGAAATTTGGCATGTTCATTCCTTACAGCTTCCTTAGAAAAGTTGGGCAGGTTTTATATCGAAATTTTACGCGTAATGGTCATAACTGGAAGCAGTTTTTCTCCATTTACTGTAATGGAGATGAGCTTCAACACCGTGGGGGCGGAGTTTCGTGTGACATCATCACGCCTCCCACGTAAACACGCAGTACATAGAAAACCAGGAAGACCTCAAAAAAGTGCTGAAGAAAACATGCATTATATAATTGAGAAGGCAGCGAAACAATAAGAAGCGAGCGAGTGACATATACAACCATATTCATGAGTTCTGCTACTGAAACAAAGCACGCATGTAAACCTACACTTTAAATTAAGTTCATAGACAGGCTGCGCTGGCGTTTGTAATTTAGTGCCTGCCCATATAAGGCCGTCTGTCAGCGCAATCCAATAGCAAACTGCCACGGGTAAATATTCACGGGTGAAGGACTGTGCTTATGGAGAGGAAGATGAGATGGTCAGGGTGGTGTTTGACACAAAATCAGCAAAACTGCGAGAAAGTTTTAAGTGCCAGGACTAAGGTAACATTAAATACAGCTATGGACATAGCACGAGATGGCACCAGCACAGCTGGGAACCTTCGATGCATGTACACCGAGTGGCTCACGGAACTGACGAGTGCACAGATAAAAAGCAACAGTTCCAAAGAGCTGAACAAAACCGAATTACACAATTGAAAAGGCTGCAAAAATATGAAGCGCCTGATAAGCATATTCATAAATCCAGCTACTGCGGAAACAAAGCACACGGTGGAAAAGTCAATGTCCCGCTAAAGGAAGACAGTGTAAAAACCCTTGCATGCAGTGTGTCAGGTCTCAGATAAAGAAGAAGACGAGCTGTTTATTGATGCAGTAAGAAACGAATCGATGAATGAAACCTGTCATCTTTACAACAATTGACAAACACGGAATGTAACTTGAACACAACACATCCTACAAATACGAACCTGATTGAAAGAAATAAAGATAATCAAATCCTTGATGACAGCAACACTCAGTAACACTCACAAAACAAATACTGTATATTGACAGTCATGTTACGCTATTTTTAAAATGTTCCCTTTTCTTTTCTAGCTTTTTAACACACTACTTCTCCGCTATACGCTGGTATATATATATGTATATATATATATATACCGATCTACATACTCGAATAATGGATACTTTATTCGCCATCAATGATTGTTTTGGTAAAGCCATACTCAGTGTATTCATTAGATGAACGGTAAAAAGTAAGAGCGAGGGAGGATGACTCATTGAGGCATGCAGGCTGTAGTCGCCAACTCTATCTGAATTAGCGATCACATTTGAAAAATATATCTTTTCAAATTCTATTTAGTCCATATGTGTCAAACTCAAGGGCGGGCCACATCCGCCCGGCGTGTAATTATATCCGCCCGCGAGATCATTTTATATACTGTATTATTGTTATTAATGGCCGGGTATATGAAGCGCTGGTAACACAATAAACTACAGATCCCATAATGCAGCGCTTCAGCTGCCTTGCCAACACTTACCGCGCTAATCAAGTCTACCTTATGATGCTGCAAGTTATTGCGAAGCTAGAGTTATTGCGCACTGAGTTTGCACAGCGCTTTGGTGACTTTGAAGAACAAAAAAAGTCCGTCTACATGCGACTCGAGCCTTGTGCATGTTTGGTAGCACATATCTGTGTGAGAAGCTCTTCTCAGTGATAAAGACTAACAAAACAGCACACAGGAGTCGCCTCACTGATGAGCACCTGCAATCCATCCTGAGAATCTCCACAACACAGAACCTCACACCAAACAGAAACGAACTTGTGGCCAAAAAGATGCCAGGCGTCAAGCTCTAAAATGACATATGAGCAAAGACAACTGAATGATTTGATTTGTTATTGCACGTAAGAGCGGAGTCAACTGTTTAACAAACAGCGTATTGCACTGATACGAAATAGCTGTGTGTGTATATATGTAGATATGTACTGTATGTATATGTATATATATGTTTATATATGTGTGTGTGTATGTATGTATATATATATGTATTTGTGTGTATATATGTGTGTGTATGTATGTATGTGTGTGTATATATGTAGATATATATGTATGTATATATGTGTATATGTATAGATATATATATATATATATATATGTTTATGTGTGTGTGTGTAAATATATATATATATATATATATATATATATATATATATATATATATATTAGGCCCGCCGGGCTGGAGCCCGCCGGGACCCAGGAGGACGTGAGGAGGGCTTGTGCCTCCTCCAGACCGCGAGGGGCGCCCGTCCTGGTTCTGTTGGGGCCACGGGTTGAGGGCATGGAAGCCCTTCCTGTAGGGGCCCGTGGTCACCGCCAGGCGGCGCCGATGCCGGTTTATCCCGCAGTTGCCGGTCGGGCAGGAGCCCGCCGGGGCTTGGAGGACCGGAGGAGGGCGAGTGCCTCCTCCAGACGGAGTGGGGCGTCCGTCCTGGTTAGGCAGGGGCCTCGGGTACAGGGCTTTGAAGCCCAGCCCTGTAGGGACCCGTGGCCACCGCCAGGCGGCGCCCGGTGCCTAATTATCCGGGAGCCCGCACTTCCGCCACACCAGGAAGTGCCGGGGACTTTGTGTGGCACCGGAGAGCTGCCAGGAAGACAGCCGACACTTCCGCCACGCTTGGGCGTAGAGGCGGAAGCACCTGGGGCTCATCCGGGCATTATTTAGGCCGCCTCCAGTGATTGGTGGAAGTCGGGAGGAAGAAGGACTGAGCTGGAGAGTGAGGACAGGAGGCGCCAGGAAGGCACAAGAGACTGTGGGCCCTGGACTTTGGGGAATCGTGCAAGAAGGCACTGGGGTTGCGTGAGTGCACTGAACTGTAAATAATATTAGTGTAAATAAAAGTGTGTGGAGCAAAGTATGCTGTCCGTCTGTCTGTGCCGGGGCCAGCCTTCACAATATATATATATATATATATATATGACAACAACACTCATCACTCACAACAGTGACAAAACAATTACATTGACAATCAGGTTACGTTATTTTCAAAATGTTTCCTTTTCTTTTCATTGCTTCTTTAACACACTACTTCTCATGCATAAGCTGGTATTTTGCTAGTATATATATATATATATATATATATATATATATATATATATATATATATATATATATATATATATATATATATATATATATATATATATATATATATACATCTCTATATCTATATATATATGTTTTTATAAATATTCTGGAATTTTGACACATCATGAATCCGTTTTAGGTGTTGTCCTCATGTGTTGCTTAGAAATTTTAAAGTTGTTTTTTGTTAATTTCTTGGTTTTATTTATTTGCGTAATGTTATTTTGAAGGTCATGTGACCTCAATTGTGCTAATAATGTAACAAAGGTTATGATATAAATATAGCCCTGTGTATACTAAATGTCATCCCCTAGTAGACAAAACAAGTGAGAATGTTTTTAGCACTCATTAGCTTATTTCTCAAAAAGCTAACTTTTACAAGTACCTCAAATTTACACTGACTATTACAGACACAAATCAAATGTATGTTTTCATTGTATAATATTAACAATAAGAGCAGCTCACTATTCAAAATGGTAAATCTGCAAGGCAACCATTCTCAAACTGGCGGCCTCTTGATTACAAATCAGCAGTTCTTAACGCTGCACCACTGAAGTTGTTCTAGCCCCTTTTGTGAAAACGTTTATTTGATATTTGGACTTCAGACTTCACACATTATTTTTTTTTTGCCCTTTCTGCAGTGGTGGGTGGGGGGTTGCAGGCTGCTTGTGTTTGTTGACACATTTACAGTATAAAAGACGCTGAATGGAGTGGTGCGAAGGGATTTAAAGTGGGCCGTGTTTACGGGTTTTTCGCACGCTTTGGTAATTTTACTGTTAATCAATGTGATGCAATCACGTAGACTCAGAAGTACTTTGGCAAACCTTTATAAAGTAACAAAATTTATAGTTACATCCACAAATGCTGGTTAATACTTTGCTATGCAAAAAGGAAGCCAAATGTTAACAATGTCCAGATGTTTTGTCACTATTTCTGGGCTTGGAGGAATCTGGGATGAACAATCGTACAGTAGAAATATGTATTACAGTCAAACTGATCAATATTTAGCACTTATTTAGAATAAATGCAAGTTGTGTCCTCTGGCCCAAAAAAACACAACCATCCAGGCTATTACCAGCTACAAGTCCAGAAGCCAACGTCTGTGATGGTATAGTGTTGTGTCAGTGTCCTGGACAAGGGTGATTTTTTTAATCCTGAAAAATACATACAGGTTTTGGAACAACAGCAAATGCTGACTTAAGATGATATCTCTTCCAAGGAAGTCCATGCATATTTCAGCAAAACAATGCAAAAAAACACATTTTGTATGCATTACAATGGAATGGCCTCATATCAAGAGGGTGTGGGTCCTCAACTGGCTGCCTGCAGTCATGACCTGACCTCAATTGAAAATATGTGGCAAATTTTGGAGCACAAAATGCCACAATAAAATTATTTTTTTTCAGTATCTAAATATTTAATAAATTTGAAGAGAAAAGGTAATGTGAAAAAGTGGTAAATTCTTTATTGTCCAAACCTTTCTTAGAATATGTTGCAAGTGTCAAAATCAAAATAAGTGTTTATTTTTGGAAAAAACAACAACAAAACTCATTAGCTGTAACCTTATAATTATAAATAATTGGCTATTACACTGTTTTCTTGTTTAGTAAGATCACTTACTATTATTTAATAACCACTGCATTTTATTTTTATTTACATTTTCCATACTGTCCCAACTTTTTCCGAGTTGTATTAGGCTGAATAAATACGTAATTAATTGTTACTGCGCTATGGTGCCCAAATTGCCATTGTCATTTCATACTCATTCCACACCCGGACAATCACTGTAATCGTACGATTTTCAAATTAAGCAATCAGGATAGCTATGGGATTAAACTATAAATTAGATTAGTCATTAACAAAGTAATAGAAAGGAGCTGTACATATCTAGCACAATTGAAACAAATTAAAATTATCAGTGCCATTCAACATACTGCTATTTTTTTGTGTCTGCTTCATGAATGTTTTTAGTGGCAGGGCAGTCTTTATTGTTTTTTTTAATTTATATACAGTATTCAATATGTATTTATTTCCTGGGTCTCTAAACACTTAAAAATGTAATTTATGACTTTGTTATCGTTAAGTGATTCATGATGCATTTTCAGTATGCATACTTGGCCTCTCTGTGTCTTTGTTTACCTGCACTAAATGTTCAGCATTTAATTTTTTCAATTCACATTATTTACAAGAAACACTGCTTACTGAGCTGAGGTAACTCTGAAAAAAATTACCAAACCTGTTTGCCTTTTTTCCCCCAATGGCTAATGGCACAATAATTAATTTATAATAATCTGTTAATTTTTTTATAGTCTATTTTCTTTTACCACTTAATTGAGATTGACACATCCATCCATTATCCAACCCACTATATCCCAAAATACAGGATCACAGGGATAGGCTGGAAGCTATCCCAACCATCGCAGGGCGTAAGGCAGGAAACAAACCCCGGGCAGGGTGCCATTCCACTGCAGGGCACACCCACACACCAAGCACACTCTAGTAGGGACAATTTAGAATCGCCAATGCACCTAACCTGCATGTCTTTGGACTGTAGGAGGAAACGGGAGTACCCGGAGGAAACCCACGCAGACATGGGGAGAACAAGCAAGCTCCACGCAGGGAGGACCTGGGAAGCGAACCTGGGTCTCCTAACTGCGAGGCAGTAGCTCTACTTACTGCGCCACCGTGCCTCATTGACACATTGAAGACTGATTATCATAAAGTGATTAATTTATTAACCTATTCATGTACTGGACCACCTTTTTATATCACAAGTTTATCCTGGAAGCAACCGGTGAAATGATGGGTGCAGTCCTGCATGTTGTGTGCACAAGTATACTGGAATCACCTTCATATCCATGGAGCTATGTTGCACCATCTGTAACTGTTTAATTACCACTTAGCCTCTAATCAAATGATAAAAAGAAAAACATTTTTTAGTGTTTACTTGATGTTATTATCTGTGTCCTTATCTTTGTTAAGTGACTTGTGTGAAGTTAGCAAGTAACTATTGTACATATATCAAATCAAGGAAAACTTTCATTCTTAATGTTAAGCAGATCATTATAAATCAATGTCTGTTATGACATTTGATTTTCCCCTCTCTATATAGGAAAGTGTTACTTTTCTAAAACTTTGTACTTTTAGCAGAAGGTGAGTGATTGCTGCATATTGCTCAATCTATTTCATTGTTGAATAATGCCCTCTTGTGGGTTGCTTTGGGATTGTCTTTGAGTCTCTTGTATCTACACTGGTTATACCTTGGATAAAGGTAGCAGATAAAACACATTTCAATAACAAGCCTATATTTCAGCTCAGTGTTATTGCAGTGAATTTCTCAAACAGAATCCAATCATTACCTGTAAATGAATTGCTTACTTTTTTAAAGTCAGACATAGTTAAGTACCCCAAGCACCACCTTAGCCAGTTTTAATAATTTCAAAATATGTATATTGTTGAAAAGGCTTTTAGTTAAGTAGTTTATTAATTTTAATTTTTCATTTTCATGTGTTGGCTTGCTGCTAAGGGAATGATTCCTACCTTGTAGATGGTACTGACATTGTAGATTCTAGCAGTTGCAACCCCAAATTTGATTAAATGATTTAGAAAATGAGAGAAAAGATGAGTTTTTCCTTTGAAATAATGTTTTATCATGAAGTTTAGCCTAATTGATGTAAAATTGATATTTGTTATCTATAAAAAGCAGTTACGAATTGACATGTGTCCACCTGTAGCCAATAAATGTTTAGAAAGTAAAATATTTTAATGAGGAACTGTTTAATTTGTTATAATTTGCACTTAATTAAATTAATTAAAATGTGACAAAAGTGAGGGTAGCAAGTTTCATTCAGTTTAATTACATTTTTTTCTTATATAGTGCACCTTCACTTACAGCCTGGGGTTAGGCTAGAGTTAAATTATTATAAGCATTACATTAATACAAACATATACACACACAAACACCACACACATTTATTTCATTTTTTGCTTTGTGATTTTGTGTTTATCAACATATTTTTTACGTGTATAAAGGCCCCAGATTCCTCTTGACCCTACGCTGAATAAGTAAATTAGGAAATGGATGGATGGATAACTTTCATATACTGTATATATAATTGGATTTCTATCTGTCTGTCTGTTCAAGCATCGCTCAAAAATCACTGCACCTATATCTGCAAAACTTTGCAGTTATTTGCAGCATAGCCTAAATAAGAATATAGACCAATAAAATGTAGATTTTCTACTTAGAAATATCTAGAAGAAAAAATAAAAAACTGAAACAACCTCACTAAAAGTTACCATTTCTTCTGGACCTTTTCATCATTTAACCTCAATGTCTACAGAACACAATATGATGCTGGTTTGATTTTTTTTTTCTTCAAAAGAATTTGAAACGGTTGGATAAAAAAACAGTGCCAATTATTGGGTGTTTATGATGATCCCAGTAATTATGGAGGATTTTTAAATATTTAAGCATATTGAAAAAGTATGTTTGATGCTCAATTAACTTTTTAACAGATGTTTATATCAATAATTAATTCCCTCTTTTGTTAGTGCTCATTTTATGACAAATAAAAGAAGATTACATTCGTTTTTTTTTACTAGGGAAAATAATAAGATAGAGAATGACCTATTCGTGCTGAGCTTTTTGCATGAGCTAGAATAAGAAAGATTTTGATACGGAAACATTCTTGGATCACGGGTCTTTTAATTATAGTGCACGTTTGCAAAGAAAAACACAATTTCTTATTTAAATTCAAAAAGCCTGAGATGTAACAATTGTTCAGTGCTTTGATAAATTGTTTACTATAAAGGAAAAGCACAACTGCTGGTAAAGAGAAATTAATGAAATAATGTGAGTTAATGCCATAAATACAGTATATGCTCCACAGTATAGTGCCTTTTCATTGGCATCATTGTTTTTAATTTTCATTAACTTGTTTTTTCTTACTTTTGTCTGTTTTAAATTCATTCATCAGCTCTTGACATCTCTTACTGCCCAAAACAGCTTTTAAAAATCCCCACTGATGCATCAGCCTTAGTTGTTTTAACCTGCTCATTTGAGGTGGGTATGAGAAGTGGGGTCAGGATTGACATTCACAAGAGTTAAGGTTTTTATAAACTTGTAAATTCTTTAGTCCAACGTGTGTGGTTGATCAAGAGGTACAGTATGTGTGGAGTTATTTCTTTAATTGGTTACCTGCTAGAAGACATTACTTTGTAATTCTAATGGATGCCGAATTTGCACATTTAAAATGATGCTTTTGGTTAAATTAAATCTCCCAACAGTGGTCACAGTATAATTTGAAATATCAAATTATTAGTTGTTGTTATGAAAAGAAATAACTCCAAATAAAATTAATTACAATGTAAAAGATTACACAATTCTTATCTGCAAATAAAGCAACTGATTACCTTTATAAACAGTTTTATGTTATAGATTTTCTGCGCTGGAGAATGCAGATATAAATGATGTCATAAAAATAACAGAAATGGCTGTAAAAACCAACCACTAACACAACTTTAGTTTAACTCTCAGCCAAATCATTTTTGGGTTTGTACATTCTCTCTGTTTCTTCTTTTTATTGTCCAGTTACTATATTTGCATCATTGGAGAAACCTTTTTTCAGCTTTGCTCAAAATTGCTTCTAAATGTTTTTTCCTTTCCTTTTTGTTTCCTGTTTGTATCATATGTGCATGCAACATACCACAGAAGGTGTGAAACCCTGAGTGTTAATTGGCATTGTGAACTTAGCAATGACATGCAGGTGAACAATGACTCCTGCTCTATGTTGACTCCTTCCAAAATCTAAAGTTTTCATAAAAAATGTAACATCATAATTTCAGTTTAGATTTATTATTACATGTGCACAGTACAATAAAACTCTTATTTGCATGATTTACCAACATATACCATACTGCCACTCTTTGGCAGTGCAAATCTCTCTCTGTGGGTTATGTAAAATATAACAAAACAAAATGCAACAGGAAAAATCTGACAATGGAAAACAACTTTCAGTTTTTCAGAGAGTGTGATATGCCATCCCACGCCTCTCCAGAAAGAGATATTTTCTTTATGAAATGAAAACAGGTAAACATTCAATACCAAAAACATGTTTTTTTTCACCATTTTAATATTTTTTAAATAACTGTAGCTTATATTCTGAAAGAAGTTATTTAATAAAACATTTTCCTTCTATTCCCGATCTTTTGCTAGAGCACATATAAAGCAAGTTTCAAAAAGGAAGAATGGCTTAAAAAGGTTTTGAGTGATTGCAGTGTAATAACCCTAAATACAGAGGTTCCCAATCTTTTTTGGTTTGTAACCCCATTTTGAAATCTGAGCTTTTTTACAACCCCAGCTGTTTGAAATATTGACATGCACTTTCTAATTAATACATTGTTTGTTTTTTCTATTTTAAATATTTTCTCGCAACCCCATTAGCATATCAGTTGATCCCACTTGGAGTCACAAACCCAAGGTTGGAAAGTGCTGCGTAAATACATAATCGGTTTAATTAACGCAGAAATAATAGAGAGTTAGGTTCAAAATCATCAATAATATAAAAAGATGTTTATATTACTAAACCATACTAAGAATGATGCTGAAGGTGGATTGTCACCTAAACAAAAAAAAATCATTAATAATTTTTAAAGGAATTATAAGATTGCAAAGCAGTTTCTGATAATACAAATTTCTTAAAACTAAAGGAAAAACACACCTAAAAATTGTATAAACCTATTATAGTAGAAGACTGACAAATACCCTGACTTATTAAAAGATAATAAAGCTCTGGAAGCTTGCTGAAGTCATTTAATATTTTTGGCAAATCATTTTATTCTTTTTGTCTAGAATGGTAACTGAAATAAAAATAAATCCTCAACAATACTACCACATATGAGTACATCTTTAATTTCCGTGCTGTCCAAGCTTCATAAAGACTTACCACAATGCACAACACGCCATCTTCTGTCTTTAATCAGTACAGATCTTAAAATTATTTGTAAAGCTTTATCAATTTTAACCATCATAATAGATCTTATTAATTCAGCCAGCCCAGGTTTATTAAAGAAATGCTTCAACTTAATAAATATTTCACAAAAGAGAAATATTTGCACAATTATTTTATCGTATGATGCAGAACATTTGTTGGTCACATTGAACATATTAGATTTGGGAGGTTAATTAATAAATTTGACGGATGTATATATTTGACCTAAGTAAGCAATCCATAATAACGACGAAAAATTACATTGTGAAGCAAAACTACCCAAGGCTGCCAGCACTTTGTTACTATTCTTATTATGTGTAAGTCAAATATAAAACATCACCACAATTACAATAAAAAAGCTCATTCAGTTAACTTAAGTTTAGTTTTTGCACCTCCATGGGCATAAATGAAATGCAACATCTTTAATCTCCTGCTTCCTTTGAAAACATTCAAAAACAATGTATTTTAATGTAAATTTCCCTATGTTTTTCCCATAATTTTAGTCCACCCCGATAACTATGAAACATAAACTGATGAATACATTTAATTATTTTCATTATTAGGTGTATTATTATTATTGGGTATTAGATGATAAACTGATTTCATACAATAAATTCCTTCTTAACTTTAAAACTGAAATAAGTTAAGAAGTTACATTAAAGCAAAGTAAGTGGATGCCTTGATTTTCCATTCCTGTTTTACTTGTATTTCACAATCCTAATACTGTGCTTTTATCAAATAGATTCTTCTTAACCATGACAATTACATGAAGCAAAAAAGAACCAGCAAACTGTGGGCAAAATACCAGTTTCAGATTTATGATTCTAAAATATTGTCAATGTAACAAACACCATACCTGTTATTAAAAGCATAGCAATTTTCACAAATCTAACAGATTAAGAGAAAATTAATAAAATCACATATTTACGCCAGTTCCTTGTAAATATATGTCAGTATGGTAGAGGCTAAGATTTATTTTTTGTTTTTATTTTCTACAGTCCTGCTGGTAATGTAATCTTTGGCACAATTTTTTTTAAGGCCATTGTTATGAAATTACATAATTTTTTCTCATGAAGTGGACCATGTTATACGCAATCGGATTGTGAAAAGTTTAGCATCTGTGCTTTATTTTTCAAAGCAAATCATGATTTATTTTGCTTTTGCTAAATTCAAAGTATTGTTGGCTTTATTAATTTCTTGATTCATGATTCAAGACTTGAACTGCAATTTTGTCTTGTTATTTTACTGTCTAATGAAACTTACTCTTTCTGACATCTCTTTTAGAGCTCATCAAACAAAAATGAGAAAAAAAAGCTCTTTTTCTCTTTACCCTTACTTCTACCCTAAAATATTTTATTCTGAGCATTACAGTGTAATTATTACTCACTGAAAAATGCAGTAACAGTTTATAACACACATAAACAAATGAACCTCATATCCCTGCGGCACTTTTTAAAATAGTATGGTTAAAGAAAATAGACTGTATTGTTAACTGGGTTGCCAAATGTCAGAAAGAACTAGATGGTTAATGTGAAAGATAAAAATGAAAAACTGGCAACTTCCATTGACTGTTCCACATTTTTACCTATCGTAACTAATGAATTAATCTCATCCTAAATACTGAATAGGTGAAGCAAATATAAATCATCCACCAACAAATATTTATATATTTTATTAATTATCTTTTCTTCAATGCTGTACTGTATGTACACAGACCTAATGTACATGGTCAAGTTGCAAGAATGATGGAAGTGTCATTAGAGAAAAAGCAAAAATCAAAGTGTGATTACTTTTCCAGAATGCCTAATGGATATAGCCAACTGGAGAAAAAGGGACGCAAAGCACATTTCATAAGTCTTGATCTCTTGATAAAGAATTCTTTTTAATGCATTTATTTAGGTACTGAAGGTGATGAAGCATAGATCATCATAAACCAATCCCCAATAAATAATACAACATAAATGTTTCATTCATGAGAACAGACATTCATAGAATCTGCATCTTGGTGACATGCCCTGAAGAGATCTGTTAGAATCTCAATATTACAAATTCCCAAACAACATTTATGGTAATTGCATTCATTAAATAGCAGTGGTCGCCAATCAGCAATAAAACAAATAGAAAGTGATATCAGCGTGGTGCAATGCCAGTAAGTCTCCAAATAAATATTCAGAACAAACCTTAATGTGATTCATTACGAGTGGCACCATACTGGGCTGAAAATGATTGTCTCACGACTTGTTTATTGCTCTTTATTTTTAAGGTTTATGCTTTTGTGCCTCATTGAGCTGCTAAGATTAAAAAAAGAACTCAAAACAGGTGGCTGAAATCTATATTTGTTGTCTTTAAAGCTTTTTTTAAACTTTTTATTTTATTGCAGCCCTGTTTGCTCAACTGCAACACAGTACGACAGTCACTTGTAATTACTAAATTGTTGCCTTAGGTTTTCACCAGTTAGATGGCTGTAAAGATTAGAAGATGCATATATTTGAATTAAAGTCTTTGTCTTAGGAAGAGAAATGTAGTTTTGTCTTTATAGCATTTGATGTTTTAATTAAATTAATACATATTTTCCTTGGAACATATTCCACTATTTTATTTGAAGTTAATCTGTTTAGTTTCTGTATTGTAGTCTTTCATTCTCACAGCATTTTATCTAAGCTAAGTTATGCATTTGGTGAAAATGCATACTATAGATTTACACATGAAATAAAATAAATGCAATGGAGTATATACACAGCATAGTTTAATTATAGTTTGTAATATTTCATCATATTAATTATTCACCTCTCTGTTTAGCTTTAAACTTTAAAGTAATGAAAATGTATGTTGCTCTACTACTGAATTGCTACTGAAAAAAAGTATAAAGCTGGATATTTTTTTTATTTGTGTTTTTTTGTTTTTACTTTGTGTTGCTTACAGTTGTTTTAGGCACTTTAAAATTATTTAAAAATAAAAAACAATATAATACCTAAAAATCAATTGTTGATTGTAAGCATTTTGAGCATAGCACTTCAATGCATATGGTATCATAGTATCAATGGTTAAACATAAGCTGTGCACTGATGACAAGTAAGCTTTTTTTTTTTTAATACTTGCAGCATGCTTGCAATGGCAGAAAGTTTTATTATGTTTCTAGTTTTTTTGTAAAGAATGAGCTAGAGGTATACGGGTTAACAGAACAGCTATGTGTATTAGGCATTTTTAGTTTTAGGTGTCTGGTATGTCAGTAATTTATAACTAAGATTTGTTTGGAGATCCATCCATTTCTATTCTACTTGCTCATTTCAAGGTTGTGGGGAGAAAGTGACAATACCTTAGACATTGGTTAGAAAACAAAGGCCAACTCTGAAATGGAGTGCTACTCCATCACAATACACATGCATTGGCATTGTTATTGATTACATTTCTTGAAGGTCATCAAATATTAATAACTTCTGATACTTATGTCACTGTTAATTTCAGAATAGTAAATGACTTACAAAAGCTTTATTATACTGTTTTTTAATCTAATATCTTAGACTAGTTATTTCACTTTTAATTTACTATTCTGGTATGGTAATGTGCTAAATTCAGCTTCAGGATTAAGTATATACAGTGCATCCGGAAAGTATTCACAGCGCATCACTTTTTCCACATTTTGTTATGTTACAGACTTATTCCAAAATGGATTAAATTCATTTTTTTCCTTAGAATTCTACACACAACACCCCATAATGACAACATGAAAAAAGTTTACTTGAGGTTTTTGCAAATTTATTAAAAATAAAAAAACTGAGAAATTACATGTACATAAGTATTCACAGCCTTTGCTCAATACTTTGTCGATGCACCTTTGGCAGCAATTACAGCCTCTGGTCTTTTTGAATATGCTTGTCTACCTGCATTTTATGTTTTTCCCTTATCTCATGTTTCTACTGAAGACTCAAAAGACATTTTGACTGAATATAGAAATGTTTACAAAGTATAGATTATGTTTATCCCAATTTCAACGTTATAATGTTGCTCCTTTACATCTAGTCCTGTTTTAAGAACTATTTAACTAACCACACATGTATTTACAGAGTATGTGTCAGTTAACAGAACAATGTTTTTTTAACCTGGTTGTCCCTTAAAATCTTTGTTTTTAATACTCTTAACTTCTCATGAGCAACATATAATTGCATATAATTACACAATGATTTGTTCAATATGGATTTCTCAAAACCATTCAATGGTGAGAGCTGCTATGAAAATGCAAATGTACCATTGTTTTTTCAATCTTTTTTTCAAATTAGGGCATTAATACCTAAACCATTATTATTTCCTTGACACCATTAACCAAAGTGAATTACTAAGATGCATTATATCTGTTTACAGGTATTTGTTAGAGTTGGAGCATACAGGCAGTTTAAATCACTTGCTTTGGGGTCACATACATGATTCACAGTACATGAACTGAACTTAGCAGCATTATAGTTCAAAACAGCCAATGATTTTTGTTACTGCACTTCACTGTTAACCATTGTATACTTGCTTATATACAGTATTGCAATTATGGGAGTCTTAGCAGGTCAAAGATCCATTCTCAGTCAGCGGATAACAGTCAACATTATAATTTACTTACCACGTACCATTTCTTATTGCATATGGCTACTTTGTGTGCCTTTTAGCAATTTAGTTTTTATTGGTCCGAGTGGAATATCTAAATGCATTTGAAATAAGATACAGAACAAAACAATCACTGAACCAGGTAAAAGTGCTAATGAATCACAGGCATTTGTATATAAATTAGTCTTTGTATTTTACTATTCTCTTCATGAGTAATTAATGTTCTTATTGTTATTATTCTTAACTTTGATGTTTAGGCATTTAATATATTTCCGTTTTTTGTATTTCTGTGCTTTCATGTTAATAGGAAGATATGAATCTAAATGAAGAACGTAAAGCTCCACTGCGTGAAAAGGAGCTAAGCACCAAACATGAGATGGTTGTCCAGTATATTTCTGCAACTGCCAAATCTGTAAGTAATGATGAGGAAGCAAAATAAAAAAAAAAACATTTTAAGAACAGTTTATAATGACTTTCACCAGATTTTTTTTCTGTCTATTTAATTCACTGTTATCTTGTAATATCTTGCTGATAATTGACTTACTTTATTTACTGCATAAGGTCATTTGAATTTCTTAATACATTTAGAATTTGGTCTTCTTTACTTCTAAACCAATAGATAAGCTTTAGTTGTAGTAATGGACCACATATTTCAATTGCTGTTTATGTACATTTTGTCATAAAAGAGGGTACATTCTTAGTGCTTTTTTAAAAGTGAACTAATTATAGCCTCTTTAGTTTTATTTATTTTGATTTTAGAGTATATTATTGCAGTGATGATGATTTTCAGGTTGGTGTTCATATCTCATAAATGTATTTTGATGCTTCAGAGTTTCTTCTTATAAAGTGTGATGTAGACATCCATTGGATATTACAAATCACTATACTGTTATTTTTTAAAGCACTCTCTTTATATATGGGCTGCTGTTTCATTAAAAAAATTAATTACAACTTTTTGTAATATTAATCACAAATTATCGTATTTCTTCAAGCACATTCGTATTTTTCTGTAAAACAAAAATAACTGATTCAATTTTAATACAATACAATTTTAATAGTCACTTACCTATGCATATCAAATTATTCCTGTTTATTATTATTATTATTAGTCAGGCAGTCATTTTCCAACCCGCTATATCCTAACTCAGGGTCACGGGGGTCTGCTGGAGTCTATCCCAGCCATCAAAATGGTGCAAGGCAGGAACAAACCCCAGGCAGGGGGCATGCCCACCACAGTATTACTATTATTATTAACAGTTCTGAGTAACAGAATACAGTGCCCACCAAACACCCATATTCTCCATCCTTTGGGGTGCAATAATATTAAATATATAAATATATGTATATTATTATATATAAATATATTTAATAATATATTGGGAAAACCTGGATAGGAGTCATTAATTAGACTGAAATGTGTATAGATTAGGCTTCTAAACTGCCAAGGACAGACTAAAAAAAATTGTAAATACAGTATGTGTCAAATAAGGTTACTTATTTTGAAGTTTTAAATTATACATTGTCACTGAATGTGTCATTTATAAACTATAAAAGAAGTCTATTTAACTGTCTTAGCCTTCATGCCAAATAGATGGGAATGTTAGCATGATCACTTTGCACTGATTATTTCCTAGTTTTATTGGTTACAGTATATAATGTAGACTATAAAGTAGGCAACAGTACATAGCATACCATTATTTAAACAACAACATACCATGTCTGCTTTGACGGAAGTCTGATTGAGGTATAAGGAATTGGGCAATTCCGCTCTGTGTCATTTGCTCTTAAGCTGCTCAGACATGGGTAGCACCAGCACCATGCTGTTTCATGTATGTTATCAATCCATGGGCGACCAGAAAAGCTTGATGGCAAGCATATTTGTCACCAGTGACAGGGCTGACCCACTAACATTCTGTCTCCCATACCAGGACAGTTTTTTTTATGGACAGACTTGGATATATATGTTTGAAGTGATGTGTCTTCGAAAATAAGGGACAAATCACATCCCTTATTAATTCAATACAGTACCGCAGCATTTTATGTACCAATGTGGGACAATCCTGTATTATAACAGATGGGTAACAAACCTAATAGGGTATGTGGATGAAGATCATTAAGAAATGACATAAGAAACAATCAAATGCCAGCAACATGCTTCTACTTTTAATAGACCTGGATTCATGTTGTGCTGCTTCATTAACAATGTGTGAAGCACAGTCAGATTAACCAGATTAAAGTAACACATTTAAAGTTTGCATTAAAAATTCAATCATTGAAATTTTTAATGCACTAACTGCATGCGTTAAAGGCAATCAATCTGTAGCTGTACTGTAATTTGTGTATTTTATGTACAGTATGTTTGTGTATATATATATATATATATATATATATATATATATATATATATATATATATATATATATATATATATATAGTCACAAGAACGAGACATGGACAGATAAAGAGTTGGGGCAGCCACCCGTATAATGTGGTATCCTGGCTGCAAAAGGTTGTTTTATCAAAGTAATCAGCACTGAAGTGCATTCAACTGAGTCCAAAACAAGACTGAGGAAACAAAGGAAAAGGGGCAGGTTTTAAAGGGGGAGACAGGAAGTGAGGTCATATGGATCTGGCACGTGGTCTTCCACCATTGGTTCATAGCCAGACGTGACATCAGAGGGACTGGAGCTGGTGTGGCCGACTTCCATTGGCTCAGTCCCGAAGTGATGTCAGGAGATCCAGGTGAAATCCCCGGGATGGTCTACAGGCAAGGGAGAAAAGAGTCAGTGCACTCTGCCACACCCCGCATGCCTCCGAACTGCCTTCACTCAAGCCCTTTAGCTGCCTCCCATGCGCACGTGTGTGACAAGGCCCCCCCCTTAGCCCAGACCTGTCGGGTCGGGCGACCCTAACCGAGAGGTCGTGAACCCGAGAAAGAGCATCAGCGTTGGCGTGAGAGCCCCCCGACGATGAACGAGCGAAAACTTGTATGGCTGTAGGTCAAGAAACCACCGGGTGACCCGCGGATTCGACTCCCTGTGGAGGGCCATCCACTGTAGAGGTGCATGGTCCGTGACAAGGGTGAATTCCGGCCCAACAGGTAGTACCTCAGCTGAGTAATCGCCATTTAATCGCCAGAGCCTCCCTCTCCACCGCAGCATACCTGGTCTCCCGGTCCAACAGTTTCCGCTCAGGAACATGATGGGGTGCTCCACACCATCGACGCTTTGGCTCAGCACGGCGCCCAGGCCTGTGTCCGCGTCCGCCTGGAGGATGAAAGGCAAAGAAAAGTTAGGTGCCATCAAAACAGGTGTGGACGTAAGGGCCTGCTTTAAGTCACCAAATGCAGCGCTGTTTTTCAGTCCATACCACAATGTTCGGGCCCTCTTCTTTGTTAAATCAGTCAAGGCGCCGCTCTCTCCGAAACCGGGTACAAACCGGGCGGTAGTACCCGCTAACCCGAAAGGCTTGGACCTGCCGCTTGGTTCATGGACGGGCCATTTCAGAATGGCATCAATTTTGGAGCACTGTGGCCTTACGGTACCCGACCCACCAGGTAGCCTAAATATTTGGCCTCGCTTAATCCAAGAAGCATTTCTGGGATTAATCCGAGCCCGCCTCACCAAGTGTCCGTAATACCGCTTGGACATGCTGTAGGTGTTCCTTCCATGTGCTGGAATAGATGACCACGCCATCCAGGTAGGCAGCACTGTATGAGTTATGAGGCGAAGCACTTTGTCCACCAGACGCTGAAAGGTTGCTGGAGCCCCGTAACCCAAATGGAAGGACACGATACTGCCAGTGTCCGCTAGGGGTACTAAACGGTTTTTCCTTCGGAGTCCGTTAAAGGAACCTGCCAGTACCCTTTGTCATGTCAAGTGTGGTCAGGTATTGAGCCTGTCCAAGCCTCTCGAGGAGGTCGCCCACGCGTGGCATTGGATAGCATCAAATTGGGAGACTTGATTGCCGACGGAAGTCATTGCAGAACCTCCAACTCCGCCAGGCTTACCGACGAGCACAATGGGGCTGGACCAGGGACTATAACTTTCCTCAATCACACCTAGCTCCAGCATGCGCTTGATCTCAAGCTCCACTTCAGCCTTTTTTGCCTCGGGAAGACGATATAGGCGTTCTCGGACAACAACCCCGGCTCTGTCACGATGTTGTGCTCAATCAGAGAGGTCCTTCCGGGTTCTCACTGACTACCTCCCGACGGTCCGGATAACTGTTTCCAGCTCCTGCCGCTGTCTGGGACTTAAGTCCGTGCCGAAGTTAAGGTCGTGTGTGTGAGCGAAGAGTGAGCGGGGCTGGCCGGAGGAGGGAGCGGGGTCCCTGTCCTTCCACGGTTTCAGCAGGTTCACATGATAAACCCGCTCCTTTGGCCGACGCTTGGGTTGACTCACCAAATAGTCGACCAGTCCCTTCCTCTCCTTAACTTCGTAGGGGCCCTGCCAGTGGGCAAGCAATTTAGAGTGGGAGGTAGGCACTAGGACCATGACCCGATCTCCGGGCGGAACTCCCGAAGAGACGTGCGCGGTTGTAGTACCGGCCTGTGCTGCTTGAGCCTCCTCCATGTGACTTTTAAGGACAGGCGAATCTTTCCAAATCTATCGCAACTGCGCGATATACTCCAGTATGTTTGTGGAGGGAAGAGCCTCTTCTTCCCAGCCTTCTTTCAAAATATCTAATATGCCCCGAGGTTGTTGCCCATACAGTAGTTCAAAAGGGGAGAACCCCGTGGAGGCTTGTGGGACTTCCCGATAGGCAAAAAGGACGAGGGGGAGGAGCTGATCCCAGTTCCTTCCATCCTCGCTGACCACCTTACGCAGCATTTGCTTGAGAGTTTGATTAAACCTCTCTACTAATCCGTCGGTTTGAGGATGATACACCGAGGTCTTTAAATGCTTTATTTTCAGTAATCTGGCAGTCTCCTTGAACGTTTCCGAGGTGAAGGGGTCCCCTGGTCTGTCAAGACTTCTTTGGGGATCCCCACGCCAATACCCTAGTAATTCCCGTGCGATGGCTTTAGAGGTAGCTGAGCGCAACGGAACAGCTTCGGGGTATCGTGTAGCGTAATCCACGAGGACTAAAATGTACTTGTGTCCTCGGGCTGAGGGCTCCAGGGGTCCCACCAGGTCGACCCCGATTCTGTGGAAGGGAACGTCAATTAGTGGAATAGGAACAAGAGGAGCACGGTCCCTCCTAGGAATTTGTGCAGTTGACACTCCGGCAGGAAGCGCCAAAGCGGCGAACCTCCTCATTAATTCCTGGCCAGTAGAAACGGAGCTTGATCCGCTCCAGAGTTTTTTCGGTGCCCAGGTGGCCACCTAGGAGGTGGGCGTGTGCTAGCTCGCAGACCTGCCGCCGAAGGTACGCTGCACTAGCAGCAGCCTCTCTCCTGCCCGTCATGCATTGCTACACGGTAAAGGAGGTCATTATCTAGCACAAAGTAGGGGCCCTGTGGCATCGACTGACTAGTGCGCTGGCCATTGACAAGGACCACTGCATTTTTTACAAACTTCAGGGAGTCATCATTCCATTGCTCCCTTCTAAAAGAAGCCGGCGCTTCTTTAAATTGGAACCGCAACACGGAGAGAGGGTCAGCGTCGACCTCAATGGGCGTGGTTTCCTCCCGCCCCGCGGCGTTGGTGGATGATGTGTAGCCCGCGGCGCCCGGAGTTGCCACGCCAGTCAGGGCGACCGCTTCGCTCTCTGCCGGCTGATTACACGGCGTGGAGGCAGCTTGAGACGGGTTATCTCCGTCCATAACGAGGCCCAAATTAACCCCGGGAGTGGTATGTGTCTCACCTTTTGATTTTAGACCAGTCCCGCCTCTAGTATCACCGGGTGTGGAGGATCAGGTAGGACCGCTACGGTGAGTTTATGAACTGACCCTCCGTAACTGATGACACAAGCGGCGGACCTGTACCAGCGGATGTCTCCGTGGACACAGGTTATACCGGTCTTAAATTTTAGCCACTGTTGCGGTTGCACAAAGCGGCGGGCAACAATGGAAATGTTGCTGCCGGAGTCGAACAAACCTGTGGTCTTGTGTCCGTTGACGATCACCACGCCAGTATGTGGGACCGCCAACGGATTAGCCAGAGCACACCAACCCCTCCTCGCCCTCCACCTGCATTCCTCCTTGCCTCCAAGCGGTTTGCGCGCCCGCGGCACCGCGGACGCCAATACGAGCTCGGATTGTACAGGGAGGGGCTAGGTCTTGGAACGTACCCCGGCTGAGTTTGACATGAGGACGGTTCTGCTCCCCCAGAGTGTGAGGCCGCCCTCTGCGTCTCCATAAGCTCTATGAGCTCAGACATGTTCTTAAACTGCTTGCCCCAAACCGGCTGGGTGAAGCCAAGGGGAAGCGCTTCCAGGAGCAGATAGCAAGCTACCTGCTCTATTATTTGGTAGGGCGTGTTTTCAAATGGCGTAGCCAATGCCCTACCATTGCCCATAAGGACCAGGCTTGTTTGTTGGTCGGCGCTCAGGGTCCAACCTCCATTTTTATTTTATTCACCTGCCAGTCTGGGGCACCCCTAGGTGGTAAATGGGGCTTTGGTTTCACAGGGAGGCAGGCACTCTCCCCCAAGAGAGCATACTGAGTCCCTTTTGCCTCCCCCCTCCAGGGCAGCCCAATTCTGTGAGCCCCACCCACACACTCCCTGGCCTCCAGGTGGCCTAGTTATGAGTGCTGGGAGCGGAGCCCGCACCGGGTCACGCCGAACCACGGGGCACCCTCCCCGCCTGAATACTCGGCCCGGTACGCTCCCACCTGGGTATATTGCAGGTCCTGTCCCCTTCTCTTCTGGGACTTCTCCATCCTGCCGACTACGCCACTGTCACAAGAACGAGACATGGACAGATAAAGAGTTGGGGCAGCCACCCGTATATTGTGGTATCCTGGCTGCAAAAGTCGTTTTTCTTATCAAAATACAGGGCACTGAAGTGCATTCAACGAGTCCAAAACAAGACTGAGGAAACAAAGGAAAAGGGGCAGGTTTTAAAGGGGAGACAGGAAGTGAGGTCATATGGATCCGCACGTGGTCTTCCACCATTGGTTCATAGCGGAGGTGACATCAGAGGGACTGGAGCTGGTGTGGCCGACTTCCATTGGCTCAGTCCCGAAGTGATGTCAGGAGATCCAGGTGAAATCCCCGGGATGGTCTACAGGCAAGGGAGAAAAGAGTCAGTGCACTCTGCCACACCCGGCATGCCTCGAACTGCCTTCACTCAAGCCCTTTAGCTGCCTCCCATGCGCGTGTGTGACATATATATATATATATATATATATATATATATATATATATATATATATACTAGCTAGAAAATAATTATAAATATATGCATTTACTAAATAACAGATGCCACTCTGATATTTTGTTCTTTGCAGTATTTGTATTTCAAAACTTTTCTTGTTCTTTTCATTTGACAACTTTTATGTTGTATTTAATGTTTATGTTTTATGTAATAATTTTAAGAAGGAAAAAGAAATATGCTGATTGCACAAGTATTCAATCCTCTGCACAATTGACAAGGTAACAAGATTGTATTTTGTTGTTTCAGCTTGGCATCTGTAAGTTCTGCAGATATGAACAAGCACATAAAATACCATTTTGTTCAGCTACACCTTGACCAGTTTTTTTCATGTTATTTTACTAATAATATTTTTCTGTAACATAAGTAATAATGCATTATACATTTTTACTGCTTTCCTATTAATGGAAATTTTTCAGTACAAGTTTGGACTTAGATACAATATCAGGTTATGAACATCTGCAGGAATTAATAAATTGGGAGAAGGGTACAAAACAACATTCAATTGTTTGGGTATCTCAGTGGACACTGTTGCAGTTTTAAACCATCAAGACACTAACTCGAAAAATGTACCCTCAAAAATCTGTCTACAAACAAGTAAGATACTTTTGCTAGGGAGTTCAGTAGCTTGGAGTAGAATAAAAGTGCTTGAGTCTGCCATATCAGGAACCATACATAATACTGGCCTGTATGAGACTCAAAGAGAGTTGTGTGACATTGCATTTGGAGTTTGCTCAAAAGCACTAGAATTAAACAGTTGTGACGTGGGAAAAAGGTTTTGAAATCAGATTTGATTAATTTTATAGCCTTTTGACCAACGTTTACAAAGATATCTGTAAAGCAAACATAACATTGCCCACATCTCAAGAAAATCATGAATTCTGTGGACTGTGGATTTTGCACATTCTCCCTGTGTCAATTTTGCTCCAGCATCTTTTAAAAAGTGTTGTTTAGGTTAATTAGCTATTCCAGATTGTCAGAATATGAGTGTGAGATTGTGGCTGCTTTTGAGTGGATCCTACATAGGTGCCCTGTCTTGTGCCCAGGGTTTCTAACATAGGCTCCAGCCACCCTGAACTCTGAATTACTCTAAAAAGATTTGAGAATGTTATGTATGGCAGTTCTTTGGGATAGGTGTTAAAGCATGTCACTTCACTCAGACAACACTAAACAGACATATGAATATGTAATAATTGTATGAATATTACCCCTACTCCATAAAAAGTAATTATAATTTACAAATGAATATTATCTATTTTCCAGTTTGAATACTTTAAATAATGTTGTAGGCAAACCATTGATAAAAGCCCAACACTGAGCATGTAAACGTATTTTAACAGCATCAAAACCTAGTTTCTTGTTAATTTTCTTCTCATATTTGAGAAAAGAAACATGTTTGAAGTGATAAGTGAAATTTGCCACTAGCAGAGTGTTTGCCTTCTTTAACAGTATTAAACAATTAAAGAAAGTGTTTGCTGTTAAAAATTGGTGAATTCTTTGAACAGTGCAAAATTTCTTATGTGCTTCATTGACAACTGAAATTTGAAGAATTAGGGCTCTGTAGGCCTAAATATGTACAGTATGTTTCTTACTGCATGTAAGTGGCCTAATCTTGGAAACATGACACCAAAATATTAATTACAAAGCAATGATAATACAGTATGTAAAACTCCTTTTGATTAAAGATCCTACCACAAAATTATTTTTCCCCAGATCTGTATCTATCACTTAGTTTACAGGTTTATACTATTTTGACGCTGTTGTCTATAACCAGGTTTCCATCCAAGGAGTTTTTGCGAAAAAATATTCAGCGCTTCAAATTTTAGCTGATGGAAATGCTAATTATCGATAAAATGTTGTACATGTCGACATAATATTTTTCCGTTTAACTTTAGCGCATAAATTCCATATCGATACTTCAGATGTCGCAAAAACTGCACTGGAAACACTTTTTGTCGGAAAAAAAGGGCTTTAACGAAAATAAATGTGTCACATGATACATTTTCGTCACGTGCAATCAAAACGAGAATAGCGGAGCGGTTTGCATGGCCTGATGGAAGACTCGTTATTTCTCGTGATGAGCCAATGCAGTAGCGGATAGGCTGGGACGCCTGCTACTAAAAGGGGTACCTGAACTCCCTCCACATCAACTGTAGCCTGGGGGTGTCTCTCAGGATGTCTAAATAATACAAAAACCGCAAAGGTAATTTACTGTGCCAATCAAAATATTTAATAAATCGTGTGTCTCATTATCTAAACATTTTTTTCTTATTATTAAATGGCAGATGTTTTAGCATATATGAGAAATTCTCTCATTAATATTAACTTTAGTTTTTTTTGATTAAACGTCGTTATTTTGTATTAATTCAAATTTCAGTTTTAATTAAATACCTTAAGGGAAGCAGGTTACAGTACTAATTCAGTTGTTATCGCACTGAGAAGGGATGTTGAAAGGTAGGCGCACCTGTACAGATCCGATGCTGCAAACACAGCTGCATCATTTGCACTTCCAGGAGTGCCAACGCAAATGTCTCGTTTCATGCACCTGTCACCAACAAGGGCCTAGAGAACAATAGATGGCCACCCTTTGCAATTAATGTAATCGCGGTAGCCTTCCGTCGGGGGGAAAAATAGGCACGTGCGTGCCATCCAGCGCACGGTAAATCTGTGGCACAAGATGCACCAAGGAATTGCGGTATGCAGTTTCATTGGCCTCCGCTACAGTCAGAAGTCTGATATAACGCCACATTAATTTTTCTTTAATAGCGGTGCACACAGCATATACACATCGATGGACGGTAGTTTTACTAACCCCGAATGTTTCTCCAACTACTCTATACTCTGCGCAGGTTGCCAGCTTGTAAAGGGCGATGGCAATCCGCTTTTGGGTTGGAACCGGTGGTCGGTGACATCCTGTGATGGACGCAACATCAGGACTGATGAATCCACACAACATCTCAAACGTCGGCCGTGTCATTCTAAAATGTTGCAGCCAGAGATTTTCTGTGAAGTGTCTCTCCACCACCTCCTCCCAGAAGGTCTTATTCCGTTGTCTCTCCCATACCCGTGGGTTTCGTCGCACTGGGGTACTTTCTTCGAGCTCTAGGGCTATCAGACAAGCAACTGCTTCATTCTGCTGTCATCTTCGGATATTATGTACAATTCCAATTATTTGTGAAACTGAAATAACAGTAAGCTGGCAAATTTCAAAAAACTGTCTGAATAATCTCTCCATTTCTTTGTTTAGTGGAGGGGTTGTAATGTGGAAAACAAAAGGTAGATAATTTGCAATATACACAAAATTATGTATGGAAACGGCTCAAGGGCCGATTTTTTTTCGAGATACAATAAAACTTATGCGACAGTTCGTTTTGGAGGGGATGACGTCATCACGCACACCATTTTATCGATAAAAAGCCAGTTGGATGGAAACAGGCTGGAGACAGCAAATTTCGCACATTTTTTTTACGTATATTCTGCTTGTCGATAACAAAACGTCGCAAAAAACTGGATGGAAACTTGGCTAGTGAATTGTGTGATTAAGAATTAACACCGTCTATCTCATCTTCATTTTTAGTGTAATTAGTGCTTTCAAGAAAAATTCTTTACCTGTCTGCCAGGAATGCATTGTGCAAATAAAATAATGAACATTTAAAATTCTCATTTTTCAAGGTTGCATTATTTATTACATAGACAATCCTGCCTTCCATGGCAAGAACGGTTCAAATTTACAGGGGGTGCCCTAATATTCTATATTTTAATAAAACCTGCAAGGTTTACATTCAAAAGAAAATAAAAGCAAGTTGGACTCCCCTTATTAAACATCTTTTCCTTTATTACAAAACTAGGGGTCTCTCTTTTACTATTCAAAAGTGTGTTTACTTACCCTGGCAACAAAACCCATATTAGACAGATACACAGCACATTATTTTTCCCAAGGGGGAAATAATTACTAAATAAATAAGTTACATAAGTAATATAAAAGATTATGCCATCCCCTATCAAATACACTCCAGAATTACTAAAAATAAACAAAAGTGTTTAACTTGCCCAGAAATAAAAAAGAGCAGTTGCGTTCACACTAAGGCATTATACAGGCTTATTGCTATGGGTTAAAGGGAAACTCGGCAACTTTTCTGGACATACTTCTGATAATTTATTGGCTAAAAGTACTTAATGATAGTGTGTCAGAGAGAGGATGTGCTGCATTGTTCATAATGGTCATCAGTTTAGTTTTCATTTTCTCTTTTGCTACTACCTCCAGTGGATCAAGAGTGTGTCCTATAACTGTGCCACTACCCCCATTGAAGAACTGCAGTCTCTTAAGTCTCTCTGCACTCTCGAATATACTGTAGTTACTCTGTGTTATGAGATCAGCCTAGTCTGCCTTTGATGACGACCCACAAGTACTTGTAGCAGTACACCACCTTCATACATGCTTCTTTTATAACACTTTTAGCACTTTTCCCAACTTCTGTTGTTTTAAATGTGCTTTATAAATAAAATTGCCTTGACTTGACATTGTAGTGGGCGTACAGGTTCTTTGGTTAGATGAAAGTCAGTAACCAGTTCTTTGGTTTTGCTGATGTTAAGTGCTGACAATTCCTTTTGCACCAAGAAAAAAAGTTCTGCACCTGGCTTCTATAATCTGTCTCATCCCACTTATCAATACACTCCAAACTTGCAGATCCTCTGAGAATTCCTGCAAGTGACATGACCTGTTATGTTCATAGTCTGAAGTGTACAGGGCAGAGAGGAACACAGACAGGACTGTCCCTTGTGGTGCTCCAGTGTTGCTCACATGCTTATCAGAAATACTGTCCTTGAGCCTCACAAACTGCAGTCGGCCTGACAGATTGTCTGTTATCCAGTACATTATAGGCAAATTCACCTGTATATTCCTGAGATTACACCTTAACAGACAGGACTCGGTGGTACTTGTCCCAATGGGAATAAGCCTTGAGGAGCAAATAGATAATTGCATCATCCACTAAGAACTCTTTTGCACCTCAATATTTTTGATGTTGTCTAAAGTTTTGTTTTTTTTTGTCTTTTTTTATATTGTCAGATTCATTCTCCATATCTCTTCCTTGCACACCTCCCTCACCCTGAAGCAAGTGTGATAATGATTGGCTTTGGTTGTTCTTAATACAAGATTTACTTTAGCCAGTTAAGGTCATCTTTGTTACTAAAGAAGAATATAACAGTTTCTGCTCAGTAACATGATTTGTATGAATTGTTATGCTGTAAAAGTCTTGTTTCACATGATGCCATTATGATCAAAATTAATTGCATTCTGTACTGTGCACGAGTGATTTACACTTCATACCATTCCAAAGAAATATAAATCAGAATGAAATGTAAATCCAAATAAAGTATAAATCAGAATAATGTATTTTATGTAGTAAACACATAAATTAAGAAATAAGTAATTTTTCTTATGTGCAGCCAAATTAAATAAATCAAATATATTATTCAGATGAAACATAGCAGAGTATTAGAGACAGAATGTGGTCTCTTTATAATTGGACCAATGTAGTATGACAAATTAAATTAATATTTAGTAATTTCTCTGAAAAATGTTTTAATCATCTAACAAGGGTAAATTATCTACCATGGAAATATGTTGTTGGAATATTGGCACATGATTATGATAGCTTAAAATCATTAATTTAAAATACATTTTAGTGATTTATTATTTATAGTATATTTAGATATTTTGATGCCGTTTCTGTAGTATTCTGAAATACGTTGTATATACTGTATATATTCTATAATTGCATTTATACCTCTCTTAATTTACCTTTATTACATAATATTCTCAAATGAGCTTAATCCATATCAGGGCCATGATGGTTGTATCCCTCAATTATGCACTGTGTAGGAACCAGCTCTGGACAGAGCACCAGTTCATTGTGGGAACTACTAACAAACAGACTGTTACTTACACAGATAGACGATTTTTAATTGTCAATTAAACCAATAAGTAAAAAGGGAAGTTAAACACCCAGACAAAGATAAAATACACACTCTCCACAGATTGACTGTGACTAGGCACAGGATTCAGACCCAGAATGCTTGATCTATGAAGCAGGAGCACTAATCACTGCATCACCAGATATCAATGTCCTCAAAATAAATTTGTTGTCACATCAGTATTTTGTAACTGCATGCTAACTCTTGTTCAAGCAAGTTTATTTCTTACAAAATAATTCAACTTTAGTATCAAATTACTGCATAGTAACACTGATTTAAAACAAATTTCTTAAAAATGAAACAGACACAAGGGAATACAGTGCAAGTCATCTGATCATTTGTGACATGTATACATTTCACACAGCTAAGTATTTTTTCATGTATTGGTTTAAACATGTTTGAGAATGTTATATTAAATATTCTATAGTCTTTTATAATTCACAGCAGAAGGTTTTAAATTTTATTTTATTTCAGTTTTTAATATTATTTTTTATGTATTTTTATTAAAAAGAAAAAAAAGAAATTGTCAAACCAGCTTAAATGCCAATCAGCGTCATAGGTGACAAAGCCTGACTTGACACCATTGGGTGCCGGGTGGGAAACAGCCCTAATATGGGCATCAATTGCAAGGCACACTTATGCACTCATACCCTCTAATACTCACATAGGGCCAATTTGTAATCACCAATCAACCTAACGTGCAGCTTTCGGAGGTATAGGAGCAAAGCTAGAGTACCTATAAGAATTCCCGCACAGATGTGGAGAGAACATGGTTTCTGTACATGAACAACAACTAAGTTTAGGATTTGATCCCAGGACGTTGGATCTATGAGGTGACAGAGCTATTCACCATGTCACCATTCTGCGTCTTTCATTAGTACATTATATTTAAGTAAAGATAAAATAAACTTGGGTGAAGGGATTTTCCTGACAACAAGTGCATTATTTAGACTATCCAGATGTATCTGTAACTTGTCTTCATTTTATAGACTGAACTGGGTTAACTGCACTTCTGTTGTCCTTATGTCATTACATTCAAATAGGAAGCAAATGAATAGTCTCTGAATTTTAGGGAATTGTGGACATAGTAAATATGAAAATGTTACAAAAATGGGGAAAACATTTTAATACACAGATCTAAGAGACTTTTTAATTATTTTTTATTAAATAATAATAATACATTGTATTTATATAGCATCATTCCCATGCTCAAGGCACTTCACAAAGTCTTAGAAAACAAAACCCAGCAGGGTATATTTAACATTGGATATGTTTTTCTGAATAGAACAATGAAACTGATAACAAAGCATTAAACAGAATAAAGAACAATAAACCAGAGTAAAATACTAAATTCAATACTAAAAGAAAAACCTAACAAAATAACCTTATTTGTGATATAACAGACACAAAAATTATCCTAAGCACCTGGACAGAGAGGTAAACTGAAAGAAAGGGCAGAATGTTAAGTTACCCATAGAGTGCAGGTTACTGTGAGGCACAACAAGATTACCAGAATCAGAGGACCTTAGTAGGCGAACAGGAGCATAGAGATTTAGAAGGTCACTGATGTAGTCCAGTGCAAGGCCATTTAAAGCTTTGTAGGTTATTAATAGAATTTTATATTCAATCCTATAAGACGCAGGGAGCCAGTGAAGGCTAAGCAGGATGGGTGTGATGTGCTCACTGTTGCTAGTTTGTGTAAGGACTCTTGAAGCAGAGTTTTGAATCAACTGCAGCTGTGATATTAGATTAGAAGGGGCACCTTCCAGCCGCGAGTTACAATAAATGATGCGGGATGTGATAAAAGCATGGACAAGTTTCTCAGCATTAGAAAAGGAGAGGAATGAGCGAACACGGGATATGTTTAAATGCGTTATGACTACTCGTCCGTTCATTAGTGCCGTCTAAGCCTTTATCATTATGTGCATGAGTTCTTAATTGTTTAGTCTGTAGATCACATATAATGTATTTATTTTTGTCATTCAACATTCCATTCTCAAGTAGACTTCATCCAGTTTAGGGTTACAGGGTGCCTGAACCTTTCCTGCCAGCAAACAGCACAAAGCAGAAAATAGCCCAGGACCGGATGCCATTCAATTGCACTCAATAACTAAAACAGGGCCAATTTGGAATCACTAGTTAACATAAACTGCATGTGTTTTGAGATATGGCAGGAAAATCAATGTGGACACAGAGAGAATCTGCAGACTCCACATGGACAACAACCACACATGGAATCCAATAAACTAGACCCATGATGCAGCAGCCATAATTACTACACCAACTTGTTGTCCATCTGTCCTTTAAATTGTAAGAAAATGCATTAAATACCCACTTTTTATTTGAGCACAGGATCTGTTAATGACTCAGGTAAACTGTAGCTTTATCAGACAGATACATGATGTTTGATCTGCATAACTCTGAATGAAATAATTCTGCATCATAAATAAACTGAATCTTATGTTATACATTTCTAAAGACATTTGTTGGCTTCACTTTGCTGGTTATTGAAGTAAATCTGACCAGTGTATTTATAGCCTGGCATATACAGTATGTGTGGTTTTCTTTTTTTTTTACTTAATCATTTTACTCCTGATATTTAAATTTATGTAGCATCTGTGGATAAACAGTATCCGAATTAAGAACTCTTGTATTCCCAGAGCTATAATAATTTTGAATTACTGGTATGTTACTTATAGGAATGCTTCTAAATGCTAAATTCTTACTTTGTGTACTGTTAAAAGGAATTATTCTTCTTTCTACTAATCCTGAGTGTGTATATACAGTATATGATAACAGTGGTTGTCAGTTGTTCCATTTTTGTGTATTTTATTTGGATTTGTGTAGCAATGCCTTATGTGTTTGTACTTTGCTGTTGCAAACAAGTGTTCCCCTGGGATAATAAAGTCTACCTAACCTAATTACTGTATATGCTGAAATAGGAAAACTGAACATTTTTCCCCCTTTTGATTCTATTTGTTTAAATGTGTCAGTGTTTAGAACATGATGTATAGAAATCAAAACTTATGAAAGCTAAAGTTTACTTGGGGATTGAGATCTTCATATTGATTTAATATTAACAAATATTGACATTGATGTAAGAAGAAATAACTTTAAGTAACATTTTTGCTGGAAATTAGCAAATAAGAATGATCTTTAACATTTCATTCAGAATATTAACACTTGCCTGCTTTCTGCTCACTCTCCAAAATGGACCTTATTTCTTGTAATTTATTTTTTAAACTTACAGAAATATTTGAAAATCAAGTGCTCATCTTCTACGTTTTAATGTAGAAAAGGCAGTGAATGCTGCAAAAATGATTTAAGATTTGTTGTTTCACATATTTGACTTAGTGTAATGCAATTTATAAAATAATAAATTGCATAATTGTTGCAAAGTGTAAGTTATCAATGTTATTTAGAACTGAACATAGAAGAAAGTGACTGTGCAGAAACAATCAATTGCTACACTCTTTTAACCCATTCACACTATATACAGGTTGGAAAGACTGTATTCTGTAGAAGCATATTCCAAATTGTCTTGTGTATTTTCATTTTTTTTTTAATTCAAAGAAAGCTCAACAACAAAATTTTTATTTTTGGATGGTACAGTCATTAAGGAAATCTCAAAGAGGATATTGAAGAAAATCATGGAGAAATCTTTTAGCCTTTTGTTAAACTAGCGTACCTGAGCTGCTTTGTCAGTGCAACAAGTCACTGTATTACATTTAAATGTTGCGGCTTTTTCATGAAAGTACTTTTAAGAATCTTAATACACTCACTTAAAGGATTATTAGGAACACCATACTAATACGGTGTTTGACCCCCTTTCGCCTTCAGAACTGCCTTAATTCTACGTGGCATTGATTCAACAAGGTGCTGAAAGCATTCTTTAGAAATGTTGGCTCATATTGATAGGATAGCATCTTGCAGTTGATGGAAAATTGTGGGATGCACATCCAGGGCACGAAGCTCCCGTTCCACCACATCCCAAAGATGCTCTATTGGGTTGAGATCTGGTGACTGTGGGGGCCATTTTAGTACAGTGAACTCATTGTCTTGTTCAAGAAACCAATTTGAAATGATTCGAGCTTTGTGACATAGTGCATTATCCTGCTAGAAGTAGCCATCAGAGGATGGGTACATGGTGGTCATGAAGGGATGGACATGGTCAGAAACAATGCTCAGGTAGCCTGTGGTATTTAACACTAGAATTACCAGAGCCTACGAAAAAACTCGTAATTTCGTCCCACCTTAAATCGCTTCTTAAATCCCTTCACAACTCTCCGCCAGTGTCCTTTGTCCGCTAAATGTGCTGATAAATAGAAGCTAGAAGCAGCCAGTTATTCCATCCCCCCACCAATTTAGAACATGCACAAACTTCTCTCAGCTCCTGCCTTGATTGAGTATCTGGGAGTGAAGTGGAGTTTTAGAGTGGAAATAATAGATCGTTATTTGGAACACGTGTATTTGCATATAGCGCCGAAGTTACTGCTCTTTACCATTCTGTCCTCTGCATGTCCTGGAGTACAAAAGAAACAGCATACAGCAACATGCGGGGACTGGCAGGAACACTCAATAAAACTGAATAAAAAGAAAATCAAGTGACGGGTGAGATATGAAGAAGGCATAGCATGAAAAGTGAATTAAAAAAAAAGCTAACCTTTACAAGGATCATAAATTGCACCGGCTGTTACAGACTGAAATCAAATGTATGCTTTTACTCAAAAATAGTAAGACTAAGAGCAGTTTACTTCTCAAAACGGATTGGTGCAGGATCGAACTCGCGACCTTTTGATTCCCAGGCGGGAACTGATCCTATTGCACCACGGAGGCAGTTTCAATAAAAGGGTGTCAATGTCTCATGTTAAGGCGGCTTTTTGTTTCTGCAGTTATATTTTTGAATAAAAGCGCAATTGTTGTGTTATATTTGTATCTTTTGTGAAAATGTTTCTTTGATATTTGGACTTCGGGCTTCATACATTATATAGTTTATGCCTACATTTTGTCATCTACTAGTAGAATATAAAAAACGTTTCTGTTTTAAGAATGTGTTTACACAGATTACTGTAGAAACGGAACAGACATGAAATGCATGTGTTCCAAATAACGATCTATTATTTCCACTCTAAAACTCCACTTCACTCCCAGATACTCAATCAAGGCATGAGCTGAGAGAAGTTCGTGCACGTTCTAAATTGGTGGGGGGATGGAATAGCCGACTGCTCCTAGCTTCTCTTTATCAGCACATTTAGAGGACAAAGGACGCTGGCGGAGAGGTGTGAAGGGATTTAAGAAGCGATTTAAGGTGGGACGGAATTACAAGTTTTTTTGTAGGGTCTGGTAATTCTAGTGTTAAACGATGCCCAATTGGCACTAAGGGGCCTAAAGTGTGCCAAGAAAACATCCCCCACACCATTACACCACCACCACCAGCCTGCACAGTGGTAACAAGGCATGATGGATCCATGTTCTCATTCTGTTTATGCCAAATTCTGACTCTACCATTTGAATGTCTCAACAGAAATCGAGACTCATCAGACCAGGCAACATTTTTCCAGTCTTCAACTCGTCAGCTCGTGCAAATTGTAGCCTCTTTTTCCTATTTGTAGTGGAGATGAGTGGTACCTGGTGGGGTCTTCTGCTGTTGTTGCCCATCCGCCTCAAGGTTGTGCGTGTTGTGGCTTCACAAATGCTTTGCTGCATACCTCGGTTGTAACAAGTGGTTATTTCAGTCAATGTTGCTCTTCTATCAGCTTGAATCAGTCGGCCCATTCTCCTCTGACCTCTAGCATCAACAAGGCATTTTTCATTTTAGCCCACAGGACTGCCGCATACTGGACGTTTTCCCTTTTCACACCATTCGTTGTAAACCCTAGAAATGGTTTTGCGTGAAAATCCCAGTAACTGAGCAGATTGTGAAATACTCAGACCAGCCCGTCTGGCACCAACAACCATGCCACACTCAAAATTGCTTAAATCACCTTTCTTTCCCATTCTGAAATTCAGTTTGGAGTTCAGGAGATTGTCTTGACCAGGACCACACCCCTAAATGCATTGAAGCAACTGCCATGTGATTGGTTGATTAGATAATTGCATTAATGAGAAATTGAACAGGTGTTCCTAATAATCCTTTAAGTGAGTGTAGATTTTCAAGTAAATATTCAATATTTTAAAATGACTCCTAAAAAAAGCTGCACGTGACGATTGGTTTTTAGTATATGTCAAACTTGTTCCTTTCAATGAAATTAATAGGTCAGTGTTTGACCAGCCATAACTCTATGATGGCCAAAAAAGCATTTTAAAATACCCATATACAATAATATTTTCATTAATAGTGTTTCTTTATATTCACGTAAGTACATATTGCATTGAATGATCAGCAACTGGATATTAAAAGTTATGCATCACATTTATTTTGTCACACTCTTTACATACTTTACACTTTCATCCAGCTTATTATGTAGATTTTAAAAATTATTTTGTATCATCTAGATATTTTAATGGGTTAATGATTTAAAACGGTGGCCAGCAACAAAAGAATAGGCAGAAATAAAGAGAAAAGCTAAAGATAACAGAAACTGGAAAGCAATTGTTGGCAGCTTTGGATCAAAGATGGTACGTTAGAAGAAGAAGAAAACATATCTTTACTTTTTTATGGTTGACTTTTTGCTGTTTTGTTAAAAAATAAAAATAAACTGTGGAACCATGTATATACTTACAGCAGCCTACTGTTCATTTTTTTGGGGAAAAATTGATAACATGATATTTTATGCAGTTATTAGGTCAGTGTTCTGTGCAGTCTCTTACCTTTGAATATGCTAAGTGAAGTGATGTGTATATATAGTAAATAAATAGATTGAAAAAGTAATACTATGAACTTTTGCCAGATTGCAGCCAGCATTGCCTTCTTTTAACCATCTCTTAAATATGAACATCATTGTTCTGTTAAAAAATAATTTAAGCTGTATACAAAAATAAAAGTACTAATAACAAAGCATTGAGCTTTAAGTGTGTAAAGCTTTGCCATACTAATATTGTGCTGTGTTTGTTTTTTTGCACATTAACTTCCCTACGTTGACTCCTGCATGCAGATAACTGGGAGCAAGGTTACGGTGAGTATTTCTGATTAATTCCTTTTTCTTTGCGCATGTCTCACACATTGCATGTTAATCAGAAAAGCACTACTTAAGATAAGCATCAGCGCTTTCATTGGTATTGTGCATTTTAATAAAATAAAAACATATTTTGAGTTAATATATAAAACCATACTGAAACTGTATTATTATTATTTGGAAAATTACAGAATATAATTCATATTAACCTTTTGCAAAAACTCATTTGATGAGGCAAATACTTTATTTTAAGAAAAAGTATGAAAAAAGGCATAATGACTATTTTAATTTTTATTTGCTTATATGTCTTGCAAGCAGCAATATTTCATACATTAATATTATTTTAAAGCTAAAAATGTAACTGTATTCTAATGTACTGTTTCTGGTTTTATTCACGTTTTACTGTTTTTTGGTTTGACCAGTATTATTGTAATACAATAATAGAGAAATATATTCCTTTTTAATTGTATTTTATATTTTTTGTTTTTTTGCTTGCATTTACTGTATACATTATAGTTACTGATTTTAAGAAGCTCATATTCAAAAGGTTTGAAAGTGCAGGCTTTCACGAGAAGTGGACAAGCTTCAATTTTTGATGACTATATTTTACAGTATAATGTGCTAAACCTTATGGTGTGTAAAACATTTTCCACTTAGCTACTGCATTTTTTTTCTTTCTTTTTTTTTTAACTTGGCAGCAACTAAAATACTCAGTCATGTAATTAATTGTGCTTTTTTATTGTTATTCTGTTTCTACATATTTTATTTACATTTTTAAAATTAATTTTAACCAATTATATATATATATATATATATATATATATATATATTTCTGTACTGTGTAAAACTCATATATTTGGATTACTTGACATCATACATACTGTACATGCATACTGTTCTGTATTTTCTTGAAGTTGACATTTGAGTACTTCTTATACCATAGTATTACGGATAAAGTATTCTAAAAGTACTTGTTTTATATTCTGTATTTTAGAAGAATCCAACATTTTTCATAAGTATAGTGTTTATACTTTAAATTGTAAAGTGATGTAATTATGTTGGACAGTGTGCTTTTTGATTAATAAATATCAGCTATTATTATTTTGGTTTATATATATATGTACTGTAAATATTTAAATGGTAAGTTTGGTCATTTTCAATTTGAAATTGTACTATGAATCTGTGAAAAAGTACTAGTAATAGTAGTAAAGATTTAAATCTATTAACACGTGGTAGATTAAGATATGCTAAGTAAATTTGTGAAATTTTTAAATAACAAAAATTATAAATAAAGAGAGTGAAGAAATGGTAAAAAAAAATATAATGGGAATACAGGAACCTCAGGATTCAACAATTAGTGACACAACACCATATCATCTTATTTCACTTTAGTTTAAATCTCTCTGCTTTGACATAACATGTTTATGTATTTACTAGCTGTGTTATCTGGTTTAGTCTGGGAAATAATAATAATAATCATAATACATTTTATTTATATAGCACCTTTCCCATGCTCAAGTCACTTAATTCCCTACGACAAAGGAGCCTCGGTTATAATGCTGTCAATTAATAAGATGTATTAGTGTGTAACTAATTAAGAACTTTTCTGTATACAGCATTTGTGGATTATTATTTTTTTTTACAAAAGGCTAATATTATGAATTTACTGGAGCCCATTACTCTTCAATATGCTTCATACATTTTGCCATGAATAAACTTTTGTGCCATAGGTCAGTTTTGGCTTTTCCTGGTGAATGGCATTGGCTTCTGTTGGTGGTCATTTGGAAAACACAGTTTACAGGAAACAATATTCTTTTGAATTCAAACAGATAATTTGTAGGGAGAATGGAAACTTTGGATATAAATATAATTTCACCCTGTAGCACATCCTGTTAAAATTGTAGGTTCAATCAGATTTATATGTATGTATATTCTAATACTTATATATACTTATGTACTTATATATAACGATGTTGTAAGACTTTATTCTTTACTTTTATTATATTCTATTTGTAAATGTGTTTAGAACTGCACTTAGTGTACTTACTCTGCCTTGGAAAGTTCTGTTCACACCCTTGGCCGTATTTTTTTCAGGACCTTGAATGACCTCTATGTTTCCTGGTACAAAACAGGGAACTAGATAAACCCCTATTAAAATACATGAATAATTTTATTCAATAGCTAAATTGTAAAATAAAAATTGAGAAAACAAACCCCTCTAATTTGTAAATGAAACTGAGCTTGTTTGTTTCTACTACACATCTTTTTTGGATTTGTAGGTTTTGTTGATGTAAAGGCCAAAATTATGAACAATCATGTAGAACTTTTTTCACCTTCATAAATATTTTTGTCTCATATCATTAAAAAGAGGAGAGAGAAAAAAATATATTTAAATGTTTTGGTGAATTTTTCTGATTCCCAAAAGTAAAGTGTTGGAAGATGCAATTTTTCCTGTATTCTGTTATTTAAAATCTTTGGTGGATGATGCAGTGTTAGACCTTCAGAAAAACTTGGAAATGGTTCATAAATAATAAAAAAGCTTTATTTCAAGAACTTTATTTTAATCAAGATCATAGTTTCTATTTACAACATACTATATCCAGGGTTTTCCAAACTTTGTAATTTGTACAAATTTTTGTAAGAGGAATATAGAACAGTGTGCATTGCTTAAACCTGAGCTTTGGCTGGGTTACTGCCTGTGTGGATTTTTCTCTGAATACACAAGTTTTTCTCTTACATCTAAACGTATAAGAATGTATTTAGGTGTTTCCATAAATGTTCCCTGCGATGCACTGACAAAGGAATAGTGCTGATTTATTTATTGCAGCTAAGCCTTTTTCCATTGTGTTAATGTTTGTAAATTAAAAACTGTTCTGTTAAGTGTCAATAAAATGTATATGGCATGACCTTAGATATTGTAAAACACTTCTAAAAGTTTTCTTAAAATCTGTGATGATGTGGTTCAAAAGTGTGATGGTTTGATGTGGAATTAACCTTGTACAAAAAGAAGAAGAGATGGTGGCAGGAATGAGATCATGTGGAGGCAAAAGTATAAGCAAAAATCTGTACTATTATAGGGAAAGGTTGACAGAAACTCCAGAGATTTATATAAACAGTCCAAAATACAAATGACTAAAAGTTAATAATAATTTGAGTCTGAGAAGTAAAGATATTTACTCAAGGATTGAAGAGATGTAAATAGTCTTCTAGTGTAAATGCAAAAAAGTGGAAGACATTGCCAGTAACAGTTGTAGTATAATATGCTGTAGACACCAAATGTCGAGAAGTCTGTAATTCTGAGCCTTCAAAAGGTAACTGAACAGAATTTAATGAAAATCTTGTTGCATTATAGAAAAAAAAAACTATAGTTTAACTCCTGAAAAGAAATACATTTACAAGCGCAAGTGTAGGTATGCAGAATTCACAAAGAAGCAGCTTAAACAAATCTAGGTTAGAGAACATTAAAGCAGTATGTTAAACGAGGTTGTGGTTATAGGGAATTTGTGGGGATGAGACTAAAGATACTGTAAATGAAGGAAAGATAAAACACTTCCTGAATTAAGATGGGCTAGAACACACTTGTGTGATAAGGAATGGCTACCTAGTTGTGTAATTTAAGGAGATCCCCGGCCATATTTTAAGAAATGAATGGATATTATAGAATAAACTAGGTACTAGCTAAACACATAAGTTCCATGAACTAAATGATGACAATACTTATTATTCTGTTTTTCAGACTGACTTTCTGGAATTAAACGCAATCATTTTAATAGTATTTTTAATCTTGCTTAGACTTTGAAACTTGACATTACTCTATACAAAAATCAAATAACAATGTATGATTAAGTGTAATTTGTTTCCATTATATTATCAGTATGACATTTTATTCAGATGAGAGTTTTCATTTTTATGTAGCCCCAAGTATAAAATGTATTGCTTTATTAAAGGAAAGACTTTTGTGTACATTAATCATAGAATTACAGAAGAAGCTTTTGTTAAGTTTATGTTTTATGTATAGCTTTATTGCAGTAGAAAAATACCATGCAATTAAAAAAAGCATTTGGGTAAACACCTTTATAGTGTTACTACCTCCCTATAACCTGAAATAAAGTGACAAATAAACACATCACTCTTGAATTGTATGAAACCTTGAAGGAAACTAGACTATATGATTCACTAGACACATCTATAATATCATGTGCAGTTCTGGCCACTATTCTACAAAGTAAGCATAGCTGCACTTGAAGCTCTGCAGAGGAGTGCAGCCAGGTACATCTCGGGACTTGAGGACATCTTACCCTGACAGACTCAAGACAATTAAACCTGTTTAGTCTTGAGCAGAGGAGACTGCATGGGTACCTAATCCAGGTATTTAAAATTCTCAAAGGCATTGATAAATAGATCAAGCAGATTGTTTTCAACTTGAGAGTGAATCACAGACTCAAGGACACCATAGAAAATGCAGGGGAATCACATTTAGTACTGAAACCAGGATACACATCTTTACTCAAACATTGTTATCTAGTAGAATCTAAAAACAAACTACTGTGTCATATAGTTGAAGCAGAAACTTTTAAAAGATATCTGGATGAGATATTGGGATAGCTTACATATTAGCTAAACAAACAAGGTAGATGGACTGAATTGCTTCTCATTTGACAAATTTTTATGTTCTTCTGTTCTTATGAAAATAATGCATTGCATCCATAATATCACAATTGCTTTTGGATTTCTCCTCTGAATTCCCCACTACTACGTAATGATTTATTTAGCTTCATGAACAATTTTTGTGTCATATAGTCCTTCTATTGACATATTTATGCAAATGATAAATCCAATATATACTTATATTCTACTCTATGTCAGTGGTTCTTTTTCTTTTTAAAATATTTTAAACAATTGTATAATATTTAGAGTGAAAATAGAAAGGTCATTCACATATATAACATGAGAAAGGTAATTGTTTTTTATTAGAAATAGGAGGATTTGCTTTTGAATCGGTTCTTTGTTTAAATGAGAACAAGGTTTATATAAAACTATATTATATATTTTCTTAGAAGAACTGAGTTCCATACTAGTGCCAAAACCAAGATTTTATTTTTTAACCCATATGATCAGTAGTGCTGACCAGAAAAATTTGCCAAAGGGTTTTTCACAGTGACTGTGTTTGCGGGTGATCATGTTTGCTTAATATTTTTTTGGAAATTCTGTGTGTGGCCATCTTAGGTGAACATTTTTTCCCAGCATCCTGTTATGCTTTGCAAGACCATCATGACATCACAGAACTGTAGCAACCATGCGCAGAATGCACATGCACACTGTAAGATCATTAAACTATATGCTATAAATATCTTTGAAGTCATGACATGATAAGTACTCTAGGCAAATTTCCATTCCGCATGTGTTTTAAAAAAAAAAAAAAAAATTAAGTAAATAATTAGCGATGCCACTGTAAATATAACACCGATCCTGGTGCCCTGGCAGCCAACACCTCAAGGATAAATTGCATGCATAATTAGCCATATACCCAGCTACCATCTCCAAATAAGCCTTAAAGGAGCCCTCTTCCTCCCCCTCTTCAAATCATAATGAAACCCTGTACAATAGTAATAATAGCAAAAGGTTTATTACTTTTACAAGGCATGTATTTCTTCTTGATGGAAGAAAAAATTGCAATAGAAAATCTTTCAGCTGTGCTCGAAGCAATGACTTCAAACACTGGAATAAGCCAATCCCACTCTGCCACTTTATGGCATGGTCAGTGTGTGCTTCATATTGGAACTCGGCACAATGATCTATGTTTTATTTACATACTGCTAGTCTGTGGCCATTTGTTGTATTTTGTTTTAGGCACAGTTGTGCAGTGGTTAGCACTGATGCTTCAGAGCTCAGATCACATTTTTGGCTACAAAACCAGTCCAGCATAAGTTGGCAGATGCTTTCCTATCTCTCAAAGACACATAAGAACATTGCACCATTATAATCCATTCAAAACTAGTACAGTTACTCCTTCCCCATTGACTTCAATGTATTTCTAGGAGTTTGACAAAGTTCCCAAACATTTTCATGATTTCACGAAAGTCACTTCAGTACACATGTACTGTGTCAGCATGCCTGCGTCGATCAAACACAGGAAACTCTGCAGTGTACTTGTGACTTTACAATGTAGGACGATTCATAAACAAATCAAGGTAAATAACATTCGATCTAGCTTTTATATAAGTAATATATAAATGTTTTTATATAAAGACCATCATCACAAAACATAACCACATACGGGACTTTGCGCAATACTTTGGTGAGCTCTGTAAGTCGTGCTGTTTTGTTGAAGGACAGGTGTGGGGCAGACTGACTAGCAGGCATCCAAACTGTGCCATCTTTCACCTTTACGCCTGGTGCAGCTGCGTTGTTCTTATATGTAAGTGGACGTTTCTTGCCGGAAGGGCTTCTGTTCTCTTTCTCCAATGTAGAACCCTCATCCTCAGTTGAGTTCACCTATGCTATAGCATGTCTTTATTTGAAAACAGCAGTGTCAGATCAGGGGGAGTGTGAACGCGACTGAGAGAATAAAACTGAATAAAAAAAATAAACAACTAAAAAAAAAAGTTCTAACCTTTACAAGTACCATATGTTTACACTGACTGTGACTGACTCAAATCAAATGTATGTTTTTATTGTATAATAGTAACAATAACAGCAGCGCACTACTCAAAACGTTTATTTTGTGACGCAGGAAGGCTTGAACCCCGTGACCTCTTGAATATGAGTCAGCAGTTCTTACCGGTGTACAACCAAAGAAGTCATGACAGTGAACTACACTAACCCACCAATTTCTTTTTCTTAGGTTAGTGTTGAAAAGCGCACTTATTCTGTTATATTTGTACCTTCTGTAAAAGTGCTTATTTGATAATCGGACTTTAGTCTTCACACATTATACACTTCATGTGAAAATTTTGTCATTAGTACTAAAACATGAAAAAAGTTTGTCTTTTATGTATGTGTTCAACATTTCTTGCATTTCCTGTCATCCTACACTTACACAGATCTTTGTGGAGATGGAACACACATGAAATTCATTTGTTCCAAACAATGATATATTACTACCCTATACAGCTCCAAGTACCTCACACCCAGATAATCAAGGCTTGAGCTGGGAGAGCTTTTTGCCCTTCCTGCAGCAGTGGGGGGATGGGATAGCAGGCTGTTTGCTGCTTGTGCAAATCGACACATTTACAACACTTGAATGTGTATTACTTGTGAAATCGTAACTGACCTAGCCCTTCTTTTACTTCCAAACTGAAGGAAGCATTGTGTAACACTCTCACTTTCAAGAAATTACTTCTTAGTGTTTATGAATTGCAGACAAATGGACTGACTGATGAGGGCATATTTGTAACTGTTACAGCAGTTCATGTTAAAACTGAAATTGCCTTGTGAGAATGTGGCTCTGTTTTATGAACTAAGCTGTGGGCATTACAGATGTATCTGATCTCTCTGGAAAATGTAATATTAAACAATAGGCCTTATGTTAGTTGAAAAAATCTTATTTACTGCATTTCTTTCAGCAATTGTCCAGTAGTCTAAATTAGTGAAATTTAGAGAATGCTTTCAGGTCATTTCAGGGATATCATGTTTGAGTTGCTAAGGTCAGAGACCTTACAAAGCCTATTATTGAATATGTTATAAAGCGAGAAAGTTCTTTCGTTCTGTTCTTTCAACTTGGGAATAATCTTTGCCTGTTTATTTTCTTACGCACAAAACAGGTTTGCACAACTCTTTATTACCTCCATAAAGATTATTTATGTAGTTTTTTTAGTAGAATTTTTGTTTCCACTTGTTTGTGTCACATTGAGCTTTAATTGTAATGTGTGCTGTGAAAAATGAGCAGAATGCTATTAAAATAAAATTCTGGTTTCAGCTGATGTAATTAGTATGAAAATGGTTTATTTTATGTTTTAGCCTTGGATTATTTCCTTATTACTACACACACCAACATACGCGCACATGTGCATGTCAAAATACGCTATGAAATTCAACAACTCGAGTATCAGAGAGAAACAGCACTTTGGTTGGCGTTTAATGAGACTAACATCTTGGGGGGAAAAAAACAACTGTCAAAGAAGAGGAATGGAACTTATCAGGACAATCAGTGAAAACAAAAACATAAGCATTTTTATATATATTGCCCAATTGAATCTACAGTGCTGTCTTTGTAGTGCAGTTCAGACAAAAGTTCTAAGGTTTCAAGTGTCTTGACGAATTCCAACAAAACAGTCTTCAAATATCAAAACATTGTAATAGGCAGACAACTAGCAAGGTGTGTTAAGACTATGCCATGTTACACGACTTTTTCGGTGGTTTTCAGTCGTATACTTACATACGTAATCTTAGTGAGAGAGAGGCAGTTGGCAGCGTGCTCCTGTAAATCAAGTTGCTTTATGTGACAACTCCTCTTCAAGTTGCTCTGATAAAATCAAAGATGAGTAATTTTTTACAAACAAACGGGTTTATTTACACTACTATTTACAATATGGTTTCAACCCACCCTCAGTCCTTTATCTCTTCGACTGCCTCCACGCCTCTCTCACAAGCTCCGTCTTCATCCTCCCGACTCCGGCTCCTGAGTGGTGGTTGCTGGCCCTCTTTTATAGCCCACCCAGAAGTGCTCTAGGTGCTTGATCACCTGTTTCCGGGTGCACTTCCTGGTGGGGCTGAAGACTCGTCCAGTCGGGCTCAGGGATCCATGCAGCACCCCCTGATGGACACCTCGGATCCCAACAGGGTTGTGGAAAACTTCATCTCTCATGGAGCCCTGTGGGAAGCTGAGGCACCACCATATATAGATGTGTGTGTGTCTTTGTGTGTGTGTGTGTGTGTGTGTGTGTGTGTGTGTGTGTGTGTGTATGTATGTATGTATGTATGTATGTATATATATATATATATATATATATATATACACTAATAAAAGGCAAAGCCCTCACTCACTCACTCACTCATCACTAATTCTCCAACTTCCCGTGTAGGTAGAAGGCTGAAATTTGGCAGGCTTATTCCTTACAGCTTACTTACAAAAGTTGGGCAGGTTTCATTTCGAAATTCTACGCATAAGGGTCATAACTGGAAGCTATTTTTCCCCATATAATGTAATGGAGTCTTGAGTTGGAGATGGCGTGGGGCGGAGTTTCGTGACATCATCACGCCTCCTACGTAAGTGTAAGAACAAGGAAGAACTCCAAACAGCGATGAGCACAAAACGCCATTTCACAATTGAGAAGGCAGAAAAACATTATGAAGCAAATGATGCATACAAGCATATTCATAAGTACAGCTACTGCGGAAACAAAGCACGGCGTGAACCGTAAGTTTATATTAAATTAAGTTCATAGACAGGCTGCCACTAGCGTTTGTAATTTAGTGCCTGCCCATATAAGGCCGTCCATCAGCGGCAATCCAATACAAACACTGCCGGTAAATGTTCACGGGTGAAGGACTTTGCTTATGCAGAGGAAGATGAGATGGTCAGGGTGGTGTTTGGCACAAACTCATTGAAACTGCGAGAGAAACTTTTAAGTGCCGGGTCTTAGCTGACATTACACGAGATGGCACCAGTACAGCTGGGAACCTTCGATGCAAGACACCAAGCGCTCACGTGAACTGGACGCAATGCGCAGACAAAAGCAACAGTTCCAAAGAGTGCTGAACAAAACCGAATTACACAATTGAGAAGGCAGCAAAAAATATGAAGCGCCTTATACATACAATCATATTCATAAGTGCAGCTACTGCGGAAACAAAGCACACAGTGGAAAAAGTGAATGTCCTGCTAAAGGAAGACAGTGTAAAAAAACCCGTGCATGCAGTTTGTCACATCACAGATAAAAAGGAAGACGAGCTGTTTATTGATGCAGTAAGGAACTAATCGATGAATGAAACCTCTTATCTTTACAACGATTGACAAACACGGAATGTAACTTGAACACATCCTACAAATACGAGCCTGATTGAAAGAAATAATGATAATCAAATCCTTGATGACAGCAACATTCAATAACACTCACAAAACAATTACTGTATATTGACAATCATGTTACGTTATTTTTAAAATGTTCCCTTTTCTTTTCATAACTTCTACTTCTCCACTGCGGTACACGGGTATATATATAAATGTATATATATACCCGATCTACAATACATACTTTAGCATAGACAAGCCACACGCTGTGGTGCAATTGTAGAGTCTTCGCCTCTAACGCCGACATTCGAGGTTCGATTCCCGAGAGGGGGTGTACTGACTATGTACGCGCGCTACCCGATTCATTTTACCTTCGCATCTCCTTGGTTTGGGACATATGAAAAAATATTAGGTTAACGCAGAATCATGTTACGTTATTTTTAAAATTTTCCCTTTCTTAGCACAAGCACAGCTGAGAAGCTTCAATGCATGTACTCCATAACGTTTAAAAATAACGATTTAATCACACTTTCAATTCCAAGCAAACGGGAACTTTTGTCAATGCATGATTTCCTGGTACATCCATTACACTGATGCACACATCACAGCTACAAAAATGTTAGAGTCGGAATAAAGCGTTCCTACGACTGATCATTTCGACTACCCGACCAAAGCCTTGATAAAAGCATGGTTTTGTGCACACTGAAAAGCAAGCAAAATTAGATGCATTACAGAAAGCGGACTTTGTGGCTCTTACTGGGGATCATTGGACTTCCGTGACCGTTAGTAATTCTAAATACATCTAATTACAAAATGTTCAATGATCACACTGTTTTAGCCTAATGTACAAAATAATTTTGGCTAATGTTACTCAGAGTTTAAAGAGTAAGCTGGTCAAATTACCTTTTATGTTTCTGACTTATTTTTTTAAGAAGAAAACTGCACTTTATGTTGAAATTTTGGTTATTATTATTTAAAGACAATACTATTCTGAAAATGTACTTAAAGTACTTAAACTACCACTTTATTTTTAAGTCTGCCCAATTTTAACCAGGGATGATATTTTTGTTTCTGTTTTGAATTCAAATGCAGTTTAAAAGCTTTTTTCAGAAATTAAAAGAGCTTGAGTTTACAATATTCATGTCCATGTCTATTATTTGATTCTGTCGCCCACTAAAACCGTTTTAAATTAAAAAAAAATTTGCGATTTGGGGCAAATTTACGTGTGCGATTACATACGATTAATCAAGATTAATTCTTACACAGCCTCTAATTAATTGGATTAATTTTTTTAATCGAGTCCCACCCCTAATATATATATATGTAGATATATATATGTAGATTTGTATATATATGTGTATATACAGTATATATGTAGATATGTATATGTGTATATACAGTATGTATATATGTGTGTGTGTGTATATATACAGTATATATATATATATATATATATATATATATATATATATATGCCAGCAACACTCATGACAATGACAAAACAATTACATTGTCAATCATGTTACGTTATTATTAAAATGTTTCCTTTTCTTTTTACTTCTCCGCTGCCAATCGCAGGTATTTTGCTATATATATATATATATATATATATATATAATATAAATAGATAGATATGACAACAACACTCATATCAATGACAAAACAATTACATTAACAATCATCTTACGTTATTTTTAAAATGTTTGCTTTTCTTTTCATAACTTCTTTAACACACTACTTCTCTCTGAAGCTGGTATTCTGCTAGTATATATATATACACATGTATATGTGTGTATATATATATATATATATATATATATATATATATATATATATTGTGGGGTACAGCCCGGACACAGGCAGGAAGACATGATGTTGATCACCACACACACGTTTATTTACAATTATTTATATTCACAAAAGTGCACAACCCAGTGCCGCAGCACCAAACACCCCTTTAAGTCCAGGCTTTTCACAAACTGCCTTTCTCTTCTGACCGCCTCCACTCCTCTCCTCTCCTCCAAGACTTCGTCCTTCTTCCACCCGACTCCAGCCATTGTATGGAGGGAGGAGGCCCCTTTTATATCCACCCAGATGTGCTCCAGGTGTCTTCCAGTGACCTTCCGCTGACACGCCCTTGTGTGGTGGAAGCACCGGCTGTGTACCTGGAAGCACTCCGGATGTCCCCGTTCCTCTTCCCCCTCCAGCACCTCTGGGTGTGGTGGAAGAGCCGAGGTCCAGGGCCCTGAAGGCTGCGGGACGCCCCTTGGCGGTGACCACGGGCCCCTACAGGGTTGAGCTTCCAAGCTCCCTACCTGTGGTCCGCCAAACCAACCAGGGTGGTCACCCCCACATGATCTGGGGAAGGCGTAAGCACTCCTCCGCCCTGGTGCCCTGAATGCCAGCAGGGAATTATGGACATTGGAGTTTTCCTTTGCAGCCCTGCTGGAAACCACAGGGGCCACTAGAAGGCGCTGCAGGGAGGAACAGTGTTTATTTACCCTACACCCCGGAAGTACGTCCGAGTCACATGGACAAGGGGAAAGACGTGCTTCCGGGGTGAAGAAAAGGACTTTTGATTTGACCCGGAAGTGATAGGAGATCACGGGTCAGGGAGGATAAAAGGATTGTGGGAGCTCCCAGACGGCAAGATGAGCTGGGTGAAAGGGTGGCAACATGTCTGGGTGTGGAGGATTGATTATTGTAGTATTGTGTTTAATTTAATGAGTATTGTGGAGAGGAGGATGCTTTGTGCACTATGCAGTATAAATAAAGTCAATATTTGGACTTTTATCTGGTGCCTGATGTCTTGGACAAAGGTTCAAGGGAGCAATAGTGTCCCAATCTGTCACAATGTGTGTGGTGTGTGTGTATATATATATATATATATATATATATATATATATATATATATATATATATATATATATATATATATATATATATATGTATGTATGTATATATATATATATATATGTGTGCAGTATATATGTATGTATGTATGTGTATATATATATATATATATATATATATACAGTGTTGGGGAGTAACGAAATACATGTAGCAGCGTTACGTAATTAAATTACAAAATAAATGTAACGGTAATACATTACAGTTACTGTATAAAAATGTGTAATTCAATTACAGTTACTTGTGTAATTTTTCAGAATTACAATTTAAGTTACATATTAAAAATGTCAGCAAAGCCTTTATGAAATATGAAATAATATTTTTTTGCCTGTTTCGGACGTTTCATTAGGCCTATAAACATCGTCCTTTCCATTCCCCTCCCACAGACAATAATTATTTCTGATAGGCTCTCCTATCACGTCTATAATTGCAGCGCCAGCGCCATCACCTCAGTCTGATAGCAGATGCCTGGGCATGTTGTGATCTGAGTTTCAAACTACTACTAGCAATGTCTAATAAAACTGCATTTCACAGCTGGAAATTTAGAAAACATTTCAGATATGTCGCGGAAAAGGGCATAAATCTAACTGTGCAATGTAATGCTTGTTTTCCGGCTATCAAGATGTTGTCCACATCGAAAACCTCAATGTCCAACCTCAGGAAACATCTAGAGGTAAGTGCTGCTTGTAAGAGCAAACGGAAAGTTTTTAGCAATGAAGCCTTCACATTGTCACACAGTCACAGACGCCACGCCACTTTTCACAGCCACACGCTTTTAATGTGCCCAAATGCAGATGTAGCCTATGGCTATTTTAGCTCCCTATTTCGGTTCACTTTAAGCTAGCTACTCTAGATAGCTAGCTAAGGAGGTTGTTGAGCCATATTACACTTTCCCTCCCATTTTGTCAGTTTTGATATTAGCGTGCCTGACTTGCTATATGTAATTTAAAATGTGCCTGGAATGGTAGATTTTAACAAAGACTACGCATTGTCCAAGTTTTACATGTATTGTCTTGAATGCAAGCGATCGGCTACTTCAGCATTTGTGATTGAAAATAGACTGTAAAATGTTTTGTCTAGTAAAAGTAACATGTTTTTTGTAAAGTGTAAACACAATAGTGGTGCACCATAGTCAATGTCTACCCCATAATTTAGTTTTAATTAATAATAACCACCATTTAATGCTACGATTTATTTTACATTTTTACACTTTTATTTAAGTTTTTATTATAGACAAAAAGCTAACAAAGACACATTCCAAAAGAGTTAAGAGCTGCTTATTAAAGTACTGCTTATTGTTTCTTATTTTAATTTTCATTGTAGTCAAAAAGCTAACAGAGACACATTCCAAAAGAGCTGCTTATTAAAGTAGTTTCTGATACCTACAATGTTAAAAAGAAATCAAAATGTGTGATTTAAAAAAAATGTTTAACAGTAAAATGTATCTTGAAGTCTGACCTTGTGTTGGTTATTATAGTGTCTTTATGAAAGTTCTGATGTTACTTTGTGTATTAAAAGAGGATCAAAAGTGTTTAACTATTTTAAATAAGAAATTCGGTGTGAATTATCCCATAACTCTGTTGTTTGATGTCCCCAAGTGCTGTCAGCTGGAAAAAGAATTTAAAAAATTGATACAACATACTGTACAACATAGACTGTAATAGTCTGGCAACTAACAATAAGTGGATGTGACACAATAATTAACTTTCAGATTATTTTTTCTCTGCTTCATTGATGTAAGAGATATTGGTCCATTATTCGGTCTATGCTGCATCAAAGATTTTTTTTCTTCTTATATACAGGCAGCATTCAGTCACCTTGAACAACAGGGCTATGGACTGATTCACACTTGATTTCACCATAAAGATTATTACTGTCAGGTTTGAAATTGAAAATGGATACATACAAGCAGGCTACGGGTACAGAATACCCATCCAAAAATTGGAAAAGTAATCAAAAGTAATTAAAAAGTAATTAGTTACGTTACTCAGAACAAGTAATTAAAATAGTTACACTACTATTACATTTTGAACAGGGTAACTTGTAACTGTAACGAATTACATTTTTAAAGTAACCTTCCCAAATATGCATATATGCAGTGTATATATATTGTCACACACATGCACATGGGAGGCAGCTAAAGGGCTTGAGTAAGGGCAGTTCCAAGGCATACCAGGATGTGGCAGAGTGCACTGACTCTTTTTCTCCCTTGCCTGCAGACCATTCACGGGAGATTCCACCTGATCTCTCTTGACGTCACTTCCAGGACTGAGCCTATGGAAGGAGACCTTGCCGGCTCCGGCCCCTGTGATGTCAAGTCCGGGCTCTGACCAATGGCTGAAGACCTTAATGAGCCCGACCCCTATGATCTCACTTTCTGTCTTCCCCTTTAAAAGCCTGCATCTTTCCCCTTTCCCTCAGTTCTGTTCTGGACTCAGTTTTGTGCACATAAGTGCTCTATTTTTTTTTTCGACTTTGCAACCAGGAAACCAATTATATGGGTGGCTGCCCCAAACCTTTCCATGACTCTGTGTCGAGTTTCTGACAATATTCATATATATGTATATGTATGTGTGTATATATATATATATATATATATATATATGTATATATATATATGTGTATATATATATATATGTATATATATATGTATGTGTATATATATATATATGTATATATATATGTATGTGTATATATATATATATATATGTATATATATATGTATGTGTATATATATATATATATATATGTATGTATATATATTATGTATGTATGTATATATATATATATATATATATATATATATATATATATATATATATATATGTATGTGTGTATATATATATATATATATATATGTATATATATGTATATAAATGTATATATTGTGAACGCTGGCCCCGGCACAGACAGACGGACAACATTGTTTCACCACACACCATTTATTTTCAGCAATATTATTTACAAAATGGCTCACGTGCACCCCCAGTGCCTCCTCGCACCGAGTTCCCCAAAGTCCAGGCCCACAGTCTTTTGTGCCTTCCTGGCGCCTCCAGTCCTTCCTCTTGCTCAGTCCACTTCCACCCGACTTCCACACCATGACTGGAGGGAGGCGGCCTTAAATAATGCCCCGGATGAGCCCCAGGTGCTTCCGCCATCTGTTCCTTGGCCACGCCCAAGCGTGGCGGAAGTGTCGGTTGCCTTCCTGGCAGCTCTCCGGCGCCACATAAAGTCTTACCCCCGGCACTTCCTGGTGTGGCGGAAGTGTCGGGTTCCCGGGATAATTAGGCACTGGGGCGCCGCCTGGCGGTGGCCACGGGTCCCTGCAGGGCTGGGCTTCCATGCCCTGTACCCGAGGCCCCCTGCCTAACCAGGACGGACGCCCCCACTCTGTCTGGAGGAGGCACTCGCCTCCTCCGGTCCTCAAGCGTCCCGGCCGGGCTCCAGCCCCAACCGGCAACCGCACGGGATAAACCGGCATCGGGGCGCCGCCTGGCGGGGACCACGGGCCCCTACAGGGAAGGGCTTCCATGCCCTCAACCCGTGGCCCCAACAGAACCAGGACGGACGCCCTCGCGGTCTGGAGGAGGCACAAGCCCTCCTCACGTCCTCCTGGGCGTCCCGGCCGGGCTCCCGCCCCGGCCGGGGGCCACAATATATATGTAGATATGTATATATGTATACACATACACACACAGGCAGGATGCATCGAAGGTATTCTTCTGCTGAATCTGCCATCAAGGACATGTTTGTTCAGGTGTTGCTGCACAGTAGAACACCTGAAGGCCTTTTGCAGTCAAATGGGAATTTTATTTGCTTTTCTAGCAAATCCAACGAGAAATTGCCATTTCTTAATAACATTACAAACTAAGTAAACAGCTACCAGAAAATGCTTTGCTATCTTCTTGTTGCCTTCTCCTGCTTTGTGGGCATCAATTATTTTATATTTAGGAGTGCTAGGCAGCTGCTTAGAGGAGCCCATGGCAGCCGATTGTTGCTGACAAGGTGTGAGGAATCAGAGAATCAGTGAATTTATACAGCTTTGAAGTTTGCACCTGGTGTTTCCTAACGATGACTGTGAACAGGCAATGGCCCTAATGAGCTAATGAAAGGTCTAAGACCTTGGTAGAAGTTATCTGAGAACCCAAATCCATTGAGGAGCCCAAACATTTGTATGGTGCTCCTTTCCTTTTTTCAGTGTACAGTTGTACAAAACTAAAACAATACACTAATGTTGCATAAAATGCTGAAAAGAAATGTGTCATCTTTAACTGCATGCCTGAATAAAACAGTTTGGTCCTTTTTATTGCGGACCTGGGAGTATTTTCGGTGCCAGGACTGCTTCCCGTTGGAAGTACTTCCGGGTCGTATAGAAGTCCAATATAACAGAAAGCACATCTCTCTGCAATACCCTCTTGCACCACCCACGGGCCTCACCAGGGCTGTTCTGCCAGACTAAATCTCCCAGCATGCCCTACCAGTTATTGAAATTGTTGCCGCTGTCATTGAGCAGCCTGGGGATTAAAGAGTCTCCAGTGACATCTTCTTCAAGTGGGCTGTCCATCCTTCCTTTCTGGCCATCACTTCTGGGTCTGGGATGCTTGTTCGCCCACTTGGAGCCTCCTATCCGTGTAAGGAGCCATCCACTCTTCTGGTCGGGATGCCCATCCAAGGCATGTGGCATTTACTATATATACGTATGTGTGTATATATAAAATGTGATAAAAAGTTCAAAGAGATTATAACTGGTGACAAAATAAAAAAGTAAATTACCATTCAATGAAAGGAATAATACATAGCAATTATTTATTGACTGACTGATGATATGACTAATTTTCCTTTTTATAATTCCTTTTTAACTATTTATGATAAGTAAGCATACACTTTGCTTGTAGCTTTCAATTAAAATCATTTAACATACAGTAAGGCAATGTAACATCATTTCTAATGGACAAGTATGGTCATGTTCAATTTTTTACTTAATTAAATTTTAAAAAATTCAGTTGTTTATTGGCACTATGCACTGTATTTCAGATTAGTCACAATTAAATTCTGAATCCTCTTTTTCACCATCATAGGAAGTATTATGTTGCTAAATAGAAATAGCAAATAATAGAACTGGACAAAATTAAATTACATTTTTTTGTTTTTGCTTGCTTTTGCTTCTAGAAATTCTTAATGCAAATGATAATAGTCATTAAAGAGTAGAGCTGATATAATTACCATCCTAAAACAAGTGCAAATCTGCTTTATATAATCGGCATGATTAAGTTTTAAGACAGTTAGTTTTTACTGTTTATATATATGTTTAAAGAGTAAGGACTCTAACAAAAAAGTATAACAAAAATGTAAGGTAGATGCACAACACAGGTTACTATACAGTTGTGTTTTAATAATGTTTTCTTTAGAGATCACTTTAATCTAATTAAGGTGTTGATTTTTTTTTTTTTTTTGGAATAATAAAATTTATCTATTTGAAAAGAGCACCATTTATTTCTTTGCTTCATTTGCATTGAAACAGCTGCCGAAGAATTTGGAATTTACTTTAAATTTTAAAAGGGGGTGTAGCGGAGGGCTGAAAGAAAATTTAAAAAAGGGTGATGAATGAAGGCTGTTAACATTATAAAAGGGCTACTTTGAAAAGGAAATGATTTTTAGTTATAGTAGCATTAAATGTAATTACCAGTTCATAATAATAACAATTCCTACACTGTCAGAAGCAGTAGCTACCCTGGTTTGGTCTTTGTTCCAGATAATTATATTTGTTAATGACTATGAAAGACCTAAAGAGGCAATGAATTGTGAAGTTACATTAAGACCTAACATGAAGTCAGTTATTCTCAACTTTTCTATTAATTTTGTACCTTTAATTGCATATTTTATATTTTGGGTTATGGCTGAATTATGATTAATTAGTTTTTTGTACAAGTTCTTAAAATAGTACAGTAAAGTTTTTTTTTTATAACGGTTGCAGTAGCTAATTTTTATATTATACTATTTATTTAAGTTTGTGTCTTACGTATTTTTATCTCATTGCACTAAACATGATGGGGTGCAACTAGGTAGTGGTGGTGGCTTTGGTATTATTTTTATTATTATTATTGTTAGTAGTAGAAATAGTAGTTGTAGTGTTGTCACGTGAATGGAGTACAGTGAAATTTTTGCTTTCAAGTCTGTTCAACATGCAATATGCCACTTCTTTCTGGAGCCATTATAAACCATTGTATATTCCAGAGCTATGCATCTTTTCTTTTAAAATAAACTGTTTGAAATGGGTTGTTGCTGATACAACATGTGTCTGCAAACAATAACAGTTCTCTGTAAGCTTCGTCCCTTTTTATGTGCACTCTAGTTTTCCATATCATTCTTAACTTTTAGTCAGTTTGCATAACTAAACATCTTAGAAATTTAAAATAATTTAGCACAATTTAGAAGGTTAAAATATTGTTAAAACATAGATATATTTTAAACTCTGTAGTTAATTCTGTTTAATGACCAGAATATATGTGAAAGGGCAGTCAGCTCTGTTTATAAGCACATCCTTGGAAATAATTATGACTTGCATAGAGATGGCAATGGCAGTTAAATTTAATGGCCTGTTAATGATCTTTAGTAATAGTAATGCCTAATACCAAAGCACAGTTTCAATCAAGATAATGCAGTGCAATGGATGGACCAAGATAAAACAGCCAGACAGTCCCATTCTGGCAGTAAGAGAATACAACTCTTTATCCAGGTCCTTATAAACAGTGTCTCAGACATCAGAAGTCTCAGGGCATGTGAGTGAGATGGAGAGGGAGAGGGAGAGGGATAGAAGATGAAAGTATGGCTCTTTGGAAGAAAGCTGAAGTCTGACTGACCTTTCAACCAAGGAACCAAAGAAATCTAAAACCAGACAAGAGTTAACTACGCCTGGCCTTCTGATGGTACCAGAATGTTTGCATATGGGAATAATTGCATTCTGTTGCATAAAAAAGAGAAAACAAATCTTTTGTGTTTGGATTGAAGGTATCCTGATTTCAGGAAAAGGAGAGAGAAAGAAAGGAGGTGATTAAGAAAGGCAATCTACTCAAGTAAAACACAAAAAAGCTTTTTCCTTTGATGTTTTGGTATTTAATACTTTGTGATAATTTTATTTTCATCCCTATGCTAATTTGCAACTTTATCCTAATATTTTGTTTTCTGCCTTAAAATAAAATTGTAAACATTACATTTTAAACAAGACTTTCACATGAGGTTAATCAACCCTGGACACACCCATCTTTACTCACAAAGGACCAAATGAAGAGTCATCAATCAACCTATGTTTGGAACATGCAACAGAGAACCAGGTACAAACCAACATCTGCAGAACATGGAAAAAAATGTTGAAACTCCACACAGACTGGAATTTAGTTGATAAAGATTGCATATACAGTATGTATATGTATGTGTGTATATATATATATATATATATATATATATATATATATATATATATATATATATATATATATATATATATATATGTATATATGTATGTGTGTGTATATGTATATATACTGTACATACAGTTTATTAAAATGCACTTAATAGTGAATGTTATTACCTAATAATGGAATCCCATAATCAATTAGATACATTAAATATCAACTTTTCAACTTCAAATTTATATAAATCACAAGTTTTTAACCATATTATTAGGTTTTGATACTACTGAAAGAGTTGATGTGTTTAATATCAGGATGGAAATTTAAATAAATGCCTCATATTACTTTTTAAATGTATTCAGGTTGTATCCTGTTGAATACTATAACAATTATTTTGTGAAATTTTGCTGTGGTTTCATAATAGATTAATCCACCAGCCTTACTATTATTTATTCAGATAAAAGGTAGTCGATGATATGTTTACATAATCTCTTCCATTACATGCCATAATACTATTTCACATATTCTTCGAATCAACTCTGCTACTGTAGACCTTCATAAGCATACTGTAGCTTGTAAAGGAAATTAATGGCATTCTTGCAAATAATATGGTTTTAATAATTACATGGCATTGAAATTCAGTGTAGTTTCATATTGTGGTCTTTACCTTTCAGTTCTTGCTTACACTGTCTAAAGGCCTGGGTATCAAGTGCATGGGCTACTGACCTCTGTCAGTAGGGAGATGACAGGATGCATTAGGCATGTTTTTTATTTTGTTTCCACATTTAGCTTTAGTGCAGAGTGATGCAGTAGTGGAAAGTTTTATTAACCTGCAATCCAATAGACACGCTGCCACTAAATATTCGCAGGTGAAGGACTGTGCTTATGCAAACGAAAATGAGATGGTCAGGGATAGACTATTGTTTGGCACAAACTCAGAGAAAGTGCGAGAGAAACTTTGAAGTGCCGGGTCTTAGCTAACATTAAATAAAGCCATGGACATCGCAAGATCACACGAGATAGCACAAGCACAGCTGAGCACCTTCAATGCATGTACTCCGAGCGGCTCACGTGAGCTGATTGTGAACGCAGTACGCAGAGAACAAGCAAGAGCTCCAAAAAGCGCTGAACAAAAACGCATTACACAATTGAGAAGGCAGCAAAAGAATATCAAGCGAGTAACGCATACAAGCATATTCATAAGTCCAGCTACTGCGGAAATAAACCATGGTGTAAACCTTAAGTTTAAATTAAGTTCATAGACACTCTGCCGCTGACGTTTGTCATGCCTACGACGAAAACGATATTTGCGAGATACAAGTTTAATGAGAAGACGCAGGGTATAAACAAGACTTTTGATCACTTTGTAATGGAGTTAAAATTGCTGTAACGGAGTTAAAATTGCTGGTGAAGGACTGTGCTTATGCAAACGAATAGGAAAGCAAGGTGTAAAGCTTAAGTTTAAATTAAGTTCATAGATACACTGCCGCTGGCGTTTGTCATGCCTAAGACGAATACAATATACGCAAGATACAAGTTTACTGCGAGGATGCAGGGTATAAACGAGTCTTTTGATCATCTTCGTAACGGAGTTAAAATTGCTGGTGAAGGACTGTGCTTATGCACAAAGAAATAATGATAATCAAATCCTTGATGACAGCAACACTCATAACAGTCACAAAACAATTACATTGACAATCATGTTAACGTTATTTTTAAAATGTTTCCTTTTCTTTTTCATAACTTCTTTAACACACTACTTCTCCGTTGCAAAGTGCGGGTATTTTGCTAGTCTATACTAATAAAAGGCAAAGCCCTCACTGACTGACTGACAGACTGACTCATCATTAATTCTCCAACTTCCCGTGTAAGTGGAAGGCTGAAATTTGGCAGGCTCATTCCTTCCAGCTTACTTACAAAAGTTAGACAGGTTTCATTTCAAAATTCTACGTGTAATGGTCATAACTGGAACCTACTTTCGTCCATATATACGGCCATAGCTATAGCCTGCAGCTCGGTCGCCGTGTGAGGCGGAGTTGCATCCCGCATCACGCCTTCCACGTAATTGAGTGCCTGCCCAAATAAGGTAAATATTCGCGGGTGAAGGACTGTGCTTAGCATATTCATAAGTGCAGGTACTGCGGAAACCCTCTGACGCTGAACAAGCCTTTGTACACATATCAATAGGAAAGCAAGGTGCAAAGCTTAAGTTTAAATTACGTTCATAGATACGCTGCCGCTAAATATTCGCAGGCAAATCCACAATTTAATACTGGGAATGCCTGTTGAACATCTTAGATTCACGAGTACCGATTTGGGTAGTGATCACTTTGATGAATGAAACCTGTTCAAAAAACGCATTACACAATTGAGAAGGCAGCAAAAGAATATGAAGCGAGTGACGCATACAATCATATTCATAAGTGCAGCTACTTCGGAAACAAAGCACGGTGTAAACCTAAAGTTTAAATTAAGTTCATAGACAGGCTGCTGCTGGCGTTTGTCATGTTTAAATTGCTGGTATGCCAGGTCTGAGATAATATTAAATAAAGCCGTGGACATCACGAGATACCACAAGCACAGCTGAGAAGCTTTGATCCATGTACTCTGAGCGGCTCACATGAACTGACTTTGCAGGACTGGGAAAGGTTAAATTAACTTCATAGACACGCTACCGCTAAATATTCGCAGGCAAATCCACAACTTATACCAGGAATTCCTGTTAAACATCTATAACACTTTGATGAATGAAACCTGTTATCTTTACAACGGTTGACAAACACGGAACTTGAACACAACAAGTCCTCCAAATATGAACCTGATTGAAAGAAATAATGATAATCAAATCCTTGATGACAGCAACACTCATAACAGTGACAAAACAATTACATTGACAATCATGTTACGTTATTTTTAAAATGTTTCCTTTTCTTTTTATAACTTCTTTAACACACTACTTCTCCGCTGCGAAGCATGGGTATTTTGCTAGTATAATATATATTACAGTATGAGAGGCCATTCAGGAAAAAAAGATTGGTTCATAAATATATAAATTGGTTCAGATATATATATATATATATATATATATATATATATATATATATATATATATATATATATATATATATATATAATTTGCAAAAATCTCAAGTAAACTTTTTTCACATTGTCATTATGGGGTGTTGTGAGTAGAATTCTGAGGAAAAAATTAATTTAATCTATTTTGGAATAAGGCTGTAACATAACAAAATGTGGAAAAGTGATGCGCTGTGAATACTTTCCGGATGCACTGTATACATACATACACACACACAGACACACACACACACATACACATAGTAACTTCTATGAAGGCATAACCTGGCCAGGATGGGTCTGGATTGCTAATCCACTCAAAGGGAAAGAATGGTGGATGGACTGGGGGAGGTTGTGTATTAAGAGCGGTTCCTTCCCCAGTGTGATAGACTTTCCGGATGCACTGTGTATATATACAGTATATATATATATATATATGGTCCAGGAAAGATTAGTTTCGCCTGTTTAACGCATTCAAAAATACTGTCACATCCAGCGCAAACGAGGTAAACACCTCAGACATTGCTTTGGTCATTGCGGCATTATCATGTGTTTTTTTTATATTACAAACCAATAATACAAAAAACTGTGTACCTATTATATATACATCCAGTACCATATTCATATACAATCTTTAAAAAACTTATTTAATAAAATTTTCATTTAAAGGTTTAAAATTTCATGTCAATACATAGCACTGGCGTTCATTTTCTTGATTTTACATACTGACATAGATGCGGTGAATGGGAGGAAAGGGGTTAGGTAAGGGTGTTTATGGCAGTTCTGATGCAATGCTAGAAAAAACTTGCAAAGGTAAAAATTATGCTATCTCTTTTTTGTTATTTCATGTTTCTGTAAGAACATCGAATGAATGTCATATCACATAAGCACTAAATAAGTTATATTTGAGTGGCACTAAAATCAAAATAAGTTTATAGTACCGCTGTATCTAACTCACTGGTCTGAACGGTAGCTTATAGTGCTGACTGTCCTAATATAATGACACAATTCTGTGAAACAGAAGTTTAATGATTATTCCTACCAATTATTCCAGTTTGCAGTTTCTTTGGTAATTTATGCAAAGTATGCAACGCAATCATTCAGGTAATGCACGGTGTCAGTTCTGAAGTGGTATAGCAGCTACGGAGATCTCTTTTAGCATGCCAGGAGCAAAGGTATAGGTAGACCAGTGTTTTCCAACCATTTTTCTAGGGTGGCTTGTTTTTGTAACCCAAAAAATCCCAAGATGCACCACAGTTCTACCAACCACAGAAGCATTAAATGTGCTAAACTATCTGACGGGGCGGAACAGGAGGGCAGCAAAAAAAGCAGCTTGGAGATTGCTATTCGCTGATACAGTACTTGTGTAGAGTATAATTTTCAATTGTCGATAATGATGAACAATTGAGGATATCTTTTGTATGGTGGCCCCCTAAGTGGAATGCACAAAAACAAATTAAATCTAAAAAACATGTCAGAAAACACAAAACCAAATTGGAAGCACAAAACATAAATCAGAAAATGCAAAAACAAATTGAATACGTAAAAGCAAATCAGAAACCACAAAAACAAATTGTGTTTTCTCAAAACAAATTGAATAATCAAAAACAAATGAAAATATGCAAAAACAAATGAAACACATAAAAACAAAAGAGAAAAACACAAAAAATCAGAAACAACAAATCCAAATGGAGCACCATGTAAACTAAATGATGACTGTACAAATAAATTGAGAAACATGAAAAGATAAAAAGCAGTGCATAACCCAAATCAAAGCAGAAAAAACAGTGAAACCTAAACGTACATCATAATTCAGCCTGGCTTTTCAATGAGTGGTGTGGTGGAAGTGAGAACGCTGAAAGGTAAAAGAGAGCTCTTATCTTTTTTTTTGAGTTTTTATATACTTTGGCAGATAATATTTGCATAACTTTGAGCAGTGCCGTAGGTAGTTTACTGAAGACCCCTGTGCAGTGCAGCGGTGGGCCCCTCCTGTCTAGCATAACTGTTAGTAATTTATTCGCAACTAGATCCTAGGGGCCAGCTGGGCAGTGGTATCACGCTGGTGACAAACAAACCGGCTCTCTAAATAAAATATGTAATAACTTTTAAAATCACTTCATTACAGCCACTGTAAATTAGCAAAAATAAAATAAATTGTGACAGTGGGATGTAGGAGGTGTAGGTAGTAGTACTAGTACATAAATATATGTAAAATGTGGACCTGCTTTTCCAAGACAAATTTGTGAAAGAAGATGATTAAATGTAATGTAAAGTAGAAACTGTTTTGTGCTATAAAATGAAACAATTTCAATTTGTAGTGAATTAAAACGACAACACCAGCTGACAGGATACTACCACACAATCAACCCATTTTACACAAGTTCTGAGAAAATGGACATCATAAAGTGGTCATGCTCACAAATCCTCACAGTAATTACACTAATAAGCCATACTAAGGTACACAATAAAACAGATTACAGCTCTGTTAAACTGACGGACAAGTCATAAATCAAATTATTTATAATTTAACTTCTTGTTCTTCTTTTGGCTGCTCCCATTAGAGGTTGCCACAGCGGGTACCTTAAAATACTCGCTTGCGTGCCTTCTGATGTGCAAAAGTCTCAACAGTGTTTGACACGTCAGGTTGTCTTGCACATTCGTTTTCGATTGAGAGTGCAGCCAAGCCACTAAATTTGTCTTGCTACGAGGTGCTTCTGAGATCGTTTTTGATGAGTATTAACTTGGAGAACGATTATTCACATGCAGCAGCAGTCACTGGTATAGTCAGCAGTAACATGTAAACCGTGCAAACGTCACTGGCAGTAGACAACCGTGCACAGTGAACTAGCAGCAACACTACTTTGAAAGCAGTCAACTTGGTTGACAGAATAGATTTAAAACATGCACAAAATGACAACAATTGAGCGGAAAACGGCGGTGAAATGTCGGTGCTATAATGTTCAACAAGAAGATTGGCAGCAGCATATGATTTGTCGTCAGCCATCGAGGTCAGAGGTGATGGTAACAAGACATTGAATGTTGAAACCACTGCATCGAGACTATGAAACCGTTGTTTTAGTTATCAAAAATTTAAAAAAAAAAAAAAATCTATACAGCAATGCATTGCTACACCACTGACTTTGAGCACACTCGGCCAAAGCAGAGGCAGGGATTTCACCAGTAAATGGGTTAGTATCCGGTAGAAATATGCAATGTCTACTGTCTAAATGCTGAAAAATTACATTTAATTTTTTATTTTATTTATATTTTGTTAATCAATATAGAACGTTCAACATGCTTAGAATTGGGTCAGTGTATTAAACATGATGACTATTTCCCTTAATTACCAAAAAGGTCAATTTGCAAAGACAGATTGTTCTGTTTTTCTTAATTGAAGATTCCTATGCAGGTTAATGTACATCAATCTGATAAAAGAGACATAGAAATACTTCAGTGTCTACCATTCACTGAGATTTCTGTCAGCTAAGAAAATAATTTACCGGGTATCTGATAATGAATCAACACATTAATCCAAAAAAACGTTTAGGAAAAATCATGTACCTTCAAGTGTAGGTCATTAGAAAAGCACAAGTCTTAAAAAGCACAGAACCTCTCAATTTATGAATTAAAATTAACAGCTGTCGCATATTAGACTTACAAGTTCCAGATGTTATCCCATTATATGTAAATTGCTTTATAATGTTGCTTTTAGTGTCTCAGTAGCCTGAAGTTTTGGTTTATAACAATTACATATTTGAACCAAATATACATGCTCAATATACATACATACTGGACAACAAATCTCTTTTCTAAATAAATTAATTTTTTAAATTTGTGGCACATACACTATACAAAGGCAATGCAAAATTAACAGTACTGCATTACTGTCCCACATTACAATGAAATGGATAAATAGGTTAGATAATGGGATGATGGATGGATAGAAAGTTCATTTTAAAATGTCAAATGAAGATGCATATGCTCTTCTTGGATATTTTGTTTCCTCCTGGAACAACTTTTTATCTTTTAAGTTATATCCACATTGATCCCTTCTCTCCAGTTCACCTTCTTGGGTAGTTGGAGGCTAAATATGAATCGGCTATTAAATGTTGGCAAAGCATCACCTCACACATAAATACACACAGGCACACAGGACCGACCAATATGTCCACTTTTGTATGGAGTTTACATGTCCTTGCAATGTCTGCTTGAGTTTTACTAATAAAACCATAATACGTGCAGGTTAGGGCCATCCTGCCATGGGATGAAACCTGTCTTGTACCTGGTACTACCAGGATATGCTCTAGTTTCCCACATGTCTTGAATTACATTCTTGAGTACAATTAAAGTAATTTAAGTTTACAAGGTCAGTCCTACAGTATGTTTTAGTAGTGTGCAAGGAAAGGGGAGTGTTCAGAGTAAACATATGTAAAAACAATTTGAGTCAGCAACCTAGGTAAAAAGTATTTTACAGTTGCTAACTGTTTAGGGGATAATACTTTTCCACTTTTTGTAAAGTAATTAAATTTGACAAATGTTAATATTATTAAAAGATAACATGTAGTTATTAAAGCTTACAAATGTAATCTGCTTTCTGAGCAGCTTTTGTTTATTTACTTTTTTGGCTACAGTAATATCTTTATCACTGTATTTATTTTCCACTTTAAAGGCAAAAGGAAACTTATTTATTCATGCTGTTTCATGTTAATTTATATAAATACTCACGCACTGTTAAGGTTGGTTTTTACAAGTGTGTTGGGGTTGGTGTCTGGGGTCTGCAAAGTAGTGGAGTTTTCATAAAATATACACTTAATTGATCACTTGCTTAAAAGTTAAACTTTAATGTAAAATATAGGTCATTAGGTATTTTAGTTTCAATGTCTATGATAGTTTTGGCACTTTGAAGCTTTTGCTACCAGTATAAGCACAAATGCATTTAGACTTTTAATGAAAAGGGACAAAAGGAAAAAAATCTTACTTCACGCCCAAAGAGGTGTGTAGTTCAGAGTTTAGTTAGCTGATATTGAATTTGATCTTATTCTACATTCTTGTTCATGTTGAGAAATACAGTACATCTAAATATGGAGTATTATAATTAATCAATGTTTTGTGTATTGTGTTGTTCCAACTCTTCTGCGGAGGCATGCAAGAATAAACTTCATTATACTAAGTACATATGATAATACAGTAAATTTGATTTGACTTTTGTAGAATGGCCAATAAGTGTATATACAAAAATATACTCTTTAAATAATTTCTTGTACTACTAAAGTAAGCATTTTTTGAAGATAAAATGTAATTAGTCTATAGTTAAACATGACTTAAGCTGTAAGCATTCTCTCTTCTTTTTATATGATAAAATCAAATTTGGAGTTGCCATGTCTAACAAAAGCTTGACTATTCTTTTGCTTTAAACCAAAGACAATAACGTCAAAATGTAATTTATCACAACATCAAGATTCATGTTATTTTCAAAAGAGTACCACTCTTTTTAGCTGTTCAGTTGAGCAACTCACTTAATTCTCCTTGGGAAATATACCTTAGACTCAAAACAGTACAGTCTTTAGGAAAGAAAAGTTATCACCAACATGTATGACCAACAGATGTTTTTACAAAGTATTCATTTAAAAGTTTATTATGGTTTAATTAAACGTCTAATCAATTTTATAGTTAAATGATTCAGTTAATATTGTTTGTTCTAATTTCTGATGATTGCTAGTTAGCTCCTGTTCAAAAGTAATAAATCCATTATTTCTTCAAATATTTTATGTTATACTGTCAATTTATATTTTCACATTTATTCTACACCAAGAATGCATTCAGATTATAAATTCATAGGTTTGGCATTAGTGAATGCCTGTTGGTCTTTGTTTTCTCATCTTCTAGTTCCACTTGTATGGTCAACAAATTATTGTGTAAAACAAAAGAGCAACATACTTTAACATGTATACTATGTTGGGAACAGCTGAATGATTATTTTTATAATTTCAGACTTTTAGAGCCTTAGGTACGATGGCAAAAGGATCTTTCACTTAACATCGCAGAAAAGGAATGGAAATAGCCATGTGTAAAATATACTTATAATATGCGGAAAGCATTCAGTCATTCAACTTAAAACATTTTATTGAAGCACATTTATCTCGTTTAAAATTGTCAAAAATTTATCCAGGGCAAGATTCAACCTGTGAATATTGCAGTCTACCTCCAATTTCACTAGGCCACATATTTTTGGTGTGCACCAAATTAACATGATTCTGGACAAAAATCTTTCAATGCTTACCAGACAGCCTTGGTATCACAATCAGCTACAAACCAATTAACGGCTGCGTTTGGTGTACTCCCAGATAGGCTTAAAGTGGAGAAGGACAAATTGATTGCATCTGCCTTTACCACACTACTAGCACGTAGAATTATCTTGCTCATTTGGAAGAATCCCAGCCTACTTGTTATAAGTCAGTGGGAAACTGATATTCTGTACTATTTGAAATTGGAAAAAAAATCTTACATACAGGATCTGTTCAAAACTTTTTTAAAAATATGGTAAGATCTAATTAAGGGCGGCACGGTGGCGCAGTGGGTAGCGCTGCTGCCTCACAGTTAGGAGGCCTGGGTTCGCTTCCCAGATCCTCCCTGCATGGAGTTTGCATGCTCTCCCTGTGTCTGCTTGGGTTTACTCCGGGTGCTCCGGTTTCCTCCCACAGTCCAAAGACATGCAGGTTCAGAGCATTGGCGATTCTCAATTGTCCCTATTGTGTGCCTGGGGTGTGTGTGAGTAAGTGCACCCTGTGGTAGGGTGACCCCCTGCCCGGAGTTTGTTTCCTGCCTTGCGCTCTGTGTTGGCTGGGATTGGCTCCAGCAGATCCCCGTGACCCTGTAGTTAGGATATAGCGGGTTGGATAATGGTTGGATGAAGACCTAATTAATCAAATCTTAGAATAAGCATTTACATTAGGGGAAAAGGGCATTCTCCTTTCTTTGTTGTTTTTAAAGATCTTTCTCTCGGGCAGGGATTGAAGCCTGTTTTGTTAAGTTTGACATGAGTGAATGGAATGTTGCTTTCTTCAAATAAAATCAGTAAAATTAAAAAAACACTTTTGGAACCTAGACTGTTGATTATTTTAAATAGACTTTCATATATGAGCCCATATATACTAAATGTCTTTCAACCTTCTTTGGTCATTTTGCTGATGTTCACCAGAACATCAATTACTTACTATGCTGACCAATTACTGCTGTTGCACTAAATGTTCTTATTTATGTCAGAGCCATTCTATTCCGACCCATCAACAGGAACTGTTGAAACAGCTAGTGCTTGTTCTTAGCCAGATTTTTTTCTTGGCAGGTTTACAGGTCACTAGAGAGATCATTTACTAACTATATATCGCATAGTGTGCATATGACAAAGGAAGAAAGAGAAGACAGACGTAAAATTGTAGAATTGGGGTTTAAAGTCTATTGCTTTAGCTGCTACATAAAATACCTAAATGTTATGCATGTCATATACCTTGAGTGTGCATAGCTTACATTTGTATTTTTTGCTGATGACTTGGTTGTTTTACCTTTAAAAGAAACAGTGAAATTATAGCCTGAAATCCAGTCTCAACAGTAGGAGCATTATACTAATGCATGATTTTTGTATGCTGTGTGAAACTTTACTTTCTTCTTTATAACTTGTTTTTGTCTTATATAAATCTAATTTTCATGATTTTTTCCATTTGAATCATGTTAACCATGGAACTTAACTAAAAATTAACCTTTTGTTAATGAAAAAAGCACACTGTATATTTGTCACTTCTAAGCGAATTTCTATGCCCAGATTGATTTACTCCATTGGATGTGTCTGTATTAAATATTCTTTGAATTTTACTCACATTATTTTAGTACATAATTATTTACTACATTCTAAAAAATAGGAAATTTATTATATAAAATGTTTTGTTACATGTATCTGATAGAAACAGGAAAAACAGTGAAAGAAATTGTCCTGGTAAGGGTATAATTGTAATACTACTTGTCTTACCTTATGCATCACTCACATCACTGCTGTATTGCCCGAATTTATGGTTTTTATCCATACAAATGGGAAATCGTTATATATACATACAATATAACATACATTACGTTAGGAAGGAGTGCAACTCAGGTAGATAATTATCTTTCCTTTTAGTGTTACTCTAAACTTCATATACCAGTACAGTGCATTGAACATTATTTCAGCTGTTTATAAGTTGGTGAAATACACAATTCTTATGTATCTCCATGAATTTGTATATACAGTATATTAACTCATATGCTTTAGAAACACATCATATTCTGTTCATTCGAAGATATCACACATGAAAGAAATTTCCATAACAAGTCAGTAATTGCCCTACTCCTGGTTTTCACCAGTGCATCACTGAGTTTAGTATTACATTTCCTGGGAAAAAGCTTGAGTCTGATTAGGAATCATTGCTCATATCTCAGTCAGATTAATTCATTACTTCATTTATTGTCCATACTCAGTTAATGTATTGGTATAGTCATGAAGTCAGTCAGACTGCATTTAAAATTAAGAGTTGTTTTATTGTAATTAAAGGTTTCTGTGTAGATTAAAAACATTTAAAGTAGAAATAAAAGTAAAATAATGGCAATTATTAATCCATTCACAAGCTTATTCACATTTGAAAGTTGTGAGGATAACAACATCAATGAATTCCACTTGATATGCAATATTCTTTCTTTCATTTATTTGTTCTAACTGAAATCCCAGAAAAGGAAGTTTTTTTTTTTGTTTTTTTTTACTTGCATGATATATTAGCTTGTATGTTGTGTTTACTGAAGTTGAACAACTTTATGTTTTTGGGTGCTGATGAAGAAAACTCAGCCTAAGAATGATTTTTCTGCCTTTAAATGTTTAATAATATTAAGAATGAAACAATTTACTATGCCTTTTTATTACATTTCAATAGGGAAAGCATAATATGGAATCAATTACATTTATATCATGTTACAATATACTAGTAGCCATTTCACATTTATAAGAATGGTCCCCATACCTTCTTAATGAAAACAGAAAAGCAAAATGTTACTTGTAATGCACAAGCAGAGCTTTTGGACTGATTGTGTATTTTATTTTTATACAATGAAAAGAGCTACACATATACACTATATTTACAAAAATACATATATAGCATAATTAAGTGGGGCTGTAGTAGCATTGCTGGATTCAGCATCCAGGGTTTGAATCCCTTATCCATACAGTCTGTGTGGCACTGGCAGTGTTTTGCACTTAGTTTGTAGTGTTACAAAATACACATTATAATGTTCTGTTAATAACATGTTTGGGGCTGCGGCCTATTACGACAGTTCGGTCCTGGGTTCTGGAATGTATAATGCCACCCTTAAGCATAATTACAAAAAGTAACAGAATAACTTTATGTACCTTTATTTTATTCACTTACATAGCCACAGTATATCAGATATATGCATGAGCAGTGTTTTTTGATATGGGAAATACAATTATCTACATAATGTAAATGCCACAGTTCTATTAAAATTTTCTTTGCCTTTGAGAGAAGTGGAAGGCATTTCTGTTGTCCCTTTCTAGTGTCAAACTGATGATTATTCTTGCTTGTTTTCTCCAGTCTTAAACCTGTATAATAGGCTAGTTTATACTTGGCTGAAAGTATGTTAAATCTTGATAAACCAGAATTCTGAAACTGCCTCATTTAAAAGACTTTGTGCCCCATAGTAAAATATACAAAACTCAATTTTAGGACTAACTTAATTTTCATTATATTTTATTTTATTTGTTTAGTTCACAGCAACTGAATTCAAGTTCTTTGAAATAATCAGAATGTGCATAAAAATATGCTCATTAATTTCCTAAAACTTTGGAGCTCCTTGCAACTGTCTCCACTATATTAGCTGAGTTTATACATTTTTATATGTGTATCAACCAAGGTGCAACATATGAGAAGAAGAGTTACAATGTATATTTTAAAAGATTGTAAATTGAGAAATGGTAATGAACAAATTACTTTGACTATATCAATACTGTAAATTTCATTATATATCAGCCAGACAATTTTTACTATATATTTTTGCAATAATGTTATCTGTTCCCAGTGATGTACTCCATAAGAGACTTTTGTGGTGTTTTTCTGGAATTGATTGTATACTTGCCTGCACTATTCGTTCATTTCAGTGTTTGCTTTTCAGCAGTACTGGGGCACTGGCTATTGTAGGAGTTTGGAATTTAAGACATATTTCTGAATCATTACTATTTTATTACATACTCTACATAGTTGTGAGTGTGGGCATACAGCATATGTCTGAATACATTTATGTATAGTATATATGCATTAATATGCGTTTCTGTATGTTCATATATGTTAGCTTTTGCTAATACCCAGTCTTTGATATCCACTACATAAAATAATGCTAAAGCAAAATACTTTAGACCTTATATACACCATTTACATATCACAAGGTTTTTGTTTCAAAATTATCTTTTGCACTGTGTTGCATACCACTTGTGTTTTAACTAAACTGAATTTGAAATTTATCTATATTACACCTGGCTTTAAAGCAGAAAATATTTGGAAAAAAATCAATTACCATAAATTATGCAGCATTAAACCTTACATAGCAAGGCACTGTATACAGCAACATGTTTATAATATAAAGCAACAGAACATAATGGTTTAAATTAAAAGAAAGCTAAAACTTATGGGAAATCACAGAGAAAACTGAGACACTAGGAAATATTTCACTTAATGGGTTTCTGCCATTAAGTGAACATAATATTTGATTGATATACAAATTTAATAGACATTAAACCTGATTGAACTTCATTCTGGTACTGCATATACATAAGAGTCATTTCTTAAAGAATTAAATATTGGGGAAGTAAACACTTGTAAATTTCTCAAATATATATTTTATAGCTTGGAGTGGGCTTGTTTCTTTGTCAACCCTAATTTTTTGTTTTTTTAAATTCCCCTTAATGCTGAATTTGAACCATACATCCATCCATCCACAATAAAGTAAGTTTAGCTTATTTTTTTTATTTTTTTTTCTCCAGCCTTTGGAGGTTTTTTTTGTTTTTTCTGTCCACCTTGGCCATCGGACCTTACTCTTATTCTATGTTAATTAATGTTGACTTATGTTTATCTTTTATTGTGTCTTCTATTTCTCTATTCATTTTGTAAAGCACTTTGAGCTACATTTTTTTGTATGAATATGTGCTATATAAATAAATGTTGATTGATTGATTGATACTGTTACCAAGTAAATGATAACACATGTTTAGAAATGGATACATTTTTAGTTATTGTCTATTCTATATGTTTTCATAAAATACACAAGCATGTGCACAGTCTTTACTTTTTCCCACAGTCATTGAAATGCCATTAAAGAGGAAAGGTAAATCAGAATTTGAAAATAGAATAGACTGAGCAAAAAATCATGTGTTTATTTTTTGCAGTTTAATTTTTTGTTTTGTATTTGGCATTTTGCACTGAAACACTATACTGTTATATCCATAAGAATAAAAATGTTTCAGCAGACAGGTTTTTTTGTGTAACATAAGCAAATAAAGTTTTCTTTCTTAAAGGAATTTAGTACAGGTGTTGTTTTGTGCTTCTACTGTAGATGGAAACTGGCATTTCTGTAGGGAGCAATAATTATGGTGATGCACAGTATAATTAGAAGTTCAGGGACACTCAAGGTTTTGAAATATAAATTAATAATAATTAGTAGAAGCAGGGATTTGACATAAATAGTAATAATAAAGTCACATATTTAAAGAAGATCAAAAAGTATAATAAAAGAACAATGTATTCAAATAAGTGTATAAAAGTGAAGCACAATAATTATACTCCAATAACATGAACATATGTGAATAGCAAATAGAAGAAAAAAAAAAAAGTAAGTAGACAAGCAGAAAAAGAACAAAAATAAAAAGAAGCAATAGTGCAAAAAATACAAGAAATTCCTTCCCTTCAAAAATATGAAAGTATATACAAAAATATGAAGATCAAAACAAATAAATGGTGGAGCAATCAATTAGTTGATACAAGTATAGACAGCATACATATATTTAACACAAAGGTAATATGAAACACAAAAAAGAAAAAGCAATAATATTCTGAATAGTACAAATGAAAAAAATGACCAAGAAATAAATACAAGTAAATAGTATAGATGTCCTTTCTGGTTTGTTTTAATCATGCCTGCAATGGGGGTGTGAGGCAGTGTGTTTCAATGGCTAAAAGCCCTCTTTTTCATATAATTGTTTTTCATATAAAACAATTTTCTAAAGAAAGAAAATTTAAAAAAAAAATGTTTGTTGTAAAGGGTGAAAAAGTAAACTGAAGAACATGGAGGACAATGAAGAGGTAATACCTGTGATTCAAGAGCAAAATATCAAAAACTTGAATACTGTTAACAATGTTGCAGGGAAAGGAATGACAACACAAAAACAGGAAAGAAGGAGTAAAAAAAATGTTTTTTCAATTGCATTTTTTTTATTTTTTAATTGCTATTTTACATTGAAGCACTATATATCCGACAAGAATGTATCCATTTCAGTAGACATTTTTTATGTAACATAAGCAAATAAAGTTTTCTTTCTTAAAAGAATTTAGTACAGGTGTTGTTTTGTGTTTCTACTGTAGATGCAAACTGGTAATAATTATGGCAGTGCACAATGTAATTAGAAGTGCAGGGGCACCTGAGGTTTTAAAATTTAAATTGCCAGGTGTTGTGGGTTTTACGAAGTTCATCGTTTAATTTCCTTACCCTTTTGTAGTAGGCATGTGAAAAAAACGGTCCCTGTTTCTGTTCTCTGATGAACTGAAGTGAAGATCCAACTGGACACCTGTAATTCCAGCTGGCAAGCAAATGAAAGCACAAAATTCCCTGATGTAATTCATTACTGATTCTTACAGGAATTTTTTATTATGATATGTAGGAACAGAGGCTTTTTTATTCTTGTATTTTTTTCATGCCTTTCTTTTGTCACATGACATTGATACTTTACCTACGATGTGTGGTTACAGTCTGAAAACAGTCAAAGCAGTGACTACCAGTGTCTATAAGAATTTTTTTAAAAAGTCACATCTAATATGACACTTATTAAAAGGATGATACTGCATATCTATACTCACCGTATAATGTGCAGCCAGTGCAAGCTGACAAACATCACTATGCTGCAATACTATGTATGGATGGTAAGACAATAAAGACTTGACTTGATTAGCTGGACATTGGCACCATAGTGTAACTGGTGGAGTAATGTGCTTTTAAAATTAAATTAGAACATACAGTATGTGTCTTACAAAAATTGTAACCTTATTATAAAGTACTTATCAAATTCACACTGTTAGATGCTGGCTTAACACATATTCAACTTAAATTATGTCTTATTAAAAAAAGTTTTACTTATGTAAAAAGGTATATGTGTTAAGAACAATAATACATTAAATACTACTAGATCAGTTTTTTTGAAAAGGTTATTATTTTCAAGGTTGTGCCATATCTTGTAGGAAGAATAATAATGCAGAATTTATTGCAGAAAATAATTGTGCACTTTGCAACAGATTAATATAAATTTGCCTTTCATCTGGGGATCACGGAATACACACCTGATCCTTAAGAACATAGCTCTGGATTTAGCAGGCATTGGAGACAGGATTTTTATAGTTCTGGTATCCCAGTCAAAGATATATTCTGCTTTGTACTTGATGCTGCTGGGATAAGCTTAATCTTCTTTCTGTTTATGGAACAAATGGATTCAAAAAATAAAGATGTTTGTGGGTCCATGCGGAAGGGTATTTTCTTTGTGTGTTTGGTATTTTCCTCCCATTGCCACATGGTTTTACCATCTGATTCTAAAGTCATGTTCTAGTGTGTTGGTTCACATATTGAACTAGGGTCCATCACCAAATAACCTAGTAATGGGGAAAAAATCAATTAATTCAATGAATTGGGGAATAAAAATGTTTTCACAGTCTTTGTTGTGTATTTTGATTTCTGTTTGTTTATTTGCCTTGTTTACAGACACACATTTTAGGATTCCTGACTTTGTATATGAAAATGCATATACAGGTAAAATTCTGTTACAACTACGTGCCAGGGACCTAAAAAATATTTCAATGTAATGAAAATTTCGTAGTAATGAGATTCTGTATTTGTCACTATAGTGCTTTCTTTAACTTGCGTCCAAGCATTTGCAATCATTTCAATCGCTTCTTTCATGTTAATTTTCAACTCCTCCTTTTAACAAGTTATGCTGACGAGAATCTTGCTTAGCATTTCCTTGCAATAATATACTTTCAGGGTGTGAATGATGCCCAAATCCAATGGCTGAAGCACTGCCGTGCAATTTAGTGAGAGGAATTCAATATAATCATTATCTAAATGTGGATGCATGCTGTGGGAAGCACAGTTATCAATCAGAAGCAGAATCTTCCTTTTCTTCTTCTTCATATTTTGAGATTTCTAACCTCTTTTGGGATCCCCTCAACCAACAGGACAACACAACCGAAGTACATCCTGAAGTGAGATTGCCTTGTCTGTGAAAGATTGTTTGTCTGTTGTCGAGGCAGGGCAACTGCAGGCTCACAGCACTGCAGTGGAGCGCCGCAAGGGCAAATCCGAAAAGATTGTGATCACGCAAGTCCCTGTCTTGTACCCCAAATCATAAGGCTGAGTCTCAGTACTTTAGCAAAACCAGTTTTATTTAGCTTGAAACAGGAACAGCACAGTTATACCAATCTACTATACACAGACGCAGCAGTCAGGCAGGGTTGTGGATAGGTTAGTGGCCAAATAATACTGTTCCCTGCATTTACAATTTTCCTTGCATCACCCATTGAGATCTTTTTGGACTTGGTTTGGCTGCGAGCAGCAGCAGCAGCCCTGCGAGCCTGCTGTTGCCCCGGCAACAGATAAACAGTCTGATGCGGTTATCGTGCTTCAGGATGCTCTTTGGCGTGTTGTCCCGTTGGGGGAGGTCCCAAAAAAGTTTAGAAACCTCACAACAGTGACTTTGCTTTTTCTTGAATGAGTGGCGCATTAATAGGAATGTTTCTTGAACAAGCATCACTGAACCACATAAAAACTGCCTTTTCAACGTCTTCAAATGCAGCAGTTTGCATATGTTTGCGTTGAGGCCCAAGATTTGCAACCCAAAATTTTTCTTATTTATTTGCTTAGTCTTTCAAGAAAGTTGACAGTGTCGATGGTGAAATTCCAAATCCACTGGCAACATCTTTTTTTAGTTTTGCCAGAATCAAGAGCCGCAAAAATATCAAGTGTTTTTTTTCTAATGTGAACTGTTGTAATTTTTTCGTGTCTGCCATTTCTATAGAAGAGTGACAATAAGTTAAATTCCAATGGATGTTTTTCAAATGTTGACAAGCAATAAGCAAAAACATATCACTGAAAACCACAGAAAACAAACACAGCAAAAAAAAAAAACGGTACGAGGAAAGTTCGAAGAAAGAAAAAACTGAGCTGTGACCACAGAACTAACTGCTCTGTGGATGATTCATTCAGGCATTTCATGGTCTTTTGGGCACTTCATTGTAATGAAAGTATCCACTGAATATATTTCGTAGTAATAAGATTTCTATAGACTAAGTAATATGGGGATACTGTCAGGACCATAAAAATACACCATTGTAATTAAAATTTCATTGTAAAGATATTAGTAGTAACGGAATTTTACCTGTACCATTATTCAATATCATTCAATACAGCTTAAAAGTTTAAGAATAATAAATAATTCTACCAAATCTGTAAAAGGTTCTCTTTCCTCTTTGTCTTGTAGTATACAGTATTAGATGCTCATTAGTAGTGATAAAAGTTTAGGCCAAAATATAATTTGCCCATTTGATGGATTCTGGAACTAGGGCTATTACAAAATCTGTTTTGTTTTTAACTATTAACTAGTGTTCTATTGTTTTATTTTAGGTACCAAATTTGTATCTTTTTATGTTTCTAGATATACTGTATAAATAAGAACATAAAAACACAAAACAAAGTAAACAATAAAATGAAAATATATAAGTTAAACACTCATGAATACTGCTTTTGTATTTTATGTTATTGGGATTCCATGCTAGACTGTATTCACAGTATTACTTTGCTACCTGTTTTGAGAAACTGAAACAAGGTTTGTATGCAAAAGTATTGGTTTCTGTATATGCTTCTGTAGCATAGTATTAGTAAAGGTTATCAATTATATATCACATTTTATCATATGTTTAAGTAAAGATATATGTTTTATATTCTGCTGTTGACTTGTGCCCTGTCAATGGATTGTTTCTGCCTTGCATCCAATGCTTGATGGAAACTGGCTCCAGCTTTCTCACAAATCTGCTCTGGAGAAGTGCATTTAGAAAATGGATGGATGGATGAATATACTGTATGTTTTGTAGGATCATCTGATCACACTTAGTTCTGAGTATTTGTATCTGACTTGCCTTCAGCTGCCTCAGTAGGGGATGAGTGAGCAGGCTGCTTGTTGCCAATGTTGACTGACCCACCTGACCCATTCGCAAAACAAAGATACTGCTAATGAGGTGTAAGCAAATTTATGGTGGCCGCGCATTAAAAATATTTTCGTAGGCTTCAGGGATTCTAGTGTTAAAAGCCTAAAAGCGAACTTTGCCATTACGATGGATAGCAGTCCAGTTCTGAATCCCTTTCACATTGCTTTTATTCTTATGCCACCTCTTCATTCTCTCTGCCTTTACACGAACAGCTATTTCAGAACAGAGAAACTAAGCTGACTACATGATCGTAGCTCAAATAGCTGATTACAGGAGTATGTAGTACATCATTCTTTTATTTGCTTACATTTTCAGGTGTTGCAGACATACATCAAGATGACCCACCACCTGAGTTTGCATTGAGTGAAGATCAAATTTAAAATCCATATATCCAATTCCCAGTGGCTCATATCAGTGAAAAGCTAGAATCCAGATCAAATCGTATCTGATCATAAACGAAATTAGTAACTAATAAAACAAATTCTCTTTTTGCTTCTAGTGAAGCAATACCAACTCACAGCCACAGCGCCAAGGCACAAGCAATCATGTTTTATAGTGTGATTACTAACCGTGAACATTTGCATCTTCCTTGAACTTCGCTCTCACATGATAGCACCAAGCATGTAAGTTAGCATAATGTTAATAAATTTCGAAAAGTAAAAATAATTATCGACAAATAAAAAAAACATGGATTGCCTAATTTTTTTTTCTATAGTGTCACCAAATTTCAGTCAAATCCATCAAAGCATTTTTGGGGTATTTAGTTTTTCTTTTGTGTGGTTGGGGGAGGGGGCTTACCCCTAAATATTGTTATTGAAAAGTCCTTTCTTAGTAGATTACTATTGCTATAGATGTCTATCCTGCCAAATTTTAGCTTTTTAACTAAAAAAGAAATAATGTTGTTGATGATGAGTGAATGAATGAGTCATTCAGTCAGCTCTGCATTTAATATAGAGAGATTATAATGACTTTTTTTGACAGTCCAAGATATATTAAACTTACAAACTGGATGTCCTGACAGTGGCAAATAAAGTATAGCTAATATTAGTACTACACCATTGTATTCTCAATGTTGTAAGACTGTTTTAAAATTCCTATTACAGAACTGTACTTGATAAATATGCCCTTTGCATTGATTTACTCCTATTAGAAGTACTCTACAGTAGTACTCTGCAGCTTTCAAGAACAAATTGATTAGAATATTATTATATGTAGCAAGTTTTATTTAGTTTAAAACAGAAGTGATCTTTTGGATATTGATGGCCAATGTGTTTTTGTTCCACTTTGCATCAAGCTGCCCAGTTTTCTACTCATTACTGTGTGAATTAGCATTTCACTATCAGACTATAACATTTTTCTTTTCTTGTTTTTATGGAGATTATGACAGATGTGTAAATTAATTTACTTGGAAGATATGAGATTTAGTTCACAAAAAAAATTGCTTTCAATTCAAATAAGTGCAGCAGATGGTGGAGAGGAGAAAGCCAGAATGGAATCTTTTGTGATTTATTTAACTCTCAGTAGTACACAGATGTTTTAAATTGTAATTTAGAAATCTCGGGATTCATAGAGAGATATCCAGAAAGACAGGGAGTGTGTTTATAAATTCCAAACCTGTTTCTGAATAGAATTTGTGAATTGAAACAAACTTACAAATTTAAATAATTTAGTTAGTAAGAGTGATACTACATCAATGGTATATAAGTATCTGGATAATAGTAAATAAATGGACAAGCAGTAGATTTTTTTCTTATTATTGAAAATATTCACAGTGAATTATGCAGAGAACATAAAGACTAGTTATGTTACAAAGCATCAAATGGATAAAGGTGTGTAAACCCAAGAATTAATGAACATGTATCAATTTTGTGCAGTTCTTTAAAGATGAACAAATAATGCCATATAAATAAAAAAGAAACTATTGCTGATAAATACATTACTCTCATGTGATATTTCTGTACTTTCAATATATTTGTTCTTCAGAGTTACAATTACCTTTTACCCTGACAAACCTGAGCACTCAGTGTTTCTGGCAGTGTTCATGTATTTGTAGTAGTGTTATTAAATGGGACACTGTTTAGCAAAAGAGATTCTATGACTCTTATTCCTTAGGTTACCTTTAAAAAACATATTTCTGTATTTCAGAAGTCTAATGCTCAAATTGGTGTTAATATTGTTACTATAAATACATTTAGGTAAAAGTGAAGAATGTTCAGAATATAATTGCTAGAGGTAAGATTTATTATATGGAAGCCCACTGACATAATGCCCAAAGATAACAGGGCTGCTGTTTATTATATGCACCAGAAAAGAATTACATTTTTACTTGGGTCTTCTACCACTTCTGAAATTTTCTCTTCATTAAAAAGAGATACTTGCAGAATAAAACACAGAAATAATTTCCATCTTAATATTCTACTAAATAATTTTATTTTTGCCCACACTACCCTGGAATGCTTAATGACACATAATGTAGTTTTTAATGTTATAGTTTGTAACACTGTTTATGTATCCAAGGATGGTAACTACAGTGTCCTTGGTTGTGTACTATTTGAAGATGTTTGTCTAAATCTTGTCATTATTAACCTCAAATTTTCTTATGGTGGCTAGGCCTTACAAACTCTTCTCTTGTCAAAACCATGTTTTTTGCGCTACCTTTTATCATCTTCAGTCTTGATCAATCATAAGTATAATTATTTTATTTCAATAATTAAACACCCAAGCTTTGGTGGTACTTACTGCACAATTTCAATATCACCACTTGGAGAAAAGACATTTTACGACAACTCATCACTGTAAAATTTCCATAATTTTAAATTGTGTCTTAAATCAGGTAATTCAAGGGTAGGCTCTGGATTCACTCAACCCTATTTTTTTTTAACTAAGTGCATGTACAAAATAAATAAATTAATTAATGGGATATCCTTCTCTCTACAATTCTGGAACTGCACACCCAAGCTATTTTTCCTCCCCTCATTTTCTTTATTTCAGTGATATTCAAACTTCTTTCATTATTTTCTTTTTCTTTACACTCTTTGGGAATTGGATGTATCTGTATCATCAACGGAGTATTAATATTTCTATTTGTGTAAACTATGACTGTGGCTTATGGTGAAAAGTGCATGACTTGTGAACATGTTTTTGAATGGCACAAGGTGGTGCTTAAAGGAACTCATTTTTTGTTGGTAGAAGATCTGAAAGCAAAAACAACAGAGATCCTCAAAAGCCTTTCAGAAAATAATCTGTGGAATTTCTTTGAATGTTGGCAGCATCATATGCAGCTGTGAGTCAACTTAAAAGAGAACTATTTTAAAGGTGATTGTAGATCATTTTCTTAATTTGTTAAATAAAAACAGTGATGGGCATAGTTTTGTTTTTTTCTGTTGGACCTCGTACAGAGCTCATGCTAGTTCACACATCCCTTCATTAAGGAGACTGAGAAGTTTTAAGTACTTTTGCTTTTTTTTTGTAGATTTTAAGTGGTTTAAAAAAAAGAATAAATAAAGAAATGAACAAATCTTCATTAAATTAATGTACGTTATGGAAATTTACACTTGACCATTATTGTATCCTTGTATTACATTTTCTAGATGAACTTAGAAGCATTAAGTTGTGAAAAGGCACTCTCACTTTAATAACTTCCTCATTTCAGATGCTTTAAACCAAATGATGTGTGTGACGTTCAGTTCACGCAGCAGGTGCCACTTTTTTCTCGTCCCCTTTCCACAATACATTTATAGCACTTGATGTCTACAAGCTTTTGAACAGTTACAAGCTGCATTTGCGGTTTTTGCCATGTGTAAACTGAAGCAAGTAGTAGCTGTACAATAGAAAAAACATACAACAGATGTAATGTCCATTAACACTAGAATTACCAGTCTACGAAAAAACTCGTAGATCCGTCCCACCTTAAATCACTTCTTAAAACCGTTCTCACCTCTCCGCCAGCCTCCTTTGCCCTCTAAATGCGCCGATAAAAACAAACTGCAAGCAGCCGGCTATTCCATCCCCACACCGACTCAGAACGTGCACGAACTTCTCCCAGCTCATGCCTCCATTATCTGGGAGTGAAGTGGAGTTTTACAGTGGAAATAATAGATTGTTATTTGGAACACACGCATTTCATGTGTGTACCGTTTCTACAGTAAACTGTGTAAACACAATGTTAAAACAGAAACTTTTTCATATTTTAGTAATAAATGTTACAAAATGTAGGCATAAACTATAAAATGTGTTAAGCCTAAAGGCCAAAGATCAAATAAACACTTTCATAAAAGGTTCAAGGGTTTTACAACAGCTTCCTTGGCGTACTGGTAAGATTTCGTCACTTAGAGCGCAGCAGACTTGCTGTACTTAAAGAGATCCGAATTCGATTCCCCGCTGGGGATAAAATGTATTTATTTTTAACATTCGCCGTTCTGCCTGCTTGATCTCCCTGTCTATCTATATAATAATAACAGTAATTTTTTTATTACAAAGGAGCTTCCCTGTCTGCCTATGATATAGTGCCTTTCCTTCCTATCTATCTATCCCCTTAGCTGTTTTTTATATATCTATTATACAGTGCCTTTCCTGTTTATTTATATATCTAGTGCCTTCTCTGCCTGCCTGTCTGATTGCATATAGCGCTGAACTTACTGCTCTGTACTATTCTGTCCTCTGCATTTCCTGGAGTACAAAAGAAACACCACCGTACAGCAACATGTGCAAACTGGCAAGATTGGGGAAAAAACACGCGGTCACTGATTACAAACTGCAAGATGAATGAAAGAGACAATATATGTAAAAACATCATCACACTAATGCAATATTATTTGAAAATGAACAGCGTCAGATCGGGTTTGAATATGCGCCCGATCTGACGCTGTTCATTTTCAAATAATATTGCATGTACTGTGCGTTGAAACTGCTGCACTGAATAAGCTGATGCCTTCTTTAACAGCTTCAGCGTGTATTCAAACCTGATCTGACGCTGTTCGTTTTCAAATAATATTGCATGTACTGTACTATTTTAGAATAAAAACATACATTTGATTTCAGTCAGTCTGTAAGAGCCAGTGTAAATGCATGATAATTGTAAAGGTTAGCTTTTTTTTTTTTAATTCAGTTCCATTCTCTCAGTCGCGTTCACGATCCCCCCCTTCCCATCTGACACTGCTGTTTTCACATAAAGACGCGCTATAGCTCAAATGTGATTTATTTGGAGACGCGCTATAGCTCGAAAGTTATTCATGCAGGGAAGAAAGTACAGTGTCAGGTGCTCATTCAGTGTAATAGGAACCATAGCACAGAGAGGTGTGTATACTGCAACAAGTACACATGTCATAAATGTAGGAAGGGTGTGTGGGAATTGTTAATATTTGAATATGATGATTTTATATAGCACGGATCGGAAATCAGCAGTTCTTAGCATTGCACAACGCAAGCTGTCGTATCAACCGCCTACTGTAACTTGCTTTATTTTTTTCTTCATTTATAGTCTAGAATAAAAGTGCACTTGTTTTGTTATACTTGTACACCAACATATGTTCCTGTGTTTAAGCGAGAATGCAGTCACAAGTACGCTGCAGAGCTACAGTGCATGTCTTTATGTGAAAACAGCAGTGTCAGATTTGTGGGGGGGGGCGGGGGTAGGGAAGGATCCTGAACATGACTGAGAGAATGAAAAGTGAATAAAAAAAAACAAAATTACCTTTACAAGTATCATAAATTACACTGGCTGTTACACACTGAAATCAAATGTATGTTTTTACTCTAAAAAACTGAGTCGTGCGGGATCGAACTCATGACCTTTTGATTACTAGTCAGCAGCTGATACCATTATGCTACCATGGAAGTTGTACTAAATATGTGTCAATGTAGCATGCTAAGGCAGCTTTTTTTCTGCAGTTATATTTTTGAATAAAAGCATACTTGTTCTTTGTACCTTTTGTGAAAGTGTTTCTTTGATATTTGGACTTCAGGCGTCATACATTATATAGTTTATGCCTAAATTTTGTCATTTACTACTACAATATGAAAAACGTTTCTGTTTTAACAATGTGTTTACACAGATTACTGTAGAAACGGAACACACGTGAAATGCGTGTGTTCCAAATAATGATCTATTATTTCCACTCTAAAACTCCACTTCACTCCCAGATAATCAATCAAGGCATGAGCTGGGAGAAGTTTGTGCACGTTCTAAGTCGGTTAGGGATGGAATAGCCGGCTACTTGCAGATTTTCTTTATCAGCACATTTAGATTAACAAAAGACACTGGCAGAGAGGTGAGAACGGTTTTAAGAAGCGATTTAAGGTGGGACGGATCTATGAGTTTTTTCGTAGGCTCTGGTAATTCTAGTGTTAAATTAGTCTTCTCAGTCACAATAACAAGTTTGCAATTGCGTAAATTCAGCACCCTCATTTTTTTTACAGCAACATTGAATGGCATGAACTGAAACAGTAAACTTGCTATGGTCAAATGACTTTGAAGAAAAAGTCAACAGTACAACTAACAAGAACAACATCTCAAATTGCTATAGCCCTGTGGTAATGTGCCACACTGGCATTGAGAAGCCATTAAGTAAAATTAGTTTTGTGTCCTCTGCACTAAGTGTAGACAGAGGGGCATCAGTTTGGGAGAAAAAGGACAAATAAGGTATAAAAAATAAAGCTTGCCTTTTTGTCCATTTCGAAAGCGCAGAGGGATGTCTTCTCTGATGATATGTGTCATGTGAGAGTGAAAAGACGGCTCTGTCACTGTCTGGCAGGGACGGCGTTTTCTGTCTCCCATGACCTCTTATTGCTGGAAAAGCAAAAGGAAGCGCAAAGGATCTTAGTTTTGGCCTTCCATGGCTTACAAAGGAATCTCACATCGGCAGTTGTTTTGGGGATGAAAAGGGCTTACTTTCAGTTGTGAGAAAAGCACAGTTCGCCTGCATTTTAATAGGACTTTTGCAGGGAGGGAGGCGCCACTCTGCAGACATGTACATGTCTCCTGTGCCATTAGAAGGATGACTTTCGATAGGTTAATTGGTTGACACAATACAAAAGGGAATTTCCGACCTCTAGAGGGGGGTCTTCTGGCTAGATCACGCTGAGTGCGGTACTTGGTAGAGATTTCTCGTGAGTTTACCAAGCATGTTGCTTTGATTTTTGTAAATATTTTTCTTCTTGTAAATATTTTGATAAATATATCTTGATTAGTTTAGGTGTTGGTATTTATTGGGTTGTGGTTAATGGTGCACTATTTATTTTTTTATATACACCTTTTTCTTTTTCTGTATGTTGATTATTTTTGTGGTAAAACCTGAACTATACACTGTTTGGAAGAGCAGTTTCCTGATTTGGATTTCTGTGGAGGAAGACAGGTTTATTTTTGTTTTTATGAATATATCGGTTTCACTAGTTTGAGAGCATTTTTCTTTTTCATTTTAAGTCAGCACTGTAAGAATTGCATATACATCATTATTTTGGGATACGTTTCATAACTGTTTTTGTGTGTCCTTTGTGGTTCTGAACTGGGTATTGATATACTGTATATTCCGCAGGACATTATTTTTTTTTATATGCACCGGTAAATAAAACCTCTTTATTTTTGCAAAACCCCACACTTTTGAGTCCATGTCTCCCCATCTTACATTACTATCCTGTCCCCCATTTCCCACTACACGTGGGAAAGTATACAGAAATATTCCAGCAGTTGCTTAGCATCAGTATATTTACTATCTTCAAAATATTTATTCCACACAATAAAGTAAAAGTGATGCTTTTTTCTGAGCTAGTGGTATTTAATCAGCTATTGCAAAAAATCATTACATGTAAGAAACAAATGTGTGAATATCTAAAAATGATCACAAATGCTCTTAGTTGTTATGGGACTGTTAAATAATGTTAATATGTAAAAAAGCAATTTCATGTTTTCCTGTGTCGGCGGATTCTCCATTTTTTACTTAAGGTTAATTGGTGACCTCATACAAATGAGTTAGGGTCTGTTCTGCAATTAACTAGCATTCCACCAACAGCTGATTTCTGCATTATATTTCATTATGCCTAGATAGATGTGGCTTCCGACAACCTTATAGTGGATTAGGTTTGTTACAAAATGAGTGGATGCCTTACAGAAAAATCACAGCCATTATAAAAAGTATTTCCTACAAACATTAACTGTGAGGTGTCGATGACTTTTTATTTTTTACAAGTTGCACATTAATATTTCAAGTGATTGGTGTTTTAGGATATCATTTGTCATTAGTGGCACATGACTATTCATATAGTTTTTTTCCAGAACTTACTTGTACAGAGATCATTCATGTTTTTGTCTAGGCTGTTAAAGCAGTTATTGATCTACATTCACTCTTAAAAACAGTGAAAAGCAACATATGCATTTTGGACAGTGCAGTCACATCTGCCTTCACCTTCAGATATATTCTTGAGGATTAGTCAAGAGTAGCTTATAGTCTTCTTACCATACATGTCTATGCACCAAATTAACCAGCACTACTTACACTTTTTTCTTACATAACTTCTCATTTTGTCAGCATCCTACCATTCTCATTTGAAATTAAAGACCTCAGTAAATGTACAGGCTACTAATGCTATTATATAGCACACAAAATTTCACTCATTGATTCTTCTGCTAACTGTTCAATAGCCTAATTTGTTTTAATCAAAATAACAGTATTTGGAGCAGTGTAGACTAGACTAATAATTACTGAATGTTCATTCAGCAACTGAGTGAATGACCCTGTTTATGGTAATGCTACATTCTCTAGGGCACAGATCATTAGAGTGGTGAGCCTGTTTTTCTCAGGATAATGATAATGGTGTTTTTTGGAAACCATTGCAAGGATTGTTAAACTATATTTACTAAAAGACTGATCTTAAGGAAGGCAGAAATATTTTTCTTTTTGCAATTGTTAGAAATTTCTCAATATTATTTTTTATTTTAATTCCTTTAAAATGAGTGCTTTACTATTTTTTGTCATTTGTAAGGAATATTCAGTAGAATGCAGTAATTCAATAGAGTTAAGCCATCCATTTAACTTATTTTTAACTTTACAATTGCTGCCCCTTTCCTTTAAAATGAGGTTCAGCTATTGCCAATCGTGTCTTAAGCAATACATAAAGTTGTTGGAGTTTTTAAATTAATTTTGAATTAAAGCATATGAACTATACAGTATTCATTTAGAATCAAGTTAAATACCATACTGCAGCTACAGTATCAACAGGTACTCTCCAAATGCTAGAATAAAATTATGCTCCTGTGGGATGCTTAAGAAAAGCTGTCCCACATCTGGCACCATGTCATTTCATCTTTTTAAACCTTTTGGGCATCTATTTTTCTATTTCCTTCTTTTCTTTCTGTGTGATAGCAATACAGCAAGACAATATTTATAACTCCTCACAGTCGGTGCTGTTTATTTACTCTGGCAATTTTAACTGCCTCTGTGGGAACTTATGTCCGTGGCTGGGAATTACAGTATTATAGCAAAATTTACATGTTTAACTGCAAATTCCATGGCAGGCCCATAAACCACAAAACCCTGCGGTAGAGCACATGCGGAGAGAACATTAGTCTCAGGTAATTTATATCCCTACATGACACCAAAAATAATGGATTGGGGACATTTAGATTGGCTTTCAAATAGATTTATTTGTAAGGCGTAACATTTTAACAGTTTTAAGTATGAAATTGGGATATATTTGTGTTTCTGGGAATATGCTTTTATTTCATTTTTTTCATTAAATGGTGTTGCCTTACAGATTTGGGCTAATTACATGCAGCTTCAATGCTACGAAATTAAGGAAACAAAGTTAAGTTAATTTACGAACACACAACAATAATCATAATTAAACTAATACAAATACAGCAAGGGTGGGTGAAACAGAATGTTCTTCAGTTATTCTGAGAAAGAATTCCCGAAGAACAGAGAAATATTCATAAGAGCAGAAAAGAAGGTGAAAAGAGGCTGATTATCTGTTCAATATTTGAATTTAGCTTTAATAATAGGTAAATTGGGCAATCAGTTATGTTAATATGCATTTATGAAAAGCCTACAAAGAAAAAAAAAATAAAAATAGAGAAACAGAAGTAGTCCATGCATCCATTATCCAACCCGCTATCTCCTAACACAGGGTCACGGGGATCCAATCCCAGCCAACACAGGGCGCAAGGCATGAACAAACCCCGGGCAGGGCGCCAGCCCACCGCAAGGCACAGACACCAGGGACAACTTAGGATCTCCAATGCACCTAACCTGCATGTCTTTGGACTGTGGGAGGAAACCCATGCAGACACGGGGAGAACATGCAAATTCCACGCAGGGAGGACCCAGGAAGCAAACCCAGGCATCCTTACTGCGAGGCAGCAGCACTACCACTGCGCCACCGTGAACTAGTCAGTTTTCTTCATTTATGTTTTCACAGAGCACTGTTAATTTTGACAATACATTTTGATTTAGTTTTAGTCTTAGTCTTCTGATTAAATTGCATTTTAGTTTTAGTCAAATTGTAGTCATTTAATTATTGTTAGTTTTAGTTGACAAAAATTAAATTATTTTAGTCGAGAAAATGTAAATGGGTTTTAGTCGATGAAAAGTAAATTAGTCAAACGGTCAAAATCAGGATATCTTATTTCACATATAAGTATGTACAGAATATAATGAACCTCCTAAACTATTATACAAATAAATACACTAATGCGCCAAACCACATGTAGTGATTACTGAACATAAAATAAGGAGTAAAAGTGATTAATCCCCCGCCATTTCATCTCCTGTAACACGAGTGACACTAAAATCTAAACAGTTACAACTCACATCTAAGGCTGAGCGAATGTGATGACGAGCTCAATGCTGCACGAATCTGTTTAAGTAACTCGTAAAGGGATAAAACTGGCAATAACAAATCTTTTTTAAAATAAGCATGTTTTCCTCAATCGCACAATGAAATTCTCAAAGTCAGCATCGCCAGACATGACTTATGTTGTTTTTCTTTTCGACGTGTTGATCGGCGCCATATCATCACCACTGTTCAGCATTTTTATACGGACATTTGACACATATTATTATACGGTTATTCGTATATTAGTGGTCACGCAACAGTGCATTACCCACCTTTTTATCGATGTGACACCCTACTAGCAACACACCTAAAATTAACGACGCATTAGTATTAGCAGAGTGAACGAGAGCCAGAGGTAACGGTGTCGGGCAAATCGCAATCTAGATAACGTTACATACCTTGGCATAAATCTTAGGATGGCGAGCCTCACAGGTTTGTGGTGTTCTTTCCTGTGAGCTTAATTACATGAGGTTACGCTGGGTTTTATTTTCGTCAGTGATGTGATTACATTGGGTCCAAATGTCTGACCGCTTTTTTCGCCCGAGACACACCACTGCTATGTGGAGCAGCATTCTAGCTGACGTGATGATTTCCTGATGGCGCCCAAACTAGTCTTAGCCAATTACAAGCGTGCATATAAGTTTTAAAAATTGAACCACTGCATTCAAGCTTGATATTTGTTGGCGCCCCACGTCATGTGTAACTGAGATGTGCAAAGAGCTTCACATCGTTCATTATCCAGTTGTCTAAGTTTAGTTTTCTTCAGTATTGAGTTTTTATCATTAATGGCGCATTTTATTTAGTTTTGTTCCGTTTTCGTCGCAGAAAAAATGACGTTGACTTTCGTCTTTTTTACCAACACAATCAACACTGTTCTCAGACGACTGATTAATAGGACATACCTTTAACATTTTTTCGCTGAAACCACTTTCTGGTTATTATTTACCTGTCACTTTGCAGTCATCACCGCTATTTTTCTTGATCTTTTATATCTACCTTTTAATTGTAACAAAATAATGGTAATAGAAAACACTACTACATTTATGTTTTTCCAGTCATGTAGATATTTTATTCTGATTCATTGTCTATATCACAAATTCATCTTATGTCATGTTTTTATACATAATTTTCTAATTTTATATTCTGTCCAATGAGGTTTACATTTTAAGATAATTGTGAAAATGTATTTCTTCATGCCAAATGGAAATTTTGCAAACTGACATATTTTTTGTTCTTAATATGATGACTTTGTGAGTGAAAGGTTTGATATTATTTATGTTATTAGCTATAGCTACAGTACATAGCACATACTTAAGGCTTTAAATTATATTGATTACCTAAAAATACAAAATTTCCAATACAAGATCTTATTTATTAATACTGCATTGAATTGAATCAAAAAAAGATGGTTTGCTCTAGAGGCATAATATAGGAATACTAGAAATCCCAAATAAAATCGATGAAAATTCAATACGTTTTGTGTTAAAGTTACTAAAACAATGCAAAACTGACTACAGTAGTTTAACTGCAATTGTTTTTAATTGGTTTGGAATACTGTGGAACCTCTTACAGCACAATAGGGATTTACTACAGTATACTCTTTGAATCCTGCAAAGAAAAAAATTCTGAATAGATTAAATTTCTAAAAATAGAAGAGCTGCTTCCATTTGAGTAGCTATTTTAGTTAACTGAAACAATAAAAATCAATATTAATTGAGTGAAAGCTGTCACTGTTGAACAACTCTCCAAAATGTTGTGAGGTTCTTAAAGTTAGCTATTTGAAAAGATTACTTTCTGCCTTGAAAAGGGATGATTTATAAATTTTGCACTTTTACATCCCTTACATAGCAACAGTTACCAGAAGTAATTAGCATGACAACTGCATGATTTAATACATACATAATTCAATATACTGTACAGTGCATGCCTTTTTTTACTATTCAATAAATATCCATCCATCCATTATCTAACCCGCTATATCCTAACTACAGGGTCACGGGGGTCTGCCGGAGCCAGTCCCAGCCAACACAGGGCGAAAGGCAGGAAACAAATCCCAGGCAGGGCGCACACACACACATCAATAAATATTCATTATAATTAATTTTCACCCAGCAGTCTTAAGTTCAAAGATGAACATGTAGTAGAACTCCATTCTGGCCATTTGATCTTCGGATCAAAGTGAAGTAAACATCATTTATTGCCTGTAACAATGCTGTTAAGAAAGTCATTCACTTTGAAAGTATCCTTCCAACAAATATAAAGAAACATTTTATAAAAATGCTTTTACTCTTCCATCATCAAGTATAACGCATGGGGGCACATTTTTAGTAGCTGAAAATGACCTTCTTTACCACATAATGCCCTCATCCATTCTCTTGTTCTCTGATTCCCACACATTGATTCTTTGTAATGAGATTCATTGCCCCCTGTAGATGAAGTTTAAACGAGATGACTAGGTGGCTGATTATTACTTTTTATTTTCTTGTTTTTAAAGTGATTTTTGCATCCTCTGACACTACTAGCACCTGTGGTAACGATTGTATAATTGGCTTGTTTTGTATTTTAAGAGAAGTATGAAGGTCAAAAGCCTTCTCAAGAAATTTTGTTCCCATATGTTTTGGGAATACCATATTCTAGTATGATTGAAATATGGGATATAGTTTTTCATTCAAGTGTTACACAATCGATAAAACTTTTAACTATAATAATATTCTCTGTTATTTCTTGGTAATTCATTGTTTTTTGTATCCTAGATAAACCATTATTAAAACGAATGTTCTAAATTTTGACAAATATGCAAAATGTTCTTTAAAATGTTTAGCTAGTTTATTCTCTGAAGAGATTAAGTAAAACAAGCACAATTTACTAGTTCTGTGTAAAGATCTGTTGTTCTGCTGAACAGAATTTAGTAATAAACCTGGTTTAATGTACAATGTTGTGTATAGAAGAACACTTTTTTTGTCTCTTGAAAACTATTTTGGAAATGAGGATTTTGTTTTAAATAGCTATATGTTTTGATTTCTAGGACTGTACGTAGCTATATATTGAGAGTAAAATTGCTCCCTACAACATGTTCCTTTATATTATGCCCCTCTTTTCATTAATATCTGCCATATTTGTGATTTCTAATTTGAAGTGCCAATAAGGTCCCATTTAAAATCTTTAGGCATAAAATGAGCCTTATACATGTATTAACTCAATGCCAGTCTCACTAGTATCAGTTCTTGAATGTCTTGTATCTCTCTACATGTGAACATGAACAGAAATTAACCAGTTTGAATACATCTGGATTAGCACCAAGTAAACCTCAGATACTTTTAACCACTGTCAGATTATCTGACTCAAATACTTGAGCTGCAGTTAAAACATTATTCTCTCTCGCTTTGAAAATAAGTATAACACTGGACTAATAAGTAGTGTATCTGAATGACTAGATCTTGCATCCACAACATTATGACATTTGTACTCTATTTATTTATTTATTTATATTACCAGTAGCATATGATAAAAGTAAAAAACAAAAAAAAAACTTTCTGAACTTTCTTGACCATAAACAGATCATGGTTCCACAATATCTAAGCTATATTTTATGTAATGTGATAGGATAGTGTTAAGTTTTTATATAGACACTACTGTCAAACATTGTGTTTTACATAGTACAAACAAAAGGTTGCATTTCATCCAAGGTTGCAGTGAAGAAGTTGTCTTTATTAGGAGGAACATGAAATCTACTTAGTTGTCAGTTTAAATTTAGGTCTTGTTAAAAAAAAGATCAGTTTTAAATCATTCAGCAAATACTGCAAGTACTAAGTATCAACTCAAAATGCAGTTGAATTTTACTTTAAAGTCCAACTGTTCCTAGTCACGTTTTGATTTGCTAAATATGGTATATGGCATTGTGGCAAAGTAACTTATGACTTTAGTAATGACTGTTCTATCCAGAACCCATTAGTCTAGAATTGCTTACACTAGATAATCTTCAGAAAATTTCAGTCAGGCACTGGATGAGCTTGTTTTGAGCTTAGAGACTTCTTCCTTTTTGAGATAGATAGATTTGAGTATGCATGAAATCAAAATGTATGCTGTGTCATTTACTTTAACAGTGATTCTTGCAGTAGATGCTATTAGCACCTTTAGGTCAGCATGTAGGCTCATTTAATTGGAATGGCTTGTTCTTAGTGGAATGATTGGTTTTATTTACTTTATAACCCATAACCAAACAAAAGATCAACTCTAATGATCTTATGTTGCTTTTAACTACATAGTTAACACCATGCTAGTATGAACTTTACCTACTTATTACTAATCAGACATAATGATATTTGTACATACTGTATAGTAGATTATATTATAAGTCCTACCCCACCATTTATTCCTTACTGGGGAAAAGTATGAATTATGGATATCCTTGCTACAAAGTAAATACCATACTGATGTAAAAAGAAAAACTGGGCAGCAAATATACAAGCTATAAAAACCTTAACACGAATAGATGAACATACACAGGATTGGTACGCAAAAGAAATAAAATCCTGCAGTACTTCTTTATATTCCCTGCTTTGTGCCCCTATAAATAATGCAAGTTATCGCCGATATACTAATAACCCAATTGTGCTTCACTCACTCAGAATATGGAACCAATGTAGGAAGCATTTTAAGATGGAGAATCTTTTATCTGTGGCACCTCTGCATGAGAACCACCTTTTTCCACCCTCGCAAACATATGCAGTTTTTAATGTCTGGAAAACATTTGGGATTAAGTTACTTAGAGATCTTTATATAGACAACATCTTTGCATCCTATGAAAATTTACATTCCAAATTTAACTTTCCAGCAACACATTTCTTTCACTATCTTCAAATTAGAAAGTTTTGAGGACTCAGACAACATTTCTGCAATATATAAATTTATTTTACAGTCCCTCCCTTTCAAAGATCCAAGAGGACAATGGGAAAAGGATCTCTCACTCAACATATCAGAAAAGGAGTGGAAGGTAGCAATGCAGAGAATTCACTCGAGCTCCATATGCGCAAAGCATACGATTATTCAACTCAAAATTATATATCGAGCACATTTATCTCTCTTAAAACTGTCCAAAATGTTTCCAGGGCAAGATCCAACCTACAAACGCTGCAGTCAAGTTCCAGCCTCACTTGGGTCACATGTTTTGGGCCTGCACCAAATTAACATCATTCTGGACCAAATTTTTTAAGTGACTTTCAGTGCCTTGGTGTCACAATCCATCCTAACCCATTAACAGCTGTGTTTGGTGTACTTCCAGATGGGCTTTAAGTGGAGAAGGACAAACAAACAGTGATTGCCTTTATTACACTATTGGCACGTAGACTTATTTTGCTAAACTGGAAGAATCCTAACTCCCCTCTTTTAAGTCAGTGGGTAACTGATGTTTTATATTATTTGAAATTGGAAAAAATCAAACTCTAACTTAGAGGATCAGGGCAGAACTTTTTCAAAACCTGGCAGAATCTAATCTATACTAATAAAAGGCAAAGCCCTCACTGACTCACTCACTCACTGATTACTAATTCACCAACTTCCCATGTAGGTAGAAGGCTGAAATTTGGCAGGCTCATTCCTTACAGCTTACTTACAAAAGTTAGGCAGGTTTCATTTATAAAATTCTACGCGTAACGGTCATAACTGGAACCTACTTATGTACATATATACAGGCCATAGCCTGCAGCTCGGTCGCCGTGTGAGGCGGAGTGACGTCCCTCATCATCACACCTCCCACGTAATTGAGTGCCTGCCCATATAAGGCCGTCCGTCAGCGGTAATCCAATAGAAACACTCTGCCGCCGAGTGCCTCACGTGAACCGACTGTGAACGCAGAACGCAGTCAAAAAGCAACAGCTCCAAAGAGCGCTGAACAAAAAATGCATTACACAATTGAAAAGGCAGCAAAAGAATATGAAGCGAGTGACGCATACAAGCATATTCATAAGTGCAGCTACTGTGGAAACAAAGCACGGTGTATACCGTAAGTTTAAATTAAGTTTATAGACAAGCTCCCGCTGCCGTTTGTCATGCCTACGACGAATACAATATTCGCGAGATACAAGTTTAATGAGAAGACACGAGGTATAAACGAGATTTTGGATCACTTTGTAATGGTCTTAAATTTGCTGTAGTGAGAAACCTTTAAGTGCCGGGTCTTAGCTAACATTAAATAAAACTGTGGACATCGCAAGATCACACAAGAGTGCGGCTCACGTGAACTGACTGTGAACGCAGTACGAGTGATCACTTCGATGAATGAAACATGTTCAAAAAATGCATTACACAATTGAGAAGGCAGCAAAAGAATATGAAGCGAGTGATGCATACAAGCATATTCATGAGTGCCGCTACTTCGGAAACAAAGCACGGTGTAAACCTAAAGTTTAAACTAAGTTCATAGACAGGCTGCCGCTGGCGTTTGTCATGCCCACGACGAATACGATATTCGCGAGATACAAGTTTAATGAGAAGATGCAGGGTTTAAACAAGACTTCTGATCACTTTGTAACAGTGTTAAAATTGCTGTAACGGAGTTAAAATTGCTGGTATGCCAGGTCTGAGCTAACATTAAATAAAGCCGTGGACATCGCGAGATCGCACAAGATAGCACAAGCACAGCTGAGAACCTTTGATGCATGTACTCCGAGTGGCTCACGTGAACTGACTTTGCAGGACTGGGAAAGGTTCAATTAAGTTCATAGACACGCTACTGCTAAATATTCGCAGGCAAATCCCCAACTTAATACCGGGAATGCCTGTTAAACATCTTAGATTCACGAGTACTGATTTGGGTAGTGAACACTTCGATGAATGAAACCTGTTATCTTTACCACGGTTGACAAACACGGAATATAACTTGAACACAACACATCCTCCAAATACGAACCTGATTGAAAGAAATAATGATAATCAAATCCTTGATGACTGCAACACTCATAATAGTCACAAAACTATTACACTGGTGGATATATATATAGATAGATAGATATGTATATATATATATATATATATATATATGTGTGTGTATATACAGTGGGTACGGAAAGTATTCAGACCCCCTTTAATTTTTCACTCTGTTATATTGCAGCCATTTGCAAAAATTTCATTTAAATTAATTTTTTTCCTCATTAATGTACACACAGCACCCCATATTGACAGACAAAAAAAAAGAATTTTTGAAATTGTTGCAGATTTATTAAAAAAGAAAAACTGAAATATCACATGGTCCTAAGTATTCAGACCCTTTGCTCAGCATTTAGTAGAAGCACACTTTTGAGCTAATACAGCCATGAGTCTTCTTGGGAAAGATGCAACAAGTTTTTCACACCTGGATTTGGGGATCCTCTCCCATTCCTCCTTGCAGATCCTCACCAGTTCTGTCAGGTTGGATGGTAAATATTGGTGGACAGCCATTTTTAGGTCTCTCCAGAGATGCTCAATTGGGTTTAAGTCAGGGCTCTGGCTGGGCCTTTCAAGAACAGTCACAGAGTTGTTGTGAAGCCACTCCTTCGTTATTTTTGCTGTGTGCTTAGGGTCATTGTCTTGTTGGAAGGTAAACCTTCGGCCCAGTCTGAGGTCCTTAGCACTCTGGAGAAGGTTTTTGTCCAGGATATCCCTGTACTTGGCCGCATTCATCTTTCCCTCGATTGCAACCAGTTGTCCTGTCCCTGCAGCTGAAAAACACCCCCACAGGATGATGCTGCCACCGCCATGCTTTACTGTGGGGACTGTATTGGACAAGTGATGAGCAGTGCCTGGTTGTCTCCACACACTGAGGAGAGGCAAGACACATGACAGCCTGCATGGAGTTTGCTAAAAGACACCTGAAGGATTCTGAGATGGTGAGAAATAAGATTCTCTGGTCTGATGAGACCAAGATAGAACTTTTTGGCCTTAATTCTAAGCGGTATGTGTGGAGAGGAAAAAAATTAATTTAAATGATCTTAGAAAATGGCTGCAATATAACAAAAAGTGAAAAATTGAAGGAGTCTGAATACTTTCTGTATCCACTGTATATGTATTTACATTGGTAGATTCTCACTGAAGGCATCAAAACTATGAATGAACACATGTGGAGTTATGTACTTAACAAAAAAAGGTGAAATAACTGAAAACATGTTTTATATTCTAGTTTCTTCAAAATAGCCACCCTTTGGTCTGATTACTGCTTTGCACACTCTTGGCATTCTCTCAATGAGCTTCAACAGGTAGTCACCTGAAATGGTTTTCACTTCACAGGTGTGCCTTATCAGGGTTATTTAGTGGAATTTCTTGCTTTTTCAATAGGGTTGGGAACAGCAGTTGTGTTGTGCAGAAGTCAGGTTAGTTGGACGATCATTTATTTTTCAACAGGACAATGACCCCAAACACACCTCCAGGCTGTGTATATGACAGCAACACTCATTAACAGTGACAAAACAAGTACATTTTCAATCATGTTACGTTATTTTTAAAATGTTTCCTTTTCTTTTTCATTACTTCTTTAACACACTACTTCTCCGCTGTGAAGCGCGGGTATTTTGCTAGTCAATAATATTTTAGAATAAGCTCTTCAAGCACTGAGGAAGCAGATTCTCTTCCCATTTCTTTTTCTTCTCCATTTATCTTTATTCTCTTATTAAACTCATCAATTTATTCATTTTTACTAGGTTTAAGTTTTACTCCATTGGTCATGCTCTCTTTCTCAGGGGTGGGGGTTGATTTGTTTTCAATCCATTTTTTTGTAAAAACTGATCTATTTGTGTGAAATGATTATAATAAAATCAATAAAATTAAAAAAAGAAAAAAGAAACATTTTCTTTAAAGAAAAAATTTAACTTAAAGCGTCTGTTATTTACAAAAAACAAAATAACATCTCTTTGCTTTAGACCTCTGCCCATCAACACAATTTGTCCAGTAAAACACTGTAATCTGACAAACTAACAAAAGCTGCTTAGGTACACTTTTATTCAACAAGATTCAAGTAGAAGAGTTCATGATCAGGGGCCTCATGTAAAACGCAGTGCGTAGAACTCACACTATAACATGGCATAAGCACAAAAGCGGGAATGCGCGTACGCACAGAAATATCCAGATGCAGGAATCTGTGCTTACGCAAACTTCCACGTTCTTCCGCTACATAAATCCCAATCAGCGTGAAAAGTAACGCACGTGCACGCACCTGCTGTCCCGCCCCACCTCCTCCCAGAATTACGCCTCTTTGGATATGTAAATCAATATAAATAGCCCTTAAGCTCAGCGTTCTGTGAAAAGAAAATGTTAAAATCAAAAGGAAAAATAGAACAATTTCAGCAAACACCAAGTGGAGGCAAGGAAAAACGTACTATTTGTTGGTTTAAACAGTGGTATAAACAACAAAAGGAAGTTGATTAAGTGACATACCGTGCCGGAGAAACTTGAAAGCTGAAGTTCACAAAGTCGCACAGTGCCCGAAATAAAAAAAAGAAGTCGCATATCAAAATCGCTGTGAAAAGGCGAGTCGTAGCCCCACCGTCTGAGTGTCATATGAAAGCTTATTAGGGTACAGAGAAAAAAAATAGGCACACAGTGGGGAAAAAGCACGAAATGTCAAATTTAATCTCAAAATTTCCACTTTGATCACGTAGTTTATTTTGTCATTACAGTAGAACATCATAAACTTAATCTTAAAATCGTTTAATTTACTAGTTTCTAAAATCCCATCGTAACCAAAGTAGTACATTAAATGCTTTGTTTTGTATTTGATCTTCTATGTACTCTGTGTGTGAATCACTACGTGCTTCTTAAACTGGCTTTCTCTACCTCTGACCTCAGAATCCATTACATTCATGATATTACAGCTCTCTGAATAACTAAAATACTGAGATGTATACGTGATATCATTTTCATGATGATAGGAGTTAAAGCATGTTATTAAACATTGGAACACGCTGGTGCAGTGATTGTGCGCGACCTTCAATAAAATAATTTATTGCAGCAGTACTGTCTCTTTCAAACATATTAACCTCCAATTCCTGTCCTTCCTTTTCTTTCTCCAAATACCCAATTGTCACACAATCAGCTCTGTAACAGACGTTAAGCCATCTGTAAGCTTATAACGCCGATTCTTTAAAACTTTTAAGGAACATTGAAATATCTTTGTAGTACATGTTTAATTATTCTATCCTTCACGCCAGTCCCAGTGAAGCATACAGTGCGAGGCAGGAACAATCTGTGAACGAAGCGCCAGATCCTTGCTAGCGTAGCGACACCGTGTCCTTTAATTATTAGCAATATAAATTATTTAAATAAAGTTAAAGTTTTATCTGTATAATATAATAAACATATTTTGCTGCATTTCATCTTAAAAATGATATCGTCATCATATGTAAATACGCGCTTTATAAAGTGGCTCAGGTTGTGCAATATTATAACTGTATCACAAGTTTGCAATGAGGTAATTGTACTTATAAGTACAAACAGTTCTACAAGAAACAGTTGATGGAGTGATTGATTGTGTTTAGAGCTCTTGGGATGAAACTGTTTCTGAACCGCGAGGTCCGTGCAGTAAAGGTTTTGAAGCATTTGCCGTGCGAGAAGTAGTTCAAATAGAAAGCATGGCTGAGGCAGCGTGTGCTTGATGCTGTATCCCGATAATTCTCTTTCTGATCAGCTGCTCTGAGTGGTGCAGTGAGAGTAATATGGAAAAAGATGATCCGCTGTGGCAACCCCTAATGGGAGCAGCTGTAAGAAGAAAAAGAAGGTTCAGTGAGAGTAGCAACGCTAAAGCAGCTATTGTATTTAGAATAGTGTGACCATTCTGTGGACCATTATATTGTTACAGGTTAATTACAATCAGATGCATTAAACTAATAAACAATATGCAGTTAATTTCAGTGTACAGTATTTATAAAGCTGCGTCAGGGATGAGGACCTGAAAAAGAAAGTTAAACCACATAGGAACAGTAGCATTGCTTTGACGCTGGATGCCGGCAGTCTGCAAAACTGAGTGGTGAACTTGCGTACGACAGGGTATGAGGTACCATGGAAATGTGCATGACTTTACACCAAGTTTAGTTTTTATACATCACGATTTAACCGTGGAAATGTTCTTACGCAACATTTCTGTGCGTACGCACCGTTTATACATGAGGTCCCAGGTCACTATTAAAAAGGCTTTAATTCAAAGATTAGTCACAACAAAGCAAGGCAACACTTAGTCAGTTTTCTGTGCATAAAATAATGCCTTGAATTTCACTAGAAGTGTAGGGGAGAGGGATATTGGCATGATCCAGCCAGTAATGTCCTGTGTCAATATTGCCAGATAGTATTGTGTAAACTGCTGTATTCTGTCCCAGCTGCAGACACAGCTTCAGCAAGCTGGCAGCACAGATAGCACCTTGTCACCCTTGATTATCCACACCAAAAAAGAGATCAGAAAGATTGTTTTGGGTCAACCACCCGTACTGCTGCTGAAATTACAAGCAGGTACAATAATATCCATACTGCTTTAGGTCAGTGGGTTTCAACCTTTCTATATCTTACACTCCTAGAAAATAATTTATTTATGTTCGGAACCCCTACAAAAGTAATATCACATTTGAAAATGAAGAAGTCAAATTTTTAGTTTTTGAACCACAAATTGAAATCAAAAAATGCTTTTAACTAGTGCATAAAATTTAAATATAAACTAAGCAAGTTACCTTTATATATCTAAGTAATCTTGTAAATGTGTCCCCTTTGAAGCGTAGACACTAGACATTTTGGGGTTCGGAATATCCTGTGAAGCATCAGGCACCTTGAGGAACCAATATACAATCAATGATTGAGAAGTTTGTGGCATTGATGAAGCAGCAGGTGTTAGCGTACCACTAAGCAGTAAAACACTGTTGATGAGCTTTGTCCTCTGATAATACCTGTATCACAGCTCAAGCCATACAGTTAAAATTTCTGTGCTACTGCCAGCAGCAGAGATGGGCTTAGTGTAAGGTGTAAGTGTTGCATCCAGTTCGGCCCCTTGTTCCCTCCCTGCCAAAACTTTCATTTGAACCTCAACATCAGTGACAATTCATGATTGCGCATTCATAGAAATCAGTACTAAACCTCACTCCTGTGTCCAAAACATGGCAAGGTCTAAATTCCATTCACTAAAAAAAAAGTTACTTGCCTTTTCTCCTCCTGCAGCTATGAACCTGTGAGAACACATTTCTGTAGCTCATTCACAGGTGACAATTGCACTCGCAATGCTCGATTCTTTTCATATCATTGAACCGGAGCACTAAAAAATAAATGACCTACAAATGAAGGCACACTGCAAGACACCGATTGCACCATGATAAAGTCAGACAACGATTCTCACTCAATTTTGGCGAATCATGATGCAGCCTTCCTCTTTATTACACCCCCTGAAATGCCATGTTCCACCTAAGGTTAGGAATCCTTCCTTTAGATCCTTAAAGCAAAGGTGATCTGCCAGAGGCTGTTTGCTCACAGTCCTAGATAAACTCTGCAGCAGAAAAGTACTAGATCTATATGTATATATATATATATATATATATATATATATATATATATATATATATATATACATACAGTAATCCCTATGTTCTACATATAATATAATATAATCCCTACGTATATATATATATATATATATATATACAACCCCAATTCCAAGGAAGTTGGGACGTTGTGTAAAATGTAAATAAAAACAGAATACAATGATTTGCAAATCCTTTTCAACCTATATTCAATTAAATGCACTACAAAGACAAGATATTGAATGTTCAAACTGACAAACTTTATTGTTGTTTTGCAAATCTTCACTCATTTTGAATTTGATGCCTGCAACACGTTCCAAAAAAGCTGGGACGGGGCATGTTTACCACTGTGTTATGTAACCTTTCCTTTTAACAACACTTAATAAGCGTTTGGGAACTGAGGACACTAATTGTTGAAGCTGTGTAGGTGGAATTCTTTCCCATTCTTGCTTGATGTACAACTTCAGTTGCTCAACAGTCCGGGGTCTCTATTGTCATATTTTGCGCTTCATAATGCGCCACACATTTTCAATGGGAGACAGGTCTGGACTGCAGGCAGGCCAGTCTAGTATCCGCACTCTTTTACTACGAAGCCACGCTGTTGTAACACATGCAGAATGTGCTTCGCATTGTCCTGCTGAAATAAGCAGGGACGTCCCTGAAAAAGACATTGCTTGGATGGCAGCATATGTTGCTCCAAAACCTGTATGTAACTTTCAGCATTAATGGTGCCTTCACAGATGTGGAATTTACCCATGCCATGGGCACTAACACACCCCCATACCATCACAGATGCTGGCTTTTGAACTTTGCACTGATAATAATCCGGATGGTCCGTTTCCTCTTTGGCCCGGAGGACACGACGTCCATGATTTCCAAAAACAATTTGAAATGTGGACTTGTCAGACCACAGCACACTTTTCCACTTTGTGTCAGTCCATCTCTGATGAGCTCGGGCCCAGAGAAGCCGGTGGCATTTGATATATGGCTTTCGCTTTGCTCGGTAGAGTTTAAACTTGCACTTGTAGATGTAGCGACGAACTGTGTTAACTGACAATGGTTTTCTGAAGTATTCCTGAGCCCACCTGGTAATATCCTTTACAGAATGATGTCTGGTTTTAATGCAGTGCCGCCTGAGGGATTGAAGGTCACGGGCATCCAGTGTTGGTATTCGGCCTTGCCGCTTACGTGCAGAGATTTCTCCAGATCCTCTGAATCTTTTGATGATATTATGGACAGTTGATGATGAAATCCCTAGATTTCTTGCAATTGTACGTTGAGAAACATTGTTCTTAAACTGCTGGACTATTTGCCCATGTAGTTGTTCACAAAGTGGTGAACCTCACCCCATCCTTGCTTGTGAACGACTGAGCCTTTTGGGAATGCTCCTTTTATACCCAATCATGACAAACACCTGTTTCCAATTAACTTGTTCAACTGTGGATTCCTCATTCCTCAACTTTCCCAGTCTTTTGCTGCCTCGTTCCAGCTTTTTTGGAACGTGTTGCAGGCATCAAATTCAAAATGAGTGAAGATTTGCAAGATTTATCAGTTTGAACATTAGATATCTTGTCTTCGTAGTGTATTCAATTGAATATAGGTTGAAAAGGAAATCATTTTATTCTGTTTTTATTCACGTTTTATACAACGTCCCAACTTCATTGGAATTGGGGTTGTATATATAGTATGTGTGTGTGTATATATATATATATATATATATATATATATATATATATATATATATATATATATATATATATATATATATATATATATATATATATATATATATATATATAGTGTGTGTGTGTATATATGTATACATAAACTATAACTGCATGTATGTTATGTTTTAAACCCTTTGCTAAATATTGTATTTTACTTGTTTATATCATTTAATATCAATAGGGTTGGTTTTACTTTGCTTAGTCCAGAAAAGTATTTGTCTTAGATTTTTCTTTTTCAAGCAGTGTAAACTTTAAAAGGGTTTTATTATAAAGCATGAACATTGTCAAAAAGCTTGAGGAATATGAATGGAACTGAGTTACAGGTCAGATCATATTTTAGATAAAATCAGATCTAGCCAGGAGTTTAATATCAGGAATGATTACAGTAATAGCTGTGGAAACGAACCACTGTCTTACTATGCAGTTTATTTTGAAATGGAGTATTGCAATGTTTTTTAGTTTGATAAATGGTGAAGATATTCTTTTCTGTTTGTCTTTACTTATGTCAGCATTAGATCGATGTATGCTTACCAATAACTGGTGTTGAGGGTGATAATGATTTTTCATAAATAGCTGAGTAGTCAGTGAATATGTAACAACATTGAAGATACTTTTGCTAAATGGCTAAATTGAATGTATTCATACATCTCCAGTACATTTAGAAATCTCTGTCTATGTTAAATAAAGCAAGAATATTGTAAATCAAAATTAAATGTTTTTAACTGTATGTGTTAAAATATAAACTATCCTGATACTGCAGGTGATCTTGGACAAAGTTTTGTACCAGATAAATAATAATGATGGAACACGATATTTCACTTTAGGTGCTCTGTCAGCTGAGTGAGCCATTTTTAGATAGGATGCAAAGGGTATTTTAGCCAGATTTGCATAGCGAAAGATAGAAGTGCCATTAGGTACGAGTTGATGATTGATCGGAGACACATAACTGCAAATCAGTGATTGAGTATTAATATTTATGTAAGACCAATTAGTAAGAATGTCAGGGAAATTGTAAAATGAGCATAAGAGCAGAGGGATTAGAGCAGTTTCTGTGTACACCAATACAATTAGCACCAAGTGCATGTAAATCCTATTAAAGTAAGTGTCAGAGATGTAAAAAAGAAAGCAATATGAAAATGCCTGACCTGTCTTTATTAGATTCTGTCAGAGGGAACTAAGCAGATTTAGTAACTGCATATCAATCACATTCAGTCCTCAGAGATAAATCCATTACTTCTGAGTTATCTAAGCACTGCAGAAGATTACACTCATTCCCTTTGGTAAAGAAATGTTCAACATATTGTTCACAGTTTTGAACCCCATCACTTTAAAGCTGATTAACTGAGATTTTAAAATGAAGATGACTGGCTGAATTATAGCATTCGGTTAGTCATTTACCTGGAATATCACTTCATTTGGAAAATACACTCCATTGTAAAGTTTACTTACAGTATATTTTCAAGAAAATGACCATCTTTGGACATGAATTTGAAACAGTACAGGCTTGTTGCATTTGCAGCAATTGTATAATTTCTTCTTTTGTTTGCCACTTAAAATATTAAAGCCAATTATTTCATTAAATATTTTAAGTGTTGTTGGCTTGTTAGTTTTCCTTTTTTTTGTCTTTTGGAGTGCAAGGACTATACAGTGGTGTGAAAAACTATTTGCCCCCTTCCTGATTTCTTATTCTTTTGCATGTTTGTCACACAAAATGTTTCTGATCATCAAACACATTTAACCATTAGTCAAATATAACACAAGTAAACACAAAATGCAGTTTTTAAATGATGGCTTTTATTATTTAGGAAGAAAAAAAATCCAAACCTACATGGCCCTGTGTGAAAAAGTAATTGCCCCCTGAACCCAATAACTGGTTGGGCCACCCTTAGCAGCAATAACTGTAATCAAGTGTGTGCGCTAACTTGCAATGAGTCTTTTACAGCGCTCTGGAGGAATTTTGGCCCACTCATCTTTGCAGAATTGTTGTAATTCAGCTTTATTTGAGGGTTTTCTAGCATGAACCGCCTTTTTAAGGTCATACCATAGCATCTCAATTGGATTCAGGTCAAGACTTTGACTAGGCCACTCCAAAGTCTTCATTTTGGTTTTCTTCAGCCATTCAGAGGTGGATTTGCTGGTGTGTTTTGGGTCATTGTCCTGTTGCAGCACCCAAGATCGCTTCAGCTTGAGTTGACGAACAGATGGCCGGACATTCTCCTTCAGGATTTTTTGGTAGACAGTAGAATTCATGGTTCCATCTATCACAGCAAGCCTTCCAGGTCCTGAAGCAGCAAAACAACCCCAGACCATCACACTACCACCACCATATTTTACTGTTGGTATGATGTTTTTTTTTTGTGAAATGCTGTGTTCCTTTTACGCCAGATGTAACGGTACATTTGCCTTCCAAAAAGTTCAACTTTTGTCTCATCAGTCCACAAGGTATTTTCCCAAAGGTCTTGGCAATCATTGAGATGTTTCTTAGCAAAATTGAGACGAACCCTAATGTTCTTTTTGCTTAACAGTGGTTTGTGTCTTGGAAATCTGCCATGCAGACCGTTTTTGCCCAGTCTCTTTCTTATGGTGGAGTCGTGAACACTGACCTTAATTGAGGCAAATGAGGCCTGCAGTTCTTTAGACGTTGTCCTGGGGTCTTTTGTGACCTCTCGGATGAGTCGTCTCTGCACTCTTGGGGTAATTTTGGTCAGCCGGCCACTCCTGGGAAGGTTCACCACTGTTCCATGTTTTTGCCATTTGCGGATAATGGCTCTCACTGTGGTTCGCTGGAGTCCCAAAGCTTTAGAAATGGCTTTATAACCTTTACCAGACTGATCGATCTCAATTACTTCTGTTCTCATTTGTTCCTGAATTTCTTTGGATCTTGGCATGATGTCTAGCTTTTGAGGTGCTTTTGGTCTACTTCTCTGTGTCAGGCAGCTCCTATTTAAGTGATTTCTTGATTGAAACAGGTGTGGCAGTAATCAGGCCTGGGGGTGGCTACGGAAATTGAACTCAGGTGTGATACACCACAGTTAGGTTATTTTTGAACAAGGGGGCAATTACTTTTCACACAGGGCCATGTAGGTTTGGATTTTTTTTCTCCCTAAATAATAAAAGCCATCATTTAAAAACTGCATTTTGTGTTTACCTGTGTTATATTTGACTAATGGTTAAATGTGTTTGATGATCAGAAACATTTTGTGTGACAAACATGCAAAAGAATAAGAAATCAGGAAGGGGGCAAATAGTTTTTCACACCACTGTTTTTACATAGGACATTTTTCCTGCTTTGTGAAATGCAGTATTTGTGCTTAATTTGCGTAATTGATTTTTCAATGAAGCTTATAACAACTGTTTTTTAGATTAATGTACATCATCATAAACTGCAGACCACTAAAAAATGAGTTTAGTTTTAAACTTAATCAGTTTGTGTAATTTGCAACTAAAATATGTAGAAGAAATCCTGAAAGTCACAGATAGACAATTATAGTAATTACTTATATGAAGAGGAAATTGTAACCAAGTAGAAATGCCTAAATTACATGAATAAAAAAGTAAGGTGCTAATAAATAATATGTTGTAATGAAAGAGTTAATGAATTCAATAATATATTACTCTAAACAATTAAACAACAACAAAAGTAAAACTATTTAAAAGGACTTTGTTTACACATGATGTTGGTAATCCTCTTCCCAGAGGCAACATGTAAAGTGCATTGCGAAGGCCACAAGGTTTAGCTGCAGTGTGCCCATGACGGTAAACTTTGTGCAGAAATATTAGACCAATTTAGCATTTACAGTTTAAGTTAATGTAAAGTTATGTCTTGGGAATGAGATATATTTGCTGCTTTTATTAAATGAGTTTTATAAATCAGTGTTTCTCAGTCTTGATCCTAGGGGATCCTAGTGAGTGCTGATTTTAACTTCAACTGAGCTCCTTATTAAAAAATCATTCACAACTTTATTTGAACACCATGCTTAATATGATACCATGTTCTACATCTTGTTTATACATACAGTGTGTTTTGCATTTTAAATGGAAATTTAACGAGAATGCATTTTGTTTAATTCACTTCAGTAGTCAGATCATCATTTCAACAAGATTGGTGAAATGAGTAAATTTTCAACTTTGCATTTGAATCTTTAATAGTGAAATGTGACAGTGCAGGTCAGCTCCACACTACTGAGTCCTTCCAGGAGCCACTCAAACTGACTACCACCATAACCAAGGCAAATGAAGAAACACACATGCCAGCAAGGGGTAGGTACATCAAGTAACAGTGCTTTTATTAAAAAAAAACAAGTATCCCAATTAAATAGTGCAACCCTACATCCATTATAAATAAATAATCCTTAAAAACAGAGCATGAGTGGAGTTTAAAATAAAATGAATTTAAAATCTTATGCCAAAAACTGTCCTTTAAAACTGAGTCCTTGGTGCGACCCTTTGTAAACAATGCCTCCTCTGCTGCGAGTCCTTGCAATAGAGGATATGCCATCTGACAGATATAGCAATCCAACTTCAGCAGGTCCAGGTCACTACTGCCCCATGGCAGTAGGGCTCCCAATGATCCCTGTGGCCATCCGTGGCCTCAGTAAGGCTCCTCTTCCAAGCCCCTCTGACTTCCACTGCCTTCCTGGACATACACGGAAGCAAGCCTCACTCTGTCAATCTTCCACTGCCTTCTTGGACTTATGTGGGAGCAAGCATCTGGTCACTCTAACTCCCTAAACACGCTGCATCGTCCTTTATCCTTGTCTCCTTAATTGGGTGCAGGTGCGAGGAGTTGTATGCTCCATGGCATCATTGAGGCACCTGCATTTTCTGCCAGTACCTCAGTTAACCGTGGAGTTAAGCACCCTCTTGGAGCCTTTAAAATTGTCCACCTATTGTTAAGCGCCAGATCCGCTATACCACACACCTCCCCCTTAAGCCTCCTGTTGTATGCCTCAACCAACCCAGTGCAACTGATAGCCCAAGTCTGCGGCGTGGCCCTATCACTGCCCTAAAACAACCCTTCCATAAAAGAAACCTAACCTCCCCTCATAAAATCAGGACATTAAAAGAACATAAACATTAAAATGACAATAAAACAATTAATAAATAGTCCATTAAAAGCTCAAAATTTCAAATATCCTCCTCAGGCTTGAGTCTGTGGGTCCTTTAAAAAGTCAGGCATCTTTCCTACTTGCTGTTTCTTCTTTCTTCAGTCTTCACTGCTGCCACCAAATGTGACAGTGCAGGTCAGCCCCACATCACCAGGTCCTTCTGGGAGCCTCTCAAACCTGCTACCGCCAATAAGGTAACCAAGGGATGAGGCAGACAAATGAAGTCACACATGCAACAGTAAGCATTAGGTGCATAAAGTGACACTGTTTTTATTAAAAACAAATAAAACAAAGTGTCCAAATTAAATAGGGCAGTGCTCCGTCCATTATAAATAAATAATCCTTATGAACAGTATACAAGTGAAGGTTAAAATAGTTCAATAAATTATCCATAAATCACGGTTAAAATCCAATAGCAGAAAACTGTCTTTTAAAACTGAGTCCTCGGTGCAACCTTTTCTAAACAATGTCTCCTCTGTTGTGATGTCTTGCAGCAAGGGAAAACAGAGGAGATGTTTGTTTACAAATGGTTTCTTTTTATGGATTATTTATTTATTTAAAATGGATGGAGCACTGCACTTCCACTGAAAACTGGATTCTTTGTATGGATTATTTATTTGTAATGGATGCAGCACTGCACTATTTATTTGGACACTGTTTTGTTTTGGATGGTATTAATAAAAACACTGATACACTTATGTACCTAACCCCTTGGTTTGTGTGAGTGTCCTCATTTGCCTGGCTCATCCCTTGGTTACCTTACAAGGTACCTTACATGGGGCAGACTTTTTGAGTTGCTAGAAAACAGTATTTAAACTTTGATAAAATGGACCCATATGGCATTATTCCATATCTAGAAATACACCATGGAAACCAAAAAGTTAGCTATAATATTTGTGACTTTATTTACAGCCACCAAAAAGAAAGAAAAAAAATTTAAACTCAGATTGCGTACAATGAAGTACAAAATAAAGGGCATATCGAGACTTTCACCTTTTCAGCTTTTGAATTTGTGTTCCAGCCTCTTGCCAGAACGTTATGACCTTTGTCATTCTGTTGCCAAAATGCCCCTATGCTTTTCAAATTTGTCTGTCAACTAGCGACTTATATGAAATGATTCCACCCTGATCACATTTTGTGTTTCATTGTCCTAGTGCTCCTGACAATTGCATTTCTAGCCTCCTAGTGGTTATTGCACTCCAGCACGGTTATGAATTTAGCTAGTTTAAGTGTGTGTTTCTCTCTTGTTCTTCAGTGATAGTCTCCTGATAGATATACTTGTGTATTGTGCCATGCTGGCGATGCTCCACTTCTTTGTATTCACTTGCTGGTCTTGTGCCTATCAGAATAACTTACTAAAATGTAAAACTTTGTTCAACTCCTCTTTAGTTTCTGAAAGGAAAGAATGAACAAAATATAATAAGCAGAATCTATATACTATAAATGTGTGAACTTGTTAAACAGACAGTGTTTGGCCTTTGAACATATCCTAAAACTACTATGAAACATGTGTATCTGACAACAGGTTGCATAGGTTACTGCACATACAGTATGTGTAAAGTACGATTCTGAAATGGCATGCTCAAGCAATATTTGGTTTTCATGCAATCTTATTGGTGAAGTGTGAGTTCCAACACGATCTGTAACTGTACAATCTTAATCAATGCCTAAGACAATTTGAAATTCACCATTTCTTTAAAATATCTTTCATGGCTGCATAACATTTATCCTCACTGCCCACCTTGTGTTCAGCCATCAAAGTGAAAAAAACAAGTCAATTTAATCACCATATGCTTGTAAAAGCAATTATGCTTTATTGTCTAACATTCTTGAAACATATTCGAATTACTTATAGCACTAAGATTGGTCATATCTACTAGCACTTACTAAGAAATCAGGCATTTTTGGTGTGGAGGTGTCCTACCCAACTCCTCATATCAAACATAAAACTGGTGAAAAAAATTTAAATAAATATGTATTAGTTAGAAATGTGACTCAATAAAAATTATGCTTAAAATTAAAATTAAAATCTGTTTGAGTGTAATTTTTTTTGAGTTTATAGACATTTAAACCCCTTTATATTTATAATTATTTAGATTTTTTCCTTTAAAAAAGTTCTAGGCAACGAAACTATGTAGTTTAACTGTTGCTGTATTACTATTCCATGAGTGTCAGTTTATGTGGTTTAATGATATTTCTTTGAGTATTAAACAAAACAGATTTTGCGATTTAAGGGTGGGAAGTGCCAGATGTGGCCCTTTTTATATAATTTCTCTAGTGGATTGAAAGAATGACTTTGGCCTTCTGTTTATTCCTTTTGACTATGCGAGTTTGTTATATTTTGCTTTAAACACATTAAATGAACTAAACATAGTGAAGAATAGATTTAAAATATTATTAAAATATTATTAGCTATACAAGGAATCAAATACAGTATATTCTAGTTATTTTAATTTAACATCAAAGAATAAAAGAAATGTAGTAAATTCTCATTTTATTTCAGCTTTATGTAATTGTATATGGTAAAATATCCAAGGAATCTCCACTTACTTTATATATTAGTAGTAACAACAAAGCGCATTATATTATTAGCACCTATATAAGACTAAGGCAAGTATATTTTTTCCTTATCGCATTTTTATATTTAAATACATGATTTGTATGAGATCTGCTTTCAAATGTTAATAAAATATGATATCTTTGTGTTTGTATGCATTTATAAAATTGCTTGAATCAAAGCCAGATGGTGTAATATAGTCCAAAAGCTAGTATTGCCAGTAATATCAGGGTTGTAACTACTTATTGTAAAATGGCTGTGTTAAATTACCGTATACTTCACCACTGTGATAGATGAAGTTGTCCATTTCTCTATTCCTGTTTAAACTGTTTATTAGAATTCAGTGTACTAAGTTACAGGGTCTAATTTCAGAAAGCATTAGCAAGTTCCTCACCACAGAGATAAAGCTAGTGTCAGTGAATGAATGTATGTGTATGATTTCAAGACTGACCTTGTTTGTTCTTTAAAAGTACTCTTCACATAGTCACTAAGCAATAAATATAAAAAAGATCCTTGATGAACTACCGTAGTGTGAAAATGCAAAGTACGCAATACATCAGGGGATATTACATCTATCCATTTTCTTTTGTTTATTTTCTAAACCCAGATTTGTCAGATGTAATGTAGTAACCAAAGATGGACTGAGTACTTGTCTATCACTTTCTTTATTCACACATACATACATTTAGATACTCACATCAGGCCAAACTAATGCCATCAGTCAGCCTAACCTGCCTATTTTTGGATATGGTAGGAAAATTAAAATTGTATAGAAAAACCCAAGTTGTTTTCTTGTTCTTTCCATTTGTTATGCTGCACTGAATTATGTTTGTTTCTAAAATGGACAACATTAGAATTCAGTTAACTTTGTTAATGTTTTTTTTATTTTCATTTTAAACCAAGCAGCAGTGCAAATGAGAAGTTTTGAAACACATTGTGGACTCTGAAGTCAGATAAAAACCAATTTACATTAAAAAGCAATTTCTTTATTCTTGGTGAGAGGAGGCTACAGGACCTGCCACGCTCGCTACAGACATTCAGTTTGTCGGCAGCCAAAAAGAGACTTACTTAAATACTCGTTGAAAAAGAATAAAAAAAAACATAGTTCATCTTGAGGTTATTAAATATATTGCTGTAGCCCTTGTCCACATCCACAATTTCTACATGCAGAGAAAACACAGTTTTTTAACAGATAAAAAATGGTCAGTATTTTCACAATTTTAAGAAATACACGTCTGCTATCTTACTCGTACATAAGACCAGTTATAGCAAGTTTTGTCCTAATGGTTATAAGGTGTATGCAAATCAGCGGTTTCAGACAATGCTCGCTTCCTTTATTTTCTTTGCACGAACATTGCTTTTAAAATATCAAGGATTACATTTGTTCAGTTAGCTTAGCACTTAGCACATTCTTATTTAATACATAAGTGTCATGACTGATTTATAATATCACAGGGTGTTCTGTTAGTATCAAAAGGTCAGCATTTTCTCATAAAGGAATGCAAGTTAGTCTAATAATTCTATGCACAAACTTAATTCTTTTTCTACCTAAATGAAGAACAAATCATATAGAAGTAAAAATCTTACAGCTGTCTGCAGCATGCTTAATACAAAATGCAGTCATTGATATTGTGAGTTCAATACTTATAATCATTTCAGTTAATAATATTTTTTTTCTTTCTCAACATTGAATCACTAATGTATCTATGAAAGAATGACAGAAACAAATGCTGAAAAGGCTTAGCAGATCTGTAATGAACAAAATAATTTGTAATCAAGCATATGTAAACTTTAAATCAATGGCATTGAATGGGTTTGCATTAGTTGGCTGGAGATAAGATGAGACTCAAATAAAAGTTTCAGAATTTCTTGTTGATCCAAAATAGAATTGTTTACCTCACTGTTCTACCTATATATTATGTCCCTTTTTGGTAATATAGTACAGGGTTCAGATTTTTCCTTTGTAATGATATATTCCAACCACAATGTGTATCAGCATTTAGAATTTTCTTTCTATTTTTGTAGAATAGTGTAAAACTAAAATAAACAACAAAAAAAGAAAATGAATGATTTCCCTTGACAGCAGTTGTTTTAAGTAGTGTGAAAATGCTTCTGAAAATATGGAAAAAGGAAATAAATGAAGCAATACTTTAATAATATAGTATCTAAAAGTCAGATATTTAATATAGAATTGTAAATTCAAACTTACCTGCATTGAGCTTTTTGATTGCATAACTCACATAGGGCAGTTTTTTAAATAGATATAGTGTATTGTATGTACAGTATATGTTCAGGCAATGACATTTATGTAGTGAAACATTAGGAATCACAATGACTATGGAAAAATTACAGTTGCTCTGTCGCCACTTCATATAGTAGTGAACAGCTGCTTAAATTAAAGACAAACCAATGAGTGCAGTATATTAAAAATGTAATTATCAGTATGAACCAAATTGTGAAGCACAAATTACAGAAAATTAATCCAATTTATACTATCTACAATATTTCACATGGGGCAGCTTTGTTTAGGATCATTAGATTTGTTGCATCATTACACTTGCTTACCATCTTCAATTAATGATATTAACAGTTAAAAGCTGGTTTTAGATACTCTAGCGCTAAATCTTTCAGTGCCTTAGCCTACTGAGTGACGGAATGCTATTGTGTAATTCATTCAACCTGGAAGCAGTCCTTGAGGCAAACAATTATTCACAAACAGCAGAAATTAACTGACATTTCACAGAAAAGCCTTTTCGTACTTAAAAAAAATTAAGAATTCTTATATACATAGCAAAATGTTCAGTGTCAAAGTAACTCTTAAAAGTATACATACAGAGAAAGGGAAACCATGTGTACTTGAACAGTTAATTTAAAAGTGACATTTTTTCTGTGTGTTAATTTAAGCTTTTTCTGTATTCAATTGCATCTTAAAGACTTAAAAGTATAAAAACTTGGATTTGCAGATAATTTAAATGCCTAAAGGACGGCATGGTTGCGCAGTGGTAGCGCTGCTGCCTTGCAGTTAGGAGACCCAGGTTCGCTTCCCAGGTCCTGCTTGCATGGAGTTTGCATGTTCTCCCCGTGTCTGTGTGGGTTTCCTCCGGGTGCTCCGGTTTCCTCCCACAGTCCAAAGAAATACAGGTTAGGTGCATTGGCGAACCTAAATTGTCCCTAGTGTGTGCTTGGTGTGTGGGGATGTGTGTGTGCCCTGTGGTGGGCTGGCACCCTGCCTGGGGTTTGTTTCCTGCCGTGCTCCCTGTGTTGGCTGGGATTGGCTCCAACAGACCCACGTGACCCTGTGTTAGGATATAGCGGGTTGGATAATGGATGGATGGATGGATTAAATACCTAAATATTTGGTATTGATATATTCATTTACAGTGTTTTTCTGCTATGTGAAAAACTGTATCTTAATGCATTTATGTGAAATGTGTTGGTATTGGTATGAGCTTTTGGTATTTTAGTGTATTATTCTGAATGATAACATTCACTGTTACAGTAAATTTACATTTTCCTTCTACACACTAAAACTAAAAGCTGGAATCAATTGCAAAATGAAATAATAATTTATTAAAAAAATCAATGAGTACTTCTAGAGTGTCATGGTCTCTACTGAAGATGAAGATATTCTTTAAGATTCAGACAGTCTCTGTTGCAAGATCTTTTTGAGCCCCCCAATGCTTTGAAATCACAATTGCTGTTTTGGAAATAATGTAGTGGTTAAAATGAGGTGTAAAATTCTTTGAGTTGGAGAGAAAGAATTAACTCAAGATATATTCAGGCCCTTGTTTATTATTGGGTGTTGAGTTTGGGAAACAGTAGACTGTTTTTGGTTGACAAGTACTTTCAGCTAGATCAGATGAGTTTTTGTAAATGTGAGGAGTTCATTTACTGCTTCATTATAGTTAGGATAGCAAACAACTATGTAGTTTAGGTTTTCCCAAAATCTCACCTAGATATTTTTTAATGCTGTCAACAACTTCTCTTCAACTATTTGACTGATCAGTTTGTTCCAGATTTCTGTGATTTGTCTGAAGATGGACGTGAATGCACTTTCTTCCCAATTTTCAAGCAGCCCGCTTTTGTTGTGTGCACTGAATATAATCAATAAGTATATCACTGTGATTTAAGCTTTAAAAAGTATGCAGATATTCTCCATATGTGACATTGTTTGCTTTTTTATGTATACAGTATACACATAAATTTAAAGTGCATCTATTCCTACATATACAAGTATTTTAGATTGTATTGTGTGCCGCAATGGTGAAGCTGAAGATCCAGGACCATGATCACAATGATTCATAATCAAGCAAAATTTACATGTCTTCCTGTTTACAGCTATTTGTATTAAGAGGTTTAATCAGCATTAAAGGTCAAGATGAGTGAAATTTTTTGATAACATTTGAGCATTTTCTCCTTTGTCTTGGGTGCGTATAGGGGTGTGTGTGAGATTATTTTGAGAACTTAGATGACCTAGATGATGATGGTTCGTCTTCTTACAAATCTTCTAGACTCATGATGCGTTCATGATGCAGTCATGGCTGCATAACCCTTAATTTATACAGTATTCAACACTTTTTACAGTATAACCTAATGTTACATTTGCCATCTACTTCATCAGATGCACTGGAAGATGTATTTGTTGCAAAAAATATGCAGTTTTGTAATGTCCTGCCACTAGGCGCTTCATATGATTTTTATAAATTACTCTGTTTCTATTTGATTGTCCACTATCTTAGTTACGTTGTTTCAAAACATCAACAAATAGGTTTTTATTAACCTTAGTAGCTTTCTCTGTGTCTCTCACTCCATCGCGAGTATAACTCCTTAAGATAGACACCTCACCCAGTTCATTACACTGTTTATATTCCTATTATGTGCCTGCTTTAATGCTTTTATTTTTTGTTTCCTTGTATAAAAAGTCAAATCTAGTAGTTTCCTGGTTGAGGGGTGTGTTCCTTGATTTGCACCACTTTTAGATTCTCCTTTTCTCCCTGTGGCCAACTTTTACTTTATTGGGCATTTTACTATAAACTTCAGTATATTTTAGCATCCAAGAAATATCAAGATCTATGTGCCCTTAAAGGTTAAGTCAGTGAGATACAAAGTAGTCTCCTCTGTTGAGGCTGTTTACTGCCTTTTTAATTGAGGAATCAGACAGCAATGAATAAACGATGATATAAAATAACCTTTTCTGTAGGAATTATAGCTATTCTTTGTCAATATGAAAGAGTATTTTACAGAACTAACTGCAAATGATTAGCAGATTTTTGTGTGCATATGTGAATGCTAATCTCCTAAATGGAAAGTCTTACAATTTTATTTCAAACTGTATTAAGTACCAGATACTGTTCTGCTTGAGTGCCTGACATAAAAAGGCTTTTATTTTTTACCGAAGGACTTAAACTGGGAAGTCATCATAATGACACTATATTTTGCTGTTTTCAATGGTATTTCTTTGTCTCTGTTGAGGATGTATCTTGTGTGTCCAACAATGTTGCATTCTTTTTGTATATTTTTAATCATTACAGTTGAAATTAAAGTCTGGCCATCATTATTTGCTATTTAGATATGTGAACTTTCATAGACTTATGTGTCTATACATCATACTATAATAAGAAATTAAAAGGGGCTTATAGTGTAGCTACAGTATCAAGTTTTAGGCTGTTATATTTAAAATTAGTATGTTCTCCTCATGCCTGAAAGGTGTTTTCTTCTTGTTTTCTTCATTGCTCTTCTTTTTCTTCTATATTTAAAAGAACCAACAAGCAGTTTAGACTAATTGTAGACTTAAAGTGGTGTGGATATGTTCATGTGCGTCCCCTGCAATGGTGTGCTGCTTTGTCCATGGTTGGTTCCAGCCTTACATCCAGTGCTATCCGGATCAACACCATTTTCCCAGTACCCTGAACAGTATCCAGAATGCTGGTTTTTATCTTTGATAAGAGAAAGGATCATCATTTTTAAGATATTTAATTACTATTTTTATGTAGCAAGTTTTCTAAGATTTTAAAGCTATAATCTGATAAGCCATGTTTATTGCTTCATGTATAGTAAAACAATAAAATTAAATTTTGAGTTTTTTGTCATTGTTTCCTGCATCATAATTAGGTTTCTCTAATATGGTTTCTTCAGGGTCAGTACTGATCACCGATTTCATGTTACAAAACTGGATAATTGGCATATTTACAATTAAAATGCAAACCACAGGTGTCACATGTTTGTTTTTTATTAACAAAGTAAAATTATGTAGGCTTATTGCTCATTGACAAATGAAAATATTAAAATAAATAAAATCATCTTAAAATGCATAGGCTTTAACTAATGACATACTGTATTTGTTATTTGTACACAAAATATTTACCCTGTGATAAGTGGTCCAATCAGGACCAAGTAGCATGTAGGCTTCAATCGAGTGTGGTTGTATGCAAGCACACTCTGCTCCAGGGATGGTTGGAGTGCCTGGCTGATCTCACACACGTGTGAATTCAGGCATCAGTCATGTGCCTCATTCGTGCCTTGGAGGTAGCGGCATGTGTCACCTGCACCCAATTAGATAAGCCAATATAAAAGAACCCTGCATAGGACAAGATGAGATAGAGAAAAAAGGGAACGAAAAAAAAGAAATGGCTGTAAAAAGAAAAAGAAAGATCAGGTCCAACAAGAAGACAGATGTGTAAAAAAGAAAGAAAATGAAGCCAAGAGAAAGTTTAGAGATGGAGGTTAAAGAATAGAAGGACGGAATGCAGGCCAGTCAGGGAGACACAAGGGGGTGTTGGAGTGGAGGCAGGTATCCGTCAGGGGAGCCATTTGGAAGAGTGTAAGGCCAGCGCTCGGGGACTGAAGAGGATTATTTAGTTGGGGAGCTGGAGTGGCTGGATACTCACCCGTGTAAGGTCAAGAAGTGGTAGTGGGAGGAGCTGAAGCTCATGACCTACAGGGACCCAAGTGTATGGAAAACGGTTGGCAGTGCCTGTTGGTTGGGTGTCTCCTCTGCTGCAGGATCCTATGCGTGATGAGCAGATGAGATGTCGAATTTAGAAGGATGCATGAAGAAACATGAGTTTTTTTAAATGATTGTATCCTGCCTCTTTGACTTGTTTTTAACCTTCACTTTCACAGTTTCTCTGGTTTATTTGTTTATTGAAGATCATTTTGGAGCACTGCACTATTTATTTCAATTCTGTTTTGGAATTATTTTAATAAAAACTATTGTACACTTTTGCACCTACCTTTTGAGGCATCTCGTCTCGGTTACAACTATGGACGATTCAGATTCAAAAGGGCTCCTAATCAGAATAGGGAGCATGGAGCTAACCTGGACTATCACATACCCATAATAGATATGGCATAAAAGAAACTAAAATGCTTGTCTTAATTAGAATTAGAGACACACTCTTTGTGATATTTGAAGCCAGTTAAACAGTAATTTTATTGAGGAAATTGACTAGTGTGAATCAGATTACCATCTTCTTGATACACCCATTCCAATGTGTCACATGAATGATTCAAGCAGAACGTGAAAATATTAGGATTCTGTTAAATTCAATTAATTGTTTATGTATATAATTTAAAGCTCATGGTGTTATATACATTTAAAGGTATAATTTGATCACAGCACAAAACCCATAACAAACAAGTCAGCCACAGCCCATATTCATTCTTTGATTAATTCAGTCTTTATTATTTTTTTTAGTAAAATCTGTGTTATGTCTTCTGAGAGATGGATTTAAACCCCATTCTGTGCACTGTCTGTATGGGTTTTCCAAATTAGTCTCATTTTTCTTTGCACATCCTAAACATTACTTTTACTTTTTAATTTACTTATGTTTCCTGTATGTTTAATATGATGGAACACTTCAAACTGGCCTGGTAAGAGTCAGTTTATGGCTGTGTGTGAATGCATGAATGCATCTCCTGCAAATGAAGGTCTGGAAGTGCCAAGGGTTAAGGAGTGGGTTAGGATGGGGGGTTGTTTTTCGTGGGCTCTGACTTTGAAGTGCGAAATCTCATCAAAAGGACAGATTTTTTTTTCTAAATACGGATTGGTAGTGAGACATGCGTTGTGAGAAAATGCTTGGTTGTCTAAATCAATGAACTCCAATACAGTATATTAGTAATACACTTTGACTTTTTGCTGTCTCTGTCATATTTCTGCTTCTTTCCCTTCTCTTCCTTTCAAACAGTGCTATTAATGATGGCTGTAGACAGATTTGGTTTTTTAGCATTTTTGCTGCTTTCACTACATTGTTTTAATACTGCGTTCACTGCTGTTGGACTGTTTGGAATTGCAACATTTCACTTTCCGACTTCAGTGCATTTACATGGGTTTCTGGTTGGACTATTTGAAAAAATGCAGAAAATGCTGTTGAAGTGTAACTTGGTCTACAAAAAAGAAGCAATTAAAGAAAAATGGCACTTTTTTATCAAAAAATGTAATTTTGAGCTGACCAGGTTAATTTTAAACAAGTAACTAAGGTGAAAGGTCAGTGTCACAACCCGGACAATTTGAGTAGCTTTGTTTTATTGGAATTGTCTGAGTTGTAGTTGTAATTATGAGTTTGTTGAGAGCTCACATGGAATTTCCGACTCAGGAACTCAGATTTACAGACTGTACGAGAGCACATGAATGCAGCAAACATGACAAATATCTCTGCTTTAAATCCATCACGTTTTCACTACAAAATTTATATATGGCAAACCTGCCACTTTCAGACACTTTAAAATACTTCCAAACAGAAGTTATTTTCTTTCGTAGCTTCTGCTTATTGGACTCTGCCAATACTCTGCATACCTTCAGCTTAAGATATTTTAAGTCACAAAACTGGCAACCCAACAGCCTGATTATAAGCTGATTGACAATTTCACAATAAAAAGCAAAAAACAACCAATTTCAATCTAAGACTGATTGATTTGTGCATTACTAATTAAAAGCCATAATTCCAATACAATGTTTATTAATATTTTCTCAAGAAGATTAAAGGCTAATATGTCTAACAAGTTTATACAAATGACATATTTGGTTCTTAGGCTAACAAGTATATTTTTTACTAAGCAACAAGGGAAAATTCTTGATTATAATATGCAGTTTGCTTTTGCTTTGCAGTTAATACCCCCATCTATTTTTCAGAACTGAAGTAATTCCAGTTAATCCGTTATATCGCCACAGGATTCTGGAGCCTGTCCTTGCAGTACATTGTACTCCCATGGATCAGATCAGTTTTCCCATTGTGAATCTCTTTGGATATTTTGCCAAGCACTTCCTAAATTGAAGTTAAAAATAACCACTTTACTGATGGTTTTTCTGGTAAAGAATCTTGCTGTAACCAATTAATGTTTTTCTTAGGTAGTCCTGTTACGAGTGCATTATAATAATCCAGTCTAATATGCATTTTAAAGTTTGGGTCAGAGTCCATGATTATGCCTGAATTCTTTACTTCTGCCTTCACCTTTAATATTAAGGGATTAAATTCATTTCAAAGGCCTTCACTGTTTCCATGTTTTCCAACAGTTACGATTTCATTTTTTTCCTTGAGGAATTTAATGCTCATAGATTAAGAAATACAAGACAAATGTGCTCAGAAGTCAATATCATTTTGTGCTATACAAATGTAAAGCTGTGTTTCATATACATAACTGTGATAGTTTATCGTGTGTGTTGAAATAATGTGATTGAAAATAACAGTGGGTGCAGAATAGATCCTTGCAGTGAACTGTATACAGTATGTTGTTTCCCCAAACTACAATCACCAATAATTCAAGTATCCTTCATAATTCCCAGGCATCATGGTAACCCATCACCACAGAAAAAGTAAAATCAGTCAATCCATTAGCTCTTTTTGCTTTTTTATTTTTTTCTAGTCTATTAACCCACTTCTTCAACTGACTTTATATCCCAGTGTAAGGTTTCCGGTGTGTTTAAACTTCTTTTTTGCCTCCATTTACTGCTACTTCTCCATTACCACTAGTGCCTACAACCAGATCAACAGCATGGTTCTGTCTGCTTTATGTTGCAAGTAACAACATGAAAAGGAACATTATTTGTACCTTGATTATATCAAATAGTACCCAAAGATATAGGTTTATTTAACCACATGTAACATATGATGACAAGTTACTGCAGTGCAGATTATTCTTTCTGCTGCTTTTTTACTTTCCTATTTTATTGTTTTTTCCGTATTTTAGTAAAACATGGGTGCATTTCATGAAGAATTACTGAAACATACAATAAATGAAAGTTTTTAAAAAGACTACTGTCTTGCTGTTTTATGAAAACAAAGGCAAAAAACCAACCTGTCACCATTAAAGTTACCAAGACCTATTTGCACTTCTGAGGTGTCACAGACCTTTGGATGGAACTAAGGCTCACAGAAATAAAATAATATCTAGGTTTAACCTAGTTTTATCTGTTTTTGCGGGTGTGATGAAAAAACAAATTACTGTCCTTTGCTCCATTTAAAATGATGTGTTTTATTTTAAAGGATGTCACTTTGTAATTTGATTCTGGTTGTAATATCAGTACCAGATTTCTTGTTTCCTCAAGGCTTCAGTCTTCAATTGACTGATAACTTTGTCCTCTTTGCCAAGAGCTGAGGAAGGTTTAATGAAGTCTATAAAAAGTGTTGCTACATAGCTTGGTGAATAGGTACTGTATTAGTTAGTTACATTTTTCTATCTTTCTGAACTAATTCAGTCTGTTTAATGAGACACAAATAAAACACATTTTTAATAGAATCCATCATACAGTATGAAGGATAAACTTTATCAGTGCAGTTTAACATTTTCCCAGGACAGCTTGTTTATTTTGAAAATTGGAATAATCTTCAAGACTAAGATATATTTACATTCAGATAGCTATTACTGTTGACCTTGGAGTTCAAGAAATTCTTATTGTAAATGCAAGCCTAATAAATCAAGTACAAACAAGCATGTTGCCGGCAAACTACTCAAGCAAATAAGAACCGTTTTATTGTGTTTTCATATAAAGTGCAGAAAAATTCCTTTTATTCAGGGCTACGTTAATCAACTTTAAAGGTACACTATATATGCCAACATAACATACTTAAATCCATGCAGTCCAATTCAGGGTTTTGGGATCTAGAGTCTAAACCAGCTGCACTGGGCACAAGGCAATGGACAGGGTGCTAGCCCTTTCCAAGACACACACATCCACATTATGGGTGGTTTAGATTTGCTAGTTAACCTAACTTGCATGGGTTTGCTGATGTTTAGCGTAAATCTAAACATACACAGACAGATCATATAAATTCCACACAGACAGCAATGAGGCATGGGATTCAAACCAGGATGCCTCTTCCTTCAGAGAACATTCTGAAACATGAAAGTATCTGCTCATGGTGCTCATGGTCTGTTGTCATAGTCAAATAGTCAAATCTCCAGATGTTCAACAAAGTGTCTAACTGGGATCATTTCACACATCTTTTCAGTTGTGTTCCTTGGCTCCCTAAGTGTTTTAGGCTTTAAAAATATATTTACTTTGTTCATAATATTTTATTTTAAACACACTTGTAAGTGCATTTTAAGTAGAAACAAACATAATTCTTATCACTTAAAATATTTTCCTAAACCAGCTTGAAAAGTACTTTTTGAAAATGCTGAAACTATCTTTATTTCATGCATAAACATGTAATTTTTTAAATTAATCTTTCACTTATTAGCATCAGAAAAATCTAAACAAAATCCAATCATCTGGTTGGCAGTTTTTTTCCCCCCGATTATAGTTCTAGTTCAAGTACATCTCTGCCTTCCCAGAGGTCCACCAGCAACTTTACTGTCTTTTTTCATTCTGCCACTTTCTGTCATAGCAGAACAGCTTAAAGATAATTCATAGCAACTGTCTGGCATCATCCTAAAGTTTAGCCCATTATAATTTGAAATATCTGGGCAAAATGCATTTTCCTTTCTTTTTAAGTAATAGATTTGTGCTACCTTCCTTTTAAAATAACTAAAATGTTGAGTGAGTCATCTCTTCCTTAATATCAGTTAATGAACCCTGTAGTTTCGTACCTGCTTCAGCAGTGAGCTTAGTCCTTTTGCCGAGTCTGAGTGATGTGATGTAACTCTCACTTCTTAAGCTGACAGTGATTATTATGATTTCTAAGTATACTTAAAATGTCATTTTCAAAAGTGGTTAATCCATTTCGGGGTTTCTGGGGCAAGGGCCCAAGCCTATTTAAGCAATATTGGGAACAAGCCAGAATTTTACCCTGGATGGAGGTGCCAGGCTATCATAATGCCCACTTAAGCATACACCTGCACATTCACACATTAACAGTGTAAATTTTGCAATTTTTTTGTATTTTTTAACACATTTTGCATATTTGTTTGTTTTTTCCTTTTTTGGATTCAAAAAGTGTAAAGCAGGTTGTATATGTAAGAAGTAATATTTTCTATCTAGAAAAAAGCAAAGAATAATGCTTGAAAGTAGCAAAATTGTGCTGGTGCCTAAGTTCTTTTGCAAAGCACAAATATTAGTCAAGACTGGCATGGCATGGATAACACTTGGGACATTACTAAGGCAGTGTTTGTTAATTTCTAGGATCAATAGTCAAATACTCTTGGATAGTTTAGTTCACTTTTCTCTAAATTCTCCAGATTTTGCTTGTTTATGTACTATATAGCATGTCTAATACTGGGTAATTTTGTATTGCCTATAATGAATTACTAAGAATGTACACATTTATAGTAGAATTATTTATGTTCACAATGGATGGATGATATGACTAATATTTAAAAAGTTGTTCTAATAATATCACTGCTAGAAATGAAAAAAAAAAATCCAGGTGGAATTTCTTAGCCCACCTCAGAGTTTTTGTTACTGTATGTATAATATTTAAGGGCAGAACAATTGCATAGTGATTATGCTGCATTCAGGGTCCAAATCCCGTAATTGGTCATTGTAAATGTGGAGTTTTCACATTTTTCTTGTATCTGCATGTTTATTTATCCCACATCCCCAAAGATATGGATTTTACATTAATTGGTGGTTCCTAATTGAAATGAGTTTATGAATGAGTAACATCCAATGCAAGATTTTTGTCTGTGTGTTGTGTCCGTTACTGTCAGTAAATAGTGTCCAACCCCACATAGCCTTATAATTGGGTTAAGAATGTTTGAGAATATTATGCTGCATTACTTAAACATGTTGTAATTGAAAAAAAAAATCAATAATTGCTATAGTATTTGTTGAGACAGCCTAATTAAATCCTGCATGAAAATAAGACCTATAAAAATATAATGAAATGTTTTGTTTTTTGAAAGTGTTTTTTCAAGCATTAAACATAGAGAGGGACAAAGAAAATGGAGAGAGTCTGTGAGTAAATGCACATATCCCTACAAATAAAACATCCACATGCAGCAGTTTCACATATTTGTTAAATAAGCTACTCATTTCTTTTTCCCTGGCAATGAATGGTACTATAGTACAATATGTCTTTTGGAGTCTTCAAAAAAATAAATCTAATATTTGTGGGCATTCATTCAGTATGTTTTGTATAAAGTTAAGCCCCACATGATTGAAGAAGAGACAGCCTAGGTATACATTCAACACACATACTGTATTTGATTTTAAGTTCAACTTAAGTCTGAGGAATATGAGGACTTAAATGTAAGCAGGTCTGTAAAGCTAGTAATGCAGTTCTGTGGGCATGTAGCTGGAGGCAATTTTCTGTCAAACAAGGTCACCTTTTTAAGTGTCAGCAGGATCAAGTTGAAATAAAATCAATTTTTAAGCTAAATTCCTCTTACTTAATGCCACACTCTTTGTAATTTTGGTCTTTTGGTGTAATTAATGGAAATGATGCTGAGTATTTTGTAGTTCAAATCCCACTTTATACTAACTCACCATTAATTAAGTCAATTGTACTGCGTCGCTAAAAATGCAGCAGTTTTCACTTAATATTTACAAGAGTAAAATAGAGGGCATACAGTGAAGCCATTAGCTAAATCCTTTTTATTTTCAAGGGCGTTTTTACAAATAAGTACTTTTTTTTTTTGCTGCCGCCCTCACTTCATAGAACATTGATTTTCACCTGGATATTATTAGTGATTCTTTACAACGCAGTATTAGACATGCATGCACAATGCTCTGATCCTCAGGGATCAGGTCTGCTTAGTTTTTAACAAGGTATATCCAGGAGACAAGAAATGAATGGACAAATTTCATTTTCTGCAGGGTATATTGGTATATGATTACTGAAATCTCTACTGGAAGTAATTTTTTTAAACTATGAAATTTAAATTCCATTGATACTTTTATGTTTACAAAAGTTCATGTAAATGAGATTTTGTTTTGCTTTTGCAGCTAAGGAGAGTGAGACCCAAGATTGGTGCTTTGAATATAGTGCTCAACGGATGGTCTTCTTAATTCAGAAATCCTTTCCTTTTGCTCTTCGTCCAACTGTTTCCCACCCCCTCCTTCCTTTCTGTCTTTTCATCTCTATACAGCCATTTAGTAACACGTCCTCTTCTTAAGAGGTGTGTACTCTCCATTATGCAACAGACAGCTAACATTCTTAAGTTTGATTACAAGAAAGAAAGTGTAATTTTTTTTTTTATTTCTTATTACTGTTATTACGCTAGTATGTATTGTACCATTCCTTAAATCATCCAGACAGATAGAGAGGTTAGCCTTTTCTATACAGAAAAAAAATGTAAACCACAGCAATATCCATTTGTTTTTGACTTGCATCCCATATGTCAGTCTAACCATTTTTAAGGGTTCTGTCTTTTATCCCTTATGTAGTATTCCAAAGAATGTTTAAATTCAAACCTTTAAATTTGTGTACTGTGAGACTTAACGCACAAGTACTTTAAACTGACCTACAGTAGGGAATATTATGTAAAAATAAACATATAAATAAAAAACAACTATAAAAAAAAAAAAGTTGTTGCTTTCCCCAACCAATTTGTAGCATTTGCTTACTTGCCTCCCTCATTTCCACACATCCTCCTCTCCAGTGAGTCTTTACTCAACTGTTTTCTTTGCTCAGGATATAATGCTTATCTGTTGGACTTATGTTTTATGGAATGTAGTAACTCACAAAGTGAAATAAATACTTTGAGAAGTCCATGCTATTCTGTATTTGGAAACCATCACTTTTTTTCTTTCCTAGATGAACCATTAATTATTGAGGGACTATTTTTCTTTGGCATGATACACTGGCTAATGTTACTACTGCATAGCATCAGAGCTTTGGGTATAAATCCCAGCTTTGGAAATGCTTATGAGGAAATCACACATTCATCTATTGGTTATTCTTTCTATTAATTTAAATTTAATTTTCTTCCAGACATTCCTCATACTTACCAAAAACAAGCATGTTAATGTAACTGACAAGTATGAATTGTTCTCTGCAGTGAGCTGGTGCCCCACTTAGAGCTGTTTCCCACTCTTCATCCAGCTCCCATTACACTGACTTGAATAAGGAGGTTAGAGAATAGATTTATTTTTGCTAATCAAACCATCCAGTTATTTTGTATTGGTATGTTGATCATCATATGTACACTAGCATTCAAAAGTTTGGAATACTTAGAAAATGGTTATGTTTTTGGTAGAAAATTATCATTTTTTTTATCAATGTACTGTTTAATTGATTTAAAAAATATAGGCATAGTTTTACTAATGCTCTGCAAATGGCTAGTTCCACTTTAAATAGCTGAATTATTATTTATTACTCACCTATGACTGAATATGATGATTTTCAACCACCATTTCTCCAGGGTCTTAAAAGTAAGCTCTAATGGTTCATCTTTAATTAATCATGTTTAAATTATAATTAGGTATTAAAAAAGCTTTTTTGTGCTTCCACAAATCAAATCTATTAATTTGTTCAATAATGGTAAAAATGAAAGAACATTCTCAAGGAACATTTTACTTTTTAGTCGGTTAAATAAATAAAGGTTATTCCATGAAGGGGATTATCAAGACATTAAAGATTTCATAAAAAGATGTCCACTACTGTCTTGAGAAAAGAGTGTGAACTGGGTTTAACCATGGTTAAAAAAAAAAGTGAAAGACCCAGATGCAAAACTGCATAAGAGGATAAGTACATCTGAGTCTGTAGTTTGAGAAACAGATGCTTTACAAGGTCTTTAATTGGTTGTTATTATAAATACTACATGCTAAATATCAGTTTAACCTGAAACAGTGAACATAAAAGGCTAAAATGGCAAAAGATCACAAACATTGGATGATGGCCTTCTGGATGATTCCAAACATTTTCCACTTGAACCTTTTCTTTTCATTTGCTAATTTCAGATTTGGCATCTTCCTCTGCCTCTAAGGCCAACATCCAGGAGTTGTCTTTTTATAATATGCTGTGAAGTGATTATAATATATGTACCTGTTTTTTTTAATATTTAGTGATGGATTTAATTAGGTTTATTTTTTCAAATGCAAAATAATCTCATTTTCTAATGCTATCAAAGCATTAAACAAAATAAAAATTGAAATAATATCATACCATAATTTGTTATATCTAAGTAAAAAACATATTTGAAAAAGGCATATATTGCTTGGTAAATAGCTGTTCCTTTTTAAATACAGCCTGTGGTATTTTTAAAAATAGAATTAGAGTATCTGAACAGAATAAAAGATCCCTACATACATGCATATTAATTGATGGCAATGCAAGTTATTTTAACCTGCTCATGGTTAGGAGAAGTACACAGTAGAACATAGAGAGTCAATTTATAACAAGCTTTAAAAGGAACTTGAATGAAATAAAATGGTGTGCTTTAGGTAATATGACTTTGGTCTGTTTACTTGAGTTGCTCTGCTTTCTTGTCGGCATGCATTTGTCAATGCACTTAATTCCTTAAAAATATCCAGATGTTGTCCATGTGTCTATTTTCTAACTTGCTTTTACAGTTCAGGTGATGTATTAATAAATAATTTACAAGGCTGAGCAGTCTTAATGTCATTTCTTGTATAAGTATTTTTATATTAGCTATATCTTACTGACTATAATAATAATAATTCTTTACATTTATGTGGCGCTTTTCTCACTACTCAAAGCGCTGTCCACTTTATGAGGACCTGTGACAGCAGGGCCACCACTATGCCACCTGCATGGATATGTATATATTAATTATAATATAAAAATAATATTTTAACAAATAAACAAACTCTCAAAAACGCATACAGTACTATAAGAACTCCTGGCTTGAATAAGATACCTGCTGCTGCCAATCACAGGCTTGAAAGTGGGAGTAAGATAGAATAATAATTAGAATAATTCTTTATTTATTTGTTAGAGGTTAGATCTGCTCAGTTGTACTGTGGGTTTACATTTAAAGGCATTAACATTTGAATAGAGCAAGTTCAGCTTGTTGTGTCCACAAGCTGAATGTGCCAAACACACTAATTGAGGTGTATTCATTCCAATGTCCTCGTTTATTCAACAGCATTCAAGAGGCAGATTGTACTAATATTGTAATGAATGAATCAAAGTGAATCACGTCTGTTCCTGAGTTAATAAGCATTAACCAGGATGATGTAACTTTTCTCCCTAAGCTGTACCATGAACAAATTCAGTCAGTGTTTCAGTAACTGGATAACACATTTTAGATTGATTGGCAGCTTTTTCACCATTGCTTATTCACTCATTTTCAGTCCCCCTCCTGCCTGATCCACTTCATCTAATCATATAAGTTAAAAATCCATCCAAAATTAAAACATCATCTGAAGTAAAAGTTTAAGCTGGTTCTCCAAAATAAATGTCACCATACCTGAAAGCATCGTGACTCGCCATGACATGTAAAACTTCATCAAATGTATTTTAAAACAATTGAACAGTCCACATTTATGGGCACAAGCCATTTCAGAGTATTTTCCATGTTACTTTTCCTTGCTCTGTAATCTTTCCATTTTTGGATGAACTGCTCTTGCAATAGGGTGCAATAAACAGCCATTATCATAGTACTATTAGATGAGTATGGGAACATTTTATATAGAACACTTTATGTTCTCCGAGTCTGTTACATTCTAAGATGTGAGTAGCCATCAGATTCTTCCGATTCTCTTCTCTTACTTTGTGACAGCTTTTTAAAAAATTTGATACGGGCTGACCACTCAGATCTGTCTGTGATGACAGCAGTATATTTTCAATTTAAAAATTAACTTAAGATTGATAGTTGCAAGCCAGAGGCCAAATCTTACTAATAATAATAAATTAATTAATTAATTAATTGATTAAGAATCATATCCCAAAAAATAAGGGTGAGAGAGAGCACCTGTAAAAGGCAGCTGCCAACACAGAACCCAGAAGTTATGGTCTACTTTGAAATGGATTTTATATATTCTGCAAAATCTTTCATGCTATTTTGTATCTTCAAGCCGAATTAGTGATCTTTCTTACAAATGAAGGGTTTCGATTCTGTATTGGCATAAGCTGTCACATTAAAAAAAAATTAAGTTCAAGTTATCTCCTGTAAGTATCAATTCATAGTAAAAGCAAATACAAATTCAAACTTTACATTACAATGTTAGAAGAAGATAAGAATATCAAATTTATGTCTTCCAGATGCAAAGCATTAGAAATATATTTTTACATACTGTATAGCCTTTTATGACTGTGTAAAAGTATTAGTGGTAGAGCAAGCAAATGTGACATAAAAGAATAAAAGCTTTGCTGTGTGAACGTTGCATGCTATCTCAGTAGGTCTTTGTGTCAATATTTTAAGTTCATATATAATACATAAAAACATATGTCCTGTTGGATAAGCTGTTAAATGCTAAATGTTGGTGGGGACGGGGGGTGTGAGGACATCAAATACTGACTTTCCATCTACTCTTTTTACCTTTATCTTAGATGTAAAGGGAGTACGCACTTTTGTTTGATGTTACAGTATTTGTCAGAAATGTACCTTAATGCTTTGTTTTGCACCTGATGCCAAGCATTGGCATTTCATTAGGTTGTTTTCCATTGTAAACCTTTGAATAATAAAATATAAAGAAACAGTTAGGTAAATGATATAGAGAATTAAAGACAAACAAGGATTGTGAATGATTTCAAACTTTTAACTAAATGCTATTAAAGCCTTCTTCATTTTTTTTTTATAAATTCCACGAAACCACAATTAAAGTCTGCAGCCATGCATACACCTTGTAACTAATAATTATGCACCATTATAAACATGGAAATAGTAATATATTTTCTATTTTAGTTAATATGCTGTTTTATATACTGTATATTCCATTAGACAGCGTATTGTTATTTTAGGATTAATTGCTGTTTTGTATTTGTCCAAGTGTGTGTGTTACTTAGACAGATCAGATTTACAGCGGAGGTGGAGGACTAAATTCAGTTTTTAGACAAAATGTAGCATATCTTGTTGGATTCTGCATTTCTTTATTTAATGTGTGATGCAGAAGCTGTCACTGTATTTGCTTGATTGTTTAGAATCATCTATAGTACCAGTATATCAGAGAGAAAACATTAGTTTGGCTATAGAACTTTCCTTTAAGTGATCCTGTAATTAAATAGTTTCAGGAATGACTGGGTGCATATTTACAATAATAATAATAATAATATTTCAATAATACAAGTATTTTGTATATTTTTGAGACAACTTAACAATGCATTTAATACATAAGCAAGAACTTTAATACAACTTATTAAAGTAAATCAGGAAGATTTCTAGGACAGTAAGGGGAGGGGGGGTTCAGTTGCTAGTCCTGCAGACTGTCATGTTCAGTAGGCTGGGTTTATATGCCCACCCTGTCATTGTCTATATAAAGTTTACATCTCTTCTCCCTGTGTTTGAATATGCATGCTGGAGCCAGTATGAGAGTGAGAGGTTGTGCATGTGTGTGTGTGTTTGTCATTGTGTCATCCTCTCATACAGGCTTGGCTCTTATATGCCAGACATACTGCAAGGATACCCCACCTTCCCCAATAAAGTTGGATTAAGGAAGTTTAGAAAATGAATGGGGGTACTGTAGATGTGCCTAAAGAGTTGTAAGAGTCTTTCTTAGGTGTTGTGCACAAATTTGCATACCTGAAATGAAAGTGCATAATGTTGTTTAACTAAGCATACATATTAAGAAAATAATAGTTTGTGTGAAGTGCAAAGTATCTGCTCTATATTAAATGTATTTAACTGCTAAATGCTAATTTTCTTGCCTAAGATGTACATAACCCAAAATGTCTGATCACTTGAAATTATTGGAATTATGGATAGCTATTGTTGATGTTCTTCAATTTAATATTGCACATTATGTACATATTAAATCAAGAATACAGTGTATTGAAGTGTATGTTCTGATTTTGTAGCAGTGACAAAAAGCAATAAATCAAAAGTGGCAATGATGTTTCTGCCATCTTTTACAAGAATGTGACACTTTCTAAAAAGAAATATATATAACAAAAGAAGAGTAGAAACCGTGTGAAATGGATACTGTGTTTCATTCTTATTTATTTATTTATATTATTTTTATTAGTGTTTAGGCTCTTATAATTTGTGTGTAAAAATACAGTTTTGGGCTGAATGTAAAATTTGTCACTGCCAACCATATTTTAAACTAGTCCTTATTTTAGTACTCTGGGGGCAAAAGTCTAGAGCCACAACCTTCCTAATTTGTCATTTTCAGCTTTACAGCACTGAGTAAACCTGCTTGGAATTGTAATGTGCCACAGAGGAGTGTCACGGCTTGCAGCAGGGAATAAGCTTGACATAGCAGAGGGAAAGTTCACTTGTCAGACACTATGATTTTACTCAAATATAGAACATTAAACTGATAACTGTAATTCTGTGCTGAGATGAATTAAAATCAGTGATCTCTTGAACCCATATGTTTTAAGATGATGCATAAAGATGTCTTCTAATAAATACTAGAAAATTATTGAATCAAGTATAATACAATACAGATTCTACTACAAAGCTTCTTTAATACTTGTCAGCATGTGTTGAATGTTGGTGGTAAAGCTATATTAATTATTTGATAACCCTTTGCAGTTCTGTAGGATGGCAATTTGTATTATTGTGTCATAGGTAGATCACACTAAGTTATCACAATCAGTTATCATTTAAAGAGATTTTTCTCTTTTAGTTTAAAATGTGAAACAGGTAGCTTTACTAGAATTTATTTTGTGCAAATTCTAAAATTCTTTAGGCAGCAATTTAGCTTTTTTAAGTTTTTAAGTTGGTTATTTTATTTGGCAGTTACTTAAAAGTATTCATGTGACGTTATTGAGGATATTCACGTATAATATCTAGCCTTAAACATTTTTTGCACTAGAATATTTTTCATTTAGTGTACTGTAGCTCATGCTTTAGGTAAAGCATATATCTTTCAGTTGTTTAATATATGAAAATGCTAACTTGATACAATTAAGGATTTTTTGAAAATGTTTATACGATATATGAATCATTGAAAAGAATGGTTAAATTAGACCTTCAGCTTTAACCCAGCATAACCAAGTGCATAAGGATGACTTCTGTTAAACATGTCAGTAAACGCATGATACACATACTGTATGTAGCATATAAAATTGTTTCACTTAAAATAATGTGGTGAAGTGCATGATATATATATGCATCATAATTATATTCATAATTAAGAGAAATGTCACTCATCGAGTAATTAAATTACTGGATCACAGTGTGTTTCTGCAATTGTTTCTCAAAAAATGTGTTATATATGTTTTTTTTGTGGAAAGATGTGAGATATGACTGTTGCAAAGATTATTAGAAGAGTCTAATTTCATCGGCTACAGTAAATATGCAGTGATACAGAAACATCACTCAGTGAAGTACACCACCTATAAAATGGTTTATTCTACACCCCTGTACTGTGTGTTCTTTGCGTCACAACTAGTGGTGAGGAAACAGTTTGGCAAATGCAGAAAATGTTGGAGGACTTCGCTGAACTCCACAACATGCATTGAAGTCAGTGGAGAAGAAGGAACTGAACTAGTTTTGATTGGATTATAATGATGAAATGGTCTTTTATGTGTCCATGATGGATAAGTAAGTGTCTGTCAGCTATTCTGCACTGATTATTGTGGCCAAAAATATAACCTGAGCTGTGAGGCAGCAGTCCATCCACTGGGCCACTGTACCTCAAACAACAAAAAATGCAGATGAAATGAATACTACCAACAAAATACAACAAATGGCAATAGACTAGCAATAAGTAAAAAAAAATACAGATTATTGCACTTACAGAGTACCAATCTTGGGGCACACATTGGCTATGCCATGATGCAGCAGTGCTGGACTGGCTATTTACATTGTTTGAAGTCATGGCTCAGAACACAGCTTCCCATGTATCTATGCAAATGTTTGCACTTTATTTTTCCATCATCAAGCAATCATGATTTAATGATATGACAATATGAGATATTCAGACTCCAAGGAAACATTTTAATTACATTGTTGGGTTTTCATAGCTAGGAAACCTGAAATTCTGATCTGTAGGATTATAAATAACATGTACTTTATTTTTGGCATCAACAGACATGCTGCTCAATGCTGAGTATCTGTTCTGGTTTTATATTTCCCGATTTCTCATACTCCAGTCTGAGTGTAATTTTATCACTGTATGGCTGAAATGGTGTGTTAAAGTTTTCTTAAGCTGTAAAAACATATTCTTTTTTCATTGTGCATATGCCTTCTTATTGTTTGTTACATAGGGCAGTTTCTATATTTTCTAATCCAAAATAGTACATTTTGCTTAGGTTTTACAGATTTTGAGACAATAAAACATAAAATCAGTGGTGTCTTCACTATTTGACATACTGTTACTGAAGAACAGAATGTGATAGAAAAACCAAATATTGCAGAAAATTATTTCATTCATTGATTAGAAATTCTTAAGACTAATTATCCTATTACCAGCAAACGGTAATGAGCTAACTGGTGATGAAGACTATTATGAAGAAGAACAGTGTAACAATGAGGAGAACTGAGAACAGCTCAATTCTTCATTGCCAATGTGTATCCCCACCACCAAAGATGCACATGATGTGTACCTTTTGTACTGTCATAAAGTTTTATTATTAGATTTATTAAAAACCAAGCATGTATTAGGAATATATGTATTTTAATCTGAATTTCATTTTTGTCATACTGGATGCAGATATCACTTCTTGGGTGTTGTACTATATAATGAAAAACTGTGGTTTTCTTTTGCAATTTAAATCTGATTTAATAGAAAGACACTTGCAAAAGCTTTTTTGTTCTCTTTATCTTTTGCTGTTTTGTATTACATGCTTGTTGTTTGAATTATGATATCTTGTTTGCCTCAACATGAAAGATGCTATGTTTTGCAAACAGAGTAAATATAGGAAGCAAAATATATTACTGCCTCTTTTAATTTGTAAATTATTTTAATATTATTACTGATGCTTGCTTCAAAATAAAAATCTATTTTCATAACCTTTAATGTTAATCAGCTGGTGAGTAAACAGGTGCATTACCTTTCTCAAACAGTATTGATATTCATCTGCCACAGATAACCAAATTTATCATATTTTGTATTGGTGAAACTTAAAGCCATTTTGTAACTATGTTAGTATTCAGCTCATGAACAAAGTCAAATTATATGATCCACAAATGGCACCAGGTTTGATGAGGCTTTTATTTATTGTCCTTCAAAAACTTTGAATGAAACATAGTGTGCTTGGTTTAGTTCAGCCTTCTTTTAGAGACAAACACGTTTTTAATTTATTGAAATTTGTTCTTCTCTCATTTTACTTCCCACTTGTGTTTCTAAAGCAAATCAAAGAAGTAAATTGTGTGTCAGATAGACCACGTATTGATGAACATTCTTAACAGGCAAAAACCACATTCTAGTGTGTTAAAAGTTTTTTTTGTTACCAGATTTCAGATATAAAACTGTAATTGTGTTTTTATAATGACATATAGGTATACTAATGTTTTATATTAACATTTGAAGATCTCAAAATGAAAGAAAATATAAAAAAATCACATATTTATTAATCAATGCTTAGCTTGTGCTGTTAGTTTTTAAAACAGTGTGACAAACAAATTATACACATTACATCCTCGTATCTACTCAGATAATTCAGGGTTAAAAGGACAAACAGATTGTAATTTGGTCTATTCTATTCTTATTTTTAAGCAAGTTTAATTAATGAATTCATTAGGTTGTCTTAAAGAGCTTATACATTGTGCCTGCTTTTCTCATATAATAAGATTGCTGTTATTTCATTTTAATAGGGTAGTGCAATACTTGTATCAATTTTCTTTGTCCAAGCATTATTTTCAAACAAGTACATTTGCTGAACATGTTACTGTTTAGGTCAAATGAAGTGATATTTTATGTCTACATCTAAATTATATTTTTTTGCTTTGCTCACTTCTCTTTAATTCATAATTATTTGTCAAATAAATTATGTTGTAAAATAAGTGTTATCTCTGTTATAATTTTGACATTATATAATGAAAACGATGAACTGTCATTCTTTAGTTAAAAAAGAACGGAGAGAGAGAGAGAGTATTTTTAGCAAAAGAAAAATTAAGACATGCAGTGTTATTTGGCGACAGTTGTTCATATCTTTAGAATATGGTGTAGTTTGCTGATGCTCCAGAGAATATCAAAAATGCAATTAATTGGAGTGGAACAGCCAGTGTGGTAGTGTTGTTTCATTACAGATTAGTAAACAAAACCCTGAGGTGAATATTTTAAAATAGGATTATTGCATTAGTGTGAACTGAACTGGATATAATTAGTATAAAACATATCTTTGCTTGAAATTTGTACTGCTCTCAAAAGGCAATTTTGCATAAAGATCAGGGCTAACATTTTCAGACATAACCTTGTAAACTGTCTAACTGATTCATAAGCATTTGTTTTAGGTCTACATTTTATGAAACTCTATTGTCTTGCTTATCTGACTCTAGCACAGTTAATTAGCGCTGTTCTAATTATAACATAGATCGATTTCAGAGAAGAATTATTTTGCCAGATAATGACATCTTAAATAAAACTTAACGTGAAGAAAAATGATGAGTTTAATTGCTTTGTTTTTAGCTTTAGTGAGGCAGTATGAAATTCTCAAATTGAATGAGCTTTGTATTATTTATATTGTATTGCAAGGCAATTAATTAATGAGGGACAATTTTAATTATGTTTTACTTTGTGGCACTACTTCATGCCAAGTTACATCATTTTGTATTAGACAGACCTGGCCCTGTAAAATATACGGTTTGCTTTCTTTAACACATTTGGAATTGCAATATATCCTTCATATTGACATTCAGGAGTTTTCATTATTTAAAATTATGGTGTGAGTCCCAGCTGTACCTTGTAAACTTGTGCAACTTTGTTATAAAGTAAGTAATTCATAATTATTTTGATGTAATTTATTTAGTATGTTTTAGTAAGGAACTTGCAATTCTAAGGTGTTTAAATTTATAGAAGACTAACAATGCTATTCATTACAACAAATTACATTTTTGTTTCAAATAACTTAAAAACTTGAAGTACATTAATGTTGTACAAATCTTAGGTTACCTCTTATACAACTTTCTTCTTATATCTTATTCTCTTCACTTTATATAAGAATAGATACGATAATTAAATCCTCACTGTAGTTCAGTGGTTAGTGTCAAATCTGTGTGTGTGTGTGTGTGTATGTGTATATACATATACTTTTTTTTGTTTATCATTTCTGGAAAAGAGAGTCCTCTGAGTGACACTTGCATGTTCTTCCATTGTCATGAGAGAGTTTCGTCCAGACTGTAGTTTTTTGTACACTATAATTACATTCTTTGTGGCCAAATGAACATGTATGTTGTAACTAAAGGTGTTTCTGTTTGTGCACAATCCAGTGTTGGGCTACACTTTAATCTAGTCTGCTTTTGCTGCTCTACACAGAGACAGATAATGCTATTAGGCAGATTATTCTATTTTCTGAAATTGTCTTGTAATTTTTTTTTCTCTCTATATCAACATACTTTTGGAAAAATCATTATACCTCTGATGTCTTCAAAAGGACCCTTGGTGAACACAGACTATGCCAAGAAGAACTTCTGACCATGCCGTTCATATAAAGATGACTTCAGTTAATTAAATTTGACACCTTGTCTTTATACAATTGAAATCATAAGCAAGTACTGTTTTGGGCAGCTACATATAATTGTGGCTTCGAAATTTTTAATTCTTAATTTGACAATTTCGGTAGTAGGCAATTGTTGGTTACTATACTGCCTCATAATGCCATTGTGCAGGGTTAAAGTTCCATCCCATGTACTTACTTTTTGGGGTCGGCGCATTCATCCTGTGTCTTCATGACTTTTCCTCATGGTACTGAGGTTTTCCTCCCAAATACTGAAAAATGTCAATATTAGTTGGCAACTTGAAATTGGCCTCTTATGCATGGTAATGTAAGTATTGCCCAATAATGTCTAAATAAACACTAACTACCTATGACCTTGTGTGATGCCTTGGATGGCCCTGGAACATTGCTCCTGGAACATTGATAGTCATGAAATCAAGAAGGATAGTCATGAAATCAAGCAATCAATTTCCAATAAATAAAGTATGGTGCAAATTCCTCAATGAATAAATAAGCACAGTCAGGATCAGCTATTTTTTTCTTTCCTCTGTGTCGTGTGCTGGTGTGCCCCTTTTTCAAACCTGTCTCCACTGCTCACCCGTAGGGTCTACTCAGCGAGTGTAGATGCCAGTGAGTGTGGTCAACCACCTTCAACTGTTATCCCCTCCACGATTCCTCAGCATACTTGGGGATATCCGAGCACTGCTTCCTTGTACCCCTAACATCCTTTGACATACAAGGAACACTTCCAGAGCAATTGGCTGCTCCTGCTCCTCTCCAGTGCTCAGCAGGAGTGACCCTACCCCTGGTGCACCATTCCACTCTCTCTGTGTGGGGCTTTTCTGATCATCTTGCTTCCATTCATCTTCAGATTTCATTTCTGTTTCTGATGTGTTTAAGGTTACAATCAATAAGATCATAATTGGCAAAGTGGGCACCGTTTTACCAGACACACATCTGATGGCCTCAATAAAATGTCTACACATGATATGAAACAAGTCAAGTGTTTGTTTTTTTTTTTTTTTTCTCCTCACTAATGATCTTTAGTTGAATACTAAATGGCAGGCAGAAAAATTCAGAATTCAAGGACTAAACACCTTTCTTTTTGTATAAATGACATGAACTTCACTGGAAGCGAAATACCATCTGTTTGCAAATTTTTGTTTTTGAAGTGAAAGCCTCTTTATAATTATACAATATTACTGATATATTCTGGAAATGGAACCACCTTTTCTGGAGCATCTCAAAACACTGTTTAATCTGTTCTCAGCTATGCATTCAATCAGGATAGTTTTGAGAGGTATAATATGGAAACAGCTTCATATTATTTTGCTGCAGTAAAAGATCTCAAGTGGAAGAAAGGCAGAGTTTATATTCTCACTGAGAAAATCAGTGGAGGAAAAAAAGAGTAAGAAACAGTGTTTTAACTATGTAGCCTTTCCTGTATGTTTAAAGTAGGTTTTCTCCTGTGAGAGCTAGGTTGATGGAGTAATCTGCTTGTTATCTTTCATGCAGATAGCTCAAACATCTAAGCGCTGAAATTTGTAAATATTGTGACTGTCATCACTAAGCATTTTTTAATGATTTCTTCAAATCTTTGTGCAAGTGGCAATGCATAATTTATAAGTAGTAAAATTTAAAATCTTAGATGTTATACTGTTTTTTCAGGCCTACTAACAAGAAATGGTTGCTTTTTTCATGTTTACACATGCATAAACATATTTATATGCGATAAGTCAAATTTGGAATAAATATAGAATATGATGAATATTTAAAGATACATCTTAACTGTTATTATAGATCTTTTATCTCTATCAGACCATTTTATTTGTAGACTTTCTTTTTCACTCCCTGTGTTTATTTCTTTCCCCTACTCAGTTTCTCAAATTTGAATTCAGCAGCAGACGTCAGCTTCCAATATATTTCTGTCAATCACATCATTAATGTAATCTGGAAAGTGTTGATGTTGCCTGTCTCGTGCTTTCTTGATGTGTTGAAAACAGTAAATAATGGGAATAATTCCAAGAAATTTAACGTGACAAGAATATAATTTTTTGTTGACAGTGCTCCTGACCATTTATAATTTTTCACTGAGGTTTGCATATAGTAGAGATATCAGCGTAAATCTGAGCAATATCAAGTGACACATTGTTGTTACTGAAACATGTATGACCTCATTTTAAATACTGGAGTGATAGGAAACAGAAGGTAGCCTACTATAGATTTTGCAGTAAACATATGTATGATTAGAATGCAATTTTTTCACGCTAAGGCAGCCTTGTATTGCAGTGGTTAGTGCTGCGTCATCACATATCCTAGATTTGAATACCAGCTCTATTGCTTTCTGGCTTCTCTCACATATCCTAAAGAAGTGTAAGTGAGGGTAATTGTTAACTGCAGACTAGCTTAGCAGGTGCACTACGCAGAATTTATTTGTGCCTTGCTAGTCAGGATCTTCCTCAGTTCTGAACTGGTTTAATGATTTTGGTTAGAGATGGATGATGTGTTATTTTGAAAAGCAACTGTAATACTACTAACCACTTGACAAATAGTTTAATTGAAATTAACACCTTCTGAACATTTATGTCTTGTTTCTCTGTTTTTATAAAACATTTTGGTGAATAGATAATAATGAGTTACATTGGAATGAATATCCATCTGTCTTGTCTTGTATGTAGGTTGGAAGGACGATATCACACACACTTTCTAAAATTCACTATTTTAATGTTTGCTGTTACTTTAACAACAACAAAATCTATTTGTATAGCACATTTTCATACAAATAATGCAGCTCAAAGTGCTTTACATGATGAAGAAAGAGAAAAAAGACAAAATAAATAAGAATTAAAATAAAGGAACACTAATTAACATAAAATAAAAGTAAGGTCTGATGGCCAGGGAGGACAAAAAAAACAAAAAAAACTTCAGACGGCTGGAGAAAAAAATAAAATCTGCAGAGGTTCCAGGCCATGAGACCGCCCAGCCCCCTCTGGGCATTCTACCTAACATAAATGATCAGTCCTCATTGTATTCAGGGTTCTCATGGAAGAACTTAATGATGACGGTCATGTGGACTTCTGGCCTTTAATCCATCAATGTAGGGACATCACGGTGCTTTGATCAGGTGTTGGTGGCTCAGGTTGCCACCCAGAAAACCGGAAAAAGAACAGAAGAGAAAGTAGGGGTAAGTACGGTTTTTGAATATGAATACCATGAATAATAATGATAATTAATTGAATATACAGAGCATCAGGATTAAACTAAAATGAAGCTATGTGAAAGCCATGATAAAGTAATGTGTTTTCAGCAGTTTTTTTAAAGGGCTTCACTGTATTAGCCTGGCGAATTCCTATTCCTATTTCTTAAGGTAGCCTAATGGTTAATTTACGTTTATGATGACAGTACAATCATAATCTTATCATGTAGCCCCAAAAAATCTTAAACATATAAATTAATTTTAAGTCCCTGAATTAAACTGACTACCTAATATAATCAAAAACTCAATGAGATTGAAATGAAATGATTATCTTTAAACATTTAGGCATGATTCCTGTTTCCTATATCCTCACCAACGTACAGAGAATACAGTTTTCCTGCAAATTTTAATGTAATAATAATAATTCTTTGCATTTATATAGCACTTTTCTCACTACTCAAAGCACTCAGCAATTGCAGGTTAAGTAAGCACATTTGGGAGATGATTATACTTTGAATCAGCATTTAGCAATACATTTAAAGCCTAGTGTTTCAGTTTCATTCTTGTGGTGATGATTTCATTTTATTTTGCCACACTTCTGGTTCCTATATTATGCCAGTTTGAAGATGCAGCAGATCTAGCATCCACTACCTTATGCAAGCCATCCTGACAAACAGAGCCACTAGATGACAAGAAAAAACAGTAAGTGATTCCCTTTCAAAACAGTGTCTAACTGTTCACTTCCTCCAATGTCAGCTCTCTACAGTATGTTTCCCCTTTATTATTGATACAGTTTACCTAGTAACTACACCTGATCTTTTCTGATTAGCTAAAAAGCGTGCATTGTCTATCTGTTCTTGTTACTGAATTCTGAAACAAGCTTCCAATGACTATATGAACTGCTCCAATTCTTCAGATATTCAGAGTCCCTTAAAAAACACTCACCAGTACTCACAAATTCCTTTGTGACTGGTACATCTTTCTGTTGTATAAAAGTATTGGCAGCTAATTTGGAATCTATTGAATCATTACAGAGGGACCTGGACAGCATACAGGCTTGGGCAGATTTGTGGCAAATGAAATTTTATGTCAGAAATTGTAAATGATTACATGTAGGAAATAGAAATGTTAGGTTTAAATATACAATGTGAGGTCTAAAAATCAAAAGTACACCTTATGAGAAGGATTTAGGAGTCATAGTCGACTCGACACGTTCAACTTCCAAACAAAGTTCAGAAGCCACTTAGAAGACTAAGAGAATGTTAGACTATATAGCACAGTGTGTGCAGTACAAGTCCAAAGAGGTTCTGCTCAGCTATATAACACACTGGTGAGGCCTCATCTGGAGTACTCTGTGCAGTTTTGGTCTCCATATACAAAAAGGACACAGCAGCGCTAGAAAAGGTCCAGAGATGATCGACTAGGCTGATTCCAGGGCTACAGGGGATGAATTATGAGGAAAGATTTAAAGAGCTGAGCCTCTTCAGTTTAAGCAAAAGATTAAGAGGAGACATGACTGAAGTGTTCAAAATTATTTAGGGAATTAGTACGCCGTATCAAGAATGTTATTTTAAAATTAGTTCATCAAGAACACAGGAACATAGTTTGAATGTTGTTAAGGGTAAATTTTCACAAACATTAGGAAGTTTTTATTTACACAGAGAGAACCATTAACAAATGGAATAAGCTACCAATTAGTGTGGTAGACAGTGTGTCTTTTGGGACTTTTAAAACTAGACTTGATGTTATTTTAGATGAATGAAGTGGATAGGACTGGCAAGCTTTGGTGGGCTGAATGGCCTGTTCTCGTCTAGATTGTTTTAATGTTCTAAAAAAGAATAACAGGAAATGGGAGAATGGCACTACCTTTATATCTATCTATCTATCTATCTATCTATCTATCTATCTATCTATCTATCTATCTATCTATCTATCTATCTATCTATCTATCTATCTATCTATCTATCTATCTATCTATCTATCTATCTATCTATCTATCTATCTATCTATCTATCACACAGCTAGTGGTCTTCAGCATATGTTAAAATTTTAATAAGGATTAATAAAAACAATAAACCCAAGAGAAAGTCCTTGAAATATGTAAAAATTAGCATTCTGTAGGGTAGTTTTCAAAAACTTAGCTCAAAGCTACGTAGGTGATTCTTTGTTGTCAAAGTCTTGATTTAACTTCTTTTGTGATTTACTAGAAGGATTTGAAAAGAGTTATCTGCCTTGAAGCAATATAAATATATGTACATTTGTAGGAATTTTGCACAAAAATACCTTAAATTGTAATTGCTGCCAAAGTTACTTACTATGAATTCTGTCTGAGTTTACGCGTCTTAATAGTTATGCTTTTTGTACCCTTTAGATTTGACAGACTTTTGTTGCATCTTTGTAAATTAAGGGTATGAGCAACATTTTCTTTTTTCTGTGTCTTGTCCTAATAATGGTAGCAAATAAATACAAGTACATCTTGAAACCTGATTAATGCAGTTCAGAGTTGAAGGGTACAAGCGCCTATCCTGGCAGCATTGGGTTCAAAATGGGAACCACCAGTCTGCAACAGAGGCTTTTCACACACACACATACACCCAGGCTGATAAGTTGACAATTTACAGTTGCTTACCACACCGTCTATCAGCTTTAGCCTTCCCCTGTATGTTTTTGATTTAATATAGTTTTTTTTTACTTAGGGGACTTTTCCCCTGGTCTCTTCAAACCTGGTAGTGTCTTTATCCTGTCAGCCTCTTGCCTGTTTTGCACCTTTCACAAACATTTGGTTTGCATTGAAAATGTTATATGTCTTTATTCAATGTCAATATTTGCTGCTTTACTTTGGTGTAAATATGAAGAAATTTTGAATGAACTCATATTCCAGAAGGGGGGTGCAGTGGTAGTGCTCCTGCCTCGCAGTAAGGAGACCTCGGTTCGCTTCCCGGGTCCTCCTTGCGTGGAGTTTGCATGTTCTCCCCATGTCTGCGTGGGTTTCTTCTGGGTGCTCCGGTTTCCTCCCACAGTCCAAAGATATGCAGGTTAGGTGCGTTGGCGATCCTAAATTGTCCCTAGTGTGTGCTTGGTGTGTGGGTGTGCCCTGCGGTGGCCTGGCACCCTGCCTTGCGCCCTGTGCTGGCTGGGATTGGTTGTGTTAGGATATGGCGGGTTAGATAATGACTGACTGACATATTCCAGACATATAACATAGTCTACTATAAATGCCTAAACTTCAAATGCAGCCATTCACTCTGGAGGAAAGAGTTTGTGAAAAATCATGGTAAATGTGAAAGAGGTTAAGAAATCAATGCTTCAGCAAAATGTCATCTTTAGGAAACATCTTTGGCATGACCAGAAAAGACATTTGCCTTCAAAATTGTTTTCTGTATTGATTTTCTTATTTAGAGATCCGGTATTTATACATCATCTTGTGTGCAGAAATCCCATTGGGTGTTTTCCGGTAACAACATTTTACAAAAATATTTGGACTACATGGCTTAATGACACTGCTGACTTTTTAGTGATTTTTGTGTGACCTTTTATACTTTCAAGGATAATGTATTAGAAAATATTTTTGTTTCTGGAAGAGAGCTTTATTCTTTCATTTTTGTTAAATCAAACTGCAAAATTCTTATTAATACGATTGATAGCTTTATGTGGTATTTGTGCAGCAGAATTTATTCTTAAATTTATTCCAGCAGATGGCAGTGTTTACTTACTGTTTCAGTATGTCCACAGTATTGGTTTTCATTTATTATGAGCCCTTTAAGTTTTCACAAACTGAGTCTTTTAGTTTTATTATTTCTTTGTATTTACAGTATCTCCTTGTGGTGTGTATGGTATACTTTCACTTCTAATTTCTTTTGTCTTTTCTGTGTAAATTTCGATTCTTGCATATGCAGGCAGAGAAATGTTGCCTGGCTGAGATATAAATGTTTCAGTTTTTTAGACAATGCACATTTATGGATTTAATTGTAAAAGACATTTATTTACTGTCTGTATCAAAAAATGTTTATAATATCAATTCTTTGTTGATTAGTTTGAAAAGCATATTTTAGTAAGACAGAGGTGTTACAGATATGGTGTTATGAGTCTTAGAAGATAAAATATCTGTTTTCATCATTGGTAAGTTAACTTTCTCTGACTGGAACCTTCTTAAACAATTTACAATGTAATTCTACAAATAAGGTCCTGGGCATTTGATCTGCAGTAATATCTGTCATCTTCTCCTTTGATTCCTATGTAAGGCTTTTGGTGATCAATGAACTCATTTTGTAGCATTGCCACCTCACAATAATTGAAACCTGAGTCTATCTCTTCTTTATTTTGCCTGGCATACCTTCTGTATTTATTTTGTATGCTTACCCTTTGTCTACATTTGTCCTCCGAAGGCACAGCAGTGGCCTTCTGCAGCTACAGAAGTGGTTTTAGTTTGAATGATAGTGTGTCTCCCATTATTTGTAAATGTGTGCTATGACAGTTTACCGGTAAAACAAAAGATTGTTAAGTGGAACATTTTATTTACAATCTGATAGTTTATCTGATATTAACAATGATACAGTTAACATATTTATCTGTTAAAGATTTCCTGAAACTTCAAAATTAATATTAAGAGAGTGCCATTTATCATTTAATTTCAATATAGAGATATATAATATAAAATAAAATATACAAATTAATGTAAAATATAAAATATTTAAAAATGTAATCATGTTTACATCATATATGTTGAAAAATCTATTAATTAGCCTAAAAAGAAAGCAGAAATATTATCACAATCTTTAAAAGAGATATTTCTTACATTAGAACATTCAAATGGCATGTCATTCTTCCAAAGAAAGGGTGATTTGAAAGGAATAGACATTATTATTAGAGTGGAAAGTGTAACTGCTTATAATTTTCTTGTATTATGTATTTGCATAATATAGCATGACTTAAACTACAAACACGTGATTACTTTTGGCTTCTTTGCAATACAGAATTACATTTATAAATCACAGCAATGTAGATCAGTTGATTAAAGAGAAATTAACAGTTTTCTGGATTCTGTCAGAAGTTTTTAGACAATTTTTTAGTCATTTCTTTTAACATATTAATGCACAAGAATTCCTGTTTTTCCTTCTAGTACAGATATATTTTTTATTTGATATTCCATTTTACTCTTAATTAGTATAATTACATGTATTAAGTCAGCAAGACAAATAAGTATTCATTCTTATGTCAACAATCATGTTTTTGTACTTGGACTATAATTTTGAGGGCTTTGACCACCATATATTGTGTTGCTCACTTCTTGATAACTTCACTTCATTTAATCACTGCCAGAATGCATTTCAGTTCATGGAACTTAGATGTACATCTCTGTGTTCGCCTTCACCTTGTGGATGACCTGGCCAGTAAGGCTGCCCTTTCATATGAGAATTATTTTAGGCCAAATGCTATTGAATTTTTTTATTTATTTTTTTATTTCTGAGTTGTGGAAAAAGGAAGGTGTAATTATGACAGTGACATGTGTTAGCTTGCAGCAAAAGTGTTTTCATGGTTATCTACCAGTAATGTGCAGGCAGTTGTAAATGTATAGAAATGTATGTGTTCGACAGTTAAAAAATAGTAACTTCAGGATCACATGTGACTGAAGACAGCCAAATCTGTGCGTAAGCCGCTGACATGTGAAAGAAAGCAGCTTCATAAATGGTCATTTTGAATTGGTACATTAAAAAAATGTACGTAATTAAGAATGCTTTGCATTGAGCACATGCTTTGCAGTGAGCAATTTTTTTGACTGTGTATCTTATTATACAGCTTGATTGTTTGTAGAATTATAGAAACACATTTATCCCCCAAAGAAAGGGAATACTTAAGGAGCTATATTAAATGACCAGAAGGCAATTACAAAAGTCTGTTTCTAAAAGCAAATGGTTTGAGTAATACAGTGAAACCTCGGTTCACGACCATAATTCGTTCCAAAACTCTGGTCGTAAACCGATTGTATGTAAATACAATTAATCCGTTCCAGACCGTACGAACTGTATGCAAATATATAAATATATGTAAAGATTAAGCACAGATATAGTTAATTACACCATAGAATGCACAGTGTAATAGTAAACTAATGTAAAAACATTGAATAACACTGACACAAAACACCCAAGCTCCCTGCTCAGCTACATGAGCAGGCTCACTCGCTCTCTCTCTCTCCCCAAACTCCCCCTAACCACTGTCAGCAGCACATGCTCGCTCTCTCTCTCTGAATAGAGGGGAACATTTGAACAAATTCGAACTTTAATTTAAAAACCAACCACAAGCAACCAAAAAACATTGCAGGAGTTCATGCTAATAGCCTTACAGCCTGATTGCTGTAAACACTTTTTTTAAAATGAGTTTTAAGCACAGCGGAAAAAAAAGGAACATTTGAAAAAAGCAGAAAGTAACATTGCAACAAATTGCGCTATGAACAACTCCATGTAAACATTTTTTTTAATGAGTTTTAAGCACAGCGGAAAAAAAGGAACATTTGAAAAAAGAGAAAAGTAACATTGCAACAATTCACGCTACGAACTGAAAAATGAACTTTTGAAAAATCCGTAATACAAAAACCACCAAGAAAACTAACCTTGTATGAGTCGAGTTCTGGCATGAAGTGAGGAGGAACTGGGTGGAGAGGAGGATGTTTTCCTTCAGGTGTTTTCTCTCTTGTGATTTCTTGGGTTTCTGGTGTTTTTAGCTGTTTAGCTGGTGGGAGTGAAAGCCTCATGCAGCCATTCCAAAAAGAAAGTTCTTGTGACCCAACTCTTCGTGTTTGCCATCCACATTACTGGCAGTCTGGCTTTGTTTACATTGTGCTGCTTGAAAGCACGAGGGTTCTCAAATTGGTAAATGAGTAAACTGGTAAACAGTTTTTCCACCTCTTCCAGCACTTGAAGCCTCTGCCTGGTTAACTCCTTTTTCAATATCAGCTGCTTTAATAGATTCTTTCTGCTTTAGAATAGTCAAAATCTTAGATTTTGACTTCTTGTACTCGGCGGCAAAATCAGTAACACGAACGCCACGCTTAAACTTTTCAATAATTTCTTTCTTTACTTCGATTTCAGTTTTCTTCAAAACTTTCTTCTCACCACTCTTCACTTGCTTAGAAGCCATGGTTAACTTCAAAAGCACACGAAATACTGTAGAGCACAAAGAGAGCGCAGGTAAAGCATGCACGTCTGACTGAGAACAATGAACAGGGAGCGGCTCTGCTTAAATGAACCAGCCAGGCAGGCAGGCACGCGGCTCGCTCTCTCTCTCTCTTTCTCTCTCAGCTTTACCCCCCCTTCCTCCTCAGCAGAAGGCAGGCACGTACATGCACGCGAACCATCCCCCCTGGCAAGCAGGCAGGCAGGCAAACACGTACAGCAACCTCCCCCTCCCCAGCAGGCAGGCAGGCAGGCACGTGGCTTGCTCTCTCTCTCTCTCTCTCTCTCTCTCTCTCTCTCTCTCTCTCTTTCTCTGTCTCTCTCAGCAGCAGGCAGGCACGCACGTACGTCTGACCGAGAACAATGCAACACGTGCGGAAATCATCGGCGAGCACAAACCGAAAGGGAAACTGGCTTGTTCGTATACCTAGTGTGTGGTCGTGAACCGAGGCAAAAGTTTGGCGATCTTTTTGGTCGTGAACCGAGTTGTACGTGAGCCGAGACGTTCGTGAACCGAGGTTCCACTGTATCAGGATATTTCAAATGTATTTATAGTGCTTCTCATTTCAAAAAAGAGACTCTTTTGAATGCAAAAGTTCATTTTTTTTTTTTTTTATACAGTATGTGGCAGTGTTTGGATTATGGCATAATGTTTTATCATTTCTCAATGTTTGTGTATCATTTATGGGGTAAACCTACATTAATGGCAATTTTATTTTCATATTGACTTTGTACTTTTGTTTAACAGTTAAATTGAGTTTCCTAGTGTCTGAGACGCTCAGTCATTAAATGTTTAAGTAATGGTGTTGTGTTATCTCATCCCATTTAGTGTTCTATTTTGTCCTTGTGTACTTACCTTACTTGCAATGTTTAACTCTTGACATTTCCCAAACTGTGTGCTTCAGTAATCAAGAAAGCACAACTTTTCTAAAAGATTAGCTAATGTCTATATAACGTTTATCACTTGTTACATTGTAACGCCAAGTCCCAAAATGGATCATTTTGCTCTTTGCATGATCCTTTTAGGTGTCTCACTATCCTTAAAAAGACTGTTGGCCTTTGTCACACTAGTTTTAATTCTCATTTCAACATTGCAGGCTTGCCAGTTTTATACAGTAGGTGCCCATGATGCTTGCTTTGCCCTGCCGCATATTATGAGTCATTCCCTGACTGATGTAACTTCTAAACGATATTACAGTGTAGTATCTTCCTAGCAACCTTTCATTTTCTGTACATCTTTAATCACTATATGTGGCAGCGTTTGGGATATGGCATTTGTTCACTTTTGTAGATTTGTGTACTACAGGTTCTGTTAACTGTTAGATTTCTTTTGTAATTCTGTTTCAAAAATTGGTTGATGACTTTTTAAAAACTGTTTTAACTTAAGCTGTAATAAAAGCACTGTAACATTATTGTATTTTGGTCATTGTTTAATGTACTTTAATTCTTCTGTTTTATTATTTATTTTAGACCACCTGTACGAACTAATGTCATTTAACTGAAGAACTCAATTTCTTTATATTTTGAAAAAACTATTGCCCTTTGTAGCCTATTCTGTGATTTTCTGACCTGAGTCAGAAATGGAATGTATATGCAAATACATAATTTGGAACCATTAAAAATTATATAAATCACACACAAAAAAATGATGTACAAAATGCACATGTACATGTATTGTGATGTGAGAGGTAATGAATTAAGAGCTATGTCTTTCCTTGTATAAAACAATCAAATGGAGAGAGAGAGAGCAATGTTTACTGACTGACAGGCACTAATACCAATAAGGCAGGCAAGGTTTTGAACACAATACATACAATGGAAACTTAAAAATAACAACAGAAAACACAATACAAAAACAGTTAGAAAAAACATGCAATTTTAGATGTTTATTTGAGGCACAGCTATTCATGAAATTGTTACAGTTTGGGTGAAAAAACAGTTTTTTTATGTTCTAATATTTCATATTATTAATGTAAGAAAATATACCAGGTTTATGGTATATATGGTGCTGATCTCCAATCTTTAAGGTGTTTGAGAACATATCAAGATATATCAAATACCACATTTTTCTTCAAAATAATCACAATATCAATTTAGCTCCACATCACCCACAACTATTTCTTGTGGCATTTTTCCAATCACAATACACAACTATGCCTTCTATGTACTGATTTGGTGTCACTTTTCTCAAATTCTGCCTGTTAGTATTATCATTTGCCTGTAATACAATACAAGGAGTCATCAAAGGATTCATCACTTAATTTTACACTACTGAATAAACATGCATATCATAATTGAAAACAGGATGAAAAAAAGCAAGATACATTTACTAGTATATGTGTGTTTATATATGTACATGTATGTATGTGTGTATGTATGTACAGTATATATGTATAATATATATATATATGATATATTTGTAAATAATATAAGTAAGAAGGGGGAAAATTAGCTTTTTATAAAAGCACAAAAAATAAAGAAATTACTTAACTATAACAAACAACACCAACATCCTCAAATACTCACTAGAATTACTGAAAAGCTAGGAAAACCTGTGATGTTGCCAAAGATAAAAAGAGCAATCTCTGTTACAGTAAAGGATTATAAAGATATGTTGCTGCTGGTATAACAGAGTCTCTGTAGTATTTGCATGACATATTTCTACAGGATCATTTTTTGTCTGAAATTATCCAGTGATAGTGTGTTAGAGAGAGGATGTTCAGAATTGTTCATAACGACACTCAATTTTTTTTTTTTATATAATCAAATATTTATTGAAGTTTAAATCACATTAATAAGCAATAGAAATAGTAATAATAAACAGGTTACTCAGTAAATAAAGAGTCAAGAGAAGACAATAACTATTCATAGTAAAATCAATAAAATGCCACCCCAACCCTATCCACTGGCAAAATTTGCCCTGTTAAAAAAGTGAAAAGTCAAACTGTCTAAGCAAAACTTAAAAGAGAAATGCAGCCAAAATGTCAGACCAAACTTAAGATAAGATTTAAGAAGAAAGAAGAAGAGAATGACCGCAATCAGTCAGTCTCCACTGAACTTTCACCAGAGCACATCCCATAACTGAACCTGCTTTCTTAATTAGCTTTTTAATTCAGTGGGCCCCTCTTGAAGTGATGTTACCAGCCCAGCACACCACTTTGGAGAAAATTGCACTGGCCATCACAGAGTTGTATAACATGTAAAGGATGCCACTACTTATTAAAGTAATGCCATCTCCAAAGAAAAAGAGTCATAGTTGTTATGTATTGCAAGACAAGTCCAGCCTGTCATTGATGTGGACCCCTAAGTATTGCAGCAGTGCACAGCTTGCACATTCGCTCCCTAAATAGTGACTAGGTGTAAGGTTCTCATGATGTTGGACTTAAGGCCCATTGCTCTAATATCATTAGGTGAAGGGGAACTTGTCTTCTTTGGAAATGGAGCTATACAGGAGGTTTTAAACAGCAGGAGTATGTTCTGGAGCCTTACTGACATACTGAACAGGTAGCAGATGATACCACAAGGTTGGTCAGCGCAAGCCTTATGAATTTAAGGACAGAGTCTATCCCATCCTGTGGCTTTTCCTAAATGTAGCCTTATCAGTTGTCTCCTTGGCCATCCTTTATTGACAGCCCATACTGATGGTCAGAGGAAGTAGTTGTTGATGCAGTAGTGATAGTGTAAGGGGACTGGTCATTGGAAGAAGGAAAAATCTATTTAAACATCATCTCTGGGTGTTAGTCTTGCCCACATTCCCTTCTAGCTCATGAGTTTGTTTTCTATTTTAGCTCTATAGGATCAGATTGTGTACAGATCTGCACACATGGTTACATTTAAAAGCATCTTTAACATTTGAATAGAGCAGGTCTAGCTTATTGTTTCCATGACTGGAACATGACACATACTGGTGGAAGTTTGTCATTGTTACTTCTAAAGTCACATGGTTGAAGTCACCAGATACTGTTCACTTAGATGACCACACTCCCTCTCTTCAACAACATACTGGGTCTCTGACTGTTTGAATAAGATGAAACCCATTAAAATAGTGTCAGTTATATCAGGCTTCATAAAGCTGTCCAAATTATACAATATACCAAAGGACCTTTACATCCCATGACTGGCTAAGAGTGGACACAGTTCATCCATCTTAAACGATTAAACAAGAGCAATTAAATATTGTCAATTACAATAGATGATGGACCAGTTTTGAGTTCTTTCTTTGCTTTAGTCTTCTGCTTGCTTTGTCTATTTGCATTCTGCGTCTTTTCATAAACAACTCCTGCGGTAGAGTGAAATGGAACTGCTTAGACACTCAATATCACAGTGCTGCCATCTGATTACGGAAATATTTAATACAACCAACTTTTATTTTCTCAGTGTCTTTTATGTGGTTTATTAAACATTTGTAGGTGTTGTGGACATAAGGTAGAAATAAGGCTGTTCTTTTTCCCTGTCAGTTCTCCACAGTACACAACTTGTCTGAAAGGCAGTTTAGACAAACTGGTGCTCAAGCTTGCAGTGACACCAGGAGATCACTGATAAATTTAAAATCCTTTGATACAATTTTGTGACATCAGTGACAAGCAAGATGACTGATGAAATATTACTCTCAAACTAATTTATTATTTAATTAAAACTAGTAGATAATAAAATAAGTTCAGAACACAAAGTTTCCATAAGATCCTGGAAAAAATTGCACACACACATTCACACACACATATATATATTTATGTATATTTTATATGTTTGTGTGTCTATATATATATATATATATATATATATATATATATATATATATATATGTGTGTGTGTATATATATGTGTGGGTATATATATATGTATATTATACATATATATATATATATATATATATATATAAAGTTTACAGTACAAATCACTAATTTGCATGGTAAATTAAAATAAGGAACCAACATTTTCTATAGACGAAGCAGAAGTAAAATGAGCCTTTTCTGGAGTTTAGCCTTTTCACACTTCGAAACTGTGGCACATGAGAGGTTCATTAATCATTTCAGTTCATGCAATATGAAGGAAATAAAAGCTATGTATAAATGAATAATATTACAAAAAATACAAGTAAATGAGTAATTTGAATTAATTAATCTTAATTTGAGTTACAAGTAGAAACACAATTTAAATAATTGGAATAAAAAACTTTAATTTTCATATTTTTAAACTGTGCCCTCTTTTCACTTCTTAAAAGGTTCTTTATGTCGCCAGTTAGATACATTAACAGGTATAAATAGGAATATGAAAATGTATTTTTATCCAAGGCAACTTAAATGTTCAGCTTGCAGTAAATGTTTAAGTACTTTTTATTATGAAACTTTGATAGTGTACATGTGTGTGTTTATATATATGTATATATACTTATTCAAAAATCTGAAAAAATAATTGATACTTTTTTTTCAAGATGCCATTATTGATTTAAAAATGCTCCAAAGACATTACTAGTGTTGCTAATGGCCAATACTGTTTGAAATGACTGATTTTGAATTTATTATTCACATATGTCTTCAAAGCCCCATTTTCAGCAACATCCACCATTGTCTTGGTAACCCTTTATAAGTTGCCAAATAATTTCTCAGAACCTCTTTACTATTGTCCAGAAATCATCCTCCGTGGTTTTAGTAGTGCATCCCCAACTTGATTTATTCTTCCTGCCATCTTTTTGGAACATCAGATTCAAAGACCATGTTGCTAATATTGCTTAATTCGCCCCTTCTTTATCTTTACTTCTTTTTCTATCAATAATATCTACAAGCAGATGGGTTGATTCCACAATGGAAGCAGAACACATTTAGTCAGAACTTTGGTACCTGGTTTAGTTATGAGCAACATTATATTTAAAAATGGTGCTTATTATGGACAATGTGTGCCTACAACTCAAATCGTAAATTTTGATCAGATCAGACAAGCTGGTCATCCTATTTTTTTGTATGTTTCTCTTGGTATATTCACCATTACCGACATGAACATTTGAGTTTCTTTGTAGTTTTAAGAATGTATGTATGTATTTTTTGTTTGAGTTTTGACTCAAGAGACTGACTGCAGAAATAATGAATCTTATCACCAAAACACTCTGATTTAAAGGTTATTAATATGAAGTAATCGACTAGTGAAATGCTTTATTTGTCAAAAGAAAGATAGATAGAAAGACATGTCCACAGATGAAAACACTTCCACTTCTACTTTCTTGTAAGCAGACTGTGTAAAGGAGGTGCGTGAAATTAATTTTAAAACTTAATTTTCAAAAGCAAGTAATGAGAAAAACTATAGTGATAATAAAAACTTACTATGGTGAATGAATAGACTGTGAAGTGGTTAAGAAGTTTTCACAAGTAATCTCATTGGCACTTATAATAATATAAATAAACCAAGTAAGTAATTGAAAGTAGTACAAGGTGATGTTGAATGAGGACTGGGTTGTCTCCTAAAAGTATTTTACCATTACCTAATCAGGAATTTTGATGTTATTCTGATTGTAGTTTTCTTCTGACTCCCTTTATTAAGAACTTCAGGACATTTCAGCTTCATTCCTTTACAGCAAACATCATAGAAAGTGTCTCTTACTGTCAAGTCTACAGTATGGTATAGTATAATACAATAGCCATTTGCCGCATCTGCTTACGGTCTAGTTGATAAGCAGTTCAAAGTTTTATTTAAATAACTGGCATCTGTACCTCTTCCCATTGACAGTCATTTCCCATATAATTCATGTACAGGTTAAAATTTAATCTGTCTTTAATTTCACAGTAGCCTGCATGTAGAAATTTGCTGTGATTCTCAGGTGCAGGTCAGAGAAAATGTTCATCTGCTGTTGAAACATTAAAGCAGCTGTTCTGTGACTTTTAATTCTAGAGAGTGCTTGTGATACATTTTTTCTACATGTGCATTTAGCTACCTGCATCCTACAAACTGTATGGCAATTAGAATTAGCATTTTTTATATTCAAAATATCTTCATTCTTTTGCCTCAAATATGAAAACATCTGGACAGTCTGACACATAGCTTTTTATTTATTAAAAAAATTTTGAATGTGATGTTAATGCAAGCTGTTTAGGTAATCGGATTCCTTCAACTCATTAAAAGTTTAAATACTTGGGTCTCTGTTGCCTCAGTGTCTTATCCATTCTTCAGATTTGAAACAAATGCTCATTTCTCTGGAAATCATTTTAGTGCCAAAATTTATCACATGTCCTGGGAGAAGTAGCTACAATCCGTCAAAACAATTGTAGTAGAGCACAGCCAGCTATGGAAATTTACATTTAAAGGTAAAGTTGCCGTGACTATTTTCAGAACTGACATCCTTATTTCACAATAGCAAAGTTTCTGATGCTGTCTCCTAAAGGCAGATTTAAAAAGTAGGATAATGAGCATAAATAGCTCCAATGAATATGTTTTTATTATTGGTTTGTCATATTAATCATACTATAAATTTAAGACACTTCTCTATGTTGTTTTTTAAAGGATTATTACAATAAAACTAAAATGTTGCAAAGCTGGAAAACAAATATCTGAAGGTTTGTATTGTTTCAGCAGTATTTAGAATCGTATAAAGATCCAACTATTTTTAAACCCACATAATCCAATTTAGAATAAAATGTGTCAAAGCCTATTCTGACAGCACTATCACAAGGCAGGAAACAACTTCACTCAAAATTGTGAAAGCATACTGTGTATATTTTTAACCAATGATCATTACTTAACTATATTATAACTGCCCTATAGCATTCACTACCAGGTGGTGTTGTAAGGATATATATTCAAATATACAGTTTAAAGAATAAAAATGAAGTTGAGAAATACTCATTTTAATTTAGCTTGATTTGTTTTATTTTTTCTGTCTGGGTCAAGTTTTAGTGTTTATTTTCTGGAGGTTTAAAATAGTCTTCAACTTTCATGCTCTTGAAAATTTCATTTGTTGAACCAAATTATCAGGGTTATGTAATTATGATTCTATTGGCTCTGCAATTGTTATATTAGCGATATTTGTATATAGTATATTCTTCATCCATTCATCTACTTTCATTTTAGGTTTACACAGATTCCAACTCTTTGTCCTGGAGAAATAATGTAGTGTATCTACACTTTTTTGACAATTGCTTATTTAAAGACTAGTTCATTTATTTTATCTGGTTAAACTCAGCCATATCAAACTTAACAGTTCTTTTCATTTGTTTAATTACAATTAATGTTTGAAATATAACATTAATTTAATTTAGATTTTTTTTTTAAATGTAAAGCGAATTATAAGCTCAATAAAATAAAAAGGAGATACAAGGTCAGAAATATCTAACCTTGTGTATTTAGCATTTAGACATAGATGTAAATTTCTTAAAATTTTACTCTCAATTACAGACTATTGCAAGCAGTTACAAGGGCATTTGGTAGGCTACATTTTAATATGTACTTTTGCATTTTCACTGTCAATAAAAACAATTAAAGAGAATAAGGGTACTCAAAAATAGATGTGCAAAACATATAGAATAAACATATAACAGCACAAATAAATGTGGGAGTGTGTATGAGTTATGAAGTTTTGCATTTCTTGCAAAAGCACATAGTCACATGCAGAATTTTGATCTGCTGCAGAAATGATGAAAACCTTATTTTAAAACCTAAATCCAGGAATGGAAATTTTCAAATTTCCTCATTGTCCAACTCTGCGCTACATTTTCAGTTATTGTTAATGCTTTGAATAAGATGTTTAATGTTTCCCTTTACCTCCTGTACATCTTCTTTTTTTTT